>NW_023425352.1:53310098-54016598 GCF_014108415.1 Molossus molossus
TGGCTGCCATCAACAAATCATCAAACAAGTGCTGGTGAGGGTGTAGAGAAAGGGGGACTCTAGTACATTGGTGGTGGGAATGCAGACTGGTGCAGCCACTATGGAAAACAATATGGTGTTTCCTCAAAAAATTAAAAATTGATCTGCCATTTGACCCAGTGATCCCACTTCTAGGAATATACCTTAAGAAGTCTGAAATACCAATGAGAAAGAATATATGTACCCCTATGTTCATAGCAGCAATATTTACTATTGCTAAGATCTGGAAACAACCCAAGTGTCCATCAACAGATGAGTGGATAAAAAAGCTGTGGTACATATACACAGTGGAATACTATGCAGCTGTAAGAAAGGAAGATCTCTTATCCTTTGAAATGACATGGAAGGACCTGGAGAATATTATTCTAAGCGAAACAAGCCAATCAGAGAAAGACAAATATCACATGATCTCACTTATTTGTGGAATATAATGAACTGAACAAGCTGAGGAACAAAACAGACCCAGAAACATGGAAGTGGGATGCAGACTGACCAACCTCAGAAGAGGCGGACACTGGGGAAGGGAAGATATAAACCACAGAACTCACACGCACGTATGCATAAACAAGGACATAGACAATAATGTCGGGGGTAGGGACTGGAAGGAGGGTGTTAATGGGGGAAAAAGGAGAAACATCTGTAACAAAAATAAAATTAAAAAATAAAAAATAAATTAAAAAAAAAAAAAAAAAAAAAGCCCAGAAAGCTGCAAAACATGTCAAAATGGGGCACTGGACAGAAATGTCAGGAAGCACAGATCATGATTCTCCCCTTACTTCCTCTTCTGATAATGAAGCAAGTGCAGGAGACACCACCGTCTCTGGAAAGGTGCTCTGTGGAGCATTCCAGTGCTGAGCACCAAAACCACAAATGGATGATCATGAATGAATAAATGAACAAACCCCCCTAGAGTGCATGATGGGTGCTGAGCATTGCACTTTCTTACCTCAGAAATCCTCCTTGTAACTCTGTGAGGCGGATATTATCTCAATTGTCCATACGAGAAAATAAAGGCTCCCAGGGTCAAAGAAGTAAAATTCAAATTCAAATAGATTTTTAAAAAAGTCAAATAACAATATTGTACTGATTATTCTTTCAACATTTATTGTGTACCTATTTTGTGCATACCTCCATCATATACTTTTCTTTCTATACTGTAATAACTGTCTGACTTCCTAGTCTGATCATAGCTCCTTAAATTCACGAGCCATGCATGGTCTGCCTGCTTTCGTATATTCAGTATGTAACACAATGCTTGGCACATACCTAAATACTCAATACTTCAAAAAAATTGTTTTCCCGCCCTGGCCGGTTTGGCTCAGCGGTTGGAGCGTCGGCCTGCAGTCCGGAGGGACCCGGGTTCGGTTCCCGCTAGGGGCACGTACCTCGGTTGCAGTTTGTCCCCGACCCTGGTTGGTCGTGCGGGTGGCAGCCACTCGATGTGTCCCTTTCACATCGATGTTTCTCTCTCTCTCTCTCTCTTCCTTTCTCTCCCTCCCACTCTGTCTGTGCAAAAAATGGAGAAATGTCCTCGGGTGAGGATAAAAAAAAAAAAAAAATTGTTTTCCCTTTATTGATTTTACAGAGAAAGGAAGTGAGAGGGAGAGAGAGATAGAAACATTGATGAGAGAGAACACTGACTGGCCGCCTCCTGCATGTCCCCCACTGGGGATCGGGCCCACAATCTGGGCATGTGCCCTAACTGGGAATCGAACTGGCAACCTCTTGGTGCATGGGTCAACCCTCAACCACTGAGCCTCACCAACGGACAACACTCAATACTTTTAATTTACTAGTAAAAAAAAAAGTGACTAAGTTTTACATTTTTGGCTTTTGTTTATTTTTCTGCTAGGTAGATAGACTACCAGATCTCAAGGAAAGACTGATGAAAAGAAGGGGTACCCTTCCAAAAAATTTTTGGCATCACTTTATTTAAAGTCTTTAAAAAAAAATGCTAAAAATTCAATAGAGTAGTTTATACTTCATTAGTCCAAAGCTTAAATAAGAAAAAACATGCTGATGTTGTGGCAGATTAATACAAAACAAAGAGTGAGAATGTTGGTGGGGAGGGAGAGAAAAGGCATTCTATTATAAGAAAAATAACAAGAAATGAAAGAAACTTGACAAAAAACCATTAATGTGTTGTTAACTGAATTCACAGGATAATAACTTGATATAATATATGACCCTCTAAAGTAGCACTTGCCTAGAGTCTGAATTCTACAGGCTATAATGCCTTCTTTACTCCCAAATTCGTGCAAAGCTGGCACTGGTTCCTAAGACAGTCTTTTGTCTAGACTCCCTAGACTCCTAAGGCTATTTTTAAAGTCTTCTTCTCTAAGAAAGAAAAAAAAAATTAGATCTACCAGAGTTAGTTGAGGCCAAATTAATTAAAAGAAGTGAAAAAAAGAAAAAGACAAACAAGCTTCTTTCCACACATTAGCATAATTGTCATTTTTCTATTTTTTCTTTATTGATTTTTAGAGAGAGAGGAAGGAAGAGGGAAATATAGATAGAAACATCAACGAGAGAGAAAAATCAATCGGCTGCCTACTGCACACCCCTACTCGGGGTTGAGCCTGAAACCCAGGCACGTACCCTGACCTGGAATCGAACCAGCGACCTCTAAGTGTACAGGTCAACGATCAACCACTAAGCCATACCAGCTGGGCACAATTGCCATTCTTTAAAGCCCCCTTTCTTTATTGTAAAATGTTCATAAATTCCAAAGACCATAATTCTGAAAGGCATATGCAGCTAAAGGTGGCTGTAAGAGGGATAAAAATGAAAGATCTACTCTGATACTCTTGATATAATTTATTTATGAACCTTTATTCTAAGTCTGATTTAGAGGCCAAATTTGATCTGCCTACAGGCCCAGCTAGCTCTTAGAGAAATCTAGGGAAAGTTTCTTCTCTTATCCTGCCCTCTGCTCTTCATCTGCTTGGCACAGGGTCCCTTTACCAACATGAGAACACAGGAGACACATTAACTTAAGCCTGGTTTGGGACATAATTGATAAGAAAGGTCATTTTCTCTGTCACCCTCTCTTGGCTCAAGTCCCAGTGTTACCCACTGCTCCCTTGTCTCTTCTCATCTGTCCAACGACCAGAACAAAGAGCAAAGGGAAATTAACCACCCCATTCTTGATAGAATATCAGAATGAGAGATGACTCAAATATTGCCACCTCTGGAAAACTTCCCTGAGCAGTCTCTTGCTCTCCACTTTGCAGAATGATTTACATGTCCCCTTTTATACTCTCATTGCACCATATGCATATCTCTAGTAATGTACTTACAACACTGTACAAGACTTTCTGGTTCATTCAGCTCACTTTTAAAGGCTTCTTGGCAGCAGGGACAATGTTTTGTTCATTTTTGTACTTTCAGCATTTAACACAACTCCTGGGAAGCTAGTGTAAGTTAATACTTAAGAGTAGAATCTAGAGGCAGCTTGCCTAGAATCTAACCTCAACTCCTCCTTTATTATGTGTGAGACCATAGGCAAGTTACTTAATCTCTCTGTGCTTTGGTTCCTTCACTTGTTAAATGTGGGTAATTATAATACCAACCCCTAGCATTGTGACAATTAAATGAAATAATGTACATAAAGCACTTAGAATAGTGTCTGGCTCATGGTAAACCCTCAAAAATGTTGACTAGTATTTTTTATTATGTAGGACATTTTCGAACATTTGTTAAAACACTTGATACTACTAGAGGTCTACACTCACAGACTGCTGCAGCTAGAAGAGTAGGTATAGAGTAAACACTGAACTATAAATCCACAATCATCTTCTTCCATAATACTTTTCCTTTTACTGTATTGCATTCAACTACATTCTAAGTTAAATATCCTTCTGTGTGTGTGACTAAAAAAAGTATTACTGCATTCTGAATTCCACTGACCTATGAAATTTTGATACATTGGTACACAGCTCAACATAAGTTGAGAAGTGGCTGTGTTCAACTAAAGAATGGTTGATAAGGGGAGGAGGAGGATAAGGGGGGGGGGAATGGAGGAACATCTGTAATAAAGATATATATAAAACACAAAACAAAAAACAAAAACAATGGTTGATAAGACTATAAGAATGATAGATTGAGGAAAAATTTCTACTAGAGAAAGATCAAAACTTCATGACTCACTCATGATTTCCTTTTTCTTGTGGCCACTTTAAAATTAACTTAGAATAGCCCTGGCCGGTTTGGCTCAGTGGTTAGAGCGTCAGCCTGTGGTCCAGAGAGATCCGGGTTCGGTTCCCACTAAGGGCATGTACCTCGGTTGTAGTTTGTCCCCGGCCCTGGTCGGGTCGTGCAGGTGGCAGCCACTAGATGTGTCCCTTTCACATCGATGTTTCTCTCTTCCTCTCTTTCCCTTACACTCTATCTGAACAAAAAAATTGAAAAATGTCCTCAGGTGAGGATTAAAAAATTAACTTAGAATATAAAATGAAAGATATTTAATGACAGGAAATCCTGGAGATGGCCACGTATTTCAAAGGTATCATTGATTTTGGAATTTCAAAACCATCTGGAAATCAAAGGAAAATATCAATCTTTAATAGTTTTCTGTACTTTCATGACTGATGTGGAAAGTCAGATTCAGAAGTGCTGATCGATGCCCTTTAAAAACCATGCCTAGCCTTGGCTGCTATGGATCAGTTGGTTAAACGTCGTTTGGAGCACCCAGAGGGTGCAGGTTTGATTCCCAGTCGGGACACATGCCCAGGTTGTGGGCTTGATACCCAGTAGGGGAGCATGCAGGAGGCAGCCAATCAAAGCTGTACTCTCACACTGATGTTTCTCTCTTCTCCCTTACTTTCTCTCTAAAAAAACCAATAAACTATTCTTAAAATAATAATACTAATAAATAAAAATAAAAACCATGCCTAGGTCAATATTTTGAACAACTGTCTTCATTCTCCAAAACATATGAAACAAAAAAAGCACTGTTTTGTACCCTTTTTACAGAGTCATTACCAAGGATGCATTGACATCATCAAAGAAACTTTCTATCACGATGGAATTTCTATTATATACAGTATTTTCAGTCTGATTCTACAGCCAGAAACCCTCTAAGCCACAAATGATAGCAAACTTGAGATAGAAGGTATAAAGGGATTTGCAAGAACTTAAATGAGTTTGTGTTTGTATTTTACATATCTTGTTAAAACTAACTCATCCTGAGAGCTAACTTGGTTTTATCAGGGCAAAATATTAGATCTAACTCACAATGTATGGTACGGAGAGAAAATATAATTAGCTGTAAAAATACTGACATCAAGTCATGGGTGACTGACTTATAAAGAATTGTGGAAGAGATGGGGGTCAAGATGGCAGTGTAGGTAAATGTAGTATCGCCTCCTCCCACAACCACATCAAAATAACAACTAAACTACAGCATAACCATCATTCAGAACCAACTAAAATCTGGCTGAATGGAAGTCCTACAACTAGGGAATTAAAGAAGCCACATCCAGACTGGTAAAAGGGGCGGAGGTGAGAAACAGGCTGGCCCCATACCCACGTGTGGCGTTTTTTATTATTTTTTATGTTTATTTTTTTGCAAAATTGTAAATTTTAATTTTTTTTTAAATAAATTATTTATTTATTTTTTTGTTACAGATATTTTACCTTTTTTACCCCACCTCCGCCCCGTCCCTGGCTTAGTTGTCCATGTCCATTGGTCATGCATACATGCATATAAGTTCTTTGGTTTATCTCTTCCCACCCCCCACCCCCTCTTCTGAGGAACGTCAGTCTGTGCCCTACTTCCATGTTTCTGGGTCTACTGTATTCCTCAGACTGTTATGTTCATTATATTCCGTATATAAGTGAGATCATGTGGTATTTGTCTTTTTCTGCTTGGCTTCTTTCACTTAGGATAATACTTTCCAGGTCCCTCCATGTCGTCTCAAAGGATAAGAGATCTTTCTTTCTTACAGCTGCATAGTACTCCATTGTGTATATGTACCACTTCTTTGTTATCCATTCGTCTACTGATGGACACTTGGGCTGTTTCCAGATCTTAGCTATTGTAAATAGTGCTGCTATGAACATGGGGGTACATATATTCTTCCTAATTGGTGTTTCAGGCTTCTTAGGGTATATTCCTAGAAGTGGGATCACTGGGTCAAATGGAAGTTCATTTTTTAATTTTTTGAGGGATCACCATATTGTTTTCCATAGCGGCTGCACGAGTCTGCATTCCCACCAGCAGTGTATTAGAGTCCCCTTTTCTCCACACCCTCACCAATACTTGTTGTTTGATGATTTGTTGATGGCGGCCATTCTGACAGGTGTGAGGTGATACCTCATTGTTGTTTTAATTTGCATCTCTCTGAATTGTTCTTTTGGTCTCTGTGTCATTTATTTCTGCTCTGATCTTTACTATTTCCTTCCTTCTACTTGCTCTGGGGTTTTCTTTTTGTTTGCTTTCTAATTCTTTAAGTTGTGAGGTTAGACAGTCAATTAGAAATTTTTCTTGTTTTTTGAGGTAGGCCTGTAGTGCTATGAAGTTCCCTCTCAGAAATGCTTTCGCTGCATCCCATAGATTTTGTGTTGTTGTGTGTTCATTTTCATTGGTTTCCAGGAAGTTTTTAATTTTCCTTGATCTCTTCCGTAAACCATTCATTGTTTAATAACATGCTATTTAGCCTCCATGTGTTGAAATGTCTTTCCATGTTCTTGTTGCAATTGATTTCTAGTTTCATGCAATTGTGATCTGAGAAGATGCTTGATATGATTTCAATCTTCTTGAACTTGTAGAGATTTAGTTTGTGTCCTATCATGTGGTCTATCTTTGAGAATGTCCCATGTGCACTTGAGAAGAATGTGTATTCTGTAGTTTTGGGGTATAATTCTCTGTAGATATCTATTAAATCCATTTGGTCTAGTTCTTCATTTAGAGTCTCTGTTTCCTTGCTAATTTTTTGTCTAGAGGATCTATCCAGTGTTGTCAACGGGGTGTTGAAGTCCCCTGCTATGATATTATTGCTATCGATTTCTCCTTTGAAGTCCTTCAGAAGATTTTTAATATATTTTGGTGCTCCTATATTGGGTGCATATATGTTTATCAAGGTTATATGCGTTTTTTATTTAAATCCTCACTCGAGGATATTTTTCCATTTATCTTCAGCTAGAGTGTGGGGGGGGGGGCGGGGGGAGGGTGAGATGTAAGAGAGACATATCAATCAGTTGCCTCCCGCACAACTGCAACCAGGGCCAGAGACCAAACAACAACCGAGGCACATGCCCTTGACCAGAATTGAATCCAAGACTCTTTGGTCCGTTGGCCTATGCTCTCACTGCTGAGCCAAACTGGCCAGGGCACACGTGGCAGTTTTTAATCTAGGCTGTGGAGGCCCCTCCTTGAGGAGTGAGCAGTACCAGCCCTACACCATATCATGAAACCTTCAGCCCAGGTTTCCAGTGCTGGGAAGAGAAGTCCCCATATCTTTAGGCTGTAAAAACCAGCGAGGAATGTGGCTGAGTGACACGGAGGCTTCTACAGTCCCAGGCAGTTCCTCTTAAAGGACCCACACATGGATTTACTTGGATTCACTTCCTCTAAGCTCTAGCACTGGGGCAGCAGCTTGAAAGGAACCAGGAACATAAGGGGAGGAACTAACTTCTCTGGCATTGGGGCAAAAGCTGTGTGGGGTGAGGGGCAGATTTCTCCCAGAAAATAGTGCTGGCAGAAGCCATTGTTCCTTTGCTGAGCCCTCCCCGCCACAGAGCTGACAGGCAGGCACCATATCTTAGCCTCTATCAACTTGGCTCACACTTTCTCCATGCCCTGGTGATTCCCTGAGACCCTCCCACACCCAACTTACAGGCTCATCCAAGCTATTTCCTGTGGCTTTTCCATATGAATAGCTCATGCATCTGACTTTCCTAAAATCTCTCAATCAAGCAACAGCTGGCCTCAGCATGCCCCATACCTCTCAGTAAGTGGCCCTAGGCCCTGCACTAGCAGCTGTCCACCTTGATTCACAGTTTGGTCTCTCCTGGGCACCTCCAAGCCCAAAACAAGTAGCATCCATCTGCAGATTGCTCTGTAGCTCCTGCTGGGTGGCCTCAGGCAGAGAACATGTAGTGGCTGATTTTGCACTTTCGGGGAGGCCCAGAACCATTGCACCCAGTGGTCAGATTCAGACCATGCCAGGTTACAACCCTACTACCTCCACGAGCAACACACTCAAGGGGCGGACTCAGTGAGCACCAAAGCCCCAGTGAAGCAAGTCCAGCTCCGTAGGGTCGGCTCCTACACAGTAGCTCTTCAGCTATAGTTGCAGCTGGTCCTCACAGTTAACTGGCCTGGAGGTCAATCCCTCCCAGTGACATCAACAACAACCAAGGCTCAACTACAAAAGGATAGTGCATACAGTCCACACAGGGACACACCTGGAGCGCCCAGCTCAGGTGACTTGGGAGGCTGAGCCACTGAGCCCTACAGGAAACCTACTACACAAGGCCACTTTACCAAGTCTGGGAGACATAGCAGCTTTACCTAGTACATAGAAACAAACACAGAAAAGCAGCCAAAATCCAGACACAAAGAAACATGTTGCACATGAAAGAACAGGAGAAATCTCTAGAGAAAGAACTAAATGAAATGGAAGCAAGCAAACTACCAGATATAGACTTTAAAACAATGGTTATAAGGATGTTCAAGGAACTTACTGAGAATTTTAAGGGACTCAGTGAAAACTTTAAGGAGTTTAGTGAGAATATCAACAACATAAAAAAGGACCAGTGAGAAATAAAGGATACACTAACTGAAATGAAGAATAATTCACAAGGAATCAACAGTAGAGTAGAGGACACTGAGAACCAAATCAAAGATTTGGAATATGAGAAACCAAAAAACACCCAATCAGAACAGCAAAAAGAAAAAAAGAATCCAAAAATATGAAGATAGTATAAGGAGACTCTGGGACAACTTCAATCATACCAACATTTGCATCATGAGGGTGCCAGAAGGAGAAGAGAGGGAGCAAGAAAACATACTTGAAAAAATGACAGAAAACTTCCCTTACCTGGTGAAAGAAATAGACATACAAGCTCAGGAAGGCCAGAGAGTCCCAAACAAGATGAGTCCAAAGAGGCCCACACCAAGATATATTATAATTAAAATGCCAAAGGTTAAAGACAAAGAGAGAATATTAAAAGCAGTAAGAGAAAAGCAGTTAGTTACCTACTAAGGAGCACCCATAAGACTGTTAGTTGATTTCTCAACAGAAAGTTTGCAGGCCAAAGGGAGTGGCAAGAAATATTCAAAGAGATGAAAAACAAAGACTTACAACTAAGATTATTCTACCCAGCAAAGCTATCATTTAAAATTGAAGGCCAGATAAAGAGCTTCCCAGACAAGAAAAAGCTAAAAGAGTTGATCACTAGAGTTGATCAGTAGCAAACCAATATTAGATGAAATGTTAAAGGGTAGTCTTTAAGAAGAAAAAAGATAAAATGGGAACAAATACATATCTATTAATTGAATCTAAAAATAAAAATAAAAACAAACAAGCAGAACAAGAACAGACTCATAGATACAGAGAATACATTGATGGTAGCCAAATGGGAGGAGGGTTGGGGGATGGGTGGAAAAGGTGAAGGGGTTTAGAAGTACAAATTAGTAGTTATAGTGTAGTCATGAGGGTGTAAAGCATAGGGAATATAGTCAATAATATTCTCTTAAAAATTTTTTTTCTTTATTGATTTTTGAGAGAGGAAGGGAGAGTGAGAGAGAGAGAGAAACATTGATGAGCGAGCCCGGCTGGGGCAGCTCAGTGGTTGAGTGTTAACCCATGCACCAAGAGGTCACTGGTTCGATACCCAGTCAGGACACATGCCCATGTTGTGGGCTCAATCCCCATTGGGGAGTGTGCAGGAGGCAGCCAATCAATGTTTTCTCTCATTGATGTTTCTATCTCTTTCTCCTTCTCCCTTCCTCTCTCTCTAAAATCAATAAAAAATAAAATAAAAACGAAAAACAAAAGAAACATCCATGAGAGAGAATATTGATTGGCTGCCTCCTGCATGCCCCTCACTGGGGATTGGGCCCACAACCTGGGCATGTGCCCTGACCGGGAATCAAACTGGTGACCTCTTGGTGCATGGGTCGATGCTCAACCACTGAGCTGGGCTAGTCAATAATATTCTAATAATTATGTATGGTGTCAGATGGGTATGAGATTTTTTGGGATGATCACTTGATAAGTTTTACAGTGCCTAATCACTAGAGTGTACAACTGAAACTAATATAATATGGTATGTCAACTGTAATTGAAAAATAAAAATGATTAAAAAAAGAATTGTTGAAGAAATTGACATTTTCACTCTATTTTTATATATTTCTATTTTTATTTTTTAAAATTTATTTTATTGTTGAAAGCATTACAGATGTCCCCCTTTTTGTCCCCACTGACCCCCTCCTTCCCGCTCCCAAACCCCTCCTGCTTTCCCCAACCTAGTGTCTTTGTCGACTGATTGTGCATATATGCATATAAGCATTTGTTTTGTCTCTTCCAAACCCCCAACCCCCTGAGGTTTGTTAGTCTGTTCCATACTTCCATTATTCTGGATCTCTTTTGGTCGACAGCTTATTTTGTTCACTATGTTCCACAAATAAGTGAGATCATGTGGTACTTGTCTTTCTCTGACTGGCTGATTTCACTTAGCATAATACTCTCCAGGTCCCTCCATGTTGTCTCAAAGGGTAAGAGATCTCTCTTTCTTACAGCTGCATAGTATTCCCTTGTGTATATGTTCCACAGCTTTTTTATCCACTCATCAAGCTGAAAATAGAGATGGAATAAAAAACTATAGATTTATCACTATACACATTCTGCTTTGTAGGGGCAAAAGTGGAAGAAAAAAATAAAAGGAAACCCCACTGAACATCTCAATTTTGCTTCTCAGATTTAATTAAATCAAGAGTCAGTCAATTCTTATCTTTGAGTTTACATGAGAATCAGTTTCTCAGTTCAAAAAATATCAAATAGGCTATTAAAATAAAAAGAAATCTGTTTTGCCAAGAGTATTCTAGTTTCAGAAAGTGTTTGATGGAAAGCCTTCTTGTCTTCTGGTCTCCTTTCCCACAATCTTTTGGCCAGGAAAAGAGCTGAGGTTGTTTCTTAATATGGTCCTCTGCATCAGGACAAGATTTAATTGTACTTTAGCACTTTAAAGAGATGAGTACAAAGATGTCAGCTTAATGATGTAAAGGGTAGGTGATTCTAGAATTTCCATAGGCACTTTTTGGGGGGGGGGGGTACGTGCCCCTGACGGGAATTGAACCCGGGACCCTCTGGTCCATAGGTTGATGCTCCAACCGCTGAGCCAAACCGGCCAGGGCTCCATAGGCACTTTTAATTATGAGTTGTGGTTACAATATTTTTAAAGGTCCATAATATTTTTTAATTACCACCCCCTTTTTTGGGCTCTACTCTTAATGACAGATGAGAATAATTAGAATAGTTCTTTATGTCTCACTTTTACCCTTCTTCCTGACTGAACAAATCTATTTTACTTCAATATTTTTTTTTATTCAAGACTGGGAAGATAAGACAATCACTGTTATCCTTAACTATATCTAATTTGCCTTCAGATAACTGATAGTCATGCTTTTAAAAATGTGATAATCTTATTGGTTATGCAATAAGCATAGGAACCTCAAAATTTATAAAAATATCATGATATAGGCTGGAATTTTGTTAGATGATACTATTTCAGTTTCCTTGTTTTATATTCTAGAGTTGGCTTCTTCATTCTTGTGTAAATTAGTTTTTGCTTTTCTTTGACATAATGACATTTTTATGTCATTTCCTCCTCCCCCAGAATTAAAACTAATCATAATCTTTCAAAGAGTTCTCAATTACCTTTCAGTTTTGACTGACATCTTACTTGCCGTAGTCCTCAAGAAATCAATGAATACATTAACTGGAATTAGACTTGGCACCTGTTTCTAAGGAACTTGATCAAGTTCTTGGTAGCCTTAGATGGAATTTTTAATAACTTCAAAAGATTTTTTTTTAAACCTCGATATTCTTTTTTTATTTTTTTTATCCTCACCTGAGGACATTTTTGCATTTATCTTCAGCTAGAGCGGGAGGGAGGGATGAAGAGAGAGAGAAAAACATCAACGTGAGAGAGACACATCGAGTGGTTGCCACCCACACGACCCCAACCAGGGCCAGGGACAAACCGCAACCAAGGTACGTGCCCTTAGAGGGAACTGAACCCAGGACTCTCTGGTCCACAGGCCGACGCTCTAACTGCTGAACCAAACCGGCCAGGGCTAAAAACTTCTGTATTCTTAAGTCACTCCTTTAAACCTATGTTTTTTGAGTTCCCAAATAGAGAATTAAGGGTAGAATAAAACAAATCTGACCAGAATTAAGATTTTTAAACATTGTAAACATTAAAACATTTTTAAAAAATCTAATAAGGTAATGATTCTTATGAAAAGAAATTAAATGGTTTAGGTATCTTCTAAACACAAAAGAACAGTGTATTTCTTCTTAGTCATAAAACTCAACTTGAGGGCCCAGGAACTATGAAAAGATGATGCTGAAGAAGTCTATAGGTATTCAAAAAATTTGACCTTTTTCTGTCCTTAAAATTCAGAACATTTTGTTTTAGAGCTCCAAAAGTTACACACAGAAATCTCATCTCAGACTAAAAGTAATGCTAATTAGATAAGGAACAGAAAATAATTCATTCTGAAAGACTGAATTGGAATCTTGACTCAACCATTTAATAGCTCTGTGACTTTTATCTTTCTGAGTTTCAGTTTCTACATCTGTGACACGGGCATAATACCACTAAAACCAATAGGGTTGACTGGAATTAAAACAAAGAAAGTATGTAATATATGTAAATTGCCTAACTCATAGTAGGCACTCAATAAATGTTAATGGACATTTCCCTCTTTCCTGACACTTCTGGAAATTAAATTTGACAGATAAATGGTGTGCTTTTTACTCTCAAAGCTACAGTGGTAAGAAAAAAAAAATTAATGAAACTATAAGTCTTCTTGATCTAAATTATTTACAGTAGGTAAGTAAAGAAATAAAAACAGTTAAGAAACAGAAAGAATGATGAAATTATAAAACCCATATGAAAGTTACTATTAATCATTTCCATTTTCCTCTTGGCTGTAATCATGACACATTTCATACTTAATGAGAGGAGAAATTACCCAAACTTTGAAAAGTAATATTAAAAGTGTTTCATAAAAACAAAATTGTTCCGCCTTAGCCAGTTTGGCTCAGTGATTAGAGCGTCAGCCCGCAGACCAATGAGTCGAGGATTCGATTCCAGTTGCAGTTCATCCCTGGCCTTGGTTCGGGTCCTGCGGAGGCAACCAGTTGATGTGTCCCTCTCACATCCATGTTTCCCTCTCTCCCACTCTCCTTCCCTCCCTCCCACTCTATCTGATGATAAATAGGAAAAAAAAAATCCTCGGGTGAGAATTTAAACAACAACAGAATTGCTCCATTTTCAAGATGTTTTATAAGAAAACTATTTTGAAAATGAAAGTAAGGCCTTTTGGTCATTTATCTGAGAAGACCTATTTAAGTGCCTACTATATGCCAACTATCATACTAAGTGGCAGAGGGTATACAAGAGAAGGTGAAAGAATACTTATTAAAGGCATAGTACATGCCAGGTGGTACATTAGTTTGCTAGGATTGCCATAACAAAATACCACCAAATGGATGACTTAAATAACAGAAATTAATTTTTTCCCACAATTGTGGAGGCTGGAAGTCTAAGATCAAAGTGTCGGCAGGGTTGGTTTCCTTTAAGGCCTCTGTCCTTGGCTGGCAGTTGGCTGCCCTCTTGCTGTCTCTTCACATGGTTCTCCCTCCATGCATGTACACCCCTGGGGTCTCCCTATGTGTCAAATTTCCTCCTCCTCTTCTTCTTCTTTTTTTAAAAAATATGTTTTTTATTGATTTTAGAGAGAGAGGAAGGGAGAAGAAGAGATAGAAACATCGATGAAAGAAAAACATCAATCAGCTGCCTCCTGCATGCCTCCTACTGGAGATCAAGCCCGCAACCTGGGCATGTGCCCTGACCAGAAGTTGAACTGGCGACTTCTTGGTGCATGGGACAATGCTCAACCATTGAGCCACACCAGCCAGGCAAATTGCCTCTTCTTTTTTTTTTTTTTATCCTTACCAGAGGACTTTTTTGCATTTATCTTCAGATAGAGCAGGAGGGGGAGAAGGAGGAAGAGAGAGAGAGAGAAACCTCAATGTGAGAGAGACACATCGAGAGGCTGCCACCATACAACCCCAACTGGGGCAGGGAACAAACCACAACTGAGGTACGCGCCCTTAGCAGGAACCGAACCCGGGACTCTCTGGTCTGCGGACTGACGCTCTAACCACTGAGCAAAACCAGCCAGGGAAAATTTCCTCTTCTTATAAGGACACCAGTAGGATTGGATTCGGGCCCACCCTAATAGTTCTATGTTAATTCAATCACCTCCTTTAAAAATCCTATCTCCAAATATGGTTATATTCTGAGGTACTGGGAGTTAGGGCTTCAATATAGGAATTCTGGGGGGCCATAATTCAGCCCATAAGAAATATCATCTCACTTAAACATTGCCCTGAGAAGCTAGGCTCTAAGAAGAAACAACTCATCAAATGTCACATGGCCAATAAATGGTGGAAATAAAATTTTAACCAAGGTCTCATTATGAGAACAGCAAAATCTATGTTCTTTCTGCTCAAAGAATTACAAATCTAGTTGGGAAGACATAATACTGACTCATAAAACTTTATTTTATTTATTTATTTATTTTTTTACCCTCACCCGAGGACATTTTTCCATTTTTTGTTCAGATAGAGTGGGAGGGAGGAAGAGGAAGAGAGAGAGAGAGAGAAACATCATGTGAAAGGGACACATCGAGTGGCTGCCTCCCGCATGACCATCCAGGGCCGGGGACAAACTGCAACTGAGGTACGTGCCCTTAGTGGGAACCGAAACCGGGTCTCTCTGGACCGCAGCCCGACGCTCTACCACTGAGCCAAACTGGCCAGGGCCTGACTCATAAAACTTTAAATGTGAGTGTTATTAATAAGAAGCCACTAATTCACTAGACTTGTGCTATTATATGGAAAGAACACAATTGTGATTAATAAACATTAATAAACACTTATTACATGTTAGGCTGGGTTCTGTCACAAAAGAGTCAATTGGTTCTCTTACTTGAGGAATTGCTGACTGGCAAACAGTAACGGTCTTGGTATGTTTTGCCCCAAAGCCTACAGGTGATTCTAGGTCAACAATAAGTACAAGGGAGCTTTCTAGAATAAATATCTTAGATAAGACTGTCTAGATGCTCTCTTTTCTTTTGCATTTGGGTATAGGCTATGTATAGGGACACATGTATGAAATCCACAATCTGCTTTGGAATATTCTACTTCATTGGCAATCTATACATTATATTAGTGGACTTACAGCTGGATAGCATCTCAGGATGAAAGACAAAAGCACCAAGCTCTTGTCTCTTGAGACTCCCACTTGTGTGTCTAGGAATGAGTGTTAGGTTAGACAGTGGAACTGGTACCTGCTCCATGCTCTGAATGACTGTATTGTTGTTTAAAGTCTGTTTAAAGTACTATTCTAGTTTGTGTTTTATTCTCTAACTACATTTTGTGGATCTGTGTTAAATTGTAATTACATAATTATTAAGTTAAATAATTCACTTTCCCAGATTATGTTTCCAAAGAAAGACCACTCCAGGTATGCATACTAGGAGCCCAGGCACATGTCCAGAATCCTAATATATACCAACTCTTACACCAAAATTGCTAGACTCCTGAAAGCAGGAAATAAAACTCCTGTGTGAAAGATGTCCTCCCTCTACCAGCTGGAAAGGAACAAAGACAGGCAACTGTACAAAAGTAACTAACATATATGGGGAGATTAAAGGATGATAAGAATTATTTTAACAAGGTCTGTTTTATATATTTCTCTCGACTTTGACTCACCTTCTCTGGTGATAAGACTGAAAACTTCATAAAGGCAAGTTGCCCCTCTTTGTTTAACCTAGTATATACATACTTAGACCTACCTACTTCTTTGGGTCTTCCATTATTCTATGGGGATTCTCATGTACATGTTTAAAATCTGATCTATATACAAGAGCCTCTTCAAGGAGGCTGAATTGTAGATATCATCTACTACTTTTTTTTTTTTGAGGTAAATTCTTTGAATATCAAGTATATCATTTTCAGAAAACAAGTACAAAAGCAAATTTTGATCTGATTTTTAGTATTATCCTACTTCTGCTTCTCTTCTACAATAAGAATAAGTGTTTTTAAATGTATTTTTAAATTATTGTTGATATACAACAGAATTCTTATTAATAATGGGCAGTCAGTTGTGATTTTTTAAACTGTCTCAATTGAGTTAAGTGGGATCCCCCTCATCTCCACCTGATGCCTTCGACACAAGAACATAAAACTGGGGATAGATGATCAGGTTGAAAACAGCTCTGATCCTGCATTTTTTTGTCCTCAAACTGGGTATCCAAAGACAACTCAGATTTTCAATTTAGACATTTTTGCTTTCTGGCCCAGAACCATATAGGTTCTTCAAGACATTTTCACAGAACACATTATTTCCTACCTGCTGTCACATTATAAATCACCGATAAGGTTCAAATCAATCCATTCTCACAGTTGGAGGCAGACTGAAAGAATGCCAATGGATACAGTCCCTCCCAACTCAGTGGCTCTGTGTGTACACATGATGGACAGTGCCATAATCTCCTGCAGTCCAAGGAACACCTACCTCTAGCCTCAGAACATCATGCTGAAGTTTACGCTGAAATTCAAGGAAGTTTTTGATTGTCAGCTTCCCTTTGAGATCAGCTCCAAAAAAGTAGGTTGTGAGGGCTGAACACAAGCCAGACTTGAGGGTGTTACCAGTTGTAGCACGATCTCTGTGACGCATACCCATACTGGTTTGGGAGCGGATGATGCTCTGAACCTAAAAGGAAAGCAAAACCCCATCCAGAAAAACATTACAAAGTGGAAAAATAGAGAAAGTAAGATAAATAACTGCCTATTGACTGTTTATTGTTTGCCTACACTGTGTTACAATACTTACTTTCTTTTTTGTTAATTGTCACCCAAGGATATTTTTTCCATTGATTTTTAGATAGAGTGGAAGGGAGGGAGGAAGAGAGAGAGAGAAACATCCATGTGAGAGAGAGAGACACATCGATTGGTTGCCTCCCACATGACCCTGACCAGGGCAGAGGGTCGAACATGCAACTCAGGTGTGTGCCCTTGACTAGGAATCAAACCTGCGACCCACAGGCTGCCACTCTAATCATTAAGCCAAACCAGCCAGGGTCAATTGTTTATTTCTTTTTTTAATCCTCACCCAAGGATATTTTTCAATTTATTTTTAGACAGATTGGGAGGGAGAGAGAGGGGGGAAAAAGTGAGAAAGAGAGACATCTACGTGAGAGGGACATATCGACTGGTTGCCTCCTGCACAATTCTGACCAGGGCTGGGGACAAATCATAACCAAGGTACGTTCCCTTGACCGGATCTAACCCGTGACTCATTGGTCCATGGGCCAACACTCTACCGCTGAGCCAAAGTGACCAGGGCAATTGTTTATTTCTTTTTTTAAAATTTTTTATTTATTATTATTTTTTTCCTCACCCAAGGTCATTTTTCCATTTTTTGTTCAGGTAGAGTGGGAGGGAGAGAGAGGAACAGAGAGAGAGAGAGAGACATAGATGTGAAAGGAACACATCGAGTGGCTGCCACCCACACAACCGACCAGGGCCGGGGACAAACTGCAACCCAGGTACGCGCCCTTAGCGGGAACCGAACCCGGGTCTCTCAGGACCGCAGGCCGACGCTCTAACCGCTGAACCAAACCGGCCAGGGCTATTTATTATTATTATTTTTTTATTTTTTTGTTACAGATGTTTCTCCTTTTTTACCCCATTGGCACCCCCTCCCCACCTCACCCCCGCCCCATCCCCAGCTTTGTTGTCCATGTCCATTGGTCATGCACACATGCATATAAGTTCTGTGATTTAGCTCCTCCCACCTGTTTATTTCTTTTTTTTTTTTTTTAAAAAATGTTTTTATTGATTTTTAGAGAGAGAGGGAGAGAGAGACAGATACAAAAACATCAATGAGAGAGAAACATCAACATTGATTGGCTGCCTCCTGCATGCCCCCAGCTGGGGATTGAGCCTGCAACCGGGGCACATGCCCTGACCAGGAATTGAACCAGCAACCTATTGGTCCATGAGTGGAGGCTCAACCACTGAACCACACTGGCTGGGCCAATTCGTTCTTCTTCTTTTTAAAAAATTGTTACTGGAGGATATTTTTTCCATTCACCTTCAGATAGAACGAGAGGGGGGAGAGAGAGGGACAGAGAGAGAGAGACAGAGAGACAGAGAAAGAGAGACAGAGAGAAACATTGATGTGAGAGACATATTGACTGGTTGCCTCCTGCACGTCCCCGAACAAGGCCAGGGACTGAACTGCAACGAGGTACATGCCCTTGACCAGAATCGAACCCATGACTCTTTGGTCTGAGGGCCGATGCTCTGACCACTGAGCAAACTGGTCAAGGCCCAATTCTTTCTTTTAATGCTCATGACAATCCTATGAGAGAAGCCTATGATTATCCATATTTCACAGAGGAGAAATTTGAGTCACACAGAGTTAAATAACTTGCTCAAGGTCAAGTAGCTAGCAAGTAGCAGAATCAGGATTCTAACACAGATGACTGATAACTTTATAACTGGGACCCTCCAAAAAAATCTCTCTGTAGAAAAGAGTATGCATTTGTTTTGAGGCCCAAAACCTCTCTTAAAATAAATAATCATCAATCTCACAGTAATACCTTCCATATCAGAAGAATTTATTTATTTTATCCTTAGCCGAGGACATTTTCCCATTTTTTGTTCAGATAGAGTGGGAGGGAGAGAGAGGAGAGAGAGAGAGAAAAACATCGACGTGAATGGGACACATCGAGTAGCTGCCTCCTGCATGACCCAACCAGGGCTGGGGACAAACTGCAACCGAGGTACATGCCCTTAGTGGGAACCGAACCCGGGTCTCTCTGGACTGCAGGCCGACGCTCTAACTGCTGAGCCAAACCGGCCAGAGGCATATCAGGAGAATTTTAAAAATTTCACAATTTTCACGACTGCCTTTCTAGTTGTGATGAGACGGCACAGCTAGAGGCAATAAACACTTAACATCCATGAGAAATAACATTTAGTACAATGATATATTAAATGCAAAATTGGTATGAAATAATTCTCCAAGAAAACATGTGAAATGAGTTCAATCTCTGAGATGTTTTAAATGTGCTTTCTGAGAAAGGACAACTTTTGGGACTACAACTATGGCCTAATTATACATATAAAGAGCTTTTTGAGGCAAGTCAATAATTGCTATAGTTTTTTTTTTTTTTTTTTTCACTAGTTCCTGCAGTCTTTTCTACCTCTTTACAAGATAAAAAACACAGTTATTCAGAATAATTAAAATTGGATATGTAAGGATAAATAATAAAGGTATGTTGTATAAATCAACAATACATACAGCCTTGATGTGTAAATAGCTAAATTAAAAAAAAACATCAACTTAGAAACTTAACATTTGTAACAATGAAGTTACCTTAGTTAAATGTTTTTTATTTATTTATTTATTTCACTTACTATCTAGGACCATACAAATATTTATTTAAGACAATTTAGAAGTCTCTGGCTCTATAAGGGGTGGAATAGTATGATGAAAAGACACTAGATGGGGAGCCAGGAGACATGGGGTCTGATTCTGCTGCTCTGTAGTAAGAGCAGAATATATGCAGTCATTTCACCTGTTTAAGCCTTACTTTTCCTCATTGGAAAAGTTCACAGAGTACATTATTGCTAAGTCTCCTTATAATTCTAGGTTAGTATCATAAAAGCTTTGATTATGATTTTTCCTGGGTTCATTCATGTTTTATCATGAAAATAAGATTAGTTGACATTTAAATTATTGATTGATTTGACAGAGAGAGAAAGGGCGAGAGGAAAAGAGAGAGGGAGAGAAAAACATCAATCTGTTGTACCACTTATTCATGCATTGATTGATTGATTTTCGTACATGCCCTGACCAGGGATTAAACCCACAGCTTTGGCATATCAAATGATGCTCTAACCAACTGAGCTACCCTACTAGGGCCAAGATTATTTGACATCTGTTTCTCAGGCACATGGAGACTTGAAAGCCAGGTATACATGGATTTTAAAGTTATTTAAGTGGAAATTTTTTAGACTTTAAGTTGAAACACAGGATAATCAGAAAAATGCTTCTATCTGAAGGCAATACATAGTTCATTTTATCTACGTGTGAGAAATGAAGAGATTTCCAATAGCAGTGAACCAGTATTAAGCATTAGTGTCTGGACCTACCATAATTTAAATGTTGTCTGTGTCTCTAAATATTATAGCTTATAGCCTTGCTAGTGTGGAAACTGTATGTTAGCTTCAAAATGTGTGGTGCTGAGAGTTTTTGTACAAGTGATTGGGAAAAAAAAAGTGCTTTTAGGAAAAGTTAACTAATACTATAATGATTAATAGCACAGTCCAAATACTGTCACACCTATGTGTAAACTATTACTAACTATAAGTGTTCTTTCATTAAAAATGTTTTTAAAAAGTGCGTATCATTGGATTTCATGTGTGTGTGTGTGAGTGAGAGAGAGTCAGAGAGAGAAAGAGAGAGAGAGAGATTGTATTTCTCACTTGGAAAATATTTTCTTAAAATGTTTTTGTTTAGATAACTTGTTAATGCTATAACATGAGAATCAATCAAAACATATTGATTCAACTAGTCATGTGAATGCATGGCTTGGGTGAGTGTAGCCCTAACAGTTAATATATTTTGCTAGGTTAGTTCTGCTTTATAATTTGCTATTAAATGGGAAAATCTGGGTGATAGGAAGGCCAGAGAAAACTCACACTTAGTATTTACAGTTGAGAAATCATTTTTAATAATTTGTGCTTATGCACGATCAAAGTGATTTTGGAAAAAGATTAATGAAAGAGTAGTATTAGTTTCCTCATGCAACATTAACTTTGAAGACATATATATGATGATGAAATAAATGTAAGATGTCGTCATCTGGTTTTGTTTAACTTTTTTATAAATTTGTCAAAAAAATATCTGTTTACCTGGGAAATTGGAGTAAAGTTTGAATGTTTGAAAGCCTGGTGTACTTTCAACTTAATAAATTATATTTCCCACGAAAGTAAGACGTAGAAAGATGAAGTAGAGAAATTTATGAAAGCCATTCACTCAGAAGCTGCCTTATAATTACTTCTTGAGTTTCTTCTAAAGAGTTTTTATATCAAGCTTCTGTGTGATCAATATTATACTTAAATTGTATCAGGTAAACAAGGCCAGTTATCAAGGGATCACATTAGACAAAAGTAGCATCCCCTCTCTGACTAGTAAACAGAATGGTGAAGTGACTGCACCAAGTCATTCACTATGTCAGCAGCAATGCCAAAAATAAGACCCACATGCCCTAAATTCTAATCTGAGTTTAGTGTCTACAATAGGAGTAGGGAAGTCACGGCAATTTTGCTCCTGACGGGCACCCTATCTCAAAACCACATTAAAATTTTATTTTTAATTTCTCTTCATCCCTTCCTTCTCACCGTCTCCCACTTTTATTTCTCTCCCTCCTGCTTCTTAGGCCTGCCTGAAGCCCTCTCTTGAAATTTAATACAAAACAGGCCTTAATCCACTTCTTGTAATGGATGAGTAGCTCCTTTCAAGCCAATCCTTCCTCAGACGACAACTATACAGTATGGACAAAATACACCAAACAACTAATTGAAGGTTTTAGAGAGTAATCATGGGCAGACATTGGAGGATAGTTGAGACTTGGAAAAAGCGACAAGCACTGGGTGAGTTTCCCACTTTATATGATATTCAGCCTAAAGGCAGTCCCAGTCTGTATCAGGATTGGTATCCTCAATTTTTCTGGCTTGAAAAACCAGAGGACAGATTTTGGAACAATTACAACCATTGAAAAGTGAGGGGGAAATCCTGGAAAAGAGAAATCCAAAGAGGGGAGCCCCAAATTATCTAAATAAACTCTAGCCAAATCCAGTTAAGCCTGTTATAACAAAGCAAAACACTAATACTCTATTTTTTTATGTTTTTCAATGATTTATTTTACTATTATTTAATATTTTTTAAATTTTATTTTTGTTACACGTTTCTCCTCTTTTACCCCATTGACACCCTCCTCCCCATCCCCCCCCCAACCGCCCCGAGCTTTGTTGTCCACGTCCATTGGTTATGCGTACATGCATATAAGTTCTGTGGTTTATCTCTTCCCTCCCCCTGACCCCCTCTTCTGAGGGTTGTCAGTCTGTACCCTACTTCCACGTTTCTGGGTCTACCCTATTCCTCAGACTGTTATGTTCATTATATTCCACAAATAAGTTAGATCATGTGGTATTTGTCTTTCACTGCTTGACTTGTTTAGCTTAGGATAATACTTCCCAGGTCCCTCCATGCGTCTCAAAGGATAAGAGATCTTTCTTTCTTATAGCGCATAGTACTCCACTGTGTATATGTACCACTGCTTTTTTATCCATTTGTCTACTGATGGACATTGGGGCTGTTTCCAGACCTTAGCTCTTGTAAATAGTGCTGCTATGAACATGGGGGTACATATATTCTTTCTGATTGGTGTTTCAGGCTTCTTAGGGTATATTCCTAGAAGTGGGATCACTGGGTCAAATGGAAGTTCAATTTTTAATTTTTTGAGGTAACACCATATTGTTTTCCATAGTGGCTGCACCAGTCTGCATTCCCACCAGCAGTGTACTAGAGTCCCCTTTTCTCCACACCCTCACCAGCACTTGTTGTTCGATGATTTGTTGATGGCAGCCATTCTGGTAGGTGTGAGGTGATACCTCATAGTTGTATTAATTTGCATTTTTCTGATGATTAGTGACGTTGAGCATTTTTTCGTATGTCTCTTGGCCTTTGTATGTCCTGTTTGGAGAGGTGTCTATTTAGGTCCTCTGCCCATTTTTTAATTTGGTTCTTTGTCTTCCTTTTGTTGAGTTGTATGAGCACTCTATATATTTTGGAAATTAATCCCTTATCTGATGTATCATTGACAATGATGCTCTCCCATACAGTATGTTGCCTTTCTATTTTGATGGTTGTTTCTTTTGCTGTGCAGAAGCTTTTTAGTTTGATGTAGTCCCATGTGTTTTTTCCTTTGTTTCTGTTGCCTTAGGTGATGTATCAGTGAAAATTCTGCTACGTATAATGCCCGCAATTTTGTTGCCTACAATTTCTTTTAGGATTTTTATGGATTCATGAGTCACATTTAAGTCTATTATCCATTGTAAGTTTATTTTTGTGTATGGTGTAAGTTGGTGGTCTAATTTCATTTTTTGCATGTAGCTGTCCAATTTTCCCAACACCATTTATTAAAGAGGCTGTCTTTATCCATTGTATGCTCTTGCCTCCTTTGGCAAATATTAATTGAGCATAATGTCTTGGGTCCATTTCTGGGTTCTCTGTTCTGTTCCACTGGTCTATATGCCTGTTCTTGTGCCAGTACCAGGCTGTTTTGATTACAGTAGCTTTGCAGTATAACCCGATATCTGGTATTGTGATCCCACCTAGCTTTTTGCCTGGAGGCTATCAGTAGCGGTTATTTGAACAGCCTTGGGTTCACAGTTGGTCATGGTGAATAATTTTTTTGATTTATTGCTGGATCTGATTTGCTAGTATTTTGTTCAGGATTTTGGCATCTATGTTAATCAGGGATATTGGCCTGTAGTTTTCTTTCCTTGTAGTGTCTTTTTCTGGTTTTGAAATTAGAATTATGCTGGCCTCATAAAACGACTTAGGAAGTCTACCTTCTTCTTGAATTTTTTGAAATAGTTTGAGGAGAATGGGTGTTAGTTCTTTTTGAATGTTCGGTAAAACTCCCCTGTGAAGCCATCTGAGCCTGGGCTTTTTTTTGCTGGGAGAGTCTTGATTGCCTCTTCAATTTCCTTAGTTGTTATTGGTCTGTTCAAGTTTTCTATCTCTTCCCGGTCTAGTTTTGGGAGACTATGTGTTTCTAGAAATTAGTCCATTTTGCTGAGATTGTCGAATTTGTTCCCATATAATTGTTCATAGTAGTTGTTAACAACCTTTTGTATTTCTGTGGTTCCTTTTCCTTTTTCATTTCTGATTTTGTGTATTGAGGTTTTCTCTGTTTCTTGGTGAGTCTAGCTAAGGGTGCATTAGTCTTATCTTTTAGAAAAAAACCAGCTCTTTGTTTCATTGATCCTTTGAACTGTTTTTTCTTTTTGGTCTCTATGTCATTTATTTCTGCTCTGATCTTTACTATTTCCTTCCTTCTACTTGCTCTGGGGTTTTCTTTTTGTTTGCTGTCTAATTCTTTAAGTTGTGAGGTTAGATAGTCTATTAGAAATGTTTCTTGTTTCTTAAGGTAGGCCTGTAGTACTATGAACTTCCTTCTTAGAACCACTTTCGCTGCATCCCAAAAATTTTCTGTTGTTGTGTGTTCATTTTCATTGGTTTCCAGAAAGTTTTTAATTTCTTCCTTGATCTCCTCCGTAAACCATTCATTGTCTAATAACATGCTATTTAGCCTCCATGTATTCAAATGTCTTTGCATGTTTTTGTTGCAATTGATTTCTAGTTTCATGCCATTGTAATCTGAGAAAATGCTTGATATGATTTCAATCTTCTTGAACTTGTAGAGATTTAGTTTGTGTCCTAAAATGTGGTCTATCTTTGAGAATGTCCCATGTGCACTTGAGAAGAATGTGAATTCTCTAGTTTTGGGGTGTAATTCTCTTTAGATATCTTTTAAATCCATTTGGTCTAGTGCTTCATTTAGAGTCTCTGTTTCCTTGCTAATTTTTTGTCTAGAGGATCTATCCAGTGATGTCAGCGGGGTGCTGAAGTCCCCTGCTATAATTGTATTGCTGTTGATTTCTCCTTTGAAGTCCTCCAGAAGATTTTAAATATATTTTGGTGCTCCTATATTGGGTGCATATATGTTTATCAAGGTTATATTTTCCCGTTGAATAGATCCTTTCAATATTATGTAGTGGCTTCTTTGTCTCTAGTTATGGCCTTCATTTTGAAATCTATTTGATCAGATATGAGTATTGCTACCCCAGCTTTTTTTTTTTTGCTTTCTGTTTCCTTGAAAGATTTTTTTTCCATCCCTTCACTTTCAACCTATGTGAGTCTTTTCTTGTGAGGTGGGTCTCTTATAAACAATATATATGTGAGTCATGCTTTTTTATCCAGTCAGCTACTTTGTGTCTTTTTATCGGAGCATTCAAACCATTCACATTTAAGGTGATAATTGATATGTAGTTATTTATTGCCATTTTTGTTTAGTGTGGTTCTATTTTTCTTCCCGTTTCTCCTACTAATGACAGCAGTCCTTTTGGCATATCTTGCAGTGCTGGTTTGGTGTTAATATATTCCCTTAGCCTTTTTTGGTCTGGAAAGCTCTTTATTTGACCTTCTATTTTGAATGACAGCCTTGCTGGATAGAGTAGTCTTGGATTCAGATCCTTGTTTTTCATGACCTTGATTTCTTCATGCCACTCCCTTCTGGCCTGTATTGTTTCTGTTGAGAAGTCAGCTGAGAGCCTTATGGGTTTCCTTTGTAGGTAACCTGTTGCTTATCTCTTGCTGTCTCTAGGATTCTCTCTTTGTCTTTAATTTTTGGCATTTTAATGACTACGTGTCTTTGTGTGGGCCTGTTTCGGTTCTTCTTACTTGGGGCTCTCTGTGCTTCTTGAACTTGAATGCCTTCTTCACCAAATTAGGGAAGTTTTCTGTCACTATTTATTCAAATATAGTCTCTAATTCTTGCCCATTTTCTTCCTCTTCGGGGATTCCTATGATGCGAATGTTATTACGTTTCCAGTTGTCCCACAGTTCTCTTAAGGTGTCTTCCTGTTTTTTAATTGTTTTTTTTTTTCCTTTTGGTTTTCTGATTGGTTGATTTTTTCTACCTTGTCTTCTAATTCACTGATCCGGTTCTCAGCTTCCTCTACTCCGCTGTTTAGACCTTCCAGTGTGTTCTTTATTTCTGATATGTCATTCTTCATTTCTTCTTGGTGGTTTTTAATTTCCAATTGGTTGATTTTCAACATTTCTATGTCTTTACTCATGATGTTGATGTCCTTACTCATGCTGTTGAGCTTCCTCAAGATCATGGCTCGGAATTCTAGCTGTTAACTTGCTTAACTGCTCCACATTTATCTCATCTTCGGTAGAGGTCTCTTGTTCTGTCATTTGGCTTTTGTTTCTTTGTTTCACCATTCTGGCTATCACAGTGGGCTTTGGAGCCTGCCAAATCTGCCCTGTGGGTGTTGGTGTTCTGCTGTTTGTGGCTTCCTCTCCTTGGTTTGGATGAGCGAAGGAGGACCAACGTTAAACACCACTGTCAAGTCTTACTTTCCTGGTTAGAGTTGCTAGCCCAGGAATGGTTCAGTTATCCTCTAGCTTTTTGGCTGGAGGCTATCAGTAGCGGTTATTTGAACAGCCTTGGGTTCTCAGTTGAATGAAAAACGCCCTAAGGTGCTCAGCCTAAGGGGATTTCCCAAGGGTGGGGCAGATGCTGGTTGTCAATGAGCCTCAATTTGCACTTCAATGGACCACCTGGAGGGGGTGTTGAATCTTCGAGGGAGGGGCCGCTGCCTCTCCCCAGCCCTGGGAAGGAGTTAGATGGCCACCATACTGCGTGGCTGCAACTCATCAGAAGCTCTGAGTGCCCTCCAAGTCCTGAGTGTCCCCACATGATTCCCATGCAGTCCCCCCTCCCTCTGCCGGAGCCCAAGGTGAGTGGCTGTGGCTATTTTAGCATCTGTCCCGGCTCTGGGCTATGGAGCAGTGTGGGAGTTTAACCCGAGGGCACTGCTCACAGCTAAGGACGCTGCTGTCTGTGGGCTCCCAGCCCCCCTCTCATGCCTCCACAATCCTACCAGGATCAAGTCAGTGTTCCTGGTTATATGATCCTTGCAAGCTGCTTTTCTATTGCTTTTTCCTGACAATTTGTCTTTATTTTAGTTGTATTTCCAGTTTGGTCCTGGGAGACGGTCTGTGTAGCTTCCATTCACTCCACCGCCATTTTGGAATTCAAAACACTCTTTAGATGAATATAATCTCTTTAGAGTAATAATACTCTTTAGATGAATATAACCAAATCCAGAGTCTATAACATGGCATTAATAATAACCAGACTACAATCCAAAATTACCTGACATATGAGGAAATAGAAAAATTTGGCTCATTCTTAATAGAAAAGGCAATAAACAGAGATCAATGTCTAGATGACAAAGATGCTGAAAATTAGCAGACAAGGATATTAAAGCAGTTACTATAACAGTATTTAAGTATATAAAATTTGCTTATAGTAGGAAAAAATGGAACATTTCAGATGAGTAAGAAAATTAAATGAATAAAATGGGAGTTCTAGAACTAAAAATGCAACATCTGAAATAACAATTTATTGGATTGTTTAGCAACAGAGATGCCAAGACTAAAGAGTCAGGTAACATGAAGATAAATCAATAGAAATTACACAGTCTGAGAAGCAGAGAGAAAAGATTGAAAAAGTAACAGAGAGAGCTTCAGAGATTTGTCTGGCAGTGGTCTAATATCTGTGTTACTGGAGCCCCAGAAAGAAAGATGAGAGAAAACAGGGCTGAACAAAAAAGATTAAAAAAATAATAATAATAATGTCCAGAAAATTCTCAAATTTGATAAAAAAATAAATGAATTTATAGATACATGTAACTCATCAAATACCAAGAAGTATAAATATAAAGAAAACCACTGTGAGATACATCATAATCAAATTTCTAGAAAACGATAAAGAGATAACTCTGAAAAGCAGAGAGAGAAAAAACAACATAATACAAATAGGGGCAAAATGGTTTAAATAACCAGTGACTATTCATCAGAAGGAATCAGAAGTAGTGAAACAATAATAGAGAATTTTACATCTATATCTACAACTCTATATCTAGAACTCCCTTCCAAAAGTAATGATATAAATTAAAAAAAAAATTTTTTTTGTTCAGATATAGTGGGAGGGAGAGAGAGAGAGAGAAACATCAATGTGAAAGGGATACATCAAGTGGCTGCCACCCGCACAACCCAACCACGGCCGGGGACAAACTGAAACTGAGGTACACTCCCTTAGCGGGAACCAATCCCGGGTCTCTCTGGACCGCAGGCCGATGCTCTAACAACTGAGCCAAACCGGCCAGGGCTGATATAAATTAATTTATCACCAACAAATGTGCACTAGAAAAAATGACAAAAATAGTTTTTCCAATTGGAGGGAAATACTACCAGATGGAAACTAGGATATTCAGGAAGGAATAATAGGCATCAGAAATAGTAAATATGTGAGTAAACATAATAGACTATTTTTCCCTTTATTTTCTTAAAAAACAAAAATTATAATGTATTATAGGATTTATAATGTATAGTAGTCCCCCTTATCTGTGATTTTGTTTTCTGTGGTTTTGGTTTCCCTTAGTCAATCATGGGCCAAAAACATTAAGTGAAAAATTCCAGAAATAAACAATTCATAAATTTTAAATTTCATGCCATTCTGGGTAGTACGATGAAATCTCTTGCTGTCCTGCTCTATCCCACTTGGGATTTGATTCATCCCTTTGTCCAGTGTATCCACACTATATCCGATATACCACCCTCCTCCCCCGTTAATCACTTAGTAGCCATCTCATTTATCAGATCAACTGCCATGGTATCATTGCTCACATTCAAGAAACCCTTATTTTACTTAATAATGGCCTTAAAGCACAGAGTAGTGATGCTGACAATTTGGATATATCAAAGAGAGGTTGCAAAATGTATGTATGTTTAGAAAAAAATCACAGTATAGATAGAATTTGGTACTATCCAAAGTCTCAGGCATCCACTGGGGGTCTTGGAATGTTTCTCCTGCAGGTAAAGGAGAACTATTATATGCAGATGTAATACATAGCATAATGACAGCAGAAAGAATGGAAAAGGGGTAAATGGTATGTGGTTGCAAATTTTCTACATTTTATGTGTAGTAGAATACCAATTCTAGGTAGACTGTGTACATTTTTTTTTAATCTTCACCCAAGGATATTTTTCCATTGATTTTTACATAAAGCGGAAGGAATGGAGGGAGAGAAAGAAAAAATATTGATGTGAGAGAGACACATAGATTGGCTGCCTCCCAAATGCCCTTTACTGGGCATCAAGCCCGAAACCTGGGCATGTGCCCTGACCAGGAATCATACTGGCGATCTCTCAGTGCATGGGATGACACTCAACTGAGCCCCACAGGCCAGGGCCAGATAGATACATGTTAAAGGTGAGTAATTTTGAAAAAATGATTTATTAGGTACTTCAAAAATTAGATAGCATCTGAATATACTGACCAAGGCCAAAGTAACTCCAAGGTACATGAAAATGGGTTAAATATAAATGCATTTAAAGGAACTTTCCAGGACAACTTGCCTGTTCAAACTCCTCCATGTCTACTTCTCCATCTCCATTCAAGTCGAACATCTTGAAGGCAATTTCAAAATTTCTCTGAGGAGCTGCAAGTAGAAAAGAAGAAAAGAAGGATAGGAGGGAAGGGAGAAGGAGGGGAGTGGAGGTGGGGGAAGAAACATATTTAGATGGCATTGATCAAAAATAAAAATCAGTCCATTAAGAAAAACAGATAAACACTAAAATGTAAAATATCAAGTCACAGAATACAACTGTATTTATCTAGATCAACCCTTCTGTAATACTCCTTAAAACCAAAATTCACAAAAGTGAATTTTATCTAGATCAACCCTTCTGTAATACTCCTTAAAACCAAAATTCACAAAAGTGAATTTTGGTTTTAAGTAAAGACAGCACTTAGACAAGTGTTTCAATACTCTCTTAAATACTTCTGCTTTGGCTCAGCCAGCGTAGCTCACTGGTTGAGTGTCGACCCATGCACCAAAAGGTTACCAGTTCAATTCCCAGTCAGGGCACATGCCCAGGTTGTGGGCCCAATCCCCAGTGAGGGGCATGCAGGAGGCGGCCAATCTATGTTCTCTCTCATCGATGTTTCTATTTCTCTCTCCCTCTCCCTTCCTCTCTCCCTAAAATCAATAAAGAAAAAAATACTTCTGCTTTGCTTTCTTAGACACCATCCTCTTAGCTGTATATTAATGTTGCTGCTCTGTTACTTAAATCTAGTATCATTGGCCTGTGCGTGAAATTCTGTCCGGTGTGAGACATACTGCTGCAAAGAAGTTGAAAGTCTAAGTCTTCGTCTTGCTTTTTCAAAACAAGCTAGCTTACTTATTTATTCTTCCTAGTCTCTCCATTTTAGGTACAATCTATTCAGTGCATGTCATTCTGCCAATAGGTTATTATCTATACTAGTTTACTTATTATCATGATAGCTCTGTGTTAAGGCAGAAAAGCATACTGTTAGCTGTTCCACCCTCTATTTCAACCATGTCAGTTGGGTATACAAATTACTGAGTAAAGTATACTCAAATGTTAAATTTAAGCTAAAAAAACCCAAACAAACAAAATAAGCAATGCAGAGCCTGAGAAGATGGTATATTTTCTTTCCCTTAAGTGAATGATGAAAGCTCTTTAAGACTTTGTTCCTAGATCAATGAAAACATAATTAATATACTTATGCATCAGAATAATATGTAAATATAACAATCCTCCTTCCTTACCATGCTAAATGTTCTGGTAAAGAAAACTAAGTAGTTTACTTTCTTCCTTTGGTGCTTCAAATTTATATAGCTGTAGAGAACAAACCAAAATAAAGTATCCTCATGGTACTGAATTAAATTTCTAGCTAATATAACTTTTACTGAAAAAAATTTAAAGATTATATGTAGACAAAAAAAGTTAAAAAGGGCTTAGTACATTATGCATAGTTGTAGAAAGTCTGTATTTCCATCTTGTTCAGGAATTTGTCAACAGCAAATTTAACTTCTAGGCTTAAATTGCACTTTCAGCTCGATAGCCAGCTAGGCTGGTAAACTAGTTTTTAGTTGCATGGACAAATGATGTGCCTGTCTGCTTCCAATTGCCTGCCTCACCTGATAATGGCCCCCAACTTGTTTGCTCTTCTTTAGGTCACAAATACAATTGCTAAGAAGGATGCAGCTGGGGGAATTAGATTTTTGTATTTATTGCTACCTCTTAAATTTTTCCTACCTGTCTGGATGCTCTCTTTTACTGAAGAGTTACTATGTGCCATATACTGAGCTGGGAAATTTAAAGCTGTTGGTTATCTGATATTGTACTCTCAATCTTGAAAGTCTTTATTTATTTATTTTTTAATTAGAAGAGGAAATTGGGACTCAAAGCCATTAAATGACTACCTCAAAATCACACAGCTAATATATGACAGAACTGGCAAGTGAACCTGGGTCAGTACTGACTCTAAGCCCATAAACTTCATTTCCATGGCTTCCAATATGAAGACAGTAGTACTTATAATAATAAACACATACTCTTTATTCTGATATGTTATGACCTAGAAACAAAAAAACAAACATGACTCACTGGTTACATTAGTCTCTGCAACAGCTGAGAGTTTCAAGTTGTTCATTTCAAAGACATATCTGATATCAAAGAAACATTGCATATGCCATACTCAGTAGAGCATCAGATTCTCAGACAGGATTGTCAAATATTTTTAAACATTCTAAATATGAATTTCTTTTTTTTTATCCTCACCCGAGGACATTTTCTTGCATTTATCTTCAGATAGAGTGGGGGGGGGGGGGGAGGCATCGATGTGAGAGACACATTGACTGGTTGCCACCCACACAACCCCAACCAGGGCCGGGGACAAACTGCAACCGAGGGACGTGCCCGGGCGAAAAATGAATTTCTTTAGACAGGAATGCACTCTTCTATTCTTCCGTATTGTCTCACATTTGGCCCACTTCACTCATATACATTATTTGCTTAATCCTTGTAGATACTTGAGATTGTAACAACTGCAAACAATATGAAGCCACTGAAAGTTTTAAGTAGAGGAGTGACACAATCAAACAGGCATTTATAAAGGACTTCTCTGGCTAGTGTGAAGGGTGAGCTGCAAAACAAGAACCAGCTGCAGTGAAGACCATTGTAGGTCTTATAAATGTTAAAAATATGAACTGAGATGATGGCAGTGGTACTGGAGAAGAGAAAACAAATTTGAAATAAGGCAGAAATTATACAGTTTAATGATTCCTCAGCTGTGATGAGCTGAGAGTGAAAAAGGATGACAGCATGACTGGCTTAGGCTACTGGGTAGCTTGCATGTCATTAACCAACAGATATAATAGATGTAAAAGGTTTGAGAAATAAAATGAGTTCAGATCAGATCTGCTGAATTCAAGGGGTCAACAGCATATTCAGATGAAAATGTTCAAGATAGTTGGAAATATGGATCTAAGCTTAGAAAAGAGAGGTTAAAGCTGAGTCATTAGCCTAAGTATGGTGAGCTGCAAAGAACCTGAAATGAAGTTGCCCAAGAAGGACTGAGGGTTGAGGAGAAGGGTAAAGAAAGGGTAGAATGCAGTTGAAAGAAAACAGAAAGGAGGAATACAGTCCAAATGAATAGAAATGGGAAAAATTTGGCAAGAGTCAGTCCAAATGTTGCTAAATATGAATTAAAGCAGCATTTCTATTCCTATCTCCACTGACTACAGAGGTTACACAGAGTGCTGAAATTTTTAGCTTTATCATAATCGTTTATTCTTATAATCCTGTTAGTTCTGTGAAGGCATGTGCCTGTATCATTTAAATGACTGAATGAGTTACTTTAGCATATCGTAGTTCATATGTCCTCTTATAACTAATATAAAATTCAGTTTACCAAACAAAGCACACCCTGTACTGCTCGAGGTTTCTGTATTTTTTTTATCCTGGCCTAGCTACTTCCATTGTACAGTATTTGCTTTATATGGAGCTACTCAGAGTGTTTATTAAAGTACACGTGCTGACATTCTAGAGGCTGAGCCTGTATACGCTGGTCACTGATAAGGCAAGTCAAGACAACGACCTTGCACATTCACATTTAGGCTTTGCCAGTCTATCAGGGAAGGTGCTTCTTCCCAGTGTAGTTCTCTCAGCCTATTCAATCTTCATCCACTGATCCTGTCAAAATATTTTAGATAAACAAGCTTGCTTTAAGTGAAATATGCTACTAAGGAATATGCCGTTAGGCAGTTCTCTTGAACTTCTCTATTTCCTCTTAAATGTAGGTTTCAGAGTAATTTTGAAATCCAGCTGTTTTGGAAGATTCTAAGGTGTCTTGTGTTTACACGAACTCACAACCTATTTCCATTGAAAGGTATTGGGAAAAAAAATTCTTTTAAATCCCAAGCTACTTATAGAATGAAGAGTGAAGCTTTCCCCTCCCCGTGTTAACAGCATAATCCACTTCTATACACAATTTCCAAATGATCTTAACTATGTTAGAACTGATAAAAACAGTAAGATTCTATACAAAGTTCATTACTATAGAGCTTTTACTCAGAATTCCATGACACTCTGCTACTAGGAAATGGAGATACATTAGGGTCTGTTCTAGTTAAGTATCCAGTTTTATATTATTTTATCATTAATGATAACAACAACTCTAGACTGTTCTTTGAAGCACAGATTTTTCTACTTTGCTTTAGAAAAAGAAGGAAAAAAGCACCTTTTTCTATATACAGTAAATCAAATAATCAGCAACAATACTAGCTACCTCAAGATTTTCATGGCTGTTTCAGTTATTGTTCTTTAAAAAAATGCAGACTAGGGCTCTAATTATGGTTCTTCCAACAATATAATGAGTCATAATGTCTTAAATTATTTTTTGGAAGTACGGATGAAATGAACAAAAAAATGAATAGGTTAGGCCTGGCTGGTGCGACTCAGTTGGTAGGAGTATTATACTGTACGCCAAAAGAATGCAGGTTCGAGATTCCAAAATGGCGGCAGAGTGAATGGAAGCTACACAGACCATCTCCCAGGACCAAACTGGAATTACAACTAAAATAAAGACAAATCGTCGGGGAAAAAACAACAGAACAGCAGCTGGAGAGGACCCATATAACCAGGGACAGAAAAAGGACACTAAATCAAGCCCAGTAGGAACTGCGAAGGTGTGAGAGGGTGGGCTGCGAACCCATGAACAGCAGCTGTTTTAGCTATGAGCAGCTCCCTCAGGGTTAAAGTCCCAAGCTGGCTACATAGTGCAGAGGGCCAGGACAGAGCACTAAATTAGCTACAGCCACTCACCTTGGACTCCGGCAGAGGGAGGGAAGACTGGATTGGAACTCTGTGGAGAGACTTGAGATTTGGAGGGCACTGGGAGTTTTGTGCTGAATCACTCCCTCATAGGACAGTAGCCATCTTACTCAAGGAGCCCCAGAGCCCCAGGGAGAAGTCACAGCCCCTCACTCAGGAATTTAACACCACATAGCCAGGCCAGAAAAATGCAAATTGAGGCTCATTAACAGCCAGCAAGCATCTGCCCCATCTTCTGGAAATCCTCTTACCCTGAACACCTGAGGGATTTTTTCATTCAGTTGAGGGCTACAACCCAAGGTTCATCAAGTAATGAGACAAATGGCCTCCAGGCAAAAAGCTAGAGAATAACTGAATCTTTCCTGGGTTTGCAAATCTACTCAGGAAAGTAAGATTTGACAGTGGTGTTTAACATGGGTCCTCCCACACTCGTCCAAACCCAGTAGAGGGAGCCACAACCAGTGGAACACCAGGCTCCAAAACCTACTGAGACAGCCAAAATGGTAAAACAAAGAAACAAATTCCAAATGAAAGAACAAGATAATTCGACAGAAGATGAAATAAATGAAGGCAATTGCACAAGATATCAGAGGGAGAGTTCAGAGTAATAATTATGAGGAAGCTCCACAGCATGAGTAAAGATATAGAAGCATTAAAAACCAACCAATTAGAAATGAAGAATGACACAGCAGAAATAAAGAACACATTGGGAGGAATAACCAACAGAGTAGATGAGGGCAAGGATCGAATAAGTGAATTAAAAGAATAGATCATCCCATCAGAGAAACAAAAAGAAAAAACAATTTAAAAACAGGAAGATAGCGTAAGAGAAATGTGGGACAATCTGAAATGGAAAAACACCCACATCACAGGAGTTCTAGAAGAAGAAAATGAGCAAGGGTTAGAGAATATATTTGAAAAAATAATGACAGAAAACTTCCTTAACTTGGTGAAGAAAAAAGGCATTCAAGTACAAGAAGCACAGAGAGCCTCAAGTAAAAAGAACCCAAACAGGCACACACAAAGACACATAATAATTAAAAATGCCAAAAATTAAAGACAAAGAGAGAATCCTAAAGGCAGCAAGAGATAAGCAACAGGTTACCTACAAAGGAAACCCCCATAAGGCTGACTTCTCAACAGAAACACTATAGACCAAAAGGGAATGGAATGAAGTAATCAAGGTCATGAAAAACAAGGATCTGAATCCAAGACTACTCTATCAGCAAGGCTACCATTCAAAATAGAAGGTGAAATAAAGAACTTCCTGGACCAAAAAAAAAGAGGCTAAGGAAATTTATTAGTACCAAATCATCACTGTAAGAAATTTAAAAGGACTGCTGTAATTAGAAGAGGAAGAAAAATATAACCACAATAAACAAAAATGGCAACAAAAAAGTACATATCAATAATAACCTTACATGTAAATGGATTAAATGCTCCAATCAAAAGACAGAATAGCTAACTGGATATGAAAGCATGACTTATATATATGTTGTTTACAAGAGACCCATCTCACAACGAAAGACTTACACAGGTTGAAAGTGAAGGGATGGAAAAAAATCTTCCAAGCAAACGAAAAGGGAAAAAGAGCTGGGGGAGCAATACTCATATCTGATAAAACGGACTTCAAAATAAAGGGCGTACCTAGAGACAAAGAAGGCCACTACATAATATTGAAAAGATCTATGCACCAGGAAGATATAACCTTGGTAAACATATATGCACCAAATCACATTAAAAAAACCTCTGGAGGACTACAAAGGAGAAATGAACAGCAATACAATCATAGCAGGGGACTCCAACACCCCACTGATATCACTAGATTGATCCTCTAGACAAAAAATTAACAAGGATACAGAGACTCTAAATGATGCACTAGATCAAATGGATTTAATAGAGATCTACCAAGAATTACACCCCAAAACTGCAGAATCCACATTCTTCTCAAGTGCACATGGGACATTCTCAAAGATAGACCACATGATAGGACACAAACTAAGTCTCTACAAGTTCAAGAAGATTGAAATCATATCAAGCATCTTCTCAGATCACAATGGCATGCAACTAGAAATCAATTACAATCAGAACATGCAAAGACATTTGAACACGTGGAGGCTAAATAGCATGTTATTAAACAATGAACGGGTTACCAAGCAGACCAAGGAAGAAATTAAAAACTTCCTGGAAACCAATGAAAATGAACACACAACACAAAATCTATGGGATACAGTGAAAGCAATCCTGGGAGAGAAGTTCTTAGCACTATGGGCCTACCTCAAAAAACAAGAAACATTTCTAATTGACTATTTAACCTCACAACTTAAAGAACTAGAAAGCAAACAAACAAACAAAAAAACCCCAGAGCAAGTGGAAGGAAAGAAATTGTAAAGATCAGAGCAGAAATAAATGACATAGAGACAAGAAAAGCAATTCAAAAGATCAATGAAACAAAGAGCTGGTTCTTTGAAAAGATAAACAAGACTGATGGACCCTTAGCTAGACTCACCAAGAAACAAAGAGAGAGGACCCAAATAAACAAAATCAGAAACGAAAGAAAAGAAGTAACAACTGAAACCACAGAAATACAAAGGATCATTAACAAATACTATGAACAATTATATGCCAACAAACTGGACAATCTAAGCAAAATGGACAAATTTCTAGAAACATAGTCTCCCAAGACTGAACTGGGAAGAGATAGAAAACTTGAACAGACCAATAACAACTAAGGAAACTGACAATGTAATCAAGAATCTCCCAGCAAACAAAAGTCCGGGCCCAGACTGCTTCACGGGGAAGTTTTACCAAACATTCAAAGAAAAACTAAAACCCATTTTCCTCAAAGTATTCTAAACAATTCAAGAAGAAGGCAGATTTCCAAATTTATTTTATGAGGACATCATAATTCTAACTCCCAAACCAGATAAAGACACTACAAAGAAAGAAAACTACAGGCCAATATCCCCGATGAACACAAATGCCAAAACCCTGAACAAAATATTAGCAAATTGGATCCAACAATACCTCACAAAAATTATTCACTATGACCAAGTGGAATTCATCCCAGGGATGCAAGGCTGGTGCAATATTCACAAATCAATAAATGTGATATACCACACAAACAAAATGAAACAAAAATCATATGATCATATCAATAGATGCTGAAAAAGCATTCGACAAAATCCAGCACTCATTTCTAATAAAAATGCTCAGCAATGTGGGAATAGAGATCATATCTTGATATAATAAAGGCCATATATGAAAAACCTATAGCCAACATCATACTCAATGTGCAAAAATTAAAATAATTTCCCTTAAGAACAGGAACAACACAGGGATTCCTGCTTTCACCACTCTTATTTAGCATAGTACTGGAAGTCTTAGCCACAGCAATTAAACATGAAGAAAAAATAAAAGGGATCTAAATTGAAAAAGAGGAAGTGAAACTGTCATTGTTTGCAGATGACATACTATTGTACATAGAAAACCCTAAAGACTCCATCAAAAATCTACTAGATTTAATAAATGAATTTGGCAAGGTAGTAGGATACAAAATTAACATCAAGAAACTGACGGCATTCTTATACACCAATGATGAACTCACAGAAAGAAAAACAAACAAAAAACAATCCAATTTACCATTGCGGCAAAAATATTAAGATACCTAGGAATAAACTTAACCAAAGAAGTAAAGGACCTATTTGCAGAAAACTACAGGACATAGAAAAAAGAAATAGAGGAAGATATAAAAAAAGTGGAAGTACATACCTTGTTCTTGGATTGGAAATGTCCATACTACCCAAAGCAATCTATAGATTCAATGCAATCCTCATCAAAATACCAACGACATATTTCACAGAACTAGAACAGATACTTCAGAAGTTTATATGAAACCAAAAAAGGCCCCAAATAGCCACAGCAATCTTGAAAAAGAAGGACAAGGTAGGTGGGATCACAATACCAGATATCAGGTTATACTGCAAAGCTACTGTAATCAAAACAGCCTGCTACTGGCACAAGAACAGGCATATAGACCAGTGGATCAGAACAGAGAACCCAGAAACGGACCCAAGACATTATGCTCAATTAATATTTGACAATGGTGGCAAAAGCATACAATGGAGTCAAGACAGCCTTTTCAATAAATGGTGCTGGGAAAATTGGACAGCTACATGCAAAAAATGAAATCAGACCACCAACTTACACCATATACAAAAATAAACTCAAAATGGATAAAAGACTAAATGTGACTCATTAATCCATAAAAATCCTAGAAGAAACTGTAGGCAACAAAATTTCAGACATCACACACAGCAGAAGTTTCAATGACACAATGCCTAAGGCAAGAGAAACAAAGGAAAAAGTTAATACATAGGACTACATCAAACTAAAAAGCTTCTGAACAGCAAAAGAAACAACCATCAAAATGGAAAGGAAACCACTATATGGCAGAGCATAACTGCCAACGATACATCAGATAAGGGGCTAATTTTAAAAATATATAGAGTGCTCATACAACTCAACAAAAGGAAGACAAAGAACCCAATTGAAAAATGGGCAGAGGACCTAAATAGACCTCTCTCCAAACAGGTAATACAAATGGCCAAGAGACATATGAGAAAATGTTCAATGTCACTAATCATCAGAGAGATGCAAATTAAAACAACTATGAGGTATCACCTCAGACCTGCCAGAATGGCTGCCATCAACATATCATCAAACAACAAGTGTTAGCAAGGGTGTGGAGAAAAGGAGACTCTAATGCACTGCTGGTGGGAATGCAGACTGGTGCAGCCACTATGGAAAACAATATGGTGTTACCTCAAAAAATTAAAAACTGAACTGCCATTTGACCCAGTGATCCCACTTCTAGGAATATACCCTAGGAAGCCTGAAACATCAATCAGAAAGAATATATGTACCCCCTTGTTCATAGCAGCACTATTTACAATAGCTAAGATCTGGAAACAGTCCAAGTGTCCATCAGTAGACAAATGGATAAAAAAGTTGTGGCCCATATACACAATGGAGTACTATGCAGCTGTAAGAAAGATCTCTTATCCTTTGAGACGACATGGAGGAACCTGGAAAGTATTATCCTAAGCGAAACAAGCTAAGCAGTAAAAGACAAATACCACATGATCTAACTTATTTGTGGAATATAATGAACATAACAGTCTGAGGAATAGGGTAGACCCAGTGACGTGGAAGTAGGGTACAGACTGACAACCCTCAGAAAAGGGGGTCAGGGGGAGGGAAGAGATAAACCACAGAACTTATATGCATGTACGCATAACCGATGGACATGGACAACAATGCTTGGTGAAGGGGGTGGGGTGGTGGCGGTGGGATAGGGAAGAGGGTGTCTTGGGGGAAAAAGGAGAAACATCTGTGACAAAAATAAAGTAATAATAATAATAATAAAAACAAAAGCTAAAGGGTGCAGGATCGATACCCTGGAAGGTAGAGTGGGAGGGAGAGAGAGGAACAGAGAGAGAGAGAAACATCGATGTGAAAGGGACACATCGAGTGGCTGCCACCCACACAACCGACCAGGGCCGGGGACAAACTGCAACCGAGGTACGCGCCCTTAGCGGGAACCGAACCCGGGTCTCTCCGGACCGCAGGCCGACGCTCTAACCGCTGAGCCAAACCGGCCAGGGCTGCAGTAGCATTATTATATGAGGAGTTTAGAATATTGCTTTCTACATAACATTAAAACTAGGAAAAAAGGGCCCTGGCCGGTTTGGCTCAGCAGTTAGAGCGTCGGCCTGCGGTCCGGAGAGACCAGGGTTCGGTTCCCAGTAAGGGCACGTACCTCGGTTGCAGTTTGTCACCGGCCCCGGTGGGGTTGTGCGGGTGGCAGCCACTAGATGCGTCCCTTTCATGTCGCTGTTTCTCTCTCTCTCTCTCTCTCTCTCTCTCTTTCCCACTCTGAGCCAAGAATAGAAAAATGTCCTCAGGTGAGGATTAAAAAAAGAAGAAAAAAAAAAGACTAGGAAAAAAGGGAGAAAAACTTGTAAGATTAGATTTCAAATAAGTGCTCTTCTCTCAATTCTTCTGAATTCTTCAAAGTATGATGGCTAGGCACAGTCTGGAAGAAATGTTTCTGCACTTCACACAGAGTGGAGGAAACGAGTTTAGTTAGCAGGCATTTTGGTCCTGTCCAAAATGTCCACAGAGACATTGGCTGACCCATCTGCCTCACCCTGAGTGCCATTACGAGCTAGGCTATGGAAGCAAGAAGGGTTATTGGCAATACAGCCACAACACAATTATTGGACCAATAAAACATGATAGTATTCTTTTTTTTAATCCTTACCCACGGACATTTTTCCATTTTTTGTTCAGATGGGGGGGAGGGAGAGAGAGAGAGAGAAACATCTACGTGACAGGGACACATTGAGTGGCTGCTACCCGCACGACCCAACCAGGGCCAGGGACAAACTGCAACTGAGGTACGTGCCCTTAGTGGGAACTGAACCCGGGTCTCTCTGGACTGCGGGCCCACGCTCTAACCACTGAGTCAAACCAGCCAGAGCCATGATAATATTCTTTATGTATGAATCATGTAAACCAAAAGTAGAAATAAACATTATGAACTCTCTGAAACCAGGGAGTTTCTAAGTGTGGACATTTTGGTCAGGACCAGATATCAAGGACCTTTTGGCATGGAAAAAATGTCTCCATGGATGTTTTGGACAGGACCAAGTGTCCTCCAAGGAAAAGTTCCCATGGCATGATGTGTCGTAGTTGTACCATAACATTTCCTGGGGATGAGATAAGTTCAGAAGAATGGTGCTACACACACACACACACAATTATTTTACATATACTTAAGCAACAGATCAATTTTCTTTTCATCGATCTAGACTGCAGCTGCTCTGCAAATATACCTGGATGCATATGTGTTATATATTACTTGCTGACCAAGATGTAGAGAGAACCAAAGGAAACGATAAATCTTTATGTAAATATTGCCTAATTACTCTGGTTAGGATTTTCAGTGCCATGCTGAGTAAGAGTGGTGAGAGTGGGCACCCCTGTCTTGCTCCTAATCTTAGGGGAAAGTTTCTGACCTTTCAAGGTTAGGACATTAGCTGTGGGTTTGTCACTGATGGCCTTTATTATGTTGAGCTATGTCCCCTCTATCCCCAATTTGTTGCATTAAAAAAAATATATATATATATATATTTTTTTTTCCCTTTATTGATACTAGAAAGGAAAGGAGAGGGAGAGAGAGATAGAAACATCGATAAGAGAGAACACTGACCGCCTCCTCCATGCCCGCCACTGGGGACCGGGCCCACAACCTGAGCATGTGCCCTACCCAGAAATCAAACTTGTGATCTCTTGGTGCATGGGTCGACGCTCAACCACTGAGCCACACCGGTCGGGCATGTTGCATTTTTATCATAAAATAAATTTTGTCAAATGGCTTTACTGCATCTATAGAGATGACCACAAATTTTTCATTCTATTAATATTGTATATCACACTGATTTGCTATGTTGAACCATTCTGGCATCCCAGGGATAAGAACATGATGTGTAATCCTTTTATTTATTTATTTGTTTGTTTGTTTGTTTGTTTGTTTTACTCCTCACCTGAGAATATTTTTACATGTATCTTCAGATAGAGTGGGAGGGAGGGAGGGGGAGAAAGAGAGAGAGAGAGAGAGAGAGAGAGAGAGAGAGAGAAACATTGATGTGAGAGAGACATGACTCCAACTGGAGCCTGGGACGAAACGCAACTGAGGTACGTGCACTTGGCTGGAATCGAACCCAGGACTCTTTGGTCCGAGGCCGCTGCTCTAACCACTGAGCAAAACTGGCCAGGGTATGTGTGATCCTTTTAATGTGCTGTTGAATTTGGTTTGCTAATATTTTCTTGAGAATTTTTGCATATATATTCATTGGCCTGTAGTGTTTTTTTCTCATAGTATCCTTATCTGGCTTTGTCCTTCTGTGGCTGCACAGTCTTGCCACAGGTGTGCATGGTAGTGGAGGCTGGTGATGGTGGTCAGGCCAATGGCATGCAGGTGGACATCTGGAGAGGGTAGCTGCAGGTGCCAGTAGTACAAGCCAGTGACAGGATATAGGGATGAATCTGGGCCCACAAGCAGCTGTGGGGGCCTTGGATACTGTGTGTACTTCCATGGCAACAGGATCTTGCTATGGGTGTACACACAGCACTGGAGCCAGTGACAGGCATCCTGCTGGTGGCATGAAAGGGCACTCCCAATGCACAGCAGTGGGAGTCAGCTGCCAGGGTCTGGGTTGGAGTCTTGCATTTGTTCAGCCTCAAGAGGAGGGAGCTGGCTACTGATTTAGGTCTCAGCCTCCAGCAGGGTGGGCAGCTTCACTGAATACAAATATCTTGGGCAAAAATGGGTGAAATTTGCAGGAGTTCTGCGGTGGCTGTGCTGGCCTTTGGTTTATTCAGTGGTAAAACTGCTGGGGTTTTCTACAGAGCAGATCACTGGGAATCTCAGTTGCCCCCACTGCCTGGCTGATACTGGTATCCCTGCTTTTCTTCTTTATTCCTAGCTGTCTCTATACATTGCAGGTTTGCTGGGCTAAAACTGAAGCAAATCCTTTATGTGGTGTTCTGAAAGGCTGGAGGGTAGTTGCTCAACCTACTCTTCCAGCAAGGGGATCGGTTTTATTTATTTATTTATAGAAACATTGATTTGTTGTTCCACTTATGTGGAGTGCCTTCTTGGTGCTGAGCAAGGATGCCTTGAGGGATAGGATGAGAGCAGGCAAATGAAGCTATTCTCATTTCCATTTTTGTGTGGTTACTCTTGTTTTTTGTTCCATTGTGTTGCTGAAGTTTCCCAAGTGAACTCCAGAGCTCAGAGCTATTTTTATTCATGGATAGCTGTCTAACTATTGGTTGTTGTGGGGAAACGGAGGCCAAGGTTTCCTACTCTGTCATCTTGGTGACATCAATACGTAGGACCCTAGCTCCGGTGAATCTGCTTCTCAGTCTCCATTCATATTTAAAGACGCTTCTGGGATTTCAACATTACGTCACAGCCCTATTTTTAAGGATCTTATTACATTACTACCACATTCACTGCACAAACCTCACCATTTAGAAAATCTTAGGGATTTGTAAGCATCTTCTTTAATATATGCACCCCTATGTTCATAGCAGTATTACTTTCAATAGCCAAGATCTGGAAACAGCCCAACTGCCCATTGGTAGATGAGCGGGTAAAAATGCTGTGGTACATTTTTACACAATGGAATACTACGTGGTTATAAAAAGGAAGGAACTCTTTTTTTTTTTTTTTTTAAATTCTCACCCAAGGACACTTTTGCACTTATTTTCAGATAGAGCAGGAGGGACGGGAGAAGGGAGAGAGAGAGAGAGAGAGAGAGAGAGAGAGACAGAGAGAGACAGAGACAGACAGACAGACAGACAGACAGACAGACAGACATTGATGTGAGAGAGATACATCGACTGGTTGCCTCCTGCTGGGGTTGGGGATGAATTGCAACTGAGGTACGTGCCCTTAGTGGGAGCCAAACTCGGGTCTCTCTGGTGTGCGGGCTAACGCTCTAACTGCTGAACCAAACTGGCCAGGGCCAGAACTCTTATCTTTTACAACAGCATGCAGAGACCTGGAGAGTAATATGCTAAGCGAAATAAGCCAGTAAGAGAAAAACAAATACCATATGATCTCACTTGTGGAATCTAATGAACAAAATAGAACCAGAGTCATGGATACATGGCAAAGACTAACAGTTGTCAGAGGGGAGGTGGGTAGGGGGACGGGATGAAAGAAGTTGAAGAGAATAGCAAAGAACATAATATGCATAGTCCATGGACACAGACTACAATGTGGTTAGGGGAGGGTGGGGCCTGCATGGAGGCAGGGGAAATGGGAGATACCTGTAATAATGTTAACAATAAAAAAATAGTTTTTATAACTAGTATGAGAATTTATTGGTCATTTGTAACTTAATGTGAATTCATTTAATCTGAGGATTAAGTTTTTTAAATCTAAATTTGTTTTGTTGTGAGAAAGGTAATTTTGCTTTCTGGAATGAAGGGTGAGGAGAGACAAATACCATATCCATTTGGTAGCTGGTAAAAAGCTGGCTTTGTTGATCTGAATGAGCTCAATGGAAGAGGCTGATACCACCCATGGAGGGGAAGCTCCCTCTTTCTAAGAGGGATACCATGTCAACCAGGAAGCTCCCATTGTTACACAGTCTCCTGGATGTTCCCTTCCTCCCATACCTATAATTACTGGGAGAGTTAGGGGGGTAGGGTCTTTTTCCTGGGGCCCTTTCCATGATGTGCTCCAGCTGTCTGATCCAACCAACCTCACTTTTCTGCTTAATGGTATAAGGATGGGGATGAGGTAATTTTGCTTTTCTGTGAGTTTCCTCACTAGACCTTATCTTAGATTACATTTAACTACACAGTAGCAGTAGATTGCACAACAAAAGGGAAGAGAAATTTTTTTTTCTTTTGGATGAAGAATTTCCAAGAAGGCTGAGAAGTTAGTCTACTTCAGTCTTGGCACAGATCAAAGGGCTTCCTCCCATTTGTGGAAAGATCTCAGGGAAGAAGGAAGAGAAGGAAGGCCTATGTGTCTAACTCATGCTCCACTACCAAAAAGACTAGGGAGCCAAGCACAAAATAGAGTAATGACCAGGGCCACGGAAGGATTTCCTGTGAATTTAGTATAAAACAAGAAGACTGATGACACCATCTGTGAGAACAATGCTGTTAGAATAAAATAATGCTCTGCTTTGATATTTTCACCTCTAGGTGCTGAAAGTTAAATTATGTACTAATTTACAAGTCCCAACATATGATTTATTATTCTCTTAAGTCTATAAGACAATTTCTTTTCATTAAAATAAAAAACAGTTAAGCATTACTTTCCATATAGCCTACACTTAAAAAAACAAACAAACAATTTGCCTAGCCAGTGTGGCTCAGTGGGTTGAGCAAGGTCCAATGCTCCAGGAGGTCACAGATTTGATTCCCAGTCAGGGCACATGCCTGGGTTTAAGGCTCCACCCCCAATAGGGGGCAGAAGGCAGCCGATTGATGTTTCTCTCTCTCTTTCTCCCCCTTCCTCTCTCTGAAATCAATAAAAACATATTTTAAAAACACTAAGGAAACTGCAGTGACTTCTGTGAAGAAAATGATTACCCTTATATTTACCTGCTTTATAAGTCTAGATTTTTGCATCATTGCTTTACTTAAAAAAAAATTAAACTTAATTGGATGACACTGCTTAATAAAATTATATAGGTTTCAACTGTATAATTTTACAATATATCATCTGTATATTGCATTATGTGTCCACCACTCAAAGTCAAATAATCTTCCATCACCATATACATGGCCCCTTTTATCCTTGACTACCCACCCAACCTCTAATAACCACCATACTGTTATGTGTCTGTGAATTTTTGTTTTTCTTGTTTGTTCATTTGTTGCTTTCAGTTTTATATCCCACATATGAGTGAAATCATATGGTTCTTGACTTTTTAAAAATTTTTTTTCTCTTTATTGATTTTAGAGAGAGAGGAAGTGAGAGGGAGAGAGAGAGAGAGAAACATTGATAAGAGAGAACATCGATTGGCCACCTCCTGCATGTTCCCCACTGGGGATCGGGGCCACAACCTGGGCATGTGCCCTGACAGGGAATTGAACCGGCGACCTCTTGGTGCATGGGTCGACGCTCAACCATTGAGCCACACCAGCTGAACTGGTTCTTGACTTTTTCTGTGTGATTTATATCACTTAGCATGATATTCTCAAGGTTCATCCATGTCGCAATGGCAGTATTTAATCTTTTCTTTTGGCTTAGTAGTATTACACTATATATATGTACTGTATCTTCTTTATCCTATCATCCTGTGAAGGACACTTTGGTTGTCTCCATATCTTGATCACCGTGAATAATGCTGCAATGAACACACAGATGCATATAACTTGACAAAAAAAGTTTTCAAATTTTTCAGATAGATACCCAGAAGAGGGGTTGCTGGGTTAATTTTTTGAGGAGCTTTCATGTTTTCCATAGTGGTTACACCACTTTACATTCCCACCAACAGTAAATGAGGGTTCCCTTTTCCCCACAACCTCTCCATCACTTGTTATTACTTGTCTTGTTGATAAGTGATGCCTACACTTTGTATAGCTCCTAGACAAACCCATAACCTAACCTGTGATGTAGTAGTCAGACACAGGGTAGCCAGGACACCATTAAAACAGGAATGGGGCAGTGAATAAGGAATTAAGCTACTATTCCAGTACTTATTAGAAGGATCTGGTTAGAAGACCCATGTTTCTACTCTAACAAATTCTGACCATAAGAAAAAAACACTGAGAAATTAAATGTATATTCTTAGAACAAACGTAAAATTCAGAGTAACTTAGTCTTGCTTTTACTTTAAAAAAATTTTTTTTTTATCCTCACCAGAGGACATTCTTTCACTTTTGGTTCAGATAGAGTGGGAGGGAGAGAGAGAGAGAGAAACACAGATGTGAAAGGGACACATCAAGTGGCTGCCACCTGCACAAGGGCCAGGGACAAACTGCAACCGAGGTACGTGCCCTTAGCGGGAACCTAACCCGGGGCTCTCTGAACCGCAGGCCGGCGCTCTAACTGCTGAGCCAAACCGGCCAGGGCTACTTTTAAATTTTAAAACAATGAAAGAAACTACATGAGACAGTTACTATAAGCTTATTATCATTATATATTGCTACATACAATGGCTATAAAGAAGGACCCATTCTTTATTGCCTGTCAGTGTGATTTATTTAATGTCAGTTGGCAAGGTTTTTAAAATAACATAAAACACTACATGTCAAGAACCTGAATTTAAATACTTCATAAGACTGAAAATTTTTCTGACTTCCTTTAGCAAGGTTTCCATTGTACACTATTCCAAGTACTCTCAGTTTTTATTACATTTTTCCAGAAAATACATTTCAACTCTGATCCTCAAAAAACAAAAAAAAAGGTTTATAATTTAACACCGGAAGAAAAGAAATAGAAATAGCTGATGTTTCTAGTTCATAGTGCATAACCTATCTTTGAGCTATATTTCATCCTCAGTTACTGATAACCTCCAAAGAGCTGCCAGAAAGTCTTTCATTTAAATTGCTCTTCCTTACACTGTTGACAGTTGTGCTACAGGAAGAATATTCAATGCCAGAGATGTCAAAAAGCTTAGATTCCCCAAGAGTTCCTGGGGGAGAGATTCTAAAAGGAATCCCAGAGCTTTGCCCTTGCATTAAGGTCATGTTCCACTTTAGGAATATATATTCTTCAAATGCACGTTACTACTTTTATGCCCAAATTACATATACCTGTGTGACAGACCCCCACTTCTATCCTCCCAGATGTAAAGAAACCAACCATCTGCTTGAATTTCATTTCATTCTCTGTGGTTTCATTCCACTCCATGTGCTCAATAATAGCCAAAGTGACAGCTTATGCCAAGATACAACTTACTGCATAGATACTTATAATTAGCTGCCTTAAAGAGCTTGGATATTTGTAATTTAATCTACACTAAATTAAAGGACCCTCTTTACATGTGACTATGTTTGGCATTTACCCAAAATTTATTTGATTTTTCAGTTTAGTGTCCAAATACAAAAATTTAGCTATTATAATAATTTTCTACCTCTCATCATATATATATACATAGAGAATACTACTTTAATACAGTTTTAAATACTAGGCAGGAGGCACTGGGTAACTGGAGCAATATAAAGTTTTAATACTAAAATAATTATTCAGAAAATTTCTTGGACATTTGTTTTAAATTAATTAATTTATTTTTGTTACAGATGTTTCTCCTTTTCCTCTCATTGACACCCTCCTCCCCACTTCCTTTCCTTCTCCCCTTCACAGTACTGCTTTCTATGTCCATTGGGTATGCATATAACCATGTAAGTTCTTTGGTTTATCTCTTCCTGCCCTCCCCTGCCTCTTCCTCTGACGTTTGACAGTCCATTCCCTACTTCCATGTCTCTGGGTCTATTTGTTAATCAGCTAATTTTGTTTATTATATCATGGATATTTTTTTAGCAAACAAATATACATGGACTATTTATTACATGCCAGATATTACACTGAATATCTTCTCTAGAAGGGGCAATGACTAGGCAAATCATTCCATCAAAAACCACTATTTTTTGCCTTGATTTCCTTTATATAACCTCAAATTTCCTAGCACAACACATAAGAATTTCTAAAGTTGTTACCAGGAACAGGTAAGCAACACATTAAGAAGCCTAAGCATAACCAAACAGTATTAATTTGTGCATTTTAGGGGAAAGTAAGCTATACAGATAGACCAATACATTTGATTCCAGTCCAGCTTCTAAGAGGCAAATAATAAAAAATAGGGCTCATAAACCATAAACTAAGATCTTTCAACATCATCAATCACTGACGGCTGAATTCCTACAGAGCCATCCCAACCATCAACAGAATAAAAACAAGACAGGGTAGAGCCTGAGGATAGGACAGAAGTAAGGCTGGAATGTGGGAAAGTTTCTATCACCTGTTCTAGGGAAATGAAGGAGACTATGGCAACAAGCTAAACTGAGGTCCATTTGACAGAGTAGTCAAGGGTATGGAGATGGACTAGGTTCCTTTCTACCTCGAAGAAACTCAGAGAAGCCATATCTCAAATGTCCTTTCATTCAGATACTTTTAGAATGACTACTATTAGTAGGATACAGTGTCCGATACATTGGGAATACAAAACCATATGACAAAGCTCCTACTTCAAGATATTTAGAGGAGCTCCAAGATGGTGGCAGATAAGTGAAATATATACTTACCTCCTCCCAGGACCAAACTGGAGTAACAACTAAATTACAGAACAATCAGCCAGAATAACCAACTGAAGACTAGCTGAACAGAAATCTTATAATCAAGGATTTACAGAAGCAGCCACATTGAGACTGGTAGGAAGGGCAGAGAAGCGAAAGGGCTGGCCCTGTTCCCATGGGTGGCGGGCTGAGATCCTGGAGGGATGGCTTAGCTGCAAAAGTTCCTCCCTGACAAGTGAGGTCTCAACCCCAAGCTGGCCTTCATAGCCCAGAGCACCAGAGCTGGGAAGAGGTGCCCAGATAACATCTGGCTGTAAAAATCAGCAGGGATTCTGTTCACTAGGGAGATAGAAGTCAGCTCGAGACACAGCTGCCCTCTTAAAGGGCCAATACACAAGATCCATAGCCACTCACCCTGGGCTCCAGGGAAAGGAGAGCAAAGCGGACTAGAATCACGTGAGGAGAGACTGGGGTTTGTGGTTCTGTGGAGAGAGATGAAGGGACAGCTGCCAGGATATCAGTGCTGAGCCCTGAGGTCTCACACTGCAGAAGCCATCTTTCTTGCATGGAGCACTTCCCTCCTTATGGCATCAGCCTGGGGGGGATCAATAGCCCTACCCTCTAGACTCCCTGTGACCCCACTTGGTGGAGCTTACACCCTGCTGAGGAGTCAGTTGCCTGAGCTGGGGTGTAGAGGCCTGGGCAGACTCAGGGAGTGTCAGTGAATGGGTTGTGTGGATTTGGGGCAGGGGCAATAACTCTCACTTTTCTCACAAACCTGACTGGTGCTTCTCCCTCATGGGAGATCCATCAGCCCCATTTCCTGGGCTCCCGGCGGTCCCACCCTCCTGACTCTTGGTGGCTCTGTCCTGCTGAGGCCTGGGCAGAATCTGGGACAGACTGAGTTGTGTGGCTCTGGGACAAGGGCCACTCCCCCCACCTTCCCCTAAGCCTGACCAGCACCTACCCCTCATGGAAGATCCACTATCCCCATCCTTTCAACTCCCAGAGGCTCTGAGCTGCTGAGATGGGGCTCCTGGCAGAATTGGAGACAGACTGAGTTCTGTGGCTCTAGGACAGGGGCCATTTTTTCCTTTCATGCCCAACCGGAGTAGAGCCCTCCCTTCATACAGCCAAATCCTGATCTATTTGGGCCTGATAAACTGCTGACCTTACTCAGACAACTCTGAGAACCTGTCCCAACACACAGGTGTGCAAGCACTAAGAAGGTGTCAGGTAGACTTGGTATACCTGGTGACTTTTGTTGAGTGGCCTCAGACCCAGAATTGGCACTGAGTCTGAATGTGTATCGGTCTGGTGAATACCACTTGCCCCTACCGGGTGACTCACTGGGAATCTACCTCATGCAACTTGAGGACCACCAGAGGCCCTCTTTCAGTGACTGAGCCTAAAGGCAGCTGGCAGGCAGAGGCAGGCTAAAGCAGATATTGGGGCGCCTTGAGACTTTTGCTGACCTACTTCCAGGCTCAGTGCTTGTAACAGCTAGCCTTGGTGTGCAGCTTGGTCCTTCCCATGCACACCCAGGCCCAGTAGACGTAGCCAGAGAATGGATCACTTTGTAGCTCCAAACAGGTTGCCCAGGGCCAGTCACAGGCAACGTCTGACATTGGTCCACACCAGAGTTCCTCCCAGAGGCCCAGAAATAACACACCCAGTAGCCAGACATAGACATCAGAGCAGGATTCAATAAGCTTCACAAACAGCATATCCTAAGGGAGATTTCTATAGGCATCAGATCCTGCTGAGGTGAATTTTGTGTTGTGTGCTTAGCACTTACACAGGAGCCTGTGTTCAGAATTGAGCCTCACAGTCATCCAGCCTTAGGGTTAATCCCATGTACAGACAAGCCAGTAGCAATCGAGACTCAATTACAACAGAAGGTCCCACATAGGGGACGTTCTTGGAGCACCCAGCTCAGGTGATCAAGGAGACTGTATCACAGGAGCCCACAGGACACCTAATACATAAGGTTACCCTATCAAGACTGGAATTATAAGGGACTTCCGGTCAAGACTGTGGGTAGGTAAACGTGGTATCGCGTCCTCCCACAACCGCATCAAAGTTACAACTAAACTACAGAACAACCATCATTCAAAACCACCTGAAATCAAGCTGAATGGAAGTCCTACAACTACGAAATTAAAGCAGCAGCCACATAGAGACTGGTAGGAGGGGCAGAGGCATGATGGGCTGGTCCCACACCCACGTGTGGCAGATAGAAATCAAGAGAACACCTAGGCTGGGAAGGTCCTCCCTGAGGACTGAGGGGTCCCCATCCCACACCAGACGCCCTGCTTAAGGTTCCAGTAACAGGAAAAGAAGATCCCATAACTTCTGGCTGGAAAAACGAGCGGGAACTGAGACTCAGGGAGGCTGACGGGCTGGAGCCCCAGGCAGCTCCTTAAAGGGCCTGTGCAGGGACTTACTCGGACTCACTCCCTCTAAGCTTGGAGGGGAGGCAGCTCGAGGGGCACCAGAGACATACAGGGAAGAACTGAGCTGTTTGGCACTGGAGCCAGGGCTGGAGAGGGGGCTTTCTCCCGAACAAACGTGCTGTCAGAGGCCTATGATCCTTTGGTGAGCCCTTCCCTGGGGCAGCAGACAGTCGCCATATCTGGGACTCCAGCCACCTGGATCACACTGGTTGCCCCGCCCTGGTGATTCCCTGAGGCCCTGCCCCACCTAACTTTCAGGTCCACCCAAGCTGTTGCCAGTTGCTTCACCATAGGATTGGCCTGTCTTGGATCCTGCTTCAGGTTTTCCTAAATTTCTTTAAACAAGCAGCATCTGGCCTCAGATAGCCCCATACCTCTCATTAAGTAATACACAGAAACAAACACAGGGAGGCAGCCAAAATGAGGAGACAAAGAAACAGGTCCCAAATGAAAGAACAGAACAAAACCCCAAGGAAAGAACTAAGCGAAATGGAAATAAGCAACCTAACAGACGCTGAGTTCAAAATACTGCTCATAAGGATGCTCAATGAACTTAGTGAGAACCTTAGTGAACTTAGTGAGGGCCTCAAGAGCATAAAAAAAGGACCGTCAGAAATGAAGGAGGCATTAATTAAAATAATAATTTACACACATTCAATAGTAGAGTACGTAAATCCAAGAAGCAAACCATCAATTTGGAATATAAGGAAGCAAAAAATACCCAATCAGAACAGCAAAAAGAAAAAAGAATCCAAAAAAATGAGAATAGTGTAAGGAGCCTCTGGGACAACTTCAAGCCTGCCAACATTCGCATCTTGGGGGTGCCAGAAGGAGAAGAGGGAGAACAAAAAAATCGAAAACCTATTTGAAACAATAATGGCAGAAAACTTCCCTAACTTGGTGAAGGAAACAGACATACAAGTCCAGGAAGCACAGAAAATCCCAAACAAGATGAACCCCAAGAGGCCCACACCAAGACACATCATCATCAAAATGCAAAGGTTCAAGACAAAGAGAGAATCTTAAAAGCAGCAAGAGAAAGGCAGCTAGTTACCTACAAGGGAGTTCCCATAAGACTGTCAGCTGATTTCTCTAAAGAAACTTTGCAGGCCAGGATGGAGTAGCAAGAAATATTCAGAGTGATGAAAAGCAAGAACCCACAACCAAGATTACTCTATCCTGCAAAGCTGTCATTTAGAATTGATGGCCATATAAAGAGTTTCCCAGACAAGGAAAAGCTAAAGGAGTTCATCACCACCAAACCGTTATTTTATGAAATGATGAAGGGTCTTCTTGAAGAAAAAGATAAAATATATGAACAAACAAAATGGCAATGAATACATATCTATCTACAATGGAATCTACAGACAAAATGAACAGGCAGAACAGAAACATTCTCATAGATACAGAGAACATTTTGTTGGTTGCCAGATGGGAGGAGGAATGGGTGAAAAAGGTGAAGGGATTAAGAAGTACAAATTCATTGCTAGACTGACAAACCTCAAAGGGAAAGGGGTTGGGGAGGGTGGGAAGAAATAAACCAAAGAACTTGTATGCATAACCAATGGACACAGACAATAGTGTGGGAAAAGCGGGGAGGTGGGCGGGATTGGGGAGGAGGGAGTCAATGGGGAAAAATGAGGAACATCTGTAATACATTCAACAATAAAGATTTAAAAAATACAAAAAAAAAAAAGACTGGAATTATAGCAGATCTACCTAATACATAGGAAAAACAAACAAACAAACACAAAGAGGCAGCCAAACAAACATGCCCCAAATGAAAGAACAAGAGAAAGCTCTGGAAAAAGAGTTAAATGAAATGGAGACAAGCAACTTACCAAATAGCAACAACAACAACAACAACAACAAAAGATTATAACAATACTGAAGGAACTTAGCAAGAACTACAAGGTACTTAGTGAGAAGTACAAGTGAAAAAGGACAAAGAAACCATAAAAATATTCAAAAATGAAAAATACAATATCTGAAATGAAGAATATAGTAGAAAAAATAAACAGTAGAGTGGATGTAGCAGAAAATGAATCAGGGATTTGGAAGACAAAGCAGCAGAACACACCAATCAAAGCCACAAAAAGGAACTCCTGAAACAACAGGAAGCATACCAACATCTGCATCAGAGGGTCACCCGAAGGAGAAAAAAGTGAGCAAGGGATCAAGAACCTATCTGAAGAAATAATGACTGAAAACTTCCATAACATGGTGAAGGAAATTGTCACACAAGTCCAGGAAGAGCAGAGAGTCTAAAACAAGATGAACTCAATGAGGCCCACACCAAAACACATCATAATTAAAATGTCGAAGGTTAAAGACAAAGAGAGAATCTTAAATGCAGCAAGAAAAAGATAGTTAAGTACAAGATTGTTCTCTTAAGACCGTGAGCTGATTTCTTAACAGAAACATTTTTATTTATTTATTTTTTAAATATTTTTTCTTGTGGGGGAGGAGGGTATCAATGGGAGAAAAAGGAGAAATATCTGTAACAAACATAAATTAATTAATTAAATTTTTTAAAAAAAGAAAAGACAGAGCCAGCAACTGCTTATCACAATGTTCTTCAGCCGCGCACCAAGACACCCACTGCCTGCTCCTAGTACTCCTTCAGCAGCAGAAGATGACGACGCATCTGCTGAAGATACTGCACCACCTGAAGACTCTCCTACTGAGGTCGTGCCTTCAGAGGAGCAGTAACCTTGCTCTTCTTTGCTGTGCAGTACATCTCTCCATCTTCATCATCGAACAAGTTGCACTGTTTTCATAGGTTAGTGGTTGTGTGTAAGAACTGTGTGTCTGTAATTAAATGTACAATAATAATAATATGATATTTATAACATCTGTCTTATTTTTTCTTATTTTGTCCAATACGTTGAATAATACGAGTGTAATGGTGACTAAAGCGTGTTATTTCATATCTAGAGGGCTCTAATAATGTTAAAAAATGTATTTAGAAGTTCGTAAACAGGTTTTCTATGCTCTAACTGCAAAAATATTCGATTTATAAATAAAGAATCCTACTTCGTGGAAATTCATTTCTCGCGGTAGAGTCTGGAACTAATTAACCACTATAAACAAGGCTGACTGTATTGAATTATTTGCTGTTTAAATAAATGACTGAAATTCGCTTAAAAAATATGTTTTTTCTTTATTGATTTTAGAGAGAGAGGGAAGGAGAGGGAGAGAGAGACAGAAACATCAATGAGAAAAACATCAATTTTAGATTAGAAGCGACTGCCATGAAATATTCAAAGTAATCAGAAGCAAGGTCCCTAAAATCAAGACTGTTTTACCCAGCAAGGCTATCATTTAAAATTGAAGAAGAAATAAAGAGCTTCCTAGACAAGAAAAAGCTAAAGGAGTTTGTTACCATCAAACCACTATAACAAGAAATATTAAAGGGTCTCCTTTAAGAACTAGGAAAAAAACAAGAGGGTTCAGTTCCCGCTAGGGGCACGTACCAAAAAAAAAAAAAAAAAAAAGAACAAAATGGCAATAAATATATACCTATCAATAATCACTTTAAATGTAAATTGATTATATGCTCCAATCAAAAAACACAAGTAGCTGAATAAGAAAACAATACCCATATATATGCTGTCTACAAGAGACTCACCACAGAATGAAAGATACACACAGACTAAAAGTAAATAGATGGAAAAAGATATTTTGTGGAAATGAAGACACACACACACACAAAAATGCTGGGGTACCAATACTTACATCTGACAAAATAGACTTTAAAACAAGGCTATAGTCAGAGACAAAGAAGGACACAACATAATGATAAAAGGAGCAATTCAACAAGAGGATATAACCCTTGCAAACATTTATGCACCCAATATAGGAGCACCTAAATATGTTAAGTAAATCTTGATAAACATAAAGGGAGAGACTGACAGCAATATAGTCTTAGTAGAGAATTTTAACAACCCATTGACATCAAATGGATAGAACTTCCAGAGAGATAATCAACAAGGAAATGATGTCCTTAAATGACACACTGGATCAGATGGATTTAATTGACATATTCAGAGCATTTCACCCTAAAGCAGCAGAATTGAAGTACACGTGGAACATTTTCTAGGATAGATCACAGGTTAGGACACAAAACAAGTCTCAGTAAATTTACAAAGACTAAAATCATATCAAGCATCTTCTCTGACCATATGGTATGAAACTAGAAATCAAGCACAAGAAAATAACTGGAAAAGATACACAGACATGGAGGCTAAATAACGAGATCAGGGAAGAAATAAAAAAATGCTCTGAAACAAATAAAAATTAAAACACAAGAACCTAAACTCTATGGAACACAGCAAAAACAGTCCTAAGAGGGAAATTCATAGCATTACAGGCCTATCTCAAGAAACAAGAAAAATCTCAAATAAACAATCTAACTTTACACTTAAAGAAACTTGAAAAAGAACAACAAACAAACCCTAAAGTGAACAGAAAGAAGAAAATAATAAAGATCAGAGTAGAAATAACCTGGCCAGTGTGGCTCCATGGATTGAGCACTGATCCATGGACTGAGAAGTCCCGGTTTGATTCCCAGTCAGGGCACATGCCTGGGTTGCGGGCTCGATCCCCAGTGGGGGGCATGCAGGATGCAGTCAATTGATGTTTCTCTCTCACAGTGACATTTCTATCTCTCTCTCCCTTCTTCTCTCTCTAAAAAAAATCAATAAAAACATATTAAAAATAAAAAACATCAGAGCAGAAATAAATGAAATAGAATCTAAGGAAACAATATAAAAAGATCCATAAAACCAAGAGCCGGTTCTTTGAAAAGATAAACAAGATTGACTAACCTTTAACCAGAGTCATCAAGAAAAAAAGAGAATCTAGATAAATAAAATCAGAAATAAAAGAGAAGTAACAACTGACACCAAAGAAACACAAAGGATTGTAAGAAAATATTACAAACAACTATATGTCAACAAATTGGACAATGTGTATGAAATGGGTAAATTCCTAGAAACATACACTCTTCCAAAACTGAATCAGGAAGAATCAGAGAATTTGAATAGACAGATTACAATGAGTCACACTGAAGCAGTAATAGAATAAAATAAACAAACAAACAAAAAACTCCCAACAAACAATACTCCTGGACCACATGTCTTCCCAGGAGAATTTTCCCAAATATTCAAAGAAGAACTGCACCTATCCTTCTCAAACCATTCCAAAAAATTCAAGAGGAGGTAAGACTCCCAAGCTCATTTCATGAGGCCAGCATTATTCTAATTCCAAAAATGGAGAAAGACACTACAGAGAAAGAAAATTATAGGCCAATATCCATAATAAACATAGATGCTAAACTCAACAAAATATTAGCAAACTGGATCCGGCAATACAATAAAAGATCATACAACATGATCAAGGGGTATTTATTCTGAGGATGCAAGGTTGATACAATATCCACAAATCAATAAAAATGATACATCACATAAACAAAATGAGGGATGAAAACCACATGATCTTATCACTAGATGCAGAAAAAGCATTTGATAAAACCCATCACCCATTTATGATAAAAACTCTCAGCAAAGTGGGATTAGAGAGAACATATATCAATGTAATAAAGGCCTTATATGACAAACCCACAGCTAATGTCATACTCCATGGGCAAAAACTACACGCGTTTCTCTTAAGACCAGAAACAAGACAGGGATGTCCGCTTTCACCACTCTTACTCAACATAGTACTGGATGTCCTAGTAATCAATGCTCTATATAAGTCAAATTTGAGTTTTATGTCTTAAACAGTAATACTGGAAGATTAAAAAATGAATATTAAACACAATTAGAACAACTGAACCAATTTTCTTCTTTAGTGAAAGAAATAATAGATCAATTATTTCTGGGGAAGTAGAAACATTAATGAAGGCTATATAAGAGTCGGCAATATATAATTCATCCCGACAGAATACAGTTAAAGGTTGATGTAACTTTTTAGTTGTTTCTCTCTCTCTCTCTTTTTTTTTTAATCCTTACCGGAGGACATTTTTTCATTTTTTGTTCAGACAGAGCGGGAGGGAGAGAGAGGAAGAGAGAGAGAAAGAAACATCGATGTGAAAGGGACATCGAGTGGCCACCACCCGCATGACCCAACCAGGGCCAGGGACAAACTGCAACCGAGGTACGTGCCCTTAGCGGGAACTGAACCCGGTGTCTCTGGACTACAGGTCGACGCTCTAACCGTTGAGCCAAACTGGCCAGGGCTGTTTCTCTTTTTTTAACTTTACCTGGATACTTTGGTTTTCTTCTTTCTCAAGTGGTTCTATACTCAAGTTTCAGGAAATTCAAGATAAGTGAAATTTTAAATAACATAATCAATTAACTCTATTAATATGTCATTTCCCCCTCCAATCAACTTAACTCTTTTTATAGTCCTGTATGCTCCCTATAAACTAAAACAAAACAAAACAAAATAAAAAAATAAAAGTTTATACTTACTAGAAAGAACAGTTGTAAGGAAAATATAATCTGAAAAAGATATGAGTCCACATTCTCCAAGGGTGTAAAATATACTGCCTTCATCAGCAAATTTTTCTCGTTCCTGGGCAATTTTCTATTAAATACATGGGTCCCACCAAAAGATAAAAAGAAGATACAGCAGAATGAGAACATAACAAGTTAAAGATGAATCACCATTTATATGACAGTTTTATGATATTTATCATAAGCATTTCTCTGATGGTCATTCCAAACTAATGGATCCTTTACAGTTTTCAAGATAATTAAAATGATAAGACAAAAGATAATTTTGTTTCAACACTGGCTTATTATGAACACTGGAAAATAATTTCAATTTTACAAACTCTTGCTATTTAATATATATAGACCCACTTCAGGGCTAGTTTTGTTTTTCAGTTTTAAAAACAATCTACCTTATTCTATAGAAGTATATAAAGTAGAAAAAAATCAAAACAAATAAAAAAGCTGAAATAAAGTCAGTTCCAACTGACCAAGAAAACTGTATTACTAGTAATTAGAAATAAAGAGGTAAGCAACTATTTCCAAGGACCACATAAATAAATGCTCAGAAAACTAACTTCTGAAATACTAATTTTAATTGTTTCTTATGACCCCCAAGAATCTTAGTTTTGGAACACAGATCAGCTTGCAGAGTAAAGAGCATCTCTAAAATATAATGGAAAAATCAGACATGCATGCCAAGCCTTACACATGGTTTTAATTATATTTACTATTACCTTGGTGAAAGCTCCTAAATTTCGGCTCTTTGATGAAACTCTCTTAAAAGTCAGCTTTTACTCTAAGTATACATTCCTTTTCTTTATAAAGCTCACAAGAGAGTTAATTATCAGCTTCAGTAATGGTCCGTCAGGCAAGTGGTTTCTTCCTGGGTGTTTAATCAAAACTACCCCGTTTTCTGAATTCCTAGCTGAATTATAAACTTATTGGTGACATTGAAGATATTTTAAAAAACTGAAAAGGATCCACTAAAGTGTTAGACTTAAAACTAATTTCTGTTAAGTTCTGGGGCAACCAAAGATATTTGAGGAATTATTCTGGGTACCAAAAAAAGAAATATGAAGTTTCAAGAACCCAAAGCAACAAAGCATGACTACAGTAATAATATCATGCAAGCACAAATTAATAAGCAGCATCGCAAACATAACCTTAGGAGAAATATCATGAAAACTAAACCAACAAGCACCACCAGCATCCAGGTACACACTATCCAATAGGTTACCTCTGTCTAGTGAAGATCCCATCATACACCACAAAGGAAAGAAAACTAGTTAACCAATTGAAAACACAAATACCAAGTGAATTATCATGATCTTCTTAGTAAACCCACTGATAGCCTTTACTGAATATTTGTTCATTCATATGAAATAGTAACCAGAGAAAGGTAAAAATCCATAGTTGAATGTCAACAAAGCAGTACTGGGTTTTGATGGCAGATTCTACTTAGGAAAGGGTTTCTCTGACGCATTTATGATGGACAGAAAGCATGGTCCTGGCTTGACAGCATTTAGAGATTTCTTTGAGCCGACAACAAAAATGAGCTCAGCCCAATATGTTCAAATTAATGTTGGACCTCATACCACACCGGATCTTCTACCAAGAGATTAAACACAGATTTCAGTAAAAACAAAACAAAACACTGTTGGATGAAAATAGGAGCAGCTAAGCCTTTCACTGGGAAGGTAATATTTTAATTTCTCAAAATAAAAGAAGTAAATAGTTACATGTTTTACATTATCCAAGATACTGCAAAAGTAAAGCATGTGAATAAAATACGCAAAATGAGAATCAGCTTCAAAAGGCATACCATCACTAGCCAGAACAATAAATGTGTACAGAAGCTGAGCATCATGTAATAATCTTATGGAGAGAATGGTATAAGCAAACAAAAATAATTTATTGGGATCCAGAAGTTGAAAAACAGACAAAAATCTAAGGACAGTGGCAGCTAAGCAAAGAAGCATATCTAACATTATTTTTCCTAATAATCATCTGGAGGATGTTGCAGCTTAGAAGATAACAAAAAGACAAATCTAGTTTTGTTGGTAACTTTTAATTTTGATACATTTTTCAACTCAGAAAAATGAAAAGATCCATATACTTTTTACTCAGATTCACCAATAGTTTACACATTACCCTATTTGTATTATCATTTTATAAAGATATATATTTTCTTTTGCACTATTTTGAAAATTGGAGACATTTTACACTTTACACTTAAATATTTAAGTATATATTTTCTATAAAGACATTCTCTTACATATCACAGTACAAATTTAATAAAACCAGGATGCTTAACATACTTAATACTAATGCATACTATTATCTAATCCACAGTCTAATCCATGTTGTAGCATCAATCAGTATTCCTTTTTATTGCCAAATAATATTCTATTGCATATATTACCACATTTGTTTACCCATTCATCTAATGAAGGATATTTGGATTGTTTCCACCTAGGGCTACAATGTACAGTTACGTACAGATATTTGACTATCTGCTTTCAATTATTATTAGAAATGAATTTTGCACTCCCAGACAGGCTAGATGACATTTCACTGCAACCTCATGAAAACACCTGGGCCAGAACCACCTAGCCAAATTGCTCCCAAATTCCTTATTCACAGAAGGCACAAAAGACAAGAAACAATTACTGTTGTTTTAAGCCACTAAGCTTCAAATTTGTTACTCAACAATTAAAAACAAATACAGCTAAATATATTTATTAAAAATATTTCTGCTAATCTGTGGCTTATAACTTCTATTTTGACAATCAAGCTTAAAATTTTCATAAAGTCTAATTTATCAAGTTTTTCCTTTATGATTATTGCTTTCTATATGCTGTCCAATAAATTTCTGCCGATCTCTTGTCCATAAAAATACTCTCTTATATATTTTTTTGAAGCCTTATAGTTATAGATTTTACATTTAGGTCTGTGATCCATTTCAAGTCAATTTTGGGTATAGTGACATTACAAGGTAAGGATTATTATTTTTTTTAATATGGACATGCAGTTGCTTCTAAACGATTTGTTAAAAGCAAATTGACTATATAAGTATGGAATTACTCTTCTATATTTTCTGATTTGAGTAGCCCATTTTCTTTGGAAGGTCTTTTGATAACCAGCAAAGTGTATGTTTGTTTTTCAAAGTATAAATAAACATTGAATTATTTAAATGGTTTCTAAAAAGGCAGCTCAAGAAACTCTGCATGAGATCCATTTGGGGTCATGATTTAGGCTTAGCCACCCCCACCATTAAGACAATTATGAAGTCACTGAGCAGATCTTCAACTGTATATTAACTGAGATTTACTATTGGACATACCTCCACAGAAGCTATGTTATGACATTTTACAATGTTAATTAGTGACTTTCTACAGGAAGGCATCCCTCTTCTACTTCATGGGATATGTCTATATTTGCAACCTTCAGTCCTCTAACGGAGAAAAGATCTCTGTTTGTGTGGCTATACATGAGACCTCTGCTGTACTGAGTAGAATGACAGGGAGCAAGAGAAGGTCCCCCTACCCCCAAAAAATAAGCCAAATTGTTATACAAAAGAAAATACTGAAGATACCTAGAAGGAAAGAAATAGATGAAAAAAGGACCCTAGAAAAGTGAACAAAAATGGAGGAGCCCTGATCAGAGAGGAATAGAAAGTATCAAAATTGGGAAAAACTGAGGAAAGAGAAAGCATGTGTGTGTACGTGTCCACTTTTGAAAGAACAGAAAATGTGTGTGTTTTGCAGAAGCTCCTTAAAAATCAGAAAGATGTTTAAAGAGGACTTTAAAATTAGCCATGCTTTGTGATGTGTCCTGTGCAGTAAAATCTTCCAATTCGTTAAAGGTCTACATTATTCTCTCATGCTACTGGGGTATAAGGAAAGAGGGAAAAAAGGTACATGTATGCTTTCTAAAGTATCTACTTGTCAAAGAGTGTCAGGTATATTTAGATTTATACAGGGGTGGGCAAAAGTAGGTTAATAATAATTATAAAAATATAATAATTAATAAATGATATACAAATACACTCTGTGATTTGCATATTCACAACTACAAACCTCATTTTGCCATCCTCTGTACATCTAATTTGTTAACTCTAAGAATTTATAAGTTGTTGAGTATCCGAAACTCCAAAGATGATTCTTATAAAATTCATGACATATATTAATTACAAACACCAAAATTGTCATAAAACCATCAAATTTGATCCCTTAAATTATTTAAAGCTAGAAGGAGAATCAAACAAATACGTCAAAATTTGGGAGGAAATAGGAGCAACGTGAAAACCAATTTTTAGACTATTTTGTGTTAAATGGCTGCTTCTTAGCTGGTCTCTTAAAATCAAAGGCTGGCTGTACCATAAATTATACCCAAAGATCTCTAGCCATGACACAGAGGGGATCTGTAAAAAAAAACAACAACAAGAAAAAAACACTACTATTTGAGTTTGATAATGAATACAAGTTTTAAAGCTCTGAAGTATGGTAAAATGAAAAATCAAGATTCAAGGACAAAAAAGTATAGGGAAGGTTTTGGGTTTTTCTTACTCCAAGGTCTCATCAATGTTTAACTGCAAATTGAGAATGTTAAATAAAAAGTTTCTTCACTTAATCTTTTGAATAGTGTTTAATCTTTGACTAAATTTTTTTTATTTAATTAAACTTAATTTTATTAAGGTTATATATGTATACAAACAAATCACATACACACAAAAAATTACTGTATTAAATTGGGATCTCTCTCTTTTTTTTTTAATCAGAAGTGTGAGTTTATTGATTTTTGTTACAGATGTTTCTCCTTTTCACCCCACTGATTCCCCCCCTCTGCCTTCTTCCCTGCCCTGTCCCCGGTTTATTGTCCATGTCCACTGTTCACGCATACATGCATATAAGTTCTGTGGTTTATCTCTCCCCCATCATTGCCTCTTCTGGGGATTGTCAGTCTGTACCCCACATCCACGTCTCTGGGACTACCCCACTCCTCAGACTATTATGTTCATTATATTCCACAAATAAGTGAGATCATATGATACTTGTCTTTCTCTGTTTGCCTTGTTTCACTTAGGATGATACTTTCCAGGTCCCTCCATGTAGTCTCAAAGGATAAGAGGTCTTTCTTTCTTACAGCTGCACAGTACTCCATTGTGTATATGTACCACAACTTTTTTGTCCGTTCATCTACTGATGGACACTTGGGCTGTTTCCACATCTTAGCTATTGTAAATAGTGCTGCTACAAACATGGGGGTACATATATTCTTTCTGGTTGGTGTTTCAGGCTTCTTAGGGTATATTCCTAGAAGTGGAATCACTGGGTCAAATGGAAGTTCAATTTTTAATTTTTTGAGGTAACACCATAGTGTTTTCCACACTGGCTGCGCCAGTCTGCATTCCCACCAGCAGTGTACTAGAGTCCCCTTTTCTCCACACCCTCGCCAACACTTGTTGTTTGATGATTTGTTGATGGCGGCCATTCTGACAGGTGTGAGGTGATACCTCATTGTTGTTTTAATTTGCATCTCTCTGATGATTAGTGATGATGAGCATTTCTCCATATGTCTCTTAGCCATTTGTATGTCCTGTTTGGAGAGATGTCTATTTAGTTCCTCTTCCCATTTTTTTTTTTTTTTTTTATCCTCACCCGAGAATATTGTTCCATTTTTTTTTTTGTACAGATAGAGTGGGAGGGAGAGAGAGGAAGGGAGAGAGAGAGAAACATCGACGTGAAGGGACACATCGAGTGGCTGCCACCCGCATGACCAACCAGGGCCGGGGACAAACTGCAACAGAAGTACGTGCCCTTAGCGGGAACCGAACCCGGGTCTCTCCAGACCGCAGGCCGACGCTCTAACCGCTGAGCCAAACTGGCCAGGGCCCTCTGCCCATTTTTTAATTGGGTTCTTTGTCTTCCTTTTGTGGAGTTGTATGAGCACTCTATATATATAGAAAATTAACCCCTTATCTGATATATCATTGGCAATCATGCTCTCCCATACAGTGGGTAGCCTTTCCGTTTTGATGATTGTATCTTTCGCTGTGCAAAAGCTTTTGAGTTTGATGTAGTCCCATGTGTTCATTTTCTCCTTTGTTTCTATTGCCTTAGGTGATGTGTCAGTGAAAATTCTGCTGCGTATGTCTGAAATTTTGCTGCCTACGGTTTCTTCTAGGATTTTTATGGATTCATGAGTCACATTTAAGTCTTTTATCCATTTTGAGTTTATTCTTGTGTATGGTGTAAGTTGATGGTCTAGTTTCATTTTTCTGCATGTAGCTGTCCAATTTTCCCAGCACCATTTATTAAAGAGACTTTCCTCACTCCACTGTATGCTCTTGCCCCCTTTGTCAAATATTAATTGAGCCTATTGCCTTGGGTCCACTTCTGGGTTCTCTGTTCTGTTCCACGGGTCTATATGCCTCTTCTTCTGCCAGTACCACGCTGTTTTGATTACGGTGGCTTTGTAGTATAACCTGATATCTGGTAATGTGATTCCTCCAACTTTGTTCTTCCTTTTCAAGATTGCTGTGGCTATTCGAGGTCTTTATTGGTTCCATATGAACTTTTGAAGTATTTGTTCTAGTTCTTTGAAGTATGCTGTTGGTATTTTGATGGGGATTGCATTGAATCTATAGATTGCTTTGGGTAGTATGGACATTTTAATGATGTTAATTCTTCCAATCCATGAACAGGGTATGTGCTTCCAAGTTTTTATATCTTCCTCTAGTTCTTTTTTCAATGACCTGTGGTTTTCTGCGAATAGGTCCTTTACTTCTTTGGTTAAGTTTATTCCTAGGTATCTTAATTTTTTTGCTGCAATGGTAAATGGAATTGTTTTCTTAGTTTCTCTTTCTGTGAGTTCATCCTTGGTGTGTAAGAATGCCATCAATTTCTTGACATTAATTTTGTATCCTGCTACTTTGCCAAATTCATTTATTCAGTGTAGTAAATTTTTGATGGCGTCTTTGGGGTTTTCTACGTTTAGTATCATGTCATCTGCAAATAATGACAGTTTCACTTCCTCCTTTCCAATTTGGAACCCTTTATTTTTTCTTCCTGTCTGATTGCTGTGGCTAAGACTTCCAGTACTATGTTAAATAAGAGTGGCGAAAGTGGGCATCCTTGCCTTGTTCCTGTTCTTAAGGGAAATGGTTTTAGTTTTTGCCCATTGAATATGATGTTGGCTGTAGGTCTTTCATATATGGCCTTTATTATGTCGAGATATGATCCCTCTATTCCCACATTGCTGAGCATTTTCATCAGAAATGGATGCTGGATTTTTGTCGAAGGTTTTTTCGGCATCTATTGATATGATCATGTGCTTTTTATTCTTCATTTTATTTATGTGGTGTATCACGTTTATTGATTTGCGAATATTGTACCAGCCTTACATCCCTGGGATGAATCCCACTTGGTCATGGTGGATAATTTTTTTTGGTGTATTGCTGGAGCCGATTTGCTAGTATTTTGCTCAGGATTTTGGCGTCTATGTTCATCAGAGATATTGGCCTGTAGTTTTCTTTCTTTGTAATGTCTTTTTCTGGTTTTGGGATTAGAATTATGCTGGCTTCATAAAAGGAGCTTAGAAATCTTCCTTCTTCTTAATTTTTTTTTTTATCCTCACCCGAGGACATTTTTTCCATTTTTTGTACAGATAGAGTGGGAGGGAGAGAGAGGAAGGGAGAGAGAGAGAGAAACATCGATGTGAAGGGACACATCGAGTGGCTGCCACCCGCATGACCAACCAGGGCTGGGGACAAACTGCAACCGAAGTACGTGCCCTTAGCGGGAACCGAACCCAGGTCTCTCCAGACCGCAGGCCGACACTCTAACCGCTGAGCCAAACTGGCCAGGGCTAAATTTTTTGAAATAGTTTGAGGAGAATGGGTGTTAGTTCTTCTTTGAACGTTCGGTAAAACTCCCCCATTAAGCCATCCAGGCCTGGGCATATGTTTGCTGGGAGAGTCTTGATTACATCTTCAATTTCTTCTGTTGATATTGGTCTGTTCAATTTTCTATCTCTTCTTGGTCCAGTTTTGGGACACTATGTGTTTCTAGAAATTTGTCCATTTCGCTTAGATTGTCGAATTTGTTGCCATATAATTGTTTATAGTAGTTGTTAACAATCTTTTGTATTTCCGTGGTGTTGGTTGTTACTTCTCTTCTTTCATTTCTGATTTTGTGTATTTGGGTTCTCTCTGTGTTTCTTGCTGAGTGTAGCTAAGGGTCCATCAATCTTGTTTATCTTTTAGAAAATTCAGCTGTTTCATTGATTCTTTGAATTGTTTTTTTTGGTCTCTATGTCGTTTATTCTGCTCTGATCTTTACTATTTCCTTCCTTCTACTTGCTCTGGGGTTTTCTTTTTGTTTGCTCTCTAGTTCTTTAAGTTGTGAGGTTAGATAGTCTATCAGAGATTTTTCTTGTTTTTTGAGGTAGGCCTGTAGTGCTATGAACTTCCCTCTCAGAACTGCTTTCACTGCATCCCATAGATTTTGTGTTGTTGTGTGTTCATTTTCATTTGTTTCCATGAAGTTTTTGATTTCTTCCTTGATCTCCTCGGTGACCCATTCATTGTTTAATAACATGCTATTAAGCTTCCATGTGTTCAAATATCTTTGTATGTTCTTGTAATTGATTTCTAGTTTCATGCCATTGTGATCTGAGAAGATATTTATATGATTTCAGTCTTCTTGAACTTGTAGAGACTTAGTTTGTGCCCTAACATGTGGTCTATCCTTGAGGATGTCCCATGTGCGCTTGAGAAGAATGTGAATTCTGTAGTTTTTGGGTGTAATTCTCTGTAGATATCTTTTAAATCCATTTGGTCTAGTGCTTCATTTAGAGTCTCTGTTTCCTTGCTAATTTTTTGTCTAGAGGATCTATCCAGTGATGTCAGCGAGGTGTTGAAGTCCCCTGCTATGATTGTATTGCTATCGATTTCTCGTTTGAAGTCCTCCTGAAGATTTTTAATATATTTTGGTGCTCCTATATTGGGTGCATATATGTTTATCAAGGTTATATCTTCCTGTTGGATAGATCCTTTCAATATTATGTAGTGGCCTTCTTTGTCTCTAGTTATGGCCTTCATTTTGAAGTCTATTTTATCAGATATGAGTATTGCTACCCCAGCTTTTTTTCCTTTCCGTTTCCTTGGAAGACTTTTTTCCATCCCTTCACTTTCAACCTGTGAGTCTTTTGTTGTGAGGTGGGTCTCTTGTAAACAACATATAGATGAGTCATGCTTTGTTATCCAATCAGCTACTCTGTGTCTTTTTTTGGGAGCATTCAATCCATTTACATTTAAGTTGATTATTGATATGTACTTATTTATTGCCATTTTTGTTTAGTGTGGTTCCATTTTTCTTCCCATTTCTCCTGCTAATTACAGCAGTCCTTTTAACATTTCTTTCAGTGCTGGTTTGGTGCTCATGTATTCCCTTAGCCTTTTTTTTTGTCTGGGAAGCTCTTTATTTGACCTATTTTGAATGATAGCCTTGTGGGTAGAGTAGTCTTGGATTCAGATCCTTGTTTTTCATGACCTTGATTACTTCATGCCATTCCCTTCTGGCCTGTAGTGTTTCTTGTGAGAAGTCAGCTGAGAGCCTTATGGGGTTTCCTTTGTAGGTAACCTGTTGCTTATCTCTTGCTGCTTTTAGGATTCTGTCTTTGTCATTAATTTTTGGCAGTTCGATTACTATGTGTCTTGGTGTGGGCCTGTTTGGGTTCTTCTTACTTGGGGCTCTCTGTGCTTCTTGAACTTGAATGCCTTCTTCCCTCACCAAATTAGGAAAGTTTTCTGTCACTATTTCTTCAAATATATTCTATATCCCTTGCTCATTTTCTTCTTCTTCGGGGACTCCTATGATGCGAATATTACGTTTCCAGTTGTCCCACAGTTCTCTTAAGCTGTCTTCCTGTTTTACAATAGTTTTTTTCTTTTGGTTTTCTGATTGGTTGATTTTTTTCTACCCTGTCTTCTAATTCACTGATCCGGTCCTCAGCTTCCTCTACTCTGCTTTTTAGACCTTCCAATGTGTTTTTCATTTCTGATATGTCGTTTTTAACTTCCAACTGGTTGATTTTCAACATTTCTATGTCTTTACTCATGGTGCTCATGTCCTTACACATGCTGTTGAGCTTCCTCAACATCATGGCTCTGAATTCTAGTTCTGTTAACTTGCTTAACTGCACCTCATTTATCTCATCTTCGGTAGAGGTCTCTTGTCCTTTCATTTGGATTTTGTTTTTGTTTTTCAACATTTTGGCTATCACAGTGGGTTTTGGAGTCTGCCAAATTTTCCCTGTGGGTGTTGGTGTTCTGCTGTTTGTGGCTCCATCTCCTGGGTTTGGATGAGGCAGGGAGGACTCACTTTAACTACCACTGCCACTGTCAAGTCTTAACTTTCCTCTAGCTTTTTTTTTTTTGCCTGGAGGCTATTAGTAGAGGTCACCTTAAGAACCTTGGTTTCTGAGTTGTCTGAAAAACTCCCTCAGGTGCTCAGTGTAAGAGGATTTCCCAAGGGTGGGGCAGCTGCTGGTCATTAATGGGCCTCAGTTAGCACTTCAATGGCCACCAGGTTGAATCTCTGAGGGAGGGGCCGCCGCCTCTCCCCAGGGCCCTGCGATAGAGTAAGACGACCACAGTCCTGTGTGGCTGCACTCAGCAAAAGCTCTGAGCACCCTCCAAATCCCAAGTGTCCCCACACAGTTCCAGTCCAGTCTGCCCTCCCTCTGCCTGAGCCCAAGGTGAGTGGCTGCTGCCAATTTAGCCTCTGTCCAGACTATGCGTTGTGGAGCCGCCTGGGACATTTAACCCGATGGCGCTGCTCCCAGCTAAGGGTGGCCGAGTCTGCGGCACCAGCCGAGGGTGTAGCACTCAGCCGAGTTTGCAGGATTTAGCCGCCGTCACAGCTGAGGCGGCAGCAGATTCCCGCTGAGTTTCCTGGTCTCAGCTGAGTCCGTGCGGACCAGGTGAGGGCTTAGCACGCAGCCGAGGCAGCAGCAGCTTCCTGCCGTGTCCCCTGGTCCCAGCTGAGTTCGCTGGTCCCAGCCCAGGCCGCTGTGGACCGTGGGCTCCCGGCCCCCTCTCGCGTCCTCACAAGCCTACCAGGATTGAGTCAGTGTTCCTGGTTATGTGGTCCTCCAGGCTGCCTTTCGGTTGCCCCTTCCTGACGATTTGTCTTTATTTTCGTTGTAAATCCAGTTTGGTCCTGGGAGATGGTCTGTGCAGCTCCATTCACTCCGCCGCCATTTTTTCCTATCCTTTGACTAAATTTTAAGTCATTTTTTTTTCCCTAAGCCAATACCATTTATACACTTCAGAGGTGAAATGGAGGGAGGCACAGTCCAGGGAAAACAATGTTCCTTAACAGATTGGAAATAATGCTCATTTTCTTTGTCTCGGATGTGGTTATTACTTTTTTTTTTGTTAATATGTACTTTACTAGGGAAGTCTATCATAAGGATTCGTATTTTATTCAATATATATAATAACTTCAAGATAAATAACAAATAGATTAATTAAAGGAAGAAATTTCTGTATATAAAAGTAAAAAGAAATATATTCCAATTCTATTCTAAGGGCACATAATGTGAAATTAAGTAATATATTAAGATATTAGTTTAGTAAAAAAAAAAATTATAGTAAGGGTCTACAAAAAATTTGATTCATAATAAAGTTCCTAAGGTAGGATTCTAACAATATGTCATTATATATGTTAAAAAACAGGGTATTTTAAAAAGAGTTTTTATTTAAATATAACTTACAGAGGTATCTTTTTAAATGAAAAGTTACACATCAAACTCTATTCCAATCATTTGAATCTCTGACAGTAAGACTGTGAAAGCAGAATGCAGGTTAACTGATCAGAATAATATTTCTATTCAATTTACTGATAAATGTTACCCCCTTCTGGAGAACAAAATTATGCAAAATATTTCAAAGCAATGTGCTGACTTATACTGAAATTAAACTACTGTTCATTTACATAACCTAGTCTTTGATTTTATTTGTTTCAAAATGTAAAACATAGCTATAGGCTCAATATCACTAAAACATTCAAATTACTGACCTCAAGTAAAGGCAAATAAATAAGGCAAATAAATGAGGTCATAAGAGTACTGGTATTGATCTTAACTGCACCATATTCTGAATCTTTTTATTTTTTTAGATAAGCCAAAAGACAAGCGTAAACTTAGAGCAAATCATACCCTACACATGTATATTTGCTACACTTCTCAGTCTATTAACTTCAATTGTTTACCAGGATGGCTTTGTCACTAAAGCTTTCACACTCCAGTTTCTGACCAATGACATAAAATTATAAAACATCTGGCTAAAGCTGTAGGTGCCATCAGGAGCTCTGGGGCTGAGATTTCCAGATATGATTCAAACTCCTTAATACTCACGGTGCTTAAACAGTGAATTCCATTACAGAGCTGAGCAAAATAGGGGCAATACTTTTGCCTTGCAGGATTCAAATGAATGAAGCCAAAGAGAAAATCATATCTAGGAGTTTAATCTCATTATTTGTCTAGGTAAGACCCACTTTTCAAATCTATAGTCCAAAATAAGCCTTTTCTATCAAATAGAAGTCGATGGGGTATGATAGTAAAAGAGGTGCTACCATATAATCTAGAACCTCAAAACATCCCTGGTATACAGAAAATCTGATAAAGAACAAACTTTTACTATTTAAATTAAGAGATCATCCATTATGAGACTGAAATAACTGGATTGTTTTAATATTAATATTTCTCTATATTGCTGAAATACATTTCAGAGTCTACCTATATCCTTCAAGAAACATTTGAAGTTGTACTTCAAAGACAAATTAATAATAATATGCTTCTTCCAGAAAATACAATTTTGGCATATCATTTCTAAATAATAAATAGTATTGCTACCTAAGGTTGAAGTTGGGGCAGGGAGGGCTGGAGTATTAAACAAAGAGGAAATTCAGCAGTTTTCCCATGCAATTAATGCTCATACATCATTATTAGAAGCTTTAGTAAGACATTGATCTTAAACAATCACACTATTTGAAACAAAAAAGAAAATGTTGCACAGTTAAAATGTATTATTTTCTTCCCCTATCACATACATAAATTTGCAGGAAGGTAGAATGTGAGTATATGCCATATAAAAATTAAGGCGAGATATTTCTAATTTGGAGTAGTTTATGATTTCTTCTTCTCCTGACTCAGCGTTTTCAATTTTTTTAGAGGCAATATTGCTTTAGTGACAAACAAACATAAATTACTGTGCAACAGTGCGGAAGGTGAATGCTTAAGATACTGTAAATTTCACTCTGCCAGAAAGCCATTCTCTTTTCAGTCCCAATTCTAACCACTTTAGCTCTGAGAACTATTCAAAATACCTAGAATGCAAATGTTTTTCTATTTCATTAACTACATGGCTATAAAGAAAATGGATACAAATGAAGATGCTTAAAAAAAATAAGTGGCAGAAGATTTGATTAAAGCAATGATAAAAATTCAAAAGTCTGCTGGAACAGCATTACCTTTAAGGAAATGATACAACTTTATTGGAATGGTTTATTTCAGTTCTCAGTATCTGATGAGGTATTAAAACCCTAGAAGGAGAAAATCACCAATTCTGCCACATTAAGCTTGCACACTTGCTTCAAAGTGTGCATATTCTTTCTCTGAGTAAAAGAACTGATATTTTACCATTACTGATCATCTGCTACCTAAATCTAAAAATTAATTTTAAACTTTGGCCACTCAAATCAATCAGTGCTAAAAAGAACTTTCCAGAACTTAGCAGCAGTCTTGGTCTTAGTCACATGGTTTATAAAAGGCTTTCTTATCATCACTTCATGAAAAAAACCTTGGTATCAATTTTGAAAAATAGGTCAATATAGTATTTTGTCTACTCCAATTAGGAAAAAATAATATAAAAAATGCGTCATACGCCCTGGCCGATTTTGCTCAGTGGTTAGAGTGTCGGCCTGCGGTCCGGAGAGACCTGGGTTCGGTTCCCGCTAAGGGCACGTACCTCGGTTTGTCCCCAGCCCTGGTTGGGTCGTGTGGGTGGCAATCACTCGATGTGTCCCTTTCACATCGATGTTTCTCTCTCCCTCCCACTCTATCTGAACAAAATATCGAAAAAATAATGCGTCATAAGAATAAAAATAAAACTGTTTCACTCTGAGGATCACCATTTACACCCTTGATTTACACTGTTCTAGTGACTATTGTCTGCCAGGAGCCCCTTTAAATAAAGATTTTTAAATCATTTGAATACCACTGACCATTAAGATACGTCAAGAATTTAAAAATTATAGTTTGCATTTCTATGCCAGGCACTGTGCTAATAAGCACTTGCATGATCTCTTTCAGTCCTCACTGTGATTCTATGAGGTAGGTGACACTACCAGTACTTTACAGATTAGAAAACTGAGGTTTAGAGACATTAAATAAGTAGCCCGAGGTGACAGTGCTATAAAGTGGTAGTACAGGTCATGGTCTGACTCCAGAATCCATGCCATGAAACATTACATGCACCAAATGCACAGAAATATACCAGGTATCTATATTGTTTGTAATTTCTGAAATTATTAACAGGGATTGAATATTTTTGGAGCAAAACACAATTCACCATTGTTAAATATTAACCTTGCAGCTTAGCTTGCATTAGCTCAGTTATCTTGAAGAGAAAGTCTAGCTAATGATATAGCTACACATCATATTTTTACACCCTGATGTGTCAAATGTATATTTTAATCATTTTCAAAATGAGTATCAGTTTAAGAATGTAATGGCTTTATACTCTTCTTAATTAACAAATCTTTAATTAATCTGTAATTGGAGCAACTTTTTATTTAAATTTAAAACTTTAAAAAATGCATCATGGCAAAGACAAATGTTCAAACCAAGAACTCTCCTCATACATTCTTTGCAACCAAAGCACACTAGATGTTTAGGCTGAGCACTCATTTTTACCAGAATAAGAGAAATGAATTGCTTTGAGTAGCTTTCATAGAATTGTATTTGTGTAACCTTAAAACACGCTAGAGTGTTTCTGATAAAATAATAAGAAAAAGGAAGTTGGTCTGGAACCAAGTCCACTCATGTCAAAGTGAATTTCAAATCTTGTTTCATGGGGAATAGCTAAACATGAAGGTGTCAGCTCGGCTGGTGTGGCTCAGTGGTTGAGCATCAACCCATGCACCAAGAGGTCGCCTGTTTGACTCCCTCCTGGTCAGGGCACATGCCCAGGTTGTGGGCCCAATCCCCAGTGAGGGGCATGCAGGAGGCAGCCAATCAATGTTCTCTCTCATCAATGTTTCTCTCTCTCCCTCTCCCTTCCTCTCTCTCTAAAATCAATCAATAAAAAATATTTTAAATATGAAGGTGTTAGAAATGTAATGGTTAGTCATGTTCATGCTTTCAAAGAAATGTAATGGTTAGTCATGTTCATGCTTTCAAATCAACAATGAGAAGTCAAATGGGTTCAGTTGACCACAAATTCAAACGCAACAAAATTAAAATTGAAATGTAATTAAAAACATAGTAAAAGAAGTCCGAATATTTGGGACAACCAAGTAAATTATACCCTTCTTAGGAGCTCTTAATGATTATATTGTGGTTTTTTTTTTCAACATGAGTAATCAAACATGTAAATTAAACAACAGACTTTAGTTAGTGGTGGAACTCGGAGACTGGAAAGAGCCATTATGCATATCCTTTGCAGCAATACAGTAAGTATTTGACACCATTCATAAGCTGCATCTGAAGATGCATTTTATGCTAACAGAAAAACCAAATGAATCCAGCCTTTCCACAGGCAATAGGCATGCAAAGGACAAATCCCTGTAAGGAAGCAAGCAAGAAAGCCCTCTTCTATAAAGTGACTGCTCATCGATCTTTGGAAACTTAAATAATTTATACCAGTGTCACCAAAATGAGTGATACTTATAGAACCCAACAGAGATAAACAATTTCCTCACTACCTATTCTAAGAAAAAAAAGTCCATTATTTTTATTACATACAGCTTATTAATTAGATATCCTTAAGAATACAGTAACATTTGATTTTGAATCCTTGATCAACAAAGAATATTACTTTCAATAGTCAAAGTTTAAAAAGACTGGTGCCTTTTGGTGAACTATGGTGGTTGATTATTCAATGCTGCAGATTCTAGAGACTTCCAAGCACCTTCTACCTCTTTTCTCACTTTCTAGGAAGGATACCTATTGGAAGCAAGTCACTTTAAATCTTTGAGCCGTAAACCATACAATTATCAAGTATTTATGCTCCTACGAACTGTTCTGCTGTAATTTGAGAGAGAACAGGAACTGGCGTTCCTCAATCACAGGTGTTAGCATGTCGTCTGATTTATGTTCCTTAGGACTATGGTTGTGCCATAGCTATTCTCAAATAGAATCTCCCGGATTAGAAACACTGATAATGGGATTATCAATAAATAATGTTGACATGATTATTTACGTATTTTTGGTTTGTTTCACAATGCAGTTAAAGGCAAAGATAAGACAATCTATTGCACCAGTAATAGGATAATTAGTTTGGGGTTTGGTAATGGGACTACTAAAAATATATTCCATGTTAAAAACAAGGAAGCACATGATAAATGTTTTATAAAAATAAAGAGCATCCTGTGATCTTCATTAATTATATCATTATTTTAAACCCAGAGATGTTCTAATTCAGTTTAGTTTATATTTTTATTAAGAAATGCAAAAGTAATTTTAATAATTAATTTTTATCCTCACCTGAGGACATTATTCCATTTTTTTTGTTCATATAGAGTGGGAGAGAGAGAGAGAAACATCGATGTGAAAGGGACACATCGAGTGGCTGCCTCCTGCACGCACAACCCAGCCAGGGCCAGGGACAAACTGCAACCGAGGTACGTGCCCTTAGTGGGAACCGAACCCGGGTCTCTATGGACCTCAGGCTGACGCTCTAACCGCTGAACCAAAACAGGCCAGGGCTATATATTATTTTTTTCAAGGTTTTCTCCATATATTTGCTAGCTTTTCCAAGTTAAAGTTGTTGATTAGCTCAAAATAGCAAAAGAATGAAGTCTTTCTAAATGTTTTGATTCCTCTTAAATCATTTTGAGCAAAGTGCAATTAAGCAACTGCTTACCTGAATTTATTATGTAAGAAATTTCAAAAGAAAAAAAAACGATTAATTTTTCACTTGAAGTTACTATTACAGTTCAATTAGGAACAGAGCACCCCAACTAAGACTATTTAAATGACACAATTAACTGAATATCCCTTATACAATATAGTGATTGAAACAGTTTGTTGACCTTTTGTGTGACACAAAATGTTAAAACTCCCTTTTAAAATGGACTAGCCAAATTTTCCTGTTTTGATTTTTTTATGGGTTAGGTTTAGAGTTGTGCATATTTTGAGTGATGTTATAGTTTTTATAACTGTAAGAACATACTGTGGAACTAACCTTATAAAGTTTATTACAATAAATAATTTTATAAAAATAAATGAAAAAAACCCTTTTATATTATGCTAGGTACCATATTTTCAAGGATTTGTACAGTGTTTGAATTGTCATATTAAAGATAAAGTACATTAATTTAAAGTGACAAGAATGAAATCATTCTCTGAAGGGAGCAGGGAAGGACTTGAGCATGCACTGAACTGAACCATTTGTCCCTGAAGCGTTACTATGGATTTTGGAATATTAACTAATTTAAAGCACATGCTGTCAGTACCTGCCAGAAATCCTGATCAGAAGATGAGAAAAAGGAAAAAAAAATTGTCATTGTTTGATTATATGAACAAAAACTCCCAAATTGATTATATATATATACATATATCTCAAAATATTATAACATACAAAGGACCAAATAAGATCTGTGACAAAATCACTGAACACCTGGAAATAGAAAATGAGAACTAAATAGATATGTTTTATATGTTATCTGCTAGGTACAATGAAACAAACAAAAAACCGCTCAATAACTTAATCTAACCTCCCCAAGATGATACATCCAATTACAGAAAAACTTCATATTACTATAAAAGAAAAACACAAATAATTACCTGTCTCTTTTTAAAAAATATTTTTATTGATTTTTAGAGAGGAAGGGAGAGGGAGAGAAACATTGATGTGGGAGCAATACATCGATTGGCTGCCTCCTGCACACCCCCCACTGGGGACTAAGCCTGCAACCTGGGCATGTGCCGTAACTGGGAATTGAACCAGCAACTTTTTGGTGCTCTGGATGATGCTCAATCAACTGAGCCACACTAGCCAGGCCTATTATCTATATCTTAAAAAAAAGAGAAAGCAAACAGTCTTTTTTTTTCATGGGTAGTCAAAGCATTTCTTTAAGGTTTTCCTATTACCTCATGGATATAATATTTTTTTTTAACCTCATGGCAAATTCATTGCTTTACCATCCATATTAAAATATAGGCAGCCAACCTTGAATGAGTTAGTTCAGGTCTCCAAGGACGAGTTCAGGTCTCCTGGAAATTATGTTGCATTAAATAAAGTACTATTCACATGCCAGCTTGGAGATTTGATGAAGCAGTTTAGTTTAGCTATTTTAGCTGAATACCTTTAAATATCTTTAAATATCAAATAATTTTTAAGATTTTTTTTTCTTTTTTTTAAATCCTCACCCGAGGACATTTTTCCATTTTTTGTGCAGATAGAGCGGGAGGGAGAGAGAGGAAGAGAGAGAGAGAAACATCGACGTGAAGGGACACATCGAGTGGCTGCCACCCGCACGACCAACCAGGGCCGGGGACAAACTGCAACCGAAGTACGTGCCCTTAGCGGGAACCGAACCCGGGTCTCTCCGACCGCAGGCCGACGCTCTTAACCGCTGAGTCAAACCGGCCAGGGCAGATTTTTTTTTTTTTTTCTTCAATAAACAAACTTCACTGGCTGTGAAATAAAATTTGACCTGAACTTATCATATTTCTCAAACCAAGCTTAGTAGCATGATAAAAATTCTTGACTAAAAATTATTGGCTTTTAGCAATTTGCAAGCCCAAGGCTAGGTTTGATGTGACAGGGGTGAGATGACTCACTGTGAACACAGGACAGAAAGATATGGGAAATCAAACTAGAGGTTGCTCTTCAGTCATGGCCCAGCTAATTAATACCAGCCGATTGCTTATTACAGAAATAGCACAAGTGGATATTTTACATCATTCTAACTGGGAAGGAAAGAACCATGGAGAAAGTAATTATGTGCAGGGTATGCTATCCTATAGGATTTCATACAAACCAAGAAAGAAGATAAAATATACGATAGCTAACTCCTTTCATAAATTTAATAAAATGCTCAAAGTCATTTAAAATAGCTGTAATTTGTAGAGCCAGGTACTGTATCTATTGTCCTGATTTTACTGAGAGGGTAACCGACACTGAAAGAAGTTATGTGGTCTCTTGCTGAAGGTTATCCACCAAGTATGCGGCAGAGTCCTTATTTGAACACAGGGTGTTCTATATCCAAAGTCACTCTCTTTTCACCTTGTATTATTTATTAGATACTAAGAAGTTCAGTAATCCATAATGTATTTTTCATCCTCAATTCAGCATACCATAATATCTATCAATCTTTTATATAGAGTTGTCAAATACTGAGATTTTCAAAATGGAAATCCCTTGGAAAATATTTCAGACACCAAAGCCAGATTTTCTTAGGGCTATAGTGTGTACAAAAGAACTAAAATTGCTAATCTGTAAGAAGAGAGACAAATGAGAAAGTGGTTTTAAAATAATTTAAAGACCTTGGATGAGAAAGAAGGAAGATGAAAAAATCTGAGACTAAAAACAAAAAAGAAAACTGCAGTAGGTATCAAAGGATTTCTTGAAATGCTGAATCAGTTCCTGAGTTCACTCTAGTAATATAATTAACTTCTAAACTTCTGCTCTTCTAAAGACTGACTCTAATGAGTAGCCCCATTCAAATGATGCTACATTTAACACACAACCAATCAATATTTGAAAGAGCAAACTGTTTAGTTTGCAGCAGAAACATTATTTCCTCTACTATTTTGATTACAATGAGCTGAGATCCAATTTTTCAAATAGAGGTGACAGTGATCACTTCAAGAGTGATGGCTTTACCAAAATTTAAAAAAAGAAAAAGAGAAGCATTTTTCAAAATTCCAACTGGTATTAGTGGCATATGGGGGGAAAAATGGAGCAAATAAAAGAATAATAGTAAAGTTGAAATTCTGATTTCTACATTCAGGAATTGAAATTTGTATACCTCTTATTTTCTTTCTTTAAAGTGAAACATTATGTGGTTTTCAATTTAATTATGAGTTTCCAACTGTACTTTATCAAAGCAGAAAAATTAACAAAAAGAAGGTGAAAGAACAAGTTTTATTTTTTGCACAAACAGCATTAAGGTAATAAAATAAAGTAACTATATGACAAGAGAAATTTCTATTTACAAATAGATTATATAAACAAATAGCTTAGCTATATAAAAGATGGTATAGCATAGCGCTTAAGATGGTGAACTCTGGAGCCAGACTGCCAGTTTGGAATCCCGGCTCTATCACTTACTAGTTGTATGATCTTATTGCAAAAAAAAGGATTAAGTTAACTTTTCTGTACTTTAATTTTTTATTTTGAAAATAATAAAAATAGTAAGCTATCTAAAAGAGTAGTTGTGTAGATTAAATGAGTTATTATATGTAAGCAATTAGAATGGTGTTTGGCATATAATATATACTCCAAAAGCCTCAACTATTCTTTTTCATATTATTATTGGTAATAATTACCTCAAGAGGCAAATAAGAGTCAAGCATTTGTAACTTAAGAGAGTTTATTTTAAACTGGAAAAATAAAACACTGACAACAATGAGGGAAGATATTAATGAGTTTTTTATAAAAGGGGTAAATCATTACCCCTAAAATAAAATGTGACTATAAAATAATTGTGGAGAACTTCAGGTTTCAAGGAACTGAAATATTTTATGCATTCTCTTGAAATCTGTTATACTTGTTTTAAAGCAAGAATTTCCCTATTATAAAGGAAAGAGAACACAAGCAGAGTGAGATTGATAGGGCAAATGAAAACATGGATCAAAAAAACATGAAGCAGCCCTAGCTGGTGAAGCTCAGTTGGTTGTCCCATGCACTGAAAGGCTGCCAGTTCCATTCCCAATCAGGACACATACCCAGGTTGTGGGTTCGACCCCCAGTTGGGATGTGTGTGGGAGGCAGCTGATCGATATTCCTCTCTCCCTCTTTCTCTAAAAAATCAATAAAAACATATTAAAGAAAAACATGGAGCAAAAACAATAAACTTCTGTCTACATACTCATATTGATCAATAGAAAAACCTGAATAAATATATCAATTCATAAAAAATTAGACTTGACTGATTTCAAGTTTCTGGAAGCTAAAGGAAAGAGACAGAGAGAAAGAGGGAGAGATGCACCTAATTAACACTTCAGAATTCATAAAAACATCATAACCTGCTATATAAATTTGAGCAGAATTAAAGCAGTTCAAATAAATGTAAAGATTTTAAAAATTCTGTCCCATGAGAATTTCAGTCTACCTGCTCTTAAGTTACATTTTCTTGATCTCCAATACATTTCTCTCTTAGAAGACAGAAGATATCCTTTATATTACTTACTATATATGTCAAGGAGTAATACTATACTTGACTTTATTCCAGACTCATATTTTGTCTGTGATATGAAGCAAATAATCAAACTTGAATAAAGAACTAAGAGGAAAATGTGTACATACACTCCCCTTAGGGAATCAAGACTTACCCCTTAAGGGAATGGCATTTTAACATTCATTTATTAACATTTAAAAAATAACTTTTACCTACTAAGCAATTAAAAGCACTCAGTTATATCAAAACCTTTATTTTTTAACTGTGGCTCCCATCTCTTTTTCTGCTGATCATCTTTTTTGTTCTAAATACTGATTATAGCCTTTAACCGTACTTTTATTTCTTTTACCTAAATGTGGACAATTTTTATTTTAATCTGATATAAAGTGTTTTCCTGTTCCATGTGAACAAATATTCTGGTATGTATCATAAAGGAGATGGAAAGAAAACACACATTAATTCTTTCTTCCAAATTGGAGAGATTCTAAGGGGGCTATAATTACAAATATTGAATAAACTCAATCCTAGTGCATCATTTCTAAAAAGTTCAGGAGTGTTTGGGTGAAAAGGTAACGTGAAAGAATAAAAAATCTACTTTCTGAAAAAAAAAAATACATAGTGGAATGATAATAATGAGCAATTAATTACTTGTTACCTGAAAAAAAGAGTGTGAACTTTAAAGTTTTCAGAAGAGAAATGAGGATTACATCAAAACTCTGGAATACTGGTATTCTTAGCTTAAGAAACAATTTTACCTAGATCGTGAAGTCTTCTATTGTAACTTAAAAAAACACATAACATGGTGGTATCTGGTATGAAGAGTGCTGTCTATTACATGCAATAGAAACAGAAAATACAGAACATAATTTCTATCTTTGGTATGCTGAGAAAAAAAAAGAGAGGTAAGAGAACCTAGAAAAGGAAGGGTATAAACCACACCAGTAAAAGAGAGTAACTAAATGACTAAATGAGAGAAATATTTGTCAGTTATGTAATATAGAAGTTATACTGTTTCAAAGACCAATTATTAGATGATAAAAATTAAACCCAGAATAAATACAGTTTTCATTAAAGAAATAATCCAAAATCCATGAAATAACTGCATTAACAAGTAAGTCATAAGGAAAATACATGGACATGACACACTGCCAGGGGAGAGCAGGTGTTTTTTTTTTTTTTTTTAATCTAAACAAAACAAAAGCCAGACCATATTTTATACTGTCATCTGTATAATAGTGTTAATATGCTATTTATAGTGATTTTCAAATATCCTTTATCAAAATCTGAACTCTTTCCGGCTTTGAGATTTTTAAACTTTTAAACCTAGTCTCAATATTTTTAAAAGTATCACTTATCTACAAAAGATATTCTTAAAACCAAAGACCACTGACTATAGCTTCTTTTTTTTTTTTTTTTTTTATCCTCACCCGCGGATATTTTTCCATTTTTTCTACAGATAGAGTGGGAGGGAGAGAGAGAGAGAGAGAGAAACATCAACGTGAAGGGACACATCGAGTGGCTGCCACCCGCACGACCAACCAGGGCCGGGGACAAACTGCAACCGAAGTACGTGCCCTTAGTGGGAACCGAACCCGGGTCTCTCCGGACCGCAGGCCAACGCTCTAACCACTGAGCCAAACTGGCCAGGGCAGACTATAGCTTCTTTATACATGGTTTGTGTTAGTAGGTAGTTTTGAAATGCATAAATGATACAAGTGCCAATAATAATGTATTTCATGACTTTTGTACAAAAGGAAACTGCCAGTATCCTTAGAGTAAGGGTACATTAACATAAGGTAGTAATGGGCTCTGGAAAAAGATCCTCCCTGAAATTAAAAGGCCACTTTATCAAATTCAGTTTCATGACTATCAGTTGAAACCAGAATATTTCATTTCTTCTTAAGGGAATTTTCTAGTCAAACAGAACAGGAGAAAAGAAGCTAAGTATCAAAGCAAGAAATAACTATCCAATTATTTGTCAGTATCAGTTGGACCATTCTTCTCTACTTTGCTTCTGGAGATTGTACAAAATTCAAGTATAAATGAGAAAAGACTCCAGGAAAATAATACTATTTCTACATTTGTTCTTGCTTTCAATGACAAAAGGCTAAAGTGCAATTCAATTAGAAGGCAATAAAATAAGCTAGTGTTTCTTACTGGTCAAATGATAGACTTTATTAAATGGTGTGTTAAAAGTTAAAACAATGGGGGTAAGAGAATGAAAGTCAATATTCTCTTTTTAATCCTCATCTGAGGATATTTTTCTATTTATCTTCAGATAGAGTAGGAGGGAGGGAGGGAGAAACATCGATGTGAGAGAGACACATCGACTGGCTGTCTCCCACACGACCCTGACTAGGGTTGGGGACGAACAGCAACCGAGGTACATGCCCTTGACCAGAATTGAGCCTGCGACTCATTGGTCCTAGGGCCAACGCTCTAACCGCTGAGCCAAATTGGCCAGGGCGAGAGTCAATATTCTTTCTCTAAGCAGTTCATAACTAGTTTATCTTCCAAGTTAAAAAATTAAAAAAGAGAGAAAATTATCCATTTAAAAACCAAAGCAAGTTTAAAAGGAAATTACTCTAGGGTGTTAGATTTCTACTAAATTTCTGGCCATCATGTATGAAATTTACTATAATTACCACACAAATCTGTTTTATTAACAACTCAATAATTTTTTTAGGATTTATATACTCTAGAAATTGCTACTTAAGAATTAAATTTCTGACTAAGACATCAAAAGAGTCATGAAGATGCAAAGGAAAATAAGATTGATAGTTGGATAAGTGCTGATCCTCAGAGTTATCAAGTAAAGGTTTTTTTTTAATCCTCACATTTTTCCATCTGTTTTTGTTCAGATAGAGTGGGAGGGAGAGAGAGGAAGAGAGCGAGAAAGAAACATCGACATGAAAGGGACACATCAAGTGGCTGCCTCCTGCACGACCCAACCGGGGCCGGACACAGGGACAAACTGCAACCGAGGTACATGCCCCTAGCGGAAACTGAACCCAGGTCTCTCTGGACCGCAGGCCGACGCTCTAACTGCTGAGCCAAACTGGCCAGGGTGAGTAAAGCCTTTTATAAATGGCAAAAATCCGTGGAAAAACTTCTAAACTAATTAAACACAATTTTGCACTCTTTGTTATATTGAGGCCTAAAAACAGTATCAAACTACTTTCTTAAGCTTCATCTGAAATAAAAGACAATTCATAAAGACAAACTAGAGGTAAACTAGGTTTAAAAATCCTATTTAAGAAGCAAACAAGACCTTAAGAATATATTTGATGGAAATTAAAATAGGATCAAAATGAAGACCCTGGCAAAGGCATTAAATATGTATATCATAACAGGGATGAAAGGGAAATCTGTGTGCACTTTTGCTAGGACAAGCGGGTTAGTTCAGGGTCACTGGCTCAATTCTACACCTCCTTGTATGAGTCTCTCATTCCTCTGTTCTCTTTCATACAAATCATACTTTCAAACACTATACATTAATATACCTAAATCTTGCCTTTGCTACTTTGATTTCAGAATCTTATGCTTTAGGCGCAGACATTTGCAATTATAATCTCGTAAGTCTGCCTTCCTAAGTGAGAAGCACTGCATTTCATTCTCCATATCAAGGTGGGCAAATACTTGAATGTTTTATTGCATTTTACTCCTGCTATTTTATAAAGATAAGTGGATATTAGAAAAATGCAAATGACACCAATGATAAGAAATGTAGAGTTCATAAATTTAATACAATTAAAACAAGGGGGGAGCTCATCAGTCTTGCCAAAAGCTGCAAGTTTTTAGCATCAAGTGAATAGTTACTGGCTGAAACAGAAAAACATTAAATGGCATGTATGAAACATGAATTATCATTAGGGATTTTATATTTGAGGATCTCTAAAAATGGAAATTCCCCTTATGTAAATTTACTGCTCAAGTTGCACATATTCAACTTCTTTATGTATTTTCAGGTTTACATATATACAACATTAGAGAACTGAATTCTCATGCTACTCTGGATTCTTTCAGTGACCAAAAAAAGTGATTTGTTAAACTGATTTTGCTATAAGATATTACTGACTTAGTGAGTCATACCTCCAAGGAATATGCAATTGATTAGTTGATTCTTCCCGAGTCATCACATGTTTACTGATCACCTGTGTGCAAGACATATGTTGGACTCTGAGTGACACAAAAACAGAAAAGCCAGGGGCCCAACTTGCCAGAGACTCTGAAATCAGACCCTGACATCAGTATCCGCAAATAAGCCCTAACATGGATATAGTACTTTGTCATAAAGTAGAGACACCAAGGATCAGAGGAAAGATGTGGCTGTCCCAAAGCAGAGCCAAGGCTCTGAACCTAGGTCTCCTAACATCAAGTTCAATGGCTTCTTTTGGATCAGTGTTTCTTTTAAATTATAGGACTTTAAAAAGAGGATACTCACAGATGGAGGCACTGTGTCACCTGAATAGGAAAGGCAATTTTTAGGCTGGAAGCCTTGGCTGAGATTTTTTTAACTGTTAAGATAGCCACTCATTACTCTCACTTGCACAAAAGATCTTAGCACTTATATCTTCACATTACCAGTATATGGAGCTTACATACTGATGCAGGATGGATACATTCCTGCAAGATCAATTTCTACTAACCCTGACCTCTACCCTCTTTTGTGATCCTGCCTTTTTCAGCCACTTCATGATTTTCCTTCTGATCTCCTTCTCTTTAGGTTTTGTAGAACCATTTCTGGCTCTTTCTTCTTTCTTCTTCCTCTTTAAAATTGACCATTTACTTTTCTTTCTGACCCTGTGTAATATATTCTTTCTCTTTTTGGAGAATTCAGCCTGAAAGGGAAAAACATGTTTAACTAACTGCTTTGAGATAATAAAATGGAAAGTTTCATTTTCCATACTTAAGAATGATTTATTATATGATTTATTCAGGCATAGATAAAGAATTGAAAGTAAGTATAATGCAAACAAATATAAATTTGGGATGGTCTTCATAATTATTATAAAAGCACTGGTAAGGACTTCCCTAATTTTCCAGTTAAGATTACTGCTATATACTATCACAGTTTGAGAAAGGTTAAATCAGATAGGTGTTTTTAAAACAAATGAAGCCCTGGCCAGTTTGGCTCAGTGGTTGGAGCGTTGGCCTGCGGTCCAGAGAGACCTGGGTTCAGTTCCCGCTAAGGGCGCGTACCTCGGTTGCAGTTTGTCTTTGGCCCTGGTTGGTTGTGCGGGTGGCAGCCACTCTATATGTCCCTTTCACGTCGACGTTTCTCTCTCTCTCTCCCTCCCACTCTATCTGAACAAAAAAAATGGAAAAATGTTCTCGGGTGAGGATAAAAATAAATAAATAAAAAATAAAACAAATGCAATATTGGGGGGCTTGTTAACTTTTGTGGCTTTTGAATTAAAACTCTAATGTCAACATACATGGAATTAGTCCTTAATATAAACAGCAGACAATCCACGGGTGTTACCTTGTATGGATAAATACTGAAGAAACTTCTGCTTGACTCTTTCATCTGTAAGCACTTACAGGCCTCTCTCAACCTAAGCAACATACTTTTTTGATAAGATAAGCATATATTCAGAAATCTCTCACAAATAATTCTAGAGGAACTTTAAAATCTTTTTAGTAAACAGGATATATACATGTCATAGTTTGCTCACCTTTCCATCAAAGCGTTTTATTATATATTGATCCAGGCCCAAGTCTGTAAAAGAGGGAAAAAAAAATTTAGTCACTGACTATAACTCAAATAAAACATGAAATGACAGCTCTCAGTTTTGTTTCCAATCATTGAATTAAATGTACTAGATGGCTTAGCTACAACACTATTCCAAGGTCACAAGAACAAAAGTTTTGTCCCACTTTCAGACTCAAAGTGCAAGTGCTAAAAGATATCAATGTTTTACTTTACATACAGAGAAGTGAGGCTCTGAGAGGATGAAGAGGGTAAAAAGTTCATACACAAACCTATTCAACAGCAGAGCCAAACTAGAATCCTAGACTCTTGTTGGGGTGGTGCTCTTTTCACTACATCACCCGAGGATTTTTTCCATTGATTTTAAGAGAGAGAGAGAGAGAGAGAGAGGGAGAGAGAGAGAGAGAGAGAGAGAGAGAGAGAAACATCGAAGTGAGGGAGACATTAATTGGTTGCCTCCTGCACACATTCCAACCAGGGCCAGGAACAAAACTTCAGTGCGTGGGCCGACACTCTAACATTTGATCCATTTACATTGAAAGTAATTGCTGATAGATATGTGGTTATTCCCATTTTATTTTCATATTTTTGATCTTCTATTTATCTTTTTTCTTCTTAAAGAAGACCCTTTTGACATTTTTTGTAATACTGGTTTGGTGGTAATGAACTCTTTTAGTTTTTTTCTTGTCTGGGAGGCTCTTTCTCTGTTCTTTGATTCTAATGACAACTTTGCTGGGTAGAGTAATCTTAGTTGCAGGCCCTTGGTTCTCATCACTTTGAATATTTTGTGCCAATCCTACTGGCCTGTAAATATTTGTTGAGAAATCAGCTGACTGTCTTATGGGAGCTCCCTTGTAGGTAATTGCTTTTCTCTTGATACTTTTAAAATCCTCTCTTTGTCTTTAACCTTTAACATTTTAATTATGATGTGTTGTGGTGTGGGCCTCTTTGAATTCATATTGTTGGGGCTCTCTGAGCTTCGTGGGTTTCTATGTCTCTTTCCTTTGCTAGATCAGGAAAGTTCTCTGCAATTATTTCTTCAAATAAGTTTTCAATTCCTTGTTCTCTTCTCTTTCTGGTACCAATACGATGTGAACGTTAGAATGCTTGATGTTGTCCCAGAGGCCCCTTAAACTATCCTCCTTGTTTTTGGGTTATATTTTCTTTTTGCTGTTCTGATTGGGTGTTTTCTGCTTCCTTATATTCCAAATCACTGATTTGATCCTCTGCTTCATCTAATCTATTTTGTTTAAACTTTTTTACTTTCTCTTTTAAAAATTTTTTAAAAATATGTTTTGATTTTAGAGACGGGGGTGGGGGTGGAGGGGAGAGAGAAAGAAAGAGAGAGAAAGAGGCTCATTGTTCCACCCATTTGTGCATTCATTGGTTGATTCTTGTATGTGCCCTAACCAGGGATCAAAGCTACAACTTTGGTCATTGTATTCTTCATTTCTGACTAGTTCTTTTTTATGTTTTCTATCTCTATTTTTATGTTTCTTCTCTTTGATGTTCTTGCTGAGATCACTGAGCATTCTTATAACCAGTATTTTGAACTATGCATCTGCTTATCTCTATTTTATTTATTTTTCTTGAGTTTTGTTCTGTTATTTCATTTGGGACATGTTTCTTTGTCTCCCCATTTTGGCTGCCTCCCTGTGTTTGTTTCTGTGTATTAGGGAGAGCTGCTATATCTCCTGGTCTTGGTAGAGTGGCCTTATGTAATAGGTTTCCTATGGGACCAGTGGCATAATCTCCCTGGTTACTTGAGACAGGTGCTTCAGGTGTGTCTCTTGTGTGAGTTGTGTGTACCCTCCTGTTGCAGTTGAGCCTTGACTGCTGAGCATATCAATTGGAAGGACTGACCCTCAGGCTGATTGGTTGTCAGGTCTAGCCATGACTACAATGGAGGAGCAGTGTGCAGGGGCTGACCTGATGGGGCAGAATTTGCTTTAGCAGGGCTCTCATGCCTGCTATATCTAGCCTGTGGGTGTGTCATTTGTGAAGATGCCCATCTAGTCCTTGCCCTGAAGTCATACATTTTAGTTCCTCCCCATATATTCCTGGCACCTTTCCAACCATTGCCCCAGCATTGGAGCTGAGAGGAATTAAGGTTGTCAGTGAGTAAGTCTGTGTATGAGCACTTCAAAAGGAATGCCTGGGACTTCAGAAGTCCTTAATTTCACTCAGCCACAACATCTACTGGTTTTCACAGCCAGAAGTTATGGAGACATCTCTTTCTGGCACTTGATCTTTGGGTGAGGAGCCTGGTGTGGGGCTGGGACCCCTTGCTCCTCAGGGAGGTACTCTGCAACCAAGATATCGCTCCTGATTTTTACCCACCACATGTGGGTGTGGGATCAGCCCATTCTGTGTTTCCGTCCCTCCTACCTGTCTTGATGTGGTGTCTACTGTATATCCTTAGTCATAGGAATTCTGTTCGATTTCAGGTGGTTCTCAATGATGGTTATTTTGTATTTCAGTTGTAATTTTTTTTTTTATCCTCACCTGAGGATATTTTCCATTTTTTTGTACAGATAGAGTGGGAGGGAGAGAGAGGAAGGAGAGAGAGAGAGAAACATCGACGTGAAGGGACACATCGAGTGGCTGCCACCCGCACGACCAACCAGGGCCGGGGACAAACTGCAACCGAAGTACGTGCCCTTAGCGGGAACCGAACCCGGGTCTCTCCGGACCGCAGGCCGACGCTCTAACCGCTGAGCCAAACTGGCCAGGGCTTCAGTTGTAATTTTGATGTAGTCGTGAGATGAGGTGAGCACAGTGTTTGCTTAATCTGCCGTCTTGACCAGAACCATATCTTTAATTTCTTTGTATAGCTTTGAGTTAGTCTAATATCCTTTCATTTCAGCCTAAAGGACTCTATTTGGTATTTCCTGTAGGGAAGGTCTATTATTAACAATCTTCCTCAGCTTTTGATCATCTGGAAATGTTCTCCTTCTGGGACTCCCATTACGCATATGTTGTTACACTTGATGGTGTTCCACAAGTATCTTAGGCTCTGGTCATTTTTATTCATACTTTTTGTTTTTTAGTCCTCATACTCAATAATATCAATTGATATATCTTCAAGTTCACTGAGTCTTTGATCTGCCTGCTCAAAACTGATGCTGAACTCTTCTAGGGAATTTTTTATTTCAACTACTAAACTTTTTAGAGGAAGAATTTCTATTTAGTTCCTTTATAGAATTTCTATTTCTTTATGGATATTCTCTTTTTAGTAATACACTGTCTCCTTGTTTCCTATAGTTCTTTGTCTATGGTTTTCTCTTGCTGTTTGAGCATATCTAAGATGATTGATTTAAAATCTTTGTAAAGTAAGTGCAATACTTAGGTAGGCTGTCTCATGAATGGTTTCTGTTAATTTTTCTTTCCTGGTAATGAGTCATACATTCCCGATTATTGGAACGCCATGTAATTTTAAATTTAAAATTGGACATTTTGAATATTGCAATGTTGTAATTAAAGAAATAAAATTCTCCTGCTTCCCAGAGTTTGGTGTTGTAACCTGTTGAGGACTACAGTCATCACTTTGTTTAGTGATTTTTCCAAATTATTTTTGTAAAGATTGTATTCCTTGTTGTGTGTCATCACTAAAGTTTCTTTTCTATTATCTAGGCAGTTCGCAAGTGATCCGATAGAGATTTCCCTAAATGTTGCAGCCAAAAAGAATTAAAACACAAAACAAAAAGCCCCCCTAACTCTCCTACTATATGCTGACTGGCTCTGAGCTGGAGCTCTCCTTTGATGTTTAGCTAGATCTTCAACTCTGACTTAACTTTCATCTCCTTGCATGGAGCCCAAAGATCAGGAAGAGGTACAGGCTCACTCAGGTCTTTTCCAAGCATGTATCTGGCACTGAGAATGCACACTGCATTCTGGATTCCCCTGTATATTCAGTAGCCCTTCAAAGCTCTATCCCCTGAAACGTCTTCCTCCTCAGTATCCTCCTTTCTAGGCTTTTCAGTCTGTCTGCTGCTTGTCCCATCCACCCTCTTTTAACCTGGGAGCTACGGGTAGTATATGTCTTAAATTTTTTCAGTAGATGACACCTGGGAAGCCACTCTAGCTTGAGGTGAGTGAAAGAAAAGGGCAAGCCTTTGTGCTGGTCCCTCAGAGAGCTACTAGACAAGTAAAAATGCACAACCACAATTTTTTTTAGAACAAAGTCTGTATTACCCCACTGAACACCTCATTAACTATAAGCCACATTAGGAATGTACGCTGCCATGGCAGCTGAACTGGGAAATAGGGCATCATAGCAGGTAAGCAAAAGGCCACAACACTTTCTTACCAAATTTAGCAGCTTCTTTTCTTCATTAAGCACTCCCAGTTACTGTAAGTATTTTATTAGATTCCAGGGGTCCAAAAAAAGTTGCTTCTGTCCATTTTTGGCAGCTTAATGGTTGCTTAAGTGGAGGATTAATTCTTAGAGCTCTCTATTCTGTCATTTTCCCTACCATATCTCCCATATACATTTGTAAATTGTTACATTTAACTTAAAATATTGCCCTGGCTGGTTTTGCTCAGTGGTTAGAGCGTTAGCCCATGGACCAATGATTCATGGGTTCGATTCCAGCCAAGGGCATTTACCTAGGTTGCAGTTCATTCCCAGCCCTGGTCGGGGGCTTTGTGGGAGGCAACCAGTCAATGTGTCCTTCTCATGTCGACGTTTCTCGTTCTCTCTCCTTCTCTCTTCCTCCCACTTTATCTGAAGATAAATGGAAAAATGTACTTGGATGAGGATTGGGAAAAAAAAAATTAAGCCATTTATTTTCTTTCATCATACTTTGTTTGTTCAGGCTGTTTCCTCTATATGAGATATCCTTTCCACTATTCTTTGAGCATATTTAAAATGGATGACTTTATCTTTGTGAACTTAGTGCTACGCCTATATAGGCTTTTAGCCAAACTTAGATGCATTCTCTAGAAACCATTCTCCCAGCTTTCAGATTTATCTAAGTACCCCTTCTTCATACTGCCACAGCACCATCATTCTTTAACAAATCCTCACATTCCTGAAATTACCTATTACTGTCTCTGCCTCCTTCACTAAAGAGTAACTTGATGCCCTGGCCGGTTTGGTTCAGCAGTTAGCGTCAGCCTGTGGACCAAAGAGTCACAGGTTCCATTCCAGTCAAGGGCATGTATCTGGGTTGTGGTTAGGACTCCAGCCCTGGTCGGGATCATGTGGGAGGCAACCAGTCGATGTGTTTCTCTCATATCGATATTTCTCTTTCTCTCTCTCTCCCCACCTCCCACTCTATCTGAAGGTAAATGGAAAAATATCCTCGGGTGAGGATTGCAAAATAAATAAACAAACAAACAAACAAAGAGTAACTTGATGGCAGTCACATATGTAATGTACTGCCTTCAGGAACACTCTCATTGCAAGCAATGAATCTCAGCCGAGTGTACACTCTCCTTAAGCCTTTAACCTGGTTGAGGACTAACATATTAGATGGTAGGCTCCTCTTTTGTACTCTAAAAACCTGACATAATGCCTGACATATAGCAGCTACACAGTGAATGTAATTATTGGGTGGACCTATAAAGTTTAGGCAATACATAGAAAGAAATAAAGTAGTATACAACAAAAGAAATATCACAATCTTATTTTTCACCTTAGCAACTTACGTTCTGGTTGTTTTTCATTGGGTGTTATAGATCGCACAAAATCTTGTGGAGTCATAAATACTTCAGATTCACCATGCTCACTGATTACTTTCAAGGTCGCAAAATACCGGAAGATTTTGTCTGGTGTAGAATATGCTCTAATCCTATTCTCATACTCCATTACCTAAAATTAGAAATCCCGAGTGTTATTATTAAGCAGTTCTCATTTTCACAGTTTGTATTTTATTTTCTGGGGAAATTTGATTATATCACTTTTTTCTATAACTAGGTTTTTTTTATATTAGAGATAAACTTGAATTTCAAAAACTTTTGAACTTTCTTCCAATATACCTTTCACATTCCATTTGAGGCAATGCTTGTGTAACTATTGTTTATAAATTTTTTTAAAGGACTTTCTTACTTTTTAAAAAATCACTGAAAGCAAAATTGAAAAAATGCCATGCAAGAATTCAAAACATCTCAGTAACAGGGTATAATGCCATGTTTATAGTAGCCTAAGGGTTCTTAAATACCAAGTCTTTAAAAAAGAATTGATTTTACAGTTTTTATTTCTATGCGATTTCCTGAATCTTAAAACAAAACAGACTTGGGACTTCCTGGGTTTGAATAGCCAATAGTCTTACAAATACAAAGTACATAAAATTATGGCATTAAAAAAATAAAATTACATACCATGGAAACTCAATTATTAACAGGTCTCAAACAATAAGACTTCTACTTTTTCTATAAAATTAAGCAAATTGTCAGAGATCCTCTATTTACAGCACATTTAGAAAAAAGTAGAGTTGGAAAGAGCACAAGCAAATATCTGAATAGGAACCAAATCAAATAAGGCATACATTTAACTAAAAGAGTAGAATGTTAATATGAAAGCCCATTTCCTTACCTGGGATCCAAGACCCCATTCTGTGCATGGAACATACAAAATACTGTATCTTCTGCATAGTATTCATTTACAAATTCAGGTATGAAGAGAAATCTTTTCCATCAAAATACTAAATACACAGTACTTTGGTGAAGAGATTTCTCTCATACCTGAATTTTATATGTTGAGACAGTCAATAATAAATACTATCTTATAAATAACTGATTAGAAAATGTGTCAAAACAATCTAAAATCTCGTCAGTTCAATGTCTATAAAGCAATACATTATATTAAGAAAAACACTGTTGCCCTGGCCAGTTTAGCTCCGCGGTTAGAGCATCGGCCCATGGACCAGAGAGTCCCAGGTTCGGTTCCCCCTAAGGGCATGTACTTCAGTTGCAATTTGTCCCCGGCCCTGACTGGGGTCATGTGGGTGGCAGCCAGTCGATATGTCTCTCTCACATCGATGTTTCTCTCTCTTTCTCTCTTCCCCATCTTTCCCTCCAGCTCTATCTGAAGATAAATGCAAAAATGTCCTCGGGTGATAATTAAAAAGAAAAACACTGTTAATGTTTTTAATTTGCCATATTAATACAGATAGTACTGTAACGGTCAGTTCTGGCTAGCTGGTCACCCTTTGAGGTCACTGACAGCAGCCATTTAACTCCTTTGCAGATGTGCTTTCAGCAACTGAGAAAGGATTGCTAATTTGTAACTATACATGACAAGAATCTTTCTAATGCTAATTTTCATTAAAATCTGAATACTGATTTCAGAGATGTTATCAAAAGATTTGGCAGGTGACAAACACACTAAGAGCTTTACAACCCCTTAGCAGCCTTGAGACTTAGCCAAAAGTCTTAAATCAAAGGCATTTATATTATACTACAACAATCTGCTGGGTCAACTGGCTACAGAATAAATGACTTTCTTTAGGCCTTCTATGTGCTTGTTCTGAATAACAAAAATTAATCAGTTTGCAACATTTAGGGTATAAGCCATAGCTACTGCTAAAGATGACTTTGTGAACTAGTAATAGTTGATTCAATCATATACAAAAGAAAAGTAGAAAGATAACTTAAAAGTCAATGATTTTCAGACAAAAATCAGATTCCTTGGTTTATACAAGAGTCACTAATTTATGTGGCTTAATATTATTAATTAGTTTTAGTTTGAAACAATAGGTCATGGAAAGTAATACACTTTTTGCATTCCCACATTGGTAGAGTTTCATGTAGACACACTATATGGTATATATTTTGCTTTTTTAACACTTAGCAATGTATCTTGGAGATCATTCCAAATCAGTTGATATTGAGCTGCCTCCTTTTATTTAAAAAATTTTCTTTTTTTCTTTATTGACTTTTAGAGAGAGAGGAAAGGAGAGGTAGAAAGAGATAGAAACATTGATGAGAGAGAACATCGACTGGCCGCCTCCTGCATGACCCACCCTGGGGATTGGGCCCACAACCTGGGCACGTGCCCTGACCAGGAATCGAACCAGCGACTTCCTAGTGCATGGGTTGATGCTCAACCACTGAGCCACACCTGCCAGGCTGAGCTGCCTCCTTTTAAGTGTCATGTTAAAAGGAACACTAACAAAGTATTACATAAAGAGTTCAGAATACAGCATCTAAGATAACAAAGGCTTGGAAACTAAGATGTATCAAAAAATGTTGAAGGACTTTGTCATGTTTAGCCTGGAGAAAAAAATGTAATAAGGGAATTACAATATTTACATTCAATCACTTATTTAAAACATTCTTGAACATCATGATATTAAGACAGCTGTCTTCAATAAAACTTCTGGACTTTAATCAGATCACAATCCAGGCATTATATTTCCTATATGCACCAAATAGTAGCCAAGTAGTAGTTGCAACCAAATAAGTACATGAGGAAAAGTGTCTCTTTACAAAGTAGTCCAATTAATAAATATAAAAGACAGGATAAAATTAGATCATCACTATTTTGCAACCTCAATAAATGAACAGATCTAGCCATTGAACATCAATAGCTGTTAAGATCACAAAAAGAAAAGCAAGCCGACATAAGATGCTTCCTGATAAAAGAATACAGCACTGCCTGTAGTCTTGCCGCAAAGATCAAATCTGAGTCTGATTAAGCCTCAGAATCCAACTCTACCACTAAGCCAACCTGGCCAGGGCTGTATGACATTCTTTTAGTATTCAAAATCATAGCAACAGAAAGTAAAATAGTGGTTGCCAGGGGCTGGGGAAAAGAGGTAGTAGGGAGTTATTATTTAATAGGTATAGGTTTTCAGTTTTATAATATGAAAACTGTTATGGAGACGGTGTACATTACTATGTATTTAATACCACTGAACTGTACATTTAAAAATGGTTAAGATGCCCGGCTGGTGTGGCTCACTGGTTGAGCGTCGACCCATGCACTAAGAGGTCACCAGTTCGATTCCCAGCCAGGGTACATGCCCAGGTTGTGGGCCCAATCCCCAGTGAAGGGCATGCAGGAGGCGGCCAATCAATGTTCTCTCTCATCGATGTTTCTATCTCTCTCTCCCTCTCCTTTCCTCTCTCTCTAAAAATCAATAAAGGAAAAAAAAATGGTTAAGATGATAAACTTTATGTTATATGTATTTTATCACAATAAAAAAAGAGTTAAAGAAAAAGAAACGAGAGACCCTGGGTGAGTGGGAAAACAAGAGCAGTTAAAAGATATACAGGACAAGTTCTTTTAAATCCAAGTCGAGTTCCAAAAGAAAGAAATGACAGTGAAGCAAAACTGATGCAATGTGTGAGAAATTTTGAGAACTGAGATTTCACAAGAAACAATAAAATTTTTTAAAATTAAAAATAAAACAAAATGATAAAAGACAAAAGAGAGAAGCATGCACAAACTAACAAAAACTGTATCTAAGAACTAAGTAATATGACTATCCTAACTCTTTGTATCTGTGAATTTTAAAAAATTAAAATTAAACAAAGCACACAAAACAACCAGGACATGCAAAGGAATAAATAGTAAATTTGGGACACTGGGTTTACCTCTGAAGTAGAATTGAGAAAAATGAGACCGAAGAATGTATACAGCAATGTATTTTTATATTCACTTCATTTCTTCTTAAAAACAAAACAAAAAAAAACTGAAGCCCTGGCCAGGTGGCTTATTTGGCTACAGTGTCATCCATACACCAGTCAGGGCATATACTTAGGTTGCAGGTTCGATTCTCAGTCAGGGTGCATGCAGAAGGCAATCAATTGATATTTCTCTCTCACATCAATGTTTCTCCCTTCCTCTCTCTCTCTCAAATCAATAAAAACATATCCTCAAATAAGGATTAAACAAACAAATAAATAATAAAAATAAATATAATAACATATCCTAAGGTGAGAATTAAAAAAAAACAAACCCTGAAGCAAATATAGGAGAATGTTAAAACTTGACAAAAAACAAGTGTGGGTAAATGCATGTTCATTTTAGTAGTTTTAATTTTTTCTTGGATATTTGAAGTATTCCATGAAAATCAAGAGAATACAAAGGAAAAAAGGAAAAATTTTAAAAGAAAACTGAGAGTGTCAAAAACAGCATGTAGAAACTGGAGCAGTCTGGTATTACAAGGAAATGGGACAGTAGCTAGAAAAAACTGATCATAAACGGTTTATTATTTAATTAAAGATAGAAGAACCTTTAACATGCCTATGTAGACTATGTAAAAGAAAAACAGACAAAGGGTAACTGAAAAAAACAGCATAAAGATAGAATAAGTGTTGACACAGGTTCTTGGTGAGACAGAATAACATGTGGAATAGACATGCTGGAACAGGAAAAACAGTTCTTCCACTGAGACTTTAGTGAAGGAAATAAGAATTTTTTCAAACATAGACGAGAAAAGTTTATAGCCACGTGAGTTACAAATTACATTAATAATTTTCACTTTTTTCTGACGTATGAGATATGGTCATCTGCTGAGCAGAAAGTGGGAGTAGAAAATGGAAGGTTCAAAAATAAATTTTGCCCTAGCCAGTGTGCTCATTGTTAGAGCATTGGCCCATGCACCAAAGGGTCTTGGGTTCAATTCCATGTCAAGGGCATGAATCTGGTTTGCAGGTTCAATCCCTGGACCTGGTCGGGGTGTGTGTAGGAGGACACCAAGTGATGTGTCTCTGTCACATCGATTTTTCTCTCTCCTTCTCCCCTTCCCTCCCTCCCTTCCACTCTCTCTAAAAATCAAAGGAAAAAATATCTTCGGGTGAGGATTAACAAACAAACAAACAAAATGTTCATTTGGGTAATTTTAGCTCTACTTTGTAAAAGTTTAACTCTAAATGAAACTGCTGGAGCAGGATAAATTTGAACTTTCTTTGAATTCACTCATGGCAAAATATTTAAATAAATGTATCGTAGTGGAAACACTGGGATAGTTGACAATTAACTTGTGATACATAAGTTTTGTTCAAATTCACCTCAATAAGAAATGAACTTAGGAAATGACAAGAGTTATTTAATAACTTCATCCAAATAGACAACCAGAAAAATACAAATTTCTCAAAGAAACTCTTCTTGTAAATATATACTACAAACACACACAACACAGAAATAACTCAAATTATCTTCTTGCATTGATTAACTATATTTTAGCAAGTAAAGGCAATTCCCTGAAGTTTATTGTTAAGAAACAAAATATCTAATATATTCACCCTTTTGACTTTTCATCACTCATGTCTGTTGAATTCAAATGCCCAGTATCATAGGCATTGTTATAATAAAACTGAAACTTTTCTAAGGTAGAGCTATATAACAGCAAGTTGTATTAAAGATATAGAATGCTGACGTCATTTGAAGTTTATGCTGTCCTCAAAATTAGTTGATTTTTCTGGAAATATTTGTATATTTTCCAAGAGATTTTATTCTGCCTTTACAACCTGGCATCATAAATCTGTATTACCACACAGACATAATGAACATATATGAAAGTGTTCAACATCAGAAAGATCCAGAAAGCAAGAATCACCCTTAGGCAGCTGAACTGAAGCTAAAACATGCTAATCCTGATTACCAATCTTAGGTACTTTTCCTAACCCCATTAACTTCACATTCCAAGAGTATGTTTGCCTTAGAACATGATGGAAAATAGCAGAGGTGAATAACTTCAAAGTGAATATGAACCATCTAAAATACATCACGAAAGAGACTCAACCACGTTATTCTAATTCTAGATTAACTATACTTCTGATTAATTTATAAAATGTGCTCCATACTTTTCTGTCTCTGAATCCAGAACGTTTCTTCTTTTTCTCTTCTACATAAGTCTCAGGACAAATATCTTCAGCCTTTTTTTCATGGTTAAAAACTTCCCCTTCATTTTTATTCTTCCCTTTATCACCAGGTTCACTCTTTATGTTGTTTACAGATGGTGGAGATTCTGCAAGAGTTCTAGATATAAAAATAAAAAATCGGTATTAATCATGAAGGTCCATCATAGTAACCATATAAATATTTTCAGAGACAGTTTAGCAGCATCAATAAAAGTTGTAAAAAGTTCTATATGAAGAGATTCCTCAAAAAATTAAAAATAGAACTACCATATGATCCAGAAATCTCATTGAAAGCGGCAATCAAGACTCAATTACAACAGAAGGGTTTATAGTCCACTCTAGGAGTGCACCTTGAGGGCCCAGCTGGGTGACCAGGAAGGCTGTGCCACTGGACCGACCCTACAGGACACCTATTATAACAGGCCACTCTCGGAAGCCTAGGAGACATAGCAACTCTACCTATTACATAATAATAAACACGGAGAGGCAGTAAAAATGAGGAGACAAAGAAACATGTCCCAAATGAAAAAAAAAGAAAGCACCAGGAAAAGAACTAAACAAAACAGAGATAAGCAATCTAACAGATGCAGAGTTCAAAACACTGCTTAAAAGGATGCTCAATTAATTTAGTGAGAATGTCAAGGAACTTAGTGAGGACCTCAAGAGCATAATAAAGGACCAGTCAGAAATGAAGGATGCATTAACTGAAATAAATAATAATTTACAGGGAATCAATAGTAGAGTAGGTCAAGCCAAGAAGCAAACTATCCATTTGGAATATAAAGAAGCAAAAAACACCCAATCAGAACAGCAAAAAGAAAAACAATCCAAAAAAATGAGGATAGTATAAGGAGCCTCTGGAACAACTTCAAGCGTGCCAACATTCACATCATGGGAGTGTCAAAAGGAGAAGAGAGAGGGCAAGAAATTGAAAACCTATTGAAACAATAATGACAAAAAACTTCCCTAATTTGGTGAAGGAAACAGACATACAAGTCCAGGAAGCAGAGAGAGTTCCAAACAAGATGAACCCAAAGAGGTCCACACCAAGACAAATCATCAAAATGCAAAAGGTTAAAGATAAAGAGAGAATATTAAAAGCAACAATCTCCGGTCAAGATGGCGGTGTAGGTAAAGGCGGTATCACGTTCTCCCACAACCGCATCAAAATTACAACTAGCCCTGGCTGGTTTGGCTCAGCGGTTAGAGCGTCGGCCTGCAGTCCCGAGAGACCCGGGTTCGGTTCCCGCTAAGGGCATGTACCTCGGTTGCAGTTTGTCCCCGGCCCTGGTTGGTCGTGGGTGGCAGCCACTCGATGTGTCCCTTTCACATCGATGTTTCTCTCTCTCTTCCTCTCTCCCCCTCCCACTCTACCTGAACAAAAAATAGAAAAATGTCCTCAGGTGAGGATAAAAAAAAAAAAGTTACAACTAAACTACAGAACAACCATCATTCAAAACCGCCTGACATCAAGCTGAATGGAAGTCCTACAACTATGGAATTAAAGCTGCAGCCACATCGAGACTGGTAGGAGGGGTGGAGGCGCGACGGGCTGGTCCCACACCCAAGTGTGGCGGATAAAAATCAGGAGGACACCTCGGCTGGGAAGGTCCTCCCTGAGGACTGAGGGGTCCCTGTTCCACACCAGACGCCCTGCTCAGGGTTCCAGTGCCAGGAAGAGAAGTCCCCATAACTTATGGCTGGAAAAACCAGCAGGAACTGAGGCTCAGGGAGGCTGATGCAGCTGGAGCCCCAGGCAGCTCCTTAGAGGGCCCGTGCACGGACTTATCCAATTCACTCCCTCTAAGCTTGGAGGGGAGGCAGCTCGAGGGGCACCAGAGACATACAGAGAAGAACTGAGCTGTTTGGCACTGGAGTGAGGGCTGGAGAGGGGGCTTTCTCCAGGACAAACGTGCTGTCAGAGGCCTTTGTTCCTTTGGTGAGCCCTTCCCTGGGGCAGCAGACAGCTGCTATATCTGGGACTCCAGCAACCTGGTTCACACTGGTAGCCCCGCGCTGGTAATACCCTGAGGCCCCGCCCCACCCAGCTTACAGGCCCACCCAAGCTGTTGCCAGTTGCTTAACCATAGGATTGGCCTGTCTTGGATCCTGCTTCAGGTTTTCCTAAATTCCTTCTTTTTTCTTTTTTATCCTCACTCGAGGACACTTTTCCATTTTTTTCTTCATTGTTATTTGCCAGTAAACATTCCGAATTGTATACTTTGTTAATCACCTATATATTTCAAAACTATCTATCATTACACACACTAAATATATAATATTTATTTTTTGTAAAGGACAATAGATTGGGGATGAAAAAGATTTTTATTCTTTGCCTCTGTACTGTATTAGACATTTTTTAGATCAAACATATTGCTCTTTTGTAACTGAAATTTATGAATTTTTAAGTTTGAAAATTTTAAAATTAACAATTATGTAGTACCTTCTTTTTTTTTATCCTCACCCGAGGACTTTTTTTTTTTGCTATTTATCTTCAGATAGAATGGAAGGAAAGGGAGGGAGGGAGGGAGGGAGAGAGAGGAAGAGAGGGAGGGAGAGAGAAACACTGATGTGAAAGAGACACATCAATTGGCTGTTACCCACACAACCCCAACCAAAGCCAGGGACAAACTGCAACCGAGGTATGTGCCCTTAGCGGGAACTGAATCTTGGTCTCTCTGGACTAAGGGCCGACGCTCTAACCTGTTAACCGCTGAGCTAAACCGGCCAGGGCTAGTACCTTCTTTTTTTAAACCACATATAAATTATTTTATTGTTTCACATCTACTTCCAGAACTAAAGGACACTGACATTCCTCCAGATCTGGGAGCAAGCTACCAATATAAGGGACTCTCTCCCATATGAACAGCCACTCTAGAACACAGCCAGCACCTGCCACTTCTCAGTCATAGGTAGAAGTCTGTACAGTAAGAGCAGAAAAATGACAAAGTGAATTAGTCTTTTCTACTTGGTATTAAAATTATTTTCTGGCCTACAGCCTAATTACTTTTTTAAAAATATGTTGTTGTTTTTTTTAATCCTCACCCGAGGACATTTTTCCATTTTTTGTTCAGATAGAGTGGGAGGGAGAGAGAGGAAGAGAGAGAGAGAGAAACGTCGATGTGAAAGGGACACATCGAGTGCTGCCTCCTGCATGACCCAACCAGGGCCGGGGACAAACTGCCACCGAGGTACGTGCCCTTAGCAGGAACTGAACCCGAGTCTCTCTAGATTGCAGGCCGATGCTCTAACCACTGCTCAGAGCAAACCAGTCAGGGCTTAATATGTTTTTTATTGATTTTTTTTTGAGAGAGAGAAGAAGGAAGAGAAATAAACATCAATGTGAGAGAGAAACATTGATCGGCTGCCTCCTGCACGCACCCCCCTTGGGATTGAGCCCACAACCCAGGCATGTGCCCTGACCGGGAATTGAACTGAGACCTCTCAGTCCATGGGAAGATGTTCAATCCACTGAGCCACGCCTGCCAGGCAGCCTCATTACTTTTAAAGTCTCTGCTCCCATGATCATTTCTTTCTCTGTTTTTCTTTTAATCCTCACCCAAGGATATTTTTACATTTATCTTCAGACAGAGTATGAGGGAGGGGGTGAGGGGGAGGGAGAGGGAGGGGGGGAGAGAGAGAGAGAGAGAGAGAAACATCGATGTGAGAGACACATCGACTGGTTGTTACCTGCACAACCGCAACCAGGGCTGGGACGAACCACAACCGAGGTACCTGCTCTTGGCTGGAATCGAACCTGGGTCTCTTTGGTCTGAAGGCTGATACCCTAACTGCTGAGCCAAACTGGCCAGGGCTCTTTCTCTCTCTTTTTAAAAAAAATAATTTTTTATTTTTCAATTACAGTTAATGTACAATATTATATATTAGTTTCAGGTGTATAACCCAGTGATTAGACATTTATGTAACTTATAAAGTGATCACCCCAATAAATCTAATTCCCGTCTGACACCACACATAGTTATTACAATATTACTGACTATATTGCCTATGTTGTACTTTACATCCCTGTGACTAGCCTGTAACTGTCAATTTGTACTTTATCCTTCCACCTCTTTCACCCATCCCATCAAGTCCCTTCCCATCAAGAAACTGTCAAAATGTACTCGGTATCTGTAAGTCTGTTTCTATTCTACTTGTTCATTTATTTTATTCTTTAGATTACACAGACAAGTAAAATTATCTGGCATTTGTCTTTCTCTGTATGATCCACTTCACTCAGCACAATACCCTCTAGGTCCATCCATGTTGTTGCAGATGGCAAGAGTTCTTTCATTTTTTTCCTCATAGCTCAATCATGTTCTCTTGTATATAGGCACCACTTCTTCTTTATCCATTCATCTATTGATGGAAATTTTGTTTTGGATATTTTGGGGCTCAAAAATCTCAGCCCTGGCCGGTTTGGCTCAGCAGTTGGAGTGTCGGCCTGCGGACCAGAGTCCCGGGTTCAGTTTCTGCTAGGGGCACGTACCAAAAAAAAACTACAAATGTGAGTATTTCTTTTTGTTTTTGTTAATCCTTACTGGAGAATAATTTTCCACTGATTTCTTTCTTTTTTTTTTTTTGGATAGAGTGGAAGGGGGGGGAGAGAGAAAGAGAAAAAAAAAACACAAATATCGATGTGAGAAACACAGGGCTGGGGATCAAACCTGCCACCCAGGAACATGCCCTTGACCAGGAACTGAACCTGTGACCCTTTGGTCCATGGGCCAATGCCCTAACTGTTCAGCCAAACCAGACAGGGTGTGAATATTTCTTTTATGTTACACTCCAAACCATCTTCTTATTCCTTTTTTGGGAGCAGTATTACAAAAAGTAGCAAAACATAAATAACAAAACACCTAACTTGTTCATCAGTGTTTAACTTGAATAGTATAAACAAATTGACTCTGGGGAAGAAAATAAATAATTTCTTTTTTTTTATCCTCACCTTTTTTCATTCATCTTCAGATAGAGTGAGAGGGAGAGAGAGAGGGAGAGGGGAAGAGAGAGAGAGAGAGAGAGAGAGAGAGAAAGAGAGAGAGAGAGAGAGAACCATCGATATGAGACACAGTGACTGGCTGTCACCCAAATGACCCCAACTGGGGCCAGAGACAAACTGCAACTGAGGTATGTGTTCTTAGTGGGAAACGAACCCAGGTCCCTCTGGACCACAGGCTGATGCTCTAACTGCTGAGCCAAACTGGCCAGGGTGGAATAATTTTTTGTTTTGTTTTTGTTTTTGTTTTTATCCTCACCCGAGGATATTTTTCCATTTTTTGTACAGATAGAGTGGGAGGGAGAGAGAGAGAAACATCGACGTGAAGGGACACATCGAGTGGCTGCCACCCGCATGACCAACCAGGGCCGGGGACAAACTGCAACCGAAGTACGTGCCCTTAGTGGGAACCGAACCCGGGTCTCTCCGGACCGCAGGCCGACGCTCTAACCGCTGAGGCAAACCGGCCAGGGCGGAATAATTTCTTAAACATTCAAACCATGGAACAACTTTTCAACTTCTTCAAGTAGAATCTTTTGTGTTCTTTGATGCTAGACTATACCAAAAGGCAATTCTAAATTCACCTGCATGGAATCCTATAATTCCATTGTAGGAAAGTATCCCTGAGGAAATTGCTAAGCATGTACTATTTATTATAGCTAAAAGACAAAAAATACACTTCCTACTCCTCTTTTCCTTCTTTCTTGCCTCCCTCTCTTTGTTTCTCAGTCTAAATCTCTTTCTTGATCTGTGTCTCTCTTCCTGTCCATTTTACTTGGAAAATTTCCTAAGCCCAGCAACTCATTTCTAAGGATCTTACATACCCTCCTCATCATCTTAAACTAGTATTAGTATCTGTCAATAGCTTCTCCTCACTCCAGTTTATTCCATAGTTATTGCTATATTAATCCTTCTTAAAACCCATCTACTATCAATCTCTAGTTTCAAAACCTCTTAGTTCACCACTGCCTAGGCATTAAAATCTCAACTCCTTAGCACAGCACACAAGATCTTTTATATCAGGCTTCCAACCTTTTTTTTGGAAAGCCAGTTTTTGTGCTAATATTCTCTCTTTTGCTCATCCTCATATTATACCTAATCATAATAGCTAACATTTATTGATAGCGTACTACGTGCCAAGTACTTTCTACACAAGATATTTATTTTACAAAATTATGTGCGAGGCACTGTTCTAAGCATTTAACAAATAATAACTCATTTAATCTTAATAAGAACCCTATGAGATAGGTACTATCATTACTCCCATTTTATATATGAGGAAATCTAAGCACATATACACACACTCACAAGCGCACACATACTAGTGAGACTACAAAAAAATTCCACCAATTCCTCACATAGTTAAACATAGAGTTACCATATGATCCAGAAATTTCACTCCTAGGTAAATATCCTTCTGAAATGAAAATATATTCTATCCACTACACAGCGAAAGATACAATCATCAAAACGGAAAGGCTACCCACTGTATGGGAGAGCATAATTGCCAATGATATATCAGATAAGGGGTTAATTTCCAATACATATAGAGTGCTCATACAACTCCACAAAAGGATGACAAAGAATCCAATTAAAAAATGGGCAGAGGAACTAAATAGACACCTCTCCAAACAGGACATACAAATGGCTAAGAAACGTATGAAGAAATGCTCATCATCACTAATCATCAGAGAGATGCAAATCAAAACAACAATGAGGTATCACCTCACACCTGTCAGAATGGCCGCCATCAACAAATCATCAAACAACAAGTGTTGGCGAGGGTGTGGAGAAAAGGGGACTCTAGTACACTGCTGGTGGGAATGCAGACTGGTGCAGCCACTATGGAAAACAATATGGTGTCACCTCAAAAAATTAAAAATTGATCTTCCATTTGACCCAGTGATCCCACTTCTAGGAATATACCCTAAGAAGCATAAAACACTAATAAGAAAGAATATATGTACCCCCATCTTTGTAGCAGCACTATTTACAATTGCTAAGATCTGGAAACAGCCCAAGTGCCCATCAGTAGACGAATGGATCAAAAAGCTGTGGTACATATACACAATGGAGTACTACGCAGCGGTAAGAAAGAAAGATCTCTTATCCTTTGAGACTACATGGAGGGACCTTGAAAGTATCATCCTAAGTGAAACAAGCCAAACAGAGAAAGACAAATTTCATATGATCTCACTTATTTGTGGAATATAATGAACATAACAGTTTGAGGAATGGGGTCGTCCCAGAGACGCGGAAGCGGGGTACAGACTGACAATCCCCTAAGGAGTGGGGAGGTGGGGGAGGGATGAACCACAGAACTTATACGCATGTATGCATGAACAGTGGACATGGACAACAATCTGGGGAAGGGGCGGGGAGGGGAGGGGGAGGGGGGAATCAGTGGGGGAAAAAAAGAGAATCATCTGTAACAAAAATTAATCAATAAAAAATAAATTAAAAAAAGAAAGAAAATATATTCTATCCAAAAAAATTGTACACAAAAGTTCATAGCAGTATTACTTATAATATCCAGAAATTAGAAACAACCAAACTAGCCATCAACAAAGAAATGAAATAAGTCACACTGGCCGGTTTGGCTCAGTGGTTGGAGCGTCAGCCTGTGGACCAGAGAGTCCCGGGTTCAGTTCCCACTAGGTGCACGTACCAAAAAAAAAAAAAAAAGAAAAGAAATGAATAAGTAAAAATGTGGTATACACTGCATACAACAGGATATAACACACAAAAAAATGAAGTAGTGATTCATGGTACCACATAGATGAACCTTGAAAATGTTATGGTAAGTGACAAAAGATTACATATTATAAGATTCCATTTATATGAAGTGTCCAGAATAGGAAAATTTATAGACAGAAAGTAGATGAGTGGTTCCCTGGGGTCAGGGAATATGGAGAAAGTGGAAAGTGACTGCTAAATGGTATGGAGTTTCTTATGAAGTGATAAGAACTTTGGGGAATTAGATAGTGGTGATGGCTGCACAATTTTGGGAATATACCTAAAATCAAAAAATTTTACATGTTAAATTATTAAATGTATTATATTAATTATTTATTATAAATATATTAAAAGTATTAAATTGGTAAATTAGTTAAAATGTTCAGGAAAGGAGACAGGCAGATCTTGAAGCAGAATACTCCCTATTTGTTGCTTTGAAATGATAACTATATTTTCTGAAACTTCTTTTTTCATAGATAAATATTATCAATGCCAAATAACTTGGGCAAGAAATTTTGATACAAAGGTAAGCCAGAAATCAATTACTTTTAAATAACAGAAACAATGGGAAGAATCAAAGTACATGTAAGAACAGGATGCTCAGATAACACTCACCTCTTCCACAAAAGACCAGTACTTGCAGTTGCTGCAGATGCTCCCAAGAAAGCCACCACCATTAGTCGCCGCCTGATCTGGGTGGGCTGTGATCCTCCATGGTACCATCGGGAGCCCAGGGCTAGTTCTGCCAAGGCAGAAAGTGATTTAAGACGAAACATCCTATGAAGAAAAATTAGAAATGTTACTCCTAACTAGTGGTAGTAACAGTGATGAGGATATTGATGAGGATATGCACCAACAAATGTAAGCACTTACTCAGTGGCAGACACTATTCTAAATACTTTGCAACACAATTATCCTATTCAATCCTCAGAACAATTGTATGAGAAAAGTACTACTTGTAAACCTGATATATCAGTCAAGGTACAATTAGAAGACAAGAAACCACATGGTAATTTGAACAGGAAAAATTTAATATAAAGCATTATTAATTACAACAGGGGACTAAGTACTAAGGGGTAAAGAGACAGAAGATACGGGGAGTAGCCACTACTTCAAGAGCTGACACAGACCAACAAGGAAATAAATCAATAAAAGGGCTACTCCCAACAAGGCTGAGATCCAGGCCTTGTGGTGAGGACACAGCCACACAGCCATGGATGCCTGAGAAATTAAAGTGCTACACCAACAGAACTCACAATAAAGCCATCTATTAGGAGAACTCATGCCAGTAGAACTTGGGAAGTTGCCCATGGGGAGGAGACGGCATAGTACAAAACTCATTTGTAAATGGCATGTAGGACTGTTGTCACTAAAAGTCCCTAGGAGTTGAGTGCTACTGGGTGTCCCACATGCTATGGGCCACTGTATGCTACAAAGAGCACATTAGAATCAGAAAGTGACACCTGTTCCTTCTCCAGTCTCCCTGTAGTCCCTCTACTGACAAAGCTTAACAAAAGCTGTCAAGGAAGAAATTTCCAATATCACAAATAAGATAATGAAAGGTGGATTTAGAGCTGAAAAGCAACAGTTTGGTAAGTGGCACATCCATTTTACAGATGTGGATACTGAGATACAGTGACTTGCTGAAGATTGTACAACAAGAAGTGGCAGATCCAGAATCTGAACCTTGGTTACGCACACATGAATATAAGTTCTTTGGTTTATCTCCACCCTCCCCTCCCGCCACTTCCTCTGAAGTTTATCAGTATGAACTGTACTCCTTTCTATGTCTCTGGGTCTATTTTGATCATTATATTAAAAAAATAAGTGACATTTGTCTTTCTCTGATTGGCTTATTTCATTTAGCATAATACTCTCCAGGTCCTTCCATGTCATCTCAAAGGATAAGTGATCTCTCTTTCCTACAGCTGCATAGTGTTCCATTGTGTAAATGTACCACAGCTTTTTTATCCACCAAGAGTGGACTGACTCCAGAGCCCAGTTTTTAACTAGGACACTTTGCTGCCCCCGACCCTGTAATGCTGATATTGCTTTTGTTAAAGTAATTTTAAGTTTTAATTACATTTTTCTCATTCCTAAGCCCCCGAAAGCCCTCCTCCCCACTAGATTATTTCGTTTCACACGTATAACTTTATCTGTTAACTTTTTGTTTTAATTCAGAAATATCTGTATTAGGTCATACTGTTCAATAAACATCCCGTCCTTCACCCTATAGGCATATAATGCTTTCCCACTCTTTTGTTTTGAATGTGTACCTTGCCAAATGCTTTGCTTTGACCAATGAAATGTGGGCCAGTTCTATGAAGTTCGTTCTTTCTTTCTCCTCCCTCCCTCCCTCCCTCCCTCATTCCTTCCTTCCTTCCTTCCTTCCTTCCTTCCTATCTTTATTGTTGGATGTAAAATGTATTATAGATGTTCCACATTTTTCCCCCATTGACTCCCTCCTTCCCACTCCCGGCCCCCTCCCACCTTTTCCCACACTATTGTCTGTGTCCATTGGTTATGCATATAAGTTCTTTGGCTTATTTCTTCCCACCCCCCCAACCCCTTTCCCTATGAGGTTTGTCAGTCTAGCAATGAATTTGTGCTTCTTAATCCCTTCACCTTTTTCACCCATTCCCCCAACCCCCCTCCCAACTGGCAACCAACAAAATGTTCTCTGTATCTATGAGAATGTTTCTGTTCTACCTGTTCATTTTGTTTGTAGATTCCATTGTAGATAGATATGTATTCATTGCCATTTTGTTTCTTCATACCTTTTATCTTTTTCTTCAAAAAGAAAATATTTCATCATTTCATATAATAACGGTTTGGTAGTGATGAACTCCTTTAACTTTTTCTTGTCTGGGAAAGTTTTTATAAGTCCATCAATTCTAAATGACAGCTTTGCAGAATAGAGTAATTTTGGTTGTAGGTTCTTGCTTTTCATCACTCTGAATATTTCTTGCCATTCCCTTCTGGCCTGCAAAGTTTCTTTTGAGAAATCAGCTGACAGCCTAATGGGTACTCCCTTGTAGGTAACTAGTTGCCTTTCTCTTGCTGCTTTTAAGATTCTCTCTTTGTCTTGAACCTTTGCATTTTGATGATGATGTGTCTTGGTGTGGGCCTCTTGGGGTTCATCTTGTTTGGGACTCTCTGTGCTTCCTGGACTTGTATGTCTGTTTCCTTCACCAAGTTAGGAAAGTTTTCTGCCATTATTGTTTCAAACAGGTTTTCAACTTCTTGTTCTCTCTCTTCTCCTTCTGGCACCCCCAAGATGCGAATGTTAGCATGCTTGAAATTGTCCCAGAGGCTCCTTACACTATCCTCATTTTTTTGGATTCTTTTTTATTTTTGTTGTTCTGATTGGGGATTTTTTGCTTCCTTATATTCCAAATCGATGGTTTGCTCCTTTGATTTACATACTCTATTATTGAAGCTGTGTAAATTATTCTTTATTTCAGTTAATGCCTCCTTCAATTCTAACTGTGTATCCATGATTTCTAACTGGTCCTTTTTAATGCTCTTGAGGCCCTCCCTAAGTTCATTGAGGTTCTCACTAAGTTCATTGAGCATCCTTATAAGCAGTATTTTTTTTTTTTTTTAATCCTCACCTGAGGACATTTTTTGTTCAGATAGAGCGGGAGGGAGAGAGAGGAAGAGAGAGAGAGAGAAACATCGATGTGAAGGGACACATCGAGTGGCTGCCACCCGCACGACCAACCAGGGCCGGGGACAAACTACAACCGAGGTACATGCCCTTAGCAGGAACCGAACCCGGGTCTCTCTGTACCGCAGCCCGACGCTCCAACCGCTGAGCCAAACCGGCCAGGGCATAAGCAGTATTTTGAACTCAGTATCTGTTAAGTTGCTCATCTCCATTTCGCTTAGTTTTTTATTGGGGTTTTGTTCTGTTCTTTCATTTGGGACCTGTTTCTTTGTCTCCTCATTTTGGCTGCCTCCCTGTGTTTGTTTCAGTGTATTACTTAATGAGAGGTATGGGGCTCGCTGACACCAGATGCTGCTTGTTTGAAATAATTTAGGAAAAACCTGAAGCAGGATCCAAGACAGGCCAATCCTATGGTGAAGCAACTGGCAACAGCTTGGGTGGGCTTGAAAGTTGGGTGGGGCGGGGCCTCAGGGAGTCAGCAGGGCGGGGCTACCAGTGTGAGCCAGGTTGCTGGAGTCCCAGATATGGCTTCTGTCTGCTGCCCCCGGGAAGGGCTCACCAAAGGAACAAAGGCCTCTTACAGCACGTTTGTCCTGGAGAAAGCCCCCTCTCCAGCCCTCGCTCCAGTGCCAAACAGCTCAGTTCTTCCCTGTATATCTCTGGCGCCCCTTGAGCTGCCTCCCCTCCGAGCTTAGAGGGAGAGAGTCCGATAAGTCCGTGCGCGGGCCCTTTAAGGACCTGCCTGGGGCTCCAGCCGCCTCAGCCTCCCTGAGCCTCAGTTCCCGCTGGTTTTTCCAGCCATAAGTTATGGGGATTCTCTTCCTGGCACTGGAACCCTGAGCGGGGCACCTGGTGTGGGACAGGGACCCCTCAGTCCTCAGGAAGGACCTTCCCAGCTGCGGGAGCCTCCTGATTTTTATCCGCCACACGTGGGTGTGGGACCAGCCCATCTGCCTTCGCCCCTCCTACCAGTCTCAATGTGGCTGCTTCTTTAATTCTATAGTTGTAGGACTTCCATTCAGCTTGATTTCAGGCGGTTTTGAATGATGGTTGTTCTGTAGTTTAGTTGTAACTTTGATGTGGTTGTGGGAGGACGCAATACCGCGTTTACCTACGCTGCCATCTTGACCGGAAGTCTCTCTATGAAGTTCTTTTAAGAACTATTGCTGTTAGCTTTCTTGTGCTCCTGCACTCTACCAAGAGAAGATCATGCCTCAGGTAGACAACGATCCTTCAACCTGAGTTCCATAACAAACAGAACTCAGCATGGAGGCAGGCACTGTCAAGACCAGCTGAGCCAGCTGAGCACAGCCAACCTAACAAATGCTGGTGAGAAATAAATGTTTGTTATTGTAAGTCCCCCAAATAAATTTTGGGGTTGTTTGCTGCCATAGCAAAAGCTGACTAATTCAGCATCTATGAGATTACTGGGAAGTTCTCATACAACAAAAATTAATTAAGTTCATACTATTCAGCCCTTTGTGAAACCTAAAGCCCCCCCCCCCCTTTTTTACATTCTAACTGGACAAGATACACATAAAACATTTTTGAAATTATACATTTCCATCCCAAATACATATAAACATATTGGGCACAGATGTTAGAGAACTAAAAAAGACCAGTATAAGACTGGGTTAGTAAGGAGAGGCTTTAGTTTAGTGTTGAGCCTCAGAATGTTGTAGGATTTTGATCAAGCAATAGAAGTGTCAGGGGCATCCCAAAAGACTTAGGATGATCTCTGGTACCCCAGTCTAGAGAATGAATAGACAACAGACGATGATATTTCCCCTTTAGACAATAATATTGAGGCCAGGGTAGAGTCCCTCATTCTTTTATTCCACCAGGAAGACTAAAGGAGAAAGGGGCATTTCTTTCTGGTTACATGACTTTCAAATCAAAGTATCCATGCTCCTTTCCTTGGTTTTCTCAAAGCATAGTTCACCACTTCCTAATTTAAATTATCCTGTACTTTGTACATATCTTCCTATGGCAATTAACATATTTGTTCATATATAAGTTTTTCTCCCCAACTTGGTTCTGAGCTTTCTTAAGGCCAAAACTATGTTTTCTCCTCTTTTAAAATATATAGTCTAGCCCTGGCCAGTTTGGCTCAGTGGTTAGAGTGTCAGCCCATGGACCAATGACTCATGAGTTCGATTACGGTCAAGGGCACGTACCTCGGTTGCGGTTTGTTCCTGGCCCTGGTCAGGGTTGTGCGAAGGCAACCAGTCGATGTGTCTCTTTCACCTTGATGTTTCTCTCTCTCTCCTTCTCTCCCACTCTCTCTGAAGGTAAATAGAAAAATATCCTTGGGTGGGATTAAAAATTAAAAAAATAATAATAATAATAAAATAAAATATATAGTCTAGCACAGGGCCTGTTACATTATAAGTGATCAAAATCTTTAATTATTTTACTTTAACATGAAAAACATCAAGGTACAAATTATACAGGTACTGGCTCCTAACATTTAAATATATTTCCCAGTCCCAATCTATTAAGAAAACTGTATCTTTCACTTCTTGAGTTCAAGTCAAATTAGACTGGTTAGTTGTCTCTTAATATTACTGAGCCAGTTACTGACTCTTCTCTGGGACTTATACCTATAATCTCTTAAGTAAACCTTTTTCCTAGTTTCCTTCATTCAATCTAGGTCCAATGTCAAAGTTAAAGCTAAATCCTGCTCTTATACACAAGTGGGGAAAATAGTATTTTTTTCCTCCTATTTCCTATCACCTAAGCTTCAGCAACATCACCTAAGCTTCAGCAACACAATTCTTACATCCCGACCCAACTCCAGAAATCATCTCATTTTATCAAAATCCAGGACCAGGAAGACTACCCATTATCTTTTTTTCTTATCACATTCTAATTCATTTTTAAATTAACATTTTCCAAACCCACAAATGCATTCATATACATAGCATTGCTTTGGTCTATAACAAAAATGAGCACAATTAAAACACGTATCTGGAGAAAACATTATTATTCATCACTGACAACAGAAAGAAAAGGGCACTTTGAAATTTTCTATGTGGAAGACTAATTAACACAGCCTGTTTACAAGCTGTAACAGGCAAGAGTATGTAAGGCAGGAAGATAAGTTTACAACATCTGATCAGATATAAAGAAAAAATAGACATATGATCAAATAGGCAAGCCATGATTACTTAGAAGATGCTTTGAATGGTGGGCTGAGAATTCTGATCACATATACAAGAGAAAGACACCAAAGTCCTTAAACAGGAAAACAACATGATGAAAACATATTTTAAAGAATATCAATATATCTACCAGTAGTGAATGAAATCAACTGTAAAAAACTAATGGCAGAGAGAGCTAAAAGGGCAGTAGTGAGTACAGCCAGAAGGCAACTAATAACCTAAGTATTAAGTGATGAGTGCCTAGATTAGGATAAGTATAGAAATCAAAAGTAAAATAAAAATATCCAAAGAGCCTGGCTTGTTTTGCTCAGTGGTTAGAGCTTCAGCCCATGGACTGAAGGATTCGGGTTCAATTCCAGGTCAAGGGCATGTACCTGGGTTGCATGTTCGATCCTTGGCCCTCGTCAGGGTCATGTGGGAGGCAACCAATCAATGTGTCTCTTACACATTGATCTCTCTCGATCTCTCTCTCTCTCTTTCTCTCTCTCTCTCCCCCTCCCCCGCCCCCCCTTCCCTTCCGCTCTAAGAAATCAGTGGAAAAATATCTTCAGGTAAGGATTGGCAAAAAAAAAAAAAAAAAATCCAAAGAGAAACAAAATGATCAGATATCAGTGTTCAATACATCGATAGCTAACTGCATAGGAGATGTAGAAGATAAAAAGGGAAAACAGATGGAAACAATAACGACAACACTAAGTACCACGATAGAAGGTGAAATGGACTTTAAATGCAAAAGCCCAAGATTTAGACTGAACTCCACTACTAACAGCTGTACGCAAAGAAAGCTTATCTACCCTCCTTAAGGAAAACATGCCCCAAATGAAAGAACAGGAGAAATCTCCAGAAAAAGAGGTAAATGAAATGGATGCAAGCGATTTATCAGACACAGAGTTCAAAAGAATGGTCATAAGAATGTTCAATGAAATTAGTGAGAACTATAAGGAACTTAGAACAACAGCATAAAAAAATATAGAAACCATAAAAAAGAACCAGTCAGCCCTGGCCAGTTTGGCTCAGTGGTTAGAGCATTGGCCTGCAGTCCACAGAGACCCGGGTTTGGTTCCCACTAAGGGCATGTACCTCGGTTGCAGTTTGTCCCTGGCCCTGGTTGGGTCGTGGCGGGAGGCAGCCACTTGATGTGTCCCTTTCACATCGATGTTTCTCTTTCTCTTCCTCTCTCTCCCTCCCACTCTATCTAAACAAAAAAAAACAGAAAAATATCCTTGGGTGAGGATTAAAAAAAAAGAACCACTCAAAAACGAAGAATACAATATCTCAAGTGAAGAATACACTGGAAGAAATAAACAGTAGGTTGGATGAAGCACAGGATTAAATCAGCGATTTGGAAGACAGGGTAGCAGAACATATCCAATCAGAGCAGCAAAAAGAAAAAAAAATTAAAATATGAGGGACATTTGGGAAAACATGAAATATACCAACATCTGCATCATAGGGGTACCAGAGGGAGAAGAAGTGAGCAACAGCTCAAGAAACAATCTGAAAAAATAATGACTGAAAACTTCCATAACCTGGTGAAGGAGAAAGACACACTAGTCCAGGAAGTGCAGAGAATCCCAATCAAGATGAACCCAAGGCCCACACCAAGATACATCATAATTAAAATGCCAAAAGTTAAAGACAAAGAGGGCATTTAAAAAGCAAAAAGAGCCCTGGCCAGTTTGGCTCAGCGGTTAGAGCGTCAGCTTGCGGTCCGGAGAGACCCGGGTTCGGTTCCCGCTAAGGGCACGTACTTCGGTTGCAGTTTGTCCCCGGCCCTGGTTGGTCATGCGGGTGGCAGCCACTCGATGTGTCCCTTCACATCGATGTTTCTCTCTCTCTCTCCCTTCCTCTCTCTCCCTCCCATGCTATCTGTACAAAAAATGGAAAAATATCCTCGGGTGAGGATAAAAAAAAAAAGCAACAAGAGAAAGACAGTTACCTACAAGGAAGCTCCCATAAGACTGTCAGCTGATTTCTCAACAGAAACATTTCTGGCCAGCAGGGATCGGCATGAAATATGCAAAGTGATGAAAAGCAAGGACCTACAACCATGACTACTATAAAACTGAGCAAGCTACCTTTTAAAACTGAAGGACATATAAAGAGCTTTCCAGACAAGAAAATGTAAAGGAGTGCATTACCACCAAATCGGTACTACAAAAAATGTTAAAGGGTTTGTTTTAATAAGTAGCAGGAAAAGCAAACAGAGGAACATAGTTGAAAGAATAAAATGGCAATAAATAGATTTATACCTATCAATAATCACTGTAAATGTAAATGGCTCAAATGTTCCAATCAAAAGACATAGGGCTGTTGAATAGATAAGAAAAAAATTCCCGGCCAGTTTTACTCAGTGGTTAGAGCATCAACCCATGTACCAAAGGGCCATGGGTTCAATTCCTGGTCAAAGGTACACACCTGGGTTGCAGGTTCAATCCTTGGCCCTGGTCAGGGTCATGTGGGAGGCAATCAATTGATGTGTCTCTCTTACATCGATGTCTCTCTCCCCCACCTTCCACTCTCTTTAAAAATCAATGAAAAAATATACTTGGGTGAGGATTAACAATAACAACAAAAACAGAAAACAAGCCATATATATGCTGTCTACAAGAGACCCAACTCAGAATGAAAGATACACACAGAAAAAAATGTACAGGAATAGAAAAGTATATTTCATGCAAATGGAAAGGAGAAAAAAGTTGGGGTAGCAATACTTATATCTGAAAAAAAAAAAAGTACTTTTAAACATAAGGCATCATAAGAGACAAAGGACATTACATAATGATAAATGGAGCAATCCAACAAGAGGATATAACCCTTGTAAATATTAATGTATCCAACATAGGAACATTTAAGTACATAAAGCAAATCTTGATAGACACAAAGGGAGAGATCAACAGTAACACAGTCATAGTAGGGGATTTCAACATCCATTAACATCAATGGATAGATGTTCCAGACAGAAAGTCAACAAGGAAACAGTGGCCATAAATGACACAATGGATCAGATTAATTTAATTGATATCTTCAGAGCATTTCACCCCAAAGCAGAGGAGTATATATTGTTTTCAAGAGCACAAGGAACATTTTTCTAGGATAAACCACATATTAGAACACAAAACAAATCTCAATAAATTTAAGATGATTAAAATAATATGAAGCATCTTCTCTGATTAAAATAGTATGAAACTCCAAATTGATCAGATGAAACAAAAAAGGAAAAACACATGAAGTCATGAAGGCTAAATAACATATTACTAATCAATGAATGGGTTAACAATGAGATAAAGAAATCAAAAGATACCTTGAGACAAATGAAAATGAAAACAACAACACAAACTCTATGGGACACAGCAAAAGCAGTCCTAAGATGTAAATTTACAGAATTACAGTCCTATCTCAAGAAACAAAAAAAATCTTAAACGATCTAACTTTACACTTAAACGAACTAGGAAAAGAACAACAAAGCCCACAGTGAGTAGAAGAAAGAAAAGAATAATGATCAGTGTGTAAATAAACAAACTAGAGTCTAAAAAAAAAATAAAACAAAACATCAATGAAACCAAGAGCTGGTTCTTTGAAGAGATAAACAATATTGACAAACTTTTAATCAGACATATCAAGAAAAAAAGAGGACCTAAATCAATAAAATCAGAAATGAAAGAGAAAAAGTAACAACAGACTCCATAGAAACACAAGGAATTGTAATAAAATATTACAAACAGCTATTTTCCAAGTAATTGGACAATCTGGATGAAAGGGATAAATTCCTAGAAAGATACAATCTTTTAAAATTGAAACAGAAAGAATGAGAAAATCAGAATAGACTGTTTATTACTAATGAAATAGAAGCATTACTCAAATATCTCTCAACAAGCAAGAGTCCTGGACCACAGGGCCTCACAGGTGAGTTTTACCAAATATTCAAAAAAAAAAAAAAAAAAAACCCAAAAAACTAATACCTATCCTTTTCAAACTATTTCAAAAAATTCAAGAGGAGGAAAGATTCACAAGCTCATTTTACGAGGCCAGCATTATCCTAATTCCCAAACCAGATAGACACTACAAAGAAAAGTATAAGCCAATATCTCTGATGAACACAGATGCTAAAATCCTCAATAAAATATTAGCAAACAGGATCTAGCAATAAATTAAAAAGATCATAGGCCACAATCAAGTGGGATTTATTGCTGGGATGCAAGGTTGGTACAATATCTGCATATCAATAAACATGATACACCACATAAACAAAACAACGGATAAGACTCATGTGATCAGATCAATAGATGTAGAAAAGCATCTCTAAAATCCAGCACCCATTTATGATAAAAACCCTGAGCAAAGTGGGAGTAGAGCATTATATACCTCAATGTAATAAAGGCCATATATGACAAATGCACAGCCAGCATTATACTCAATGGGCAAAAACTGTTAAGAGTCTGTTAAAATAGAGAACAAGACAACCACACCTTTTCAACATAGTACTCTAAGTCCTACCCACAGTAATCAGACATTAAGAGGCATCCAAATTGGAAAGGAAGAAGTAAAACTGTCATTGTTTGCAGATGACATGATACCGTGTACAGAGGACCCTAAAGATATGACCAAAACCCACTAGAACTGATAAATAAATTCAGTAGAGTAGGATAAAAATAAATTTCCAGAACAAAGTTGCATTTTTATAAACCAATAATAAAATATCAGAAAGGGAAACTAAGAAAACAATCCCATTTCCAATTGTATAAAAAAAAATAATAATACCTAGAAGCCTTGACCGGTTCGAGTATTGTCCTGTACACCAGAAAGTTACAAATTTGATCCTCAGTCACAGCACATACTACAGGTTTGATTCCCCCATAGGGACACATATAGGAGGCAACCAATTGATGTTTTTCTTTCACATCAATGTTTCGCTCTCCCTCTTTCCTTCTCTCTCTTAAATCAATAAAAACATATCCTGGGGTGAAGATTAAAAAACAAACACACTTCGTAATAAATTTAACTAATGATGTAAAAGACCTGTACTTAGAAAATAGTAAGACACTCAAGAAAGAAACTGAAGAAGATATGTACAAATAAGTGGAAGCATATACTATGTTCATGAATAGAAATCATTAACATCATTAAAATGTCCATACTACCCAAAGCAATCTAGATTCGATGCAATTCCTATCAAGATACTAATGGTATATTTCAAATAACTAGAACAAATATTCTAAAAATTTATATGGAACCACTAAAGACCCCAAATAGCCACAGCAATCTTGAGAAAGAATAACAAAGTTGGAGGAACCATGCTACCTGATATCAAACTATCCTACAAGGCCATAGTAATAAAAAACAACATGATACTGACATAAATACAGACTTACAGATTAATGGAACAGAATAAAGAGCCCAGAAATAAACCTACACCTTTACGGTCATTTACTATTTGACAAAGGAGTCAAAAACATACAATGGGGTAAAGATAGTCTACTCAGTAAATAGTGTTGGGAATATTGGATAGATACATGCAAAAAAACCCCACAAAAAAAAAACAAAAAAAGACACTAGACCACCTTCTTACACACCACACAAGAATAAACTAAAAATGGATCAAAGACTTAAATGTTAGACTCAAAACCATAAAAAGCCTAGAAGAACACATAGGCAGTAACATCTAGAATATTTCTCTTAGCAATACTTTTTCTGATATATCTCCTCAGGCAAGGGAAACAAAAGATAAGATAAACAAATGGGATTACATTAGTCTAAAATGTTTTTGCATAGCAAAGGAAACCATCAACAAAATGAGAAGGTAACCCACTGAATGGGAGAACATATTTAACAATGATGTATCTGGTAAGGGGTTAATATTTAAAATTTATGAAGAACTCATACAACTCAACACCAAAACCCCCCCCAAACAATCCAATTCAAAAATGGGCAAAGGACCTGAATAGACACTTGCCAAAGAGGACATACACATAGATGGCCAGTAGACATAAAAAGATGCTCAATGTCACTAGAGAAATGCAAATTAAAACTACAATGAGATATTATCTCACACCTGTCAGAATGGCTATCATCAATAAATCAACAAATGAAGTATTGTCGAGGATGTTGAGAAAGGGGGACTTGTACGCTTTGGTGGGAATGCAGACTGCTGCAGCCGCTGTGAAAAGCAGCAATTTCACTTTTGGGGTTATACCCGAAGAAACCTGAAACACTAATTCAAAAGAATACATGCACCACTATGTTCACTGCAGCATTATTTACAATAGCCAAGATTTGGAAGGAGTCCAAGTGCCCACCAGTAGATGAGTGGATAAAAAAAATTGTGGTACATTTACACAATGGATTACTTCTCCATAATAAAAAGGAAGAACATTTTACCCTTTGTGACTACATGAATGGGCCTAGAGAACATTATGCTAAGTGAAATAAGCCAGTCAGAATAAGCCCAGTACCATATGATTTCACTTACATATTTAACCCTCGATTTTGCAGACCTCAATTTAATGGACTTTGGATTTAACAGACAAAATATCTGGTCCATATGTCATATGTGAAAATTAACACCCTGTTAATTTTAAAATGCTTTTAACTAAGATTTGCTTATAATTAAATTAACAGGTGCTCTGGTTGATTTAGCTCAGCAGCTAGAGTGTTGACCCAAGGACCAAGGAGTTGCAGATTCGATTCCAGTCAAGGGCATGTGCCTCAGTTGTGGTTCTGTCCCCAGCCCTGGTCGGGGTCATGTGGGAGGCAACTGGTCATGTGTCTCTCTCACATCGATGTTTCTCTCTCTCTCTCTCTCTCTCTTCCACTCTATCTGAAGATAAATAGAAAAATATCCTTGAGGATTAAAACAAAAATTTAATAGGTTATTTTTTTTTATTAATTCACTATTTTTTTGTTTTTCTTTTCCCGATCCCCACTCAGGGTGTAAACAGGAGCCAGCCTGACTGAGGTTTCTCCCTCACATAGATGTTTCTCTCTCTCTCAAAATCAATAGAAATATATCCTCAGATGAGGATGGGGGAGAGGGCTTGATCAGAAGAACGTGGGCCCCCTGAATGAGGATTTTTTTTAAAAAACTACTTTTAGACAGAGCCACAGGCATCATAATAAGTTACCAGGAACTGATAACGTTGTGGGGTACACTAAATCACTGTTATTTTAAACAAATTTTAGCAAATAGTCCATATGTTGGAAAAAACTCTGTAGTGATTTCACTGACATAAATAATATTACATATCTAAGATTATAGTCTACATATTTAAATCCAAGAGTCACCACTTGTAAACAGTGCTTGGCATATAATTAATTAGCACATAATCACACCACATCTTGTGTGGTAATTGGCTATGTTGTCTCTCGGCGTGACTTTCCTTCTTTTTTTTTTAATCCTCACCTGAGGACATTTTTCCATTTTCCGTTCAGATAGAGTAGGAGGGAGGGAGAAAGAGAAACGTCAATGTGAAAGGGACACTTTGAGTGGCTGCCACCCACATGACCAACCAGGGCCGGGGACAAACCGCAACCGAGGTACATGCCCTTAGTGGGAACCAAACCCAGGTCCTTTGGACCGCAGGTCGGCGCTCTAGCCGCTGAGCCAAACCGGCCAGGGCTCTCAGCGTGACTTTCTTCAGCAGATTTAAAGCCCGTCAGCCTAACCTTTCCCCAGACACGTACATTTGTTTACTTGCAGTGACTGGTGAATGCACACACTTACTAGACCTATTTAGTATAAATTTAAAATTACTGGAATACATATAGAAAACTTTTCTGTGAAATTAAACTTTTCATTTATACTTAATTTTAATTATACAAACGTGTCTACATAAGTAAAAACAGGTAAACTAATTTGTCAATTTTGTAATATATATCTTTGGAAAACCTACTCTATTATATAATGGACTTTGGCTTTAATGGAAACCCCCTTGCCCGAATTAGTCCCTTATACTAAGGTTTACTGTATGTGGCATCTAATAAACAAAATAAACTAACAAAATTGAAACAGACTGACCACTGTAAGAGGGAGACTGGGTGGAAAAGGTGAAGAGATTAAGGGAAAAAAAAAAAAAAGGCTAAAAAAACTCATAGACAAACAACAGTATGGTGATGACCGGATGGAAAGAGAGGTGGGGGGAGGTAGGAGAGGGTAAAGGGTAATAAATAGTGATGGGAAAAGACTTGACTTGGGTTGGTGAATACACAATCCAATATACAGATGATATATAATTTTATTAACCAATGCCATCCTAATAAATTCAATTTAAAAATAGTGAAAAAAATGAGAGAAGTGTCCTAGATCTGCTTTAGGTTTTTTTTCTCTTTAATGTTCTCATATCTCTGGTGACAAAATTTAATCTATTTCACTTGGGCAGAGAGACTAAGATCATATCAGATATTCAAGATTTATTAATTTTGAGAATCTATATCTGTGTACTCTAGAGGATCTTAAACTTTGGAAGTTCTCAGTTTTACTAACATGCCATTTACACTTTGATATTGTAATTCAAATGTTACTGTCCACATGTAATTTCTCCAATAGTTCTAATCTCATTCCCCAAAGTACACATCAAAAGATATTTCTATTCATCTTCTGTAGTGCCATTTTTATAGATGCCAAGTAAACAAAGAGGGAAAAAACCCTACTGAGAACAGGTTCTATTACAATTTAATCCTTAGCTTTGTAGTGAAGAAACTGTACTAGTTGAATGTGTTAATTTTTTATGAGAGAAGATTTAAACAGATTTAAGATCAGCTTTCCAACTGAATCTAGAAAACTGAATGGGCGAACTGGCAGTGGTCATGCAGTAATGGAGATGAACACACACATTTATGACATAGATTAAATTAAATCAAAAGCAGTGTATTTTTCTTCCCTAACAACCCCCCCCAACACACACAGATGTCTCTAAAAAATACCTTTGATGTGAACTGAAAAATGATGAAGAGCTATTTCTAACCAATAAATGTGAAAGGAGTCAAGTGAAAGATAATTTTGTTACCAAAGCAAAGCATTATCTATCCAAGAAGAAACAACAAGTTTTTTGTTTTTCAAACATACAACAGTATATCATTGCTGTGTTTCTGTATCTATTATTTTAAGACTATTAAATTTGATGTATTGCTTTTGATAAATTTCAAAGGGTCACAAAACCAGGAAATCATTTAATTCTACATCCTTTTTACAGATGAAGGAACTGAGATCCACATAAGTTATGTAGTTAACTCATAGCTAATTAATTCAAAAACTTACAATCAATCTTAGAATTCTTGATTCCCAAATAAATAACCTAAAGGGAAATTTTTTTCTAATAACTATTCTCAGCAAAATAAATAGGCACACTCCAAAATGAGATCAAATGCCCAACTACAGAAAGATAAACAATGGTATAACAATGTAATCCAATGTAATATAAATATTAAAAATGATAATCATAAAATATCATTAAAATATTACCTCACAAACCAACAGAAAATTGGCATAAAAATATAAAAAGAAAGTTGGAAAAATAAGTAAGAACGGCTCTGAAAACTATGAAAAGAAATTTAATTTCATTCATAAAAGAGAATACAAATTAAAACTATACTGAGATGCTGTTTTCCACTCATCAAGCTGGCAAAAATCCTAGTGTGAAAACAAGTGTACTTGTTGGCAATGTTGTAGAAATGTCACTGCCAAGGAATGTGTAAATTGGTACAATTTATGGTGGGCAAATTGGCAACATCCACCAAAATGACCTATATAAACTACATACAATGACCTAGCAATTCCACTTCTGATAAAATACCCTACAGATATACTTGCACACCTGTGAAATTATACACAAGCCACAGTTATTCATTGCACCATGGTTTGAAACAGCAAAAAACTAAAAACTACCCACCACCCCAGTGTCCATCATGAGAGTACTGGTTAGCCCTGGCTGGTGTGGTTCAGTGCTTAGAGCAGAGGCTCACAGTCCAGAGAGACAAGGTTCGATTCACAGTCAAGGGAACATATATAGATTGCAGGTTCGATCCCTGGTCAGGGCACTTGCAGGAGGTAACCAATTAATGTGTCTGTTACATCAATGTTTCTCTCTCTCTCTACCTTTCCTTCTCCCTCCCTTCCACTCTTGCTAAAAAAAAAAAAAAAAAAATCAATGGAAAAAATATCCTTGGGTGAGAATTAACAAAAAACAAACAAAAGAGGACTGGTTAAACTATGATAAATATATATGTACAAGGCAATACCATGTAGCAATATCATGTATAGATTTGAAAAGAGTTTCAAGAGACACTGTTATCAAAGTGTGGAATAGCATATATAGTATGCTACCTTTTATGTAAAAAGGGTAAATAAGAATGCTTATTTGTATTTTCTTATTAAGTAACTGTGGGAGGATACAAAAAATGTAATAACAATGATGCTGGTTGGGTGGGAGACAAGTGAGATAAGAGATGAAAATTTTCACAATATACTATTTCAGTTTTAAAACTATGCACATGTATTTATTCCTGCAAACACATATATAGTACTTCATACAAGCATTTTATTGAAGTTTAAAGGTAGAATCCAAGGTAATATATGCATGTCAATCAAACTAATGTAAATGTATATGCATTTTTTAATTTATAAAAAAAATTTTAGGTGACGCAAATAAAATTTAATGATCCTCCAGAAGGATTTTATTTAAACTTCTTCATTTAAAGATAAATAAAGGCAGGCACAGAAGTTGACGTTTCATTTTCCTCTAGCAGGAACTATCATTTATGAGCCCTACTAGTGTGTTCAGGCCAAATAGTATCTCAGCAATTAACCTATATCACGATGAGGTTCCCTAGTTAGATAAGCCTTACTTAAGTCAAATTCATATCCCCAAACTCTGACTATTGGCACATCCTGATTCAACCTACCAAACTATTAAAATTCCAGATTCCATATCCTGATCCTGACTTAAAATATCTGCTTGCACTTTTTTTTTAATCCTCACCCAAGGACTTTTTTTTTTTTTCCATTTATCTTCAGATAGAGTGGGAGGGAGAGAGGTGGGATGAGAGAGAAACATCGATGTGAGAGAGACATATTGATTGGCTGCCATCCACACACCCCAACCAGGGCTGGGGACGAAATGCAACCAAGGTACATGCCCTTAGCGGAAAACCCAGGACTCTCTGGTGTGCAGGCCGATGCTTTAACCGCTGAGCCAAACTGGCCAGGGCTATTTGCCCTTTTCTATGAGATTCCTCCCCTTGTGTTTCTGACCTTTGACAATGACACTTTTAAAGAAGGACTGCTTCATTCGTCCAATCCTGCCACTGGTCTAAATACACCTCTGCTGTACTATTACCAACTATTACTCAGCACTATTGTTAAAAGCAACAGCTGCTAATTCTGAGGCTAAAATAAATTTCTGAGATCTATCCAAATTTGGCTACCAACAAAACTTAGACTTCAGTTAAACAGAACTTCAAGGCTTCAAAGTGTTTAATTTACATGAACTAAGAGCTTTAGAAAACAAGAACTAAGTGTCCTTTACATCTAAATTTTCAGAATCCAATACAGCATCTGGCATAGCAAGTATATGTAGGTGATGGTTCAGTGTACCCTATAAACCTGCAAATATGGTTGTTCTATGAGAATCACACTTAAAATCAGCACAATCGGGGCTGTTCACAAAATTTACCCTTTTCTTCCCAGTGGCAGCTATATAGAATCCATAGAATTAAATTCAGCAGGCCATCAGAGCCTCAGCCATTAAATATAGACATACCTCCTTTTTTGCACTTTGCTTTATTGTACTTCTCAGCTATTTAGTTTTTTTACCGAATTGAAGGTTTGTGGTAACCCAGTGTTGAGCAAGTGTCTCAGTACAATTTTTCCAACAGCATTTCCCCACTTCATGTCTCTGTATCACATTTTGGTAATTCTCCCAATATTTCAAACTTTTTCATTATTATATTTGTTATGGTTATCTGTGATCCGTGATCTTTGATGTTGCTATTATAATTGTTTGGGGGCATCACAAATCACACCCACTAAAGACAGCAAACCTAATCAATAAATGTGTGTGTCTGCCTGCCCCACTGATGGGCCGTTTCCTCATCTCCTCCCTCTCCTTGGGCCTCCCTATTCTCCTGAGACAAATATTGAAATCAGGCCAATTAATAACCTTAAAATGGCCTCTAAGTGGTCAAGTGTTTAAATGGCACAGCTCTCACTTTAAATCAAAAGCTAGAAATGATTATGCTTAGTGAGGAAGGCATGTCAAAAGCAGAGACAGGTTGGAAGCTAGGCCAACTTGTGTATGTAAAAGAAAAGTTCTTGAAGGAAATTAAAAGTGCTACTCCAGTGAACACATGAATTATAGAGCAAGACAGCCTTATGGCTGATATGGTGAAAGTTTTAGTGATCTAGATAAAAGATCAAACCAGCCACCACATCCCCGTAAGCCAAAGCCTAAACCAGAGCAAGATCCTCTCTTCAATCCTATGAAAGCTGCAGAAGAAAAATTTGATGCTAGCAGAGGTTGGTTCATGAGGTTTAAGGAAAGAAGACATGTTCATAACATAAAAGTGCAAGGTAAAGTTGCAAGTGCTGATGTAAAATCTGCAGCAAGTTATCTAGAAGATCTAGCTAAGATAATTAATAAAGGTGGATGGCTACACTAAACAACATTTTTTCAATGTAGAAGAAACAGCCTGATATTGGAAGATAATGCCATCCAAGACTTTCATAGCTAGAGAGAAGTCAATGCCTTCAAAGCTTCAAAAGATAAACTGACTCTCTTGTTAGGGACTAATGTAGCTGATGATTTTTAAGTTGAAGCTAATGCTCATTTACCATTTTGAAAATGCTAAATCTATTCTGCTTGTGCTCTACAAATGAAACAAGAGCACATCTGTTTACAACACAGTTTATTGAATATTTTCAGGCCACTGTTGAGTCTACTGCTCAGAAAAAAGATTCCTTTCAAAATGTTACTGCTCATGGACGATGCATCTGTTCATCCAAGAGTTCTGATGGAGATGTACACTGAGATTAATGTTGTTTTTATTCCTGCTAACATAATGCCCATTCTGTGATCTATAAATCAAGGAGTAATTTTTAATTTCAAGTCTTATTATTTAAGAAATAAATTTCATAAGGCTAGAGCTGCCATTAGTGATTCCTCTGGTGGATTTAGGCAAAGGACATTGAAAACCTTCTGAAAAGGATTCACCATCTAGCTGCCATTAAGAACATTCATGATTCATAGAAAAGATCAAAATAGCAACATTAACAGAAATTTGGACAAAGCTTATTCCATCCCCAACAATGACTTTGAGGGGTCCAAGACTTCAGCAGAGGAAGTAACAGCAGATGTAGTGGAAACAGCATGAGAATTAGAATTAGAAGTGGAGCCTGAAGTTCTGATCAAGATGGCAGTGTAGGTAAACACAGTGCTCAGAACCTCCCACAGCCACATCACAACTACAACTAAATTACATGAACAACCATCATTGATAATTCCCTGAAAGACTAGCTGAGTATAAGTCCTATAAGTAAGAATATAGAGAAGAAGCCACATTGAGACTAGTAGAAGGGGCGGAGACATGGTCCCACACTCACGTATGGTGGTTAAAAATTGGGAGAAATATCTAGGCTGCAAAAATCCCCCTCAGGAGCCAGGGTTCCAAGACCCACACCAGAAACCCCAGCTTTGGGTTCCAGTAATGGGAAGAGAAGTCCCCAAACATTCTGACTGTGAAAACTAGTGGGGAATGTGGCCGAGTGACACAGAGAGCAACTGAAATCCCAGGCAGTTCCTCTTAAAGAGCCCCATGCACTGACCTCCTTGGACTCACTCGTCCAGAGCTCCAGCACTGGGGCAGCAGCATAAAGCATCAGGGACATATGGGGAAGAACTGAATTATCTGGCTTCAGGATGAGGGCTGCTGGGGCAGGTTTCTCTCTGACAGAAGTGCTGGAAGAGGCCATTGTTCCTTTGCTGAGCCCTTCCCTAAAGAGCCAGCAAGCAGGCACCATATCTGAGTTTCCATCAACCTGGCTACCACTGTTCACCTTGCCCTGATGATTCCCTGGTGAGACCCCACCCCACCTAAGTTGCAGGCCTACCCAAGACATTTCCAGTGGCTTTTCCATACAAATGGCCTCTTTTACCTCATGTTTTGGACCTTCCTAAAATCTCTCTAAAAAGCAGAATTTTGCCCTGGGTGGTTTGGCTCAGTTGGATGGTGCATCATCCTGTGCAATGAAGGTCACAGGTTAGATTCCCAGACAGGGCATATACCTACAGTTGTGGGTTTGACGCCCGGTTGTGGTGCATGCAGGAGGCAACCAATCTACATATCTCTCTCACATCAATGTTTCTCTCTCTCTTCCTTCCTCTTTAAAATCACTTTTTTTTTTTTTAAAGTAGATCTGACCTCTGTATTCCCTGTACCTCTTGCTAAGTAGCTCCAGGCCTGGTATTAACAATAGCCAGCCTCCGTTTGCAGCCTGGCCTTTCCAGGGCACCTCCAAGTCCAGCATAAGTAGCAGCCATCTGTAGATCAGCCTGTAGTTCATGCTGGGTATCTCCAGGTAGGGCCCAGGCAGTGGACCTGGGATTGAACCTGCAACCCAGGTACCTGTGCCCTTGATCAGGAATAAAACCCGTGACTCTTCAGTCTGCAGGCTGATGCCCTAACTGCTCAGCCTAAGTGGCCAAGGCTTTTTAAAAAATATGTTTTTAGTGATTTTTAGAGAGGGGGAAGGAGAAGAAGAGAAAGAAACATGGATCAGCTGCCTCCTGCATACTCCCCACTGGGGATCAAGCCCGCAACCCAGGCATGTACCCAGGCCAGGAATCAAACTGGCAACCTCTTGGTACATGGGTCAACACTCAACCACTGAGCCACACTGGCCGGGTGTGATATAGAATTTTGTGTGGAACAAGCAAGACTACTTGCATTTTTGTTACAAATAATATATGAATACATTTTTATTGTTGAAAATGCTATTGTACAGAAACTGTCTTCATTTTCATACATTTGAAATCCCAACAGTCTCCCTAGGAGTAACCTCAGAAAGAAGTTTGTATCTTTCCTGAAATTTTTCAATCTGTTTACATATAAATAATATTACATATACTCACATATTCAGCATTCGGGATGCTTTTCATTACCCCTTGTTTTATATAATGGGATCATACCATATACACATGCAATTTTTTAAAAACTTAATTAATTTAACATTATTCCATCAAAGGATATACAGATCTACTTCTTTCTTTTGTATTTCTTTTTTAATCTTCACCTGAGGACACTTTTCCATTGATTTTCAGATAGAGCGGGAAGGAAAGAGAGAGAAACATAGATGGAGGAGAGAAACATCGATTGGTTACCTTCTGCACACCCCCAACCAGGGCTGGGGATCGAACCCATGACCCTTTGGTCCAAGGGCCAATGCACTAACCACTGAGAAAACTGGATAGAGCTACTTCTTTCTTTTTAACTACTACAGAGTATTTTATTCTACGACTGTTCACAATTGAACTATTTGGCAATTAATACTGTACAACTGTTTCCATACTTTGCCTTTAAAAACATAGCTACAGAGACTTTTTTCCTGTGTATTTATTTTATTTAAGTATATCTACGGGACAGATATCTAGAAATGAAACTGTTGGGTTAAAAGTAGTGTGATCAGGCACGATCTAGTTACCCATGGGACCTGCCAGGTGCTGAAGCACCAGAGAGGCCTGTGCGACCCAGAAGCCCATAACATAGGCATAGAGCCGGGTCCCCAAAGGGACTGTGCCATCCAGTTACCCGTGGGACCTGCAGCGTGCGGGGGCACCAGAGAGGCCTGTGCAATCCAGCTGCGCACAAGATAGGCGTAGAGGATGTGAAAAGGGAGGCGGTGTAAATGGAAGCTACACAGATGATTTCCCGGGACCAAACAGGAATTACCACTAAAATAAAGATATATACTCAGAAAAAGCAACAGAAAAACAGCAGGACAGAACCATAAAACCAGGGACACTGGTAGGATCTGTAAAGGTGCAAGAGGGTGGCGGGCTGGGAGCTCACAAACAGCAGCAGTCGTAGCTGTGAGCGCCCTTAAGGAATAAAGACCAAGCCCGCTCCACAGCCCAGATAGCCCTGACAGAGCGCTAAAATAGCCACAGCCACTCACCTGGGGGCTATGACAGAGGGAGGGCAGACTGGCAGGAACTCTGTGGAGACAACGAGGTTTGAAGGGCACTCAGTTTTTGCTGAGTTGCGGCTACAATGGACGGTGGCCAGTGTGCTCCTTCCCAGAGCTGTGGGGAAAAGCAGCAGCCCACCTCTCGGAGATTCAGCCTTTCCCAGGTGAGGCAAAAAATGCAAATTGAGGCTCATTAACAACCAGCATCTATCCCATCCTCTGTAAATCCTCTGAAATGGAATACCAGGGCTACATTCCAAGGCACTGAGTAACTGAGACTACTAGCCTCCAAGAAAACGCTAGAGGATAACTGAACCTTTCCTGGGCTTGCAAATCTACCCAGGAAAGTAAGACTTGACAATGGTGTTTAATGTGGGCCCTTCCAGGCCCATCCAAACCCAGTAGAGGGACACACAAACAGCAGAACACCAACATCCACAGGGAAAATTTGGCAGGTTCCAAAACCCACGGTGATAGCCAAAATGGTGAAACAAAGAAACAAATCCCCCAAAAAAGAACAAGAGAACTCTATTGAAGATGAGATAAATGAAATGCAGATAAGCAAATTATCAAAGGTAGAGTTCAGAGCCATGATCTTGAGGAAGCTCAACATCATGAGTAAGGACATCAGCACCATGAGTAAAGACATAGAAACATTGAAAACCAACCAAGTGGAAATGAAGAATGACATAGCAGAAATAAAGAACACACTGGAAGGACTAACCAGCAGACGACAGGAAGGTGAGGACCGGATCAGTGAATTAGAAAACAGGGTAGAAAAAATATCAACCAAACAGAAAACCAAAATGAAAAAACAATTAAAAAACAGGAAGATAGCTTAAGAGAAATATGGGACAACTGAAAACGTAGTAACATTCACATCATAGGAGTCCCCTAAGAGGAAGAAAATGGGCAAGGGTTAGAGAATATATTTGAAGAAACAGTGACAGAAAACTTTCCTAACTTGGTGAAGGAAGAAGGCATTCAAGATCAAGAAGCACAGAAAGGCCCTGGCCAGTTTGGCTCAGCAGTGAGAGTTTGGGCCTGAGGTCCAGAAAAACCTGGGTTTGGTTCCCGCTAAGGGCATGTACCGCAGCTGCACTTTGTCCCTGGCCCTGGTTGGGTTGTGTGAGTGGCAACCACTCGATGTGTCCCTTTCACATCTATATTTCTCTCCTCTCTCTCCCTCCCACTCTATCTGAACAAAATATGGAAAAATGTCCTCAGGTGAAGATTAAAAAAAAAAAAACACAAACAAAAGAAGGACAGAGAGCCCCAAGTAAGAAGAACCCAAACAGGCCCATACCAAAACACATAGTAATTAAAATGCCAAAAATTAAAGACAAAGAGAGAATCCTAAAGGCAGCAAGAGATAAGCAACAGGTTACCTACAAAGAAAATCCCATAAGGCTCTCAGCTGACTTCTCAACAGAAACACTACGGGCCAGAAGGGAGTGGAATGAAGTAATCAAGGTCATGAAAAACAAAGATCTGAATCCAAGACTACTCTATCCAGCAAGGCTATCATTCAAAATAGAAGGTCAAATAAAGAGCTTCCCAGACAAAAAAAAAGGCTAAGGGAATATATTAACACCAAAGCAGCATTGCAAGATATGCTAAAAGGACTGCTGTAATTAGTAGAAGAAATAGGAAGAAAAATAGAACCACACTAAACAAAAATGGCAATAAATAAGTACATATCAATTATCACCTTAAATGTGAATGGTTTGAATGCTCCGATGAAAAGACACAAAGTAGCTTACTGGATAAGAAAGCATGAGACCCACCTCACATAGATTGAAAGTGAAGGGATAGAAAAAAATCTTTCAACCAAATGAAGAGAAAAAAAAAAGCTGGGATAGCAATATTCATATCTGATAAAGTAGATTTCAAAATGAAGACCATAACTAGAAACAAAGAAGGCCACTACATAGTATTGGAAGGATCTATCCAACAGGAATATGTAATCTTGGTAAACATAAATTCACCCAATATAGGAGCACCGACATATATTAAAAATCTTCGCCCTGGCCAGTTTGGCTCAGCGGTCAGAGCGTCGGCCTGCGGTCCTGAGAGACCCAGGTTCGGTTCCCGCTAGGGGCATGTACCTCGGTTGCAGTTTGTCCCCGGCCCTGGTCGGTTGTGCGGGTGGCAGCCACTCGATGTGTTCCTTTCACATCGATGTTTCTCTCTCTCTCTCCCTCCCACTCTACCTGAACAAAGAATGGAAAAATGTCCTCGGGTGAGGATAAAAAAAAAAAAAAAAATCTTCTGGAGGACTTCAATGGAGAAATCAACAGCAATACAATCACAGCAGGAGACTTCAATACCCCGCTGACATCACTGGATAGATCATCTAGACAAAAAATTAACAAGAAAACACAGACACTAAATGAAGTGCTAGATTAAATGGATTTAATAGATATCTACAGAGAATTACACCCCAAAACTGCAGAATTCACATTTTTCTCAAGTGCACATGGGACATTCTCAAAGATAGACCACATGTTGGGCACAAACTAAGTTTCTACAAGTTCAAGAAGATTGAAATCATATCAAGCATCTTCTCAGATTACAATGGCACAAAACTAGAAATCAATTACAACAAAAACAGGCAAAGACATTTGAAAACATGGAGGTTAAATAGCATGTTATTGAACAATGAATAGGTTACCATGGAGATCAAGGAAAAAATTAAAAACTTCCTGGAAACCAATGAAAATGAACACACAACAACACAAAATCTAGGGGATGCAGTGAAAGTAGTTCTGAGAGGAAAGTTCATAGCACTACAGGCCTACCTCAAGAAAGAAAAAACATTTCTAATAAGCTATCTAACCTCACAACTTAAAGAACTAGAAAGCAAACAAAAAGAAAACCACAGAGAAAGTAGAAGGAATAAAATAGTAAAGATCAGAGCTGAAATAAATGACATGGAGACTGAAAAAATAATTCAAAGGATCAATGAAACAAAGAGCTGGTTCTTTGAAAAGATAAACAGATTGATGGACCCTTAGCTACACTCAGCAAGAAACAAAGAGAGAGAACCCAAATACACAAAATCAGAAATGAAAGAGGAGACATAATAACTGACACCACAGAAATACAAAGGATTGTTACCAAATAGGATGAACAATTATATGGCAACAAATTTGACAATCTAAGCAAAAAGGACAAATTTCTAGAAACACACAGTCTCCCAAACTGAACTGGGAAGAGACAGAAAACTTGAAAGACCAGTAACAACTAAGGAAACTGACAACAAAGAATATCCCAGCAAACAAAAGCCCAGGACTGGATGGCTTCACGGGGGGAATTTTACCAAACATTCAAAGAAGAATTAATACCCATTCTCCTCAAAATATGTCAAAAAATTCAAGAAGAAGGAACACTTCCAAACTCGTTTTATGAGGCCAGCATAATTCTAATTCCAAAACCAGAAAAAGACATTACAAAGAAAGAAAACTACAGGCCAATATCCCTAATGAACATAAATGCCAAAAGCCTGAACAAAATACTAGCAAATCAAATCTAGTAATACATCAAAAAAATTATTCACCCTGACCAAGTCAGATTCATCCCAGGGATGCAAGGCTGGTACAATATTCACAAATCAATAAATGTGATACACTAAATAAATAAAATGAAGAATAAAAACAACATGATCATATCAATAGATGCTGAAAAAGCATTCGACAAAATTCAGCATCCATTTCTGATAAAAATGCTCAGCAATGTGGAAATAGAGGGATCATATGTTGACATAATAAAGGCCATATATGAAAGACATACAGCCAACATCATACTCAATGGGCAGAAACTAAAAACATTTCTCTTAAGAACAGGAACAAGACGGGGATGCCCACTTTCGCCACTCTTATTTAACATAGTACTAGAAGTCTTAGCCACAGCAATCAGACAGGAAGAAAAAATAAAAGAGATCCAAATTGGAAAGGAAGAAGTGAAACTGTCATTACTCGCAGATGACATGATACTATACACAAAAAACCCCAAAGACTCCATCAAAAATTTACTAGACTTAATAAATGCATTTGGCAAAGTAGCAGGATACAAAATTAATGTCAAGAAATCAACGGGAGCCCTGGCCGGTTTGGTTCAGCGGTTGGAGCGTCGCCTGCGGTCCTGAGAGACCCGGGTTCGGTTCCCGCTAAGGGCACGTACCTCGGTTGCAGTTTGTCCCCGGCCCTGGTTGGTTGTGAGGGTGGCAGCCACTCGATGTGTTCCTTTCACATTGATGTTTCTCTCTCTCTCTCTGTTCCTCTCTCTCCCTCCCACTCTACCTGAACAAAAAATGGAAAAATGTCCTCGGGTGAGGATAAAAAAAAAAAAAAAAAAAAAATCAACGGGATTCTTATACACCAATGATGAAGTCACAGAAAGAGAAACTAAAAAAAAAAAATCCCATTTACCATCATGGCAAAAAAATAAGATACCTAGGAATAAACTTAACCAAAGAAGTAAAGGACCTACTTGCAGAAAACTACAGGTCACTGAAAAAGAAACAGGGGAAGATATAAGAAAGTGGAAGCACATACCTTGTTCATGGATTGGAAGAATCAGTATCATTAAAATGTCCATACTATGCAAAGCAATCTATAGATTTAATGCAAGCCCCATCAAAATATCAACCACATACTTCACAGAACTAGAACAAATACTTCAAAAGTTCATATGGAACCAAAAAAGACCCCGAGTAGCCACAGCAATCTTGAAAAAGAAGAACAAAGTTGGAGGGATCACATTACCAGATTTCAGGTTATACTACAAAGCCACTGTAATCAAAACAGCCTGCCCTGGCCTGTTTGGCTCAGTGGTTGGAGCGTTGGCCTGTGGGCCAGAGAGTCCCGGGTTCAGTTCCTGCTAGAAGCACATACCAAAAAAATAAAAATAAAATAAAATAAAAGAATAATAATAATAATAAAAACCCAGCCTGGTACTGGCACAACAACAGGCAGATAGATCAATGGAACAGAATACAGAACCCAGAAATGGACCCAAGACATTATGCTCAATTAATATTTGACAAAGTGGGCAAGAGCACACAGTGGAGTAAAGATGGCCTCTTTAATCAATGGTGGTGGGAAAATTGTACAGCTACATGCAAAAAATGAAACTAGACCATCAACTTACACCATATACAAGAATAAACTCAAAATGGATAAAAGACTTGAATGTGACTCATGAATCCATAAAAATCCTAGAAGAAACTGTAGGCAAAAAATTTCAGACATCATACGCAGCAGAATTTTCACTGATACATTACCTAAGGCAACAGAAACAAAGGAGAAAATAAACACATGACACTACATCAAACTCAAAAGCTTCTGCACAGCAAAAGAAACAACCACCGCCCTGGCCAGTTTGGCTCAGCGGTTAGAGCGTCGGCCTGCGGTCTGGAGAGACCCGGGTTCGGTTCCCGCTAAGGGCACGTACTTCGGTTGCAGTTTGTCCCCGGCCCTGGTTGGTTGTGCGGGTGGCAGCCACTCAATGTGTCCCTTCACGTCGATGTTTCTCTCTCTCTCTCCCTCCCACTCTATCTGTACAAAAAAAAAATGGAAAAATATCCTCGGGTGAGGGTTAAAAAAAAAGAAACAACCACCAAAATGAAAAGGCAACCCACTCTATGGGAGAGCATAATTGCCAATGATACATCAGATAAGAGGTTAATTTCCAATATATATAGAGTGCTCATATAGCTCAACAAAAGAAAGACAAAGAACCCAATTAAAAAATGGAAGAGGAACTAAATAGACACCTCTCCAAACAGGACATACAAATGGCTAAGAGACATATGAAGAAATGTTCAACACCAGTAATCATCAGAGACATGCAAATTAAAACAACAATGAGGTATCACCTCACACCTGTCAGAATGGCCGCCATCAAAAAATCATCAAACAACAAGTGTTGGCGAGGGTGTGGAGAAAAGGGGGCTCCAGTACACTGCTGGTGGGAATGCAGACTGGTGCAGCCACTATGGAAAACACTGTGGTGTTACCTCAAAAAATTAAAAATTGAACTGCCATTTGACCCAGTGATTTCACTTCTAGGAATATACCCTAAGAAGCCTGACACCAATCAGAAAGAATATATGTACCCCATGTTCACAGCAGCACTATTTACAATAGCTAAGATCTGGAAACAGCCCAAGGGTCCATCAGGAGACAAATGGATAACAAAGCTGTGCTACATATACACAAGGGAGTACTATGCAGCTGTAAGAAAGAAAGATCTCTTATCCTTTGAGACGACATGGAGGGACCTGGAAAGTATTATCCTAAGCAAAACAAGCCAAGCAGAGAAAGACAAATATCACATGACCTCACTTATTTGTGGAATATAATGAACATAACAGTCTGAGGAACGCGGTAGTCCTAGAGACGTGGAAGTAGGGTACAGACTGATAATCCCCAGAAGAGGGGTTGGTGGGGGAGATTTAAACCGCAGAACTTATATGCATGTATGTATGAACAATGGACATGGACAACAAAGCTGGGGATAGGGCGGGGAGGGAGGGGGAGGGGGTTATCAGTGGAGGAAAAGGAGAAACATCTGCAACAAAAATAAATAAATTAAATACAAAAATAAAATAAAATAAAAGTAGTGTGATCATTTTAACTGTTAGATACTGCCATTTTAACCTTCAATATTGACATTCTAATTTACACACCTACCAGCAGTTTATGAGGGTACTCATTTCCCTGTATTTTCTATTATCAATCTTTTGCATTTATATGATGTATAAAAAAATGACATCTTATTTAGTTAGTATATTCCCTACAATAAACAAGCTTGCTAATCTTTATTTTTCAAGAGTTTATCATTGTTGTTCTGAGGACTATTAGAATATTAAGCTGTATTTATTTTATTTTGTTCCAGTCATATTCCTAACCCTGAGACTTCATCTTTCCTTTCTTGTAAAAAAAAAGGGGGGGGGGCAATCTTTTCATCTAGATCTGTCTTAGACATAATATGTTTTGGTTAGATATAATATTAACACTATTCTATCCAACTTTATTTTTTAGTAGAATGTCATTTTTATTAAACGACCAAAAAAAGTCTAAAACTCTCTCAATCGGAACCACTTCAATAGTTTTCCAATTCAATTTGACTGAGCTCCACCTGAGCTAAGAAGAGTTTTGCTATCCAACAAAGAGTTTTGTTTTCTAGTGACGGGTGATACTTTCAAAATACTTGAATAGATTATTCATTCATTGTATTACTGAAAAAAATGATTTAATATAAACAGCAATAAAGTTCTCAAAAATATCCCAGAAGTGTTTCATCTTCACATACTACTGGAAAACAAGATTACCCATCATTCTGCCATCATATTTACCCTCTGACCAAAGAAATATAAATTTGAAATTCTGAATGAATTACAATGTAAACATGTCAAAAAGCCATATGAAAAATTACAGTATGCCCAATTAAACTGCAGTATAGTGACATAATAATGTCAGTGTTTCACAGATGATTATACCTTTTTATAATCTCTTTTACTAAAGCTACAACCTAGAACAATTTATTAAGTACATACCAGGCAGTAACACAAACATAAACAAGTATATTTATTTCACTGATATTTTCAAAGGGTGTGTGTTATCCCCAAAAGATGTGCAATGTATGAAATCAATAGTTTCCAGGAACATCAGAGAATAGAAAAAAATGAGCATCTGCTATTGCTGTATTCAAGATATATGGACTTCTGAGAGCAGGTTTAAGTAGCTTCAGATTAGTCAGCCAAGTTATTTATTCCTTTGCAGACTATAAAAAAATATTATAATTAACACACTGTCATAATTGAGTTCAGATTCATAGTTTATAAACCCATAGAACTCACTAAACTGGGCTTATGTATCTATCTGAAAGCTGAAATATGAATACTGAGTCTAATACAATACACAAAGCCTAACACAATACTATAGGCATTACACACATTCAAATGTTTATTGATTTAAATAGAAATATCATAAATTGAATAATGCTAAATAATTATAAATATAATGACTATATAATAGGGTATTAGACTAGAAATGAAGAGAGTCAAGTTTCTGTCTCGGTTTTATCATTGTTTCTAAGTTCATTAACATGACAAACAATTTCTGTGCTATTCCTCAAACCAACCCTTCCTTAAGGATCAAATGAAATTCTACCTCATTGTGAGAGTTAAGTAAAATCATTATCACTCTTTAGTTCTTCCTTTGAATTCCTAGAAAATTAATATTCTATACCACTATTATGATACCTTTTTATTAAATCATTTTAATGTATATCTGTCAATCAAAAGATATGAAGTATGTTTAGACTTCTTAGTCTCCTCAGTGCCAATTAATGAATTTGAAGTTACTACTAATAAGAATAACAAATACTACTGTTCAAATACACTAGAGCATATATAAAAAACCTTAGGTTCTCATTCTAGTTCTACTACTAGTCAACTATGTAACCAGTAAAAGCCTCACCTAAGCCCAGCCGGTGTGGCTCACTGGTTGAGCATCGACCCATGCACCAAGAGGTCACCACTTCAATTCCTGGTCAGGGCACAAGCCCAGGTTGTGGGCTAAATCCCCAGTGTGGAGCATGCAGGAGGTGGCTAATCAATGTTCTCTCTCATCGATGTTTCTATCTCTCTCTCTCCTTCTCCCTTCCTCTCTCTATAAAATCAATAAAGAAAAAATATAAAAAATAAAATAAAAAGCCTCACCTAAGACTCTTTTCTGGAAGAAACAAAGCAGAGGTGGCACTTATGTCTAAGCCCTTTCTTTCTTTAAGAGTTCATTTCAGAAAAACAAAATTAAAAGGATATTGCAATTTTATTACAAGAAAGTCATCCTGAATGGTTATTAATAAGACAGCATCCTACATTAGCCTCACTGGTTTAAGCAAACTTCACATAATCCAAAATGTCCAACTGCCATTATTTCATTCAAGTCATTAATTAGCTCTTTATTAAGCAAGGTATTGTGAGGGCACTACAAGAGGCACAAAAATGAGCAAGACACAGACCTACACCTTATAATTTGGTAGTGAACATAAAACAAATAACAATAAGGCAAAGCAGAAAAAAAGGTAAGAGCTATAAGAACATATTAATAGCCGGTATTGCTCAGTGGTTGAGCAATGCACCAAGAGGTCGCCAGTTCAATTCCTGGTCAGGACACATGCCCAGGTTGTAGGTCCAATCCCCAGTGGGGGGCACACAGGAAGTGGTCAACCAATGTTCTCTCTCATTGATGTTTCTCTCTCTCCCTCTCACTTCCTGTCTCTCTAAAATCAATAAAGGGGGGGGGGGAAGGAACCATATTAACAGGAATTCAAAGAAAGGAAATATTACATTAGGTTAGAAAGCTGGAAAGGGGCTCAAGAAAGGCACCAAGAAAGATTTACTTAGGGTAGGAAAAAGCTAGGCATTCTTTACAAATGAGTATGGCTGAATGCATTATCTTAGAAGACTGTCATTTTTTTTGCTTTGTCATTTTATCTGAGAAATGAAATAAGATACTGAAAATATCTTAGCCTTTAATTATGTCAAATAATTTTTAAAATATCCCCACACATTTCTTTTAGATGAAACTAATCAGATTGAAAGTTCTGCATTGAAGACACCAGGATGACTGCCAAAATACAGTAAAGATTAATGTTCACATCTAGAAAAGATGCATTTTCATACCTCAAAGTGACATTACTGATGGAATAAATGAAGAGAGCTCACACTTCAACTAACTCTGTTCATAACTATTTTAAATAATCTGGGGGAGAAAGTTAATTTAATCTGGGTTAATTTATGTCACACAAATGTCTAACAGTAAAAAGTAATTACTGTAGGAAGAAGAACCATCTCACAGGAATGGTAGGCTTGACACAGAACTTTTGTACATCTTTGTGCTAAATGAAGATGCTATGAAAAAGGTCAATATCCTATAGGACTCAACTTTCTGATACCTCCATGGTTCAACTTCTCAAAACACACACACACACACACACACACAGCCTTTTTACGTCAATAAAACCTGCAACTTCTGGCTGGTGAAGGAAGAGTGACAATTTCCTTTCCTGAGTAACTCCACTGAAAAACAAAGTGTGGAGAAGGGAAAACACACACACACACACACACACACACCCAAAAAACAAAAAAAAAACCAGTCTATTTTAAAACAAAAACAAACCAGGGAACTACAGAAACAATGATGACTAATATAAATTTTCTAAAACCTCTAGGATGAGCTAATGTGTTGAGATCAGCAATTTCACTTCTGGGTATTTATCTAAAAAAACAAAATCACTAAGAGATATTGGCACCTCCATGTTCACTGCAGCATCATTTACAATAATCAAGTCATGTCAGTAACCTAAATGTCCATCAACAGATAAATGGCTAAGAAAAACGGTATATTTTCACTGGTATATAAAAGGAATATTTGGCCATAAAAAAATAAGAGAATCTTGCCATTTACAGCATGGATGGACCTTGACATCATTATGCTAACTGAATTAAGTCACACCGAAAAAGACAAATATCATACAGTATAAGATTTACTTCTATGTAAAATTGAAAAAAAGGGAAAACAAAAAGAAAATTCAGAAAACATTGGTGGTTGTCAGAAGCTGGAGGTGAGGTATGGGCAAAATGGGTCAAAGTGATCAAAAGGTACAAACTTTCAGTTTTGAAACTGGCAAGTCCTGGGGATGCAATGTATAACATAGTTAATAATACTATATCATGTATTTTCCTTTTTTTTTTTTTTTAAATCCTCACCCGGGGACATTCTTCTATCATCAGACAGAACGGGAGGGAGGGAGAGAGGAAGAGGAAGGAAGGAAGAGAGAAAAAATTGACATGAGAGGAACACATTGACTGGTTGCCTCCTGCATGACTCAAGCAGGGCCAGGCACAAAGCACAACCGAGGTAAGTGCCCTTGACCGGAATCAAACCTGTGACTCATTGGTCTGCAGGCTGACATTCTAACCACTGAGCCAAACCAGCCAGTGCTGTATCGTATATTTTAAAGTTGCTAAGAGAATGGATCTTAAAAATTCTCATCACAAGAAAAAAATTTGTAACTGTGTGCTGATGGATGTAACTATTGTGATCATTTTGCAACATATACAAATAACAAATCATTATGTTGTACACCTGAAATAAATATAACATTATCTCAATTACATTTCAATATTTTTAAAAAATGATAATGAATGCACTGTCAGAATCCACTTAAAACATGTGAAACAGTGGTAAGAGAAAAATGCACAGAACTTTAATTAGTTAAACTGAAAGAAAATAAATGAATTAAATTTGAGGATGAAAAACAGATAAAATAAAATAGAGCAAAAGATGAATAAAAAGAAATAAAGATAAAGTCCATATAAGTGAGCTAAGAGAAAAGCAGTAATTCTAATTAATAAATTAAATTGCTGTTTTTAAAAAGTAATTAAACAATTAGCTAGCTTAAAAAAAATATGAAGGAAACACATACAAATTAAAAAATAACCTTTGATACAGAAGAAATTTTAAATATAATGAGACTACTTTGCAGATCTCTATGCACATTAGTTTGAAAACCTTGGCAAAGTAGAAATTACCTAGAGAAAACAAAGATGAACAAAATGGACATCATTAGGATTATGAAGCTTAAATAGACAAATTTCCATAGAGAAAGACATAACTGAGCTACCCAATTTAAAAAGGCTCCTGGGTCTTGGCTGGTGAGGCTCGGTTGGTTAAAGCGTCCTGCTGTATACCGAAAGGTGGCAAGTTTGATTCCCAGTCAGGGCACATACCCAAGTTGCATATTCCATCCTCAGTTAGTACATGTGCAGGAGGCAAGAGACTGATGTTTCTCTCTCGCATCAATGTCTGTCTGTCCGTCCCCCCCCCCCCCAATTCTCTCTCTAGATTCAATAAAATAAAATAAAAACACTAAAAAAAAAAAAACCCACAAAAATCCCTTGTGGCTTTAGAGGTAAATTCTAACAAACTTTCAAAAAGACTAAACAGTCTCCAAAGCATTTAAAATGAACCCAAATTTCCCCATTTCTTCCACAAAGCAAGCATAACATTGATATCTAACTGATAAATACAGTATAAAAAGAAAAACTATCTAGCAAAGTCATTCATGAATATTGACACAAAAATATAACATATTAGCAAAAAGAATTTTATATTACACTTAAAAAATAATAAACCATCCTGGCCAAATGGCTCAGTTAATTGAGCACCCTCTCATACAACAAAAGGTTGTGGGTTCAATTCCTTGTCAGGGCACATGCCTAGGTTTTGGGTTCCATCCCCAATCCAAGCACTGTATGGGAGGCAGCTGATCAATGTCTTTGTTTCTCTTTCTCTCACTCCCTCCCTCTCTTTAAAAATCAATTTAAGAATCAGTTGAGGGCTACAGCCCAAGGCTAATCTAGTAACGGATGGCAAAAAGCCTGAGGATAACTGAACCTTTCCTGGGCTTGCAAATCTACCCAGAAAGGTAAGAACTGACAGTGGTGTTTAACGTGGTACCTCCCATAATCATACAAACCCAGTAGAGGGAGCCACAATCAGTGGAAAACCAGCACCCAAAAGGAAAATTTGGCAGGCTCCAAAACCCACTGAGATAGCCAAAATGGTGAAACAAAGAAACAAATCCCAAATGAAAGAACAAGAGAACTTTACTGAAGATGAGATAAATGAAATGCAGTTAAGCAAGTTATCAGAGGTAGAGTTCAGAGCGATGATAATGAGGAAGCTCAACAGCATGAGTAAAGATATAGAAACACTGAAAACCAACCAATTGGAAATGAAGAATGACACAGCAGAAATAAAGAACACATTGGAAGGAATAACCAGTAGAGTAGAGGAAGCTGAGGACTAAATCAGTGAATTAGAAGAGAGGGTAGAAAAAAAAAAATCACCCAATAAGAAAACCAAAACCAAAATCAAAACAAAAACAATGAAAAAACAGGAAGACAACTTAAGAGAACTGTGGGACAACTTGAAACATAACAATATCGCATCATAGAAATTACAGAAGAAGAAGAAAATGAGCAAAGGTTAGAGAATATATTTGAAGAAATAGAGACAGAAAACTTCCTTAACTTGGTGAAGGAAAAAGGCATTCAAGTTGAAGAAGCACAGAGTAAGAAGCACAGAGTAAGCACAAGTAAGAAGAACCCGAACAGGCACACACAAAGACACGTAATAATTAAAATGCCAAAAATTAAAGACAAAAAGAGAATCCTAAAGGCACCAAGAGATAAGCAACCGATGAACATAAACAACAAAGCTGGGGATAGGGCGGGGGGAAAGGGAAGGAGGGTGTCAATGAGGGAAAAATGAGAAACATCTGTTACAAAAACAAATTAATAAATAATTAAAAATAAGAGATAAGCAACTGTTTACTTACAAAGAAACCCCCCATAAGGCTATCATCTGACTTCTCAACAGAAACACTACAGGCCAGAAAGAAATGGCATGAAGTAATCAATGTAATGAAAAACAAGGATCTGAATCCAAGACCACTTTATCCAGCAAGGCTATCATTCAAAATAGAAGGTGAAATAAAGAGCTTCCCAGACAGAAAAAGGCAAAGGGAATTTATTAGCACCAAACCAGCACAGCAAGAAATGTTAAAAGGACTGCTGTAATTAGTAGAAGAAACAAGAAGAAAAATATAACAACAATAAACAAAAATGGCAATAATAACCTTAAATGTAAATAGATTAAACACTGCAATAAAAAAACAGAGCAGCTGGTTGGACAAGAAATCTTGACTCATATATATGTTGTTTACCAGAGACCCAACTCACAACAAAAGACTCACATAGTTGAAAATTAAGGGATGGAAAAATATCTTCCAAGCAAATGGAAAGGAAAAAAGAGATGGGGTAGCAATACTCATAGTCAATAAAACAGACCTCAAGATGAAGGCCATAACTAGAGACAAAGAAGGCCACTACATAATATTGAAAGGATCTAGCCAACAGGAAGATACAACCTTGGTAAACATATATGCACACAATATAGGAGCACCAAAATATATTTTAAAACTCCTGAAAGACTTCAAAGGAGAAATCAACAGCAATACAATCATAGCAGGGGACTTCAATACCCTACTGACATCACTGGATAAATCCTCTAAACAAAAAATTAACAAGGATACAGAGACTCTAAATGATGCACTACATCAAATGATTTTAATAGATATATGCACAGAATTAAACCCCAAAGCTGCAAAATTCACATTCTTCTCAAGTGCACATGGGACATTCTCAAAGATAGACCACATTAGGACACAAACTAAGTCTCTACAAGTTCAAGAAAATTGAAATCATATCAAGCATCTTCTCAGATCACAATGGCATGCAACTAGAAATCAATTGCAACAAAAACATGCAAAGACATTGGAACACATGGAGGCTAAATAGCATGTTATTAAACAATGAATGGGTTACCAAGCAGATCAAGGAAGAAATTAAAAAATTCCTGGAGACCAATGAAAATGAACACACAACAACACAAACTCTATGGGATGCAGCAAAAGCAGTTCTGAGAGGGAAGTTCATAGTACTACAGGCCTACCTCAAGAAACAAGAAACATTTCTAATAGACTATCTAACCTCACAACTTAAAGAATTAGAAAGCAAACAAAAAGAAAAACCCAGAGCATGTAGAAGAAAAAAAATAGTAAAGATCAGAGCAGAAATAAATGACAGAGAGACTAAAAAAGCAATTCAAAAGATCAATGAAACGAAGAGCTGGTTCTTTGAAAAGATAAACAAGATTGATGGATTCTTAGCTAAACTCACCAATAAACAAAGAGAGAGGACCCAAATAAACAAAATTAGAAAAGAAAGAAAAGTAACAACTGACATCACAGAAATACAAAGGATGGCTAACAAATACTATGATCAATTATAAGCCAATAAATTGGACAAACTAAGCGAAATGAAAAATTTCTCGTAACACACAGTCTCCCAAAACTGAACTGGGAAGAGAGAGAAAACTTGAACATACCAATAACAACTAAAGAAATTGAAGATATAATCAAGAAACTCCCTGCAAACAAAAGCTCAGGCCCGGGGAGCTTTATGGCGGAGTTTTACCAAACATTCAAAGAAGATCTAACACCCAGTCTTCCCAAACTATTTTTAAAAATCCAAGAAGACAGAAGACTTCCAAAATAATTTAATGAGGCCAGCATAATTCTAATTCCAAAACCAGATAAAGACACTGAAAAGAAAGCAAACTACAGGCCAATATCCCTGATGAACAGAGATGCCAAAATCATTAACAAAATATTATCAAATCACCATGACCAAGGCTGGTACAATATTTGCAAATCAATAAATGTGATACAACACATAAACAAAATTAAAGATAAAAACCATATGATCATCCTGGCTAGTTTGACTCAGCAGGTAGAGTGTTTGCCCACGGTCCAGAGAGACCCAGGTTAGGTTTCTGTTAAGGGTATGTACTTCAGCTGCAGTTTGTCCCCAGCCCCGGTTGGGCTCGTATGGGTGGTAGCCAGTCGATGTGTCTCTCTCACATCAATGTCTCTCTCTCTCTCTTCTTCCCTCTCACACTCTCACTCTATCTGAAGATGAATGCAAAAATGTCCTCGGGTGAGGATAAAAATTTAAAAAATGGAAAAACCATATGATCATATATCAATGGATGCTGAAAAAGCATTCAACAAAATCCAGCACCCATTTCTAATAAAAAAGCTCAGTAATCTGGGAATAGAGGAATCATATCTTGACATAATAAAGGCAATATATGAAAAATCTACAGCCAACATCATACCCAATGGGCAAAAATGAAAAGTATTTCCCTTAGGAACAGGAACAATACAGGGATGACCACTTTTGCCACTCTTATTTAACACAGTACTGGAAGTCTTAGCCACAGCAATTAGACAGGAAGAAAAAGTAAAAGGGATCCAAATTGGAAAGAAGGAAGTGAAATTGTCATTATTTGCAGATGAGATGATTTGTACATAGAAAACCTTAAAGACTCCATCAAAAATCTACTAGATTTAATAAACAAATTTGACAAAGTAGCAGGATAAAAAATTAATTAAGAAACCAACAGCATTCTTACACACCAGCAGTGAACTCACAGAAAGAGAAACTAAAAGAACAATCTCATTTAGCATTGTGGAAAAAAATTAAGATACCTAGGAATGAACTTAAACAAAGAAGTAAAGGACCTATTAGCAGAAAACTGCAGGACATTGAAAAAAAGAAATAGAAGATATAAAAGAGTGGAAGCACATACCTCGTTCATGGATTGAAAGAATTAACATCATTAAAAAATGTCCATACTACCCAAAGTGATCTATAGATTCAATGCAATCCCCATTAAAATACCAACAACAGCCCTGGCCGGTTTGGCTCAGCAGTTGGAGCGTCAACCTGCGGACCAGAGAGTCCTGGGTTCAGTTCCTGCTAGGGGCACATACCAAAATAAATAAATAAAAAAATACCAACAATATATTTCACAGAACTAGAACAAATACTTCAAAAGTTTATATGGAACCAAAAAAGACCCTGAATAGCCACAGTAATCTTGAAAAAGAAGAACAAAGTAGGAGGGATCACAATACTGGATATCAGGTTATACTACAAAGCCACTGTAATCAAAACAGCCTGGTACTGGCACAAGAACAGGCATATAGATCAATGGAACAGAACAGAGAACCAGGAAATTGACCCAAGACATCATGCTCAATTAATATTTGACAAAGGTGGCAAGAGAATACAATGGAGTAAAGACAGGCTTTTTAATAAAGGGTATTGGAAAAACTGAACAGCTACATGCAAAAAAATAAAATTAGACCACCAAGTTATACCATACACAAAAATAAAGTCAAAATGGATAAAAGACTAAATGTGATAAAATCCTAGAAGAAAATGTAAGCAACAAAATTTCAGAAATCACACGCAACAGAAATTTCACTGATACAACGCCTAAGGCAAGAGAAACAAAAGAAAAAATTAATACATGGGCCCTGACCAGTTTGGCTCAGCGGTTAGAGCATTGACCTGTGGACCGAAGTATCCCAAGTTCGGTTCCCAGTAAGGGCATGTACCTTAGTTGCAGTTTATCCCCAGCCCCTGTTGGGGTTGTGTGGGTAGCAACCAGTTGATATGTCTCTGTCACATCAATGTTTCTCTCTCTTTCTCTTCCTCCCTCTCTCCCTCCTGCTCTATCTAAAGGTAGATGCAAAAATGTCCTCGGGTGAGGATTAAAAAAAATTAATACATGGAACTACATCAAACTAAAAGCTTTGAACAGTTAAAAAAAAATCATCAAAATGGAATGGAAACCTACTATATGGGAGAGCATAACTGCCAATGATACATCAGACAAGGGGTTAATTTCCAAAATACAGAGTACTCATACAACTGAACAAAAGGAAGACAAAAAACCCAATTAGAAAATGGGCAGAGGGCCCTGGCCAGTTTGGCTCAGCAGTTAGAGCGTTGGCCGGTGGACTGGAGAGTCCCGGGTTCAGTTCCCGCTAGGGGCATGTACCTCAGTTGCAGTTTGTCTTCTCACCGTTTGGGGTTGTGTGGGTGGCAATCAGTCGATGTGTCTCTCTCTCCCATCAATGTTTCTCTCTCTCTCTTCCTCCCTCTCTCTCTCTTGCTCTATCTGAAGACGAATGCAAAAGTGTCCTCAGGTGGGGATAAAAAAATAAAAAACAAAATGAGATGCCAACATCCACCCTCATGAAGGGCAAAAATTTTAAAGTCTGAACACACCAAGTGTTGATGAGCATTTGGAGCAATTAGGACTCTCATACATGGCTGATGGGAAGGTAAAATGGTACAACCACTTTTTAAACAGTTTGGCAGTTCCTCAAAAAGTTAAATATAGAGTTAGAATAGGACCCAGTCATTCTGCTTAATTACCCAAGAGAAATGAACACATATTTTCCTGCAAAAACTTGTATGCAAATGTTATTAGCTTTATTTATAATAACCAAAAATTGGAAATAATCCAAAGGTTCATCAAGGTAAATGGATAAACAAATTGTGATATATCCATACACTAGAATACTATCCAATACTATAAAAAAAGAAATGGTGATACATATGAAACATGAAAATATTTCATAATAGTTTGCTGAGAAGACCAAAAAGTACATACAGTACAATTTGTTTCATATGAAATTTTAGGAAATGTCAAGTAATTTATAGCGATAGAAAGCAAAAGAGGTGTATCTTGGGCAAAGGAATGATCTGCCAAAGAAACACAAGAAAACTTTCTGGGACGATGAGAATATTCATTATCCTAATCATGGAGATGGTTTCATATGTGAACATTTGCACTATATTTGTGGCAATTACACCTTAATAAAATTGTTTTTAAAATCATTATTACCCATCACTGATTAAAAAAACAAAATACCAAAGAGAATAGAAATTGGGGCTCTGTTTAGAATATGATAAAATATATGTACTTCTGTCCTAAAGCCAGTATCTTCTTTAATGGGAAAATACCAGAGGTATTTCCACTAACAGGAACAATGTAAGAATATTCACTATTTCCACTACTATTCAATACAGTATAATAAAAATTAGCTAGTAAAATTAGATAAGAAAATACAATTACACAAAAGAATTGGTAGAGAAGTAAAATTATTTCTATTTGAAAATGATATGATAGAATAACTGTACAGAACATATTTTCCCAAACCATAAGCACTATTAATATTTTGGGAACAAAATCCTTGGTTTGGGGGCTTTCCTATGCATTGTAGGATGTTTAACAGCACCTCTGGTTCTAAATGCCAGTAGCACCTTCGTCACCCAGTTATACAACTTAAACTGTCTTCAACATTAACCAATGTCCATATGGGGTAAAATGAGCCTACGTTGAGAACCACTGCCTTAAAGAATTAATGATAAAACTAACTCAAACACTTATTTTTGCTGTGGTTGCCTTTGCTTTTAGTCAGATTTAAAAAATAATCTCCAAGAAAGATGTCAAAAAGCTTACTACTTCTAGGAGTTTTCTTCTAGGAGTTTTACTGTTTCAGATCTTACATTCAAGTCTTTAATCCATTTTTAAGGTTTTTTTTTTGTATATGGTATAAGACAGTGGTCCAGTTTCATTCTTTTGCATGTGGCTGTCCAGTTTCCCCAATACCATTTATTACAGAGACTGTCCTTTCCCTCATTGTATATTCTTGGTTCTGCTGTCATAAATTAATTGACCATATCTGCATGGGTTTATTTCGGGGCACTCTAATCTGTTCTTTTGAACTGTGTGTTTTTATGCCAATACCACAGTTTAGTACTATAGCTTTGTAATATAGTTTGAAACCAGGAAGCATGAAGCCTCCAGATTCATTCTTCTTTCTCAAGATTGCTTTGTCTTTCAGTGTCTTTTATGGTTCCATACAAATTTTATTTAAAATGCTATTGAAATTTTGATAAAGATTTCATTGAATCTGTAAATTGCCTTGGGTAATATAGACATTTTTTTTTTTTTAAATCCTTACCCGAGGACATTTTTGCATTTATTTTCAGACAAAGCAGGAGGGAGGAAGAGAGAGAAACATCGATGTGAGAGAGACACATCGCCTGGTTGTCACCCTCATGACCCCAACGGGGGCCAGGGACATACCCATAACTGAGATACGTGCCCTAGCGGGAACTGAACCCAGGACTCTCTGGTCCAAGGGCCAATGCTCTAACCGCTGAGCCAAACTGGCTAGGGTGGTAATGTAGACATTTTAATAATATTAATTCTTCTAAACCAGGAACATTAAATATCTTTCCATCTATTTGTGTCTTCTTCAATTACTTTCATCAATCTCTTTCAGTTTTTAGTGTATGGGTCTTTCACCTCCTTGGTTAAGTTTATTCCTAGGTATTTTATTATTTTTAATGCAACTATAAAAGAAATTATTTTCTAATTTCTTTTTATGATAGTTTATTAGTGTAGAGAAACAACAGATTTTTGTACATTGATTTTATATACTGCAACTTCACTGAATTTGCTTATTAGTTTTAAAAGTTTATCGGTGGTCTTTAGAGTTTTCTACATATAATATCATGTCATTTGCAAACAGTGGTAGTTTTACTTCTTTATTTCCAATTTGGATGCCTTTTCTGGTGAGATTGGTAATCCTTATCTTGTTCCTGATCTTGGAGGAAAAGTTTTCAGCATTTTGCAACCAAGTATGATGTTAGCAGTGGGCATGTCATATGTGGTCTTTATTATGTTAAAGTATGTCCCCTCTATACCCACTTTGTTGAGTATATAAGCATTCTTTTTAGAGCTGCTTCTATATTCCCCCAAGTATCAATACAAGAATAGAGAACTAGCTGGAGACATGAATCATGCCTGTAATCCCAATTTCATAAAACCATATATCTAAGATAATAACAGTATTTGAAGAAATAATGATAGGCAGAATCTGGTAAGGCTGGTGTGGCTCATTGGTTGAACATCGATCCATGCACACACACACACACACACACCCCCCGCTGTTTTAATCACTTGGAAATTATTCGCACCAAAGAGTCTCTAGTTAATAGAAAGTTCCCTTCCCCCCACTTCAGACAAGCCTCTCCCTTTTGAACTCTTTGTTACTTTTGCTCTAAGAGTGTTTTACAGGCTAGAGAGATGCTAATAAAGACACCTCCTTAGGACATTTGCCAGCCTTCTGGAAAGCAAACAAACAATAACTTCTCAAGACAACTCCTGGCATGTGGGCATCTGGTCAACTTCAACACAATCTCCCTCCCTGTCACAGCAACCATTTACTCCCTAAAGCCCCCAATAAAAATGCAAGCCACTCTTTCTTCCCTGTCTTGTGTTGCCTATTGACACCTGGTCAATAGGCACTTGGAAAGTAATAGAAATATCCTCTTTTTCTCTCTTCTCTTAGTTGTAAATTCTTTTATAAGCCCACATCACTGGCCAAATTCTAACATTATAGATAACATGTTGTTTGGTGCTCAGTTTCCATCTGTTTCTCTTGCTTGCATTTTCTATCTGCTGCTGCTTTCTCATGTTGGCCTTTCAGTACATTTCTTCTATGAGCAATCTGAAAGTTTCTTCCCCCCTTCTCTTCTTGCCTTGTTGATCATCTCCTTCCTCTTCAGAATCAGAGGTTGATGTAACCCATTTTGGCTAAAGTTTTTCTTTTTGATTAAACTTTTTTGTCTTTCCCTCTGTATTGGTCTGGCTCTTTCACTTATCTTCTTCCTTCTGGCCCTCTTCATCCTTTTTAAGCTTCTTTTTTTTTTTTTTTTTTCCAATCCTCACCTGAGGACATTTTTCCATTTATCTTCAGATAAAGTGGGGAGGGAGAGAGGGAAGAAAGAGAAAGAAACATCGATGTGAGAGAGATACAACAACTGGCTGCCCCCTGCACAACTCCAACCAGGCCCGGGGACCAAACTGCAACAGAGGTACGTGCCCTTGCCCAGAATCGAACCTGCAACTCTTTGCTCCATGGGTCAATACTCTAACTGCTGAGCCAAACCAGCCAGGGCTAAGCTGCATTTTAGGTTTTTTCCTTTTGCCCCTTTTTCTTACTTTTGTCTTCTTTAGTTACTGTGTCACTCTCTGAGGAACAGGTTTGCTTTACCATTTTGGGTCTGCCTCTTAGTTATGGAATCTTGACCTCTGTAGCTGCAAGTTATCCTCTTTTACGACTCACATTTAGATTAATAGATGCTGTTGCTATTGTCACTACTCCTGCCTCCTCGGTTTCTACTTGCTTTTCTGCCTTTCTCTTTCTTCCTCTTTTGGCAGCTTCTGGAGGGGTTATGTCAACTTCTGGAAGGCTTTAGTCACATCCTTATTGCTGGCCTTTTCTTCATGGTCAGTATCTTCCTCTGAAACACTAGTTTCTTTTTCTTCAGCTTCAACATCAGATGACACATTTGATTGTTTAGCTGAGGCCTGATTCGAAAATGTCACTTTTGGATTGTTATCTATCTCCCATAAATCTTCATTAAAGCCTTTCATTTATTTGTGTGTGTTTTTTTAATGTTACAGAAAGTTTGAAAAATGAAAAGGAAATAAAGCCACAATTTTACCAGCCTCATATATATTAGACCTGAAATATATTTTATTTTTTTATTTTTTATTAATCCTCCCCCAAGGGTATTTTTTCCACTGATTTTTAGAGAGAGTTGGAGGGAGGGGTGAGAGGTGGGGGGGGAGAGACATAGAGAGATAGAAACATTGATGTAAGAGAGACACATCACTGGTTGCCTCCCACATGCGCCCCGACTGGAATCAAACCTGCAACCCAGGTATGTGCTCTCAACTGGGAATCAAACCCATGACCCTTTAGTGTGCAGGTTGGCGTTCTAACCACTGAGCAACACCGGCCAGGGCCTGCGATACATTTTTGAAAGTTATTTTCTGATGAAAATATTCTAGGGATTTGTTACACATTGTGAATATATTGAACCATACACTTTAAAAATAGATAAGATAAATGTAATGTTCTGTTTTTCACCACAATAAAAAAACAACTATAGACTATACAACACAAAGCGTGAACACTGATGTAAATCATGTACTTTACTTTACTTAATAATATATCAATATTAGCTCACCAATTGTAACAAATGTTATCACACTAAAACAAGATGTTAAAAAATGGGAAACTGGGGGCCAGAGTGAAAGGGTATATGGGAACCCTGTATTTTTCTCACAATTTTTTTATTTGAACCTGAAACTGCTAATAAAAAGTCTATGAATTTTAAAAAGTATTTCCTACTATAAGGCATTTTTCATTTGTAAATATCATTTGCCTAGATTCAATCATAATGACTATACATGTTTCATCTTCTTTAAGAAATTACTCAATTACACCTATGAGTGCTCACAATGTTTCTCCAAACAGGATAAAACAGATAAAAATCCTTGCAAGTCCTTCTTACTTGCCAACTCTTTCATCAGTTTCATCAGTTTGCAACCTGCTTTTTCCCTATGTAGCAATGGTGTGTGTGTGTGTGTGGGGGGGGAGGGCGGTTATGACAAAACAGTTACTGAACTCTTCTTGCAGCCTTTCTCAACAGGTGTTTCATGAGACAATGAAGACATCCATTGGGCAATGTACTAAGTGTTCTTCAACACCTATAGAAGGGTAGTAGTTTTGTGCTAATAGGAGGAAAATTGAGAAAGTAATCACTGAAATAATTTTGTTGTTCTGTGGTTCAGATGAGGAACCATGGTTGAGAAATATGTTAGAGATGTGGAAAACTGACAAACCAGAACCAACTTATAGCATTGAGAGTAACTAATACTATTAGTAATCACATCCCTATTTTGTACAGACAAAAGAGGAGCTAACAAATAAAAACATATATGAAACACTGGGTAAGATCTGTAAAGAAACTACCTTAACTTTCAAAATATATTCTTAAACTGCCTCTGCTAAACTCTACAGATCAATCAAATGCATCCATTAACAGAGATTAACCATTAACATTTTCCTGATAAGTATATAATCACCACAAGAGAAAGTAAATTACTAAAATCCAGAGGGAGGTATGAGAAAAGACCGGAATTATTCTGACCAGATTTGAAAACAGGAATCTCCTAAAAAATGAAATATTAAATACCACCTTAAAATTTATTTGTAAATAGGTTAGGATCTGAAACAATAGTTTCAGAGCATTCTACCAGGCCCATGAAATGCAAACCTTATTTCCTGTTTCTTTTCTTTATTGTTTTTTTCCCTTTTCTCTTCTTCTATGTATACATTAAACTTGCAAATCATTCCAAGGCCCTTTTAGCCTGATAATTTTCAAGGCTAAAGAGAATTTTTAATATATGCTAAGAATTGAGTTTCCTGTTCCATCATTCACAGTCAGGTTTCTAAGTCACAGCACAAAGAAAACACAAATGCCTAGTCTTTTTTTTTTATCCTCACCGGAGGACAATTTTTGCATTATGATCAATTTTTGCATTGATCTTCAGATAAAACAGGAGGGAGAGAGGAAGAAAGAGAGAGAGAGAGAGACACATCAATGTGAGAGAGATCCATCGAGTGGTTGCGACCTACACGACCCCAACTGGGGCCAGGGTCAAACTGCAACTGAGGTACATGCCCTTAGCGGGAACCAAACCCGGGACTCTCTGGTCTGCAGTCCAATGCTCTAACTGCTGAGCCAAACCAGCCAGAGCCAAATGCCCAGTCTTTATCCCCATACAGAACTGCTTAACAAGAAGTCAACATAGATGGTAATCTAAATGCCTCCCTTCATCTTTCTCTGGTATGCGGCTCTCATCTGATCTTATTATAAACAGAAAGTATTTCAAAACATAAAAAGAGAATATGAAAGTATAAAAAAGCAAAGTACAGCCTGGCTGGTGTGGCTCAGTGAATTGAGTATCCTCCTGTGGACCGAGAGGTAACGAGTCGATTCTCAGTCAGAGCACATGTCCAGTTTGTGGGCTTGATCCCCAGTAGGGGGCGTGCAGGAGGCAGCCAATAGATGTTTCTCTCTCACATTAATGTTTCTATCTCTCTCTCCCTTCCTCTCTCTCTTAAAAAAAAATCAATAAAAACATATTTAAAAAAAATGAAAATGGGCAAAGGATTTGGATAGACATTCCTCCAAAGAAGATACACAAATGGCCAATGAGTGCATGAAAACATGCTTAACATCATTAGTCATTAGGGAAAGACAGATCAAAATTGCATTGAGATACCACTTCATATCCAGTGGGATGGTTATTGTCAAAAGTGAAAATGTATGTACCTTCTCAAGCCTCTAAGATTTTCAAGCTAGAATTCAAATATGTAATGTACTGGCATAACTAAACATTACATAAACATCGTATGTGGTTCTAAAGCTCTTAAATGTTAATTTCCATAACAGTTTAAAAGAATTACTTTGGACAAAGAGTTCAAGGTCACACACACAAAAAGAAAAAAAAGAAAATTATCTTTAGTGCCCTGTAACACAAATATGTTAGAGTTGAATAACACAACTACATAGAGCTGAATAACACAACTACTTTACAGAGCTTAGACTTCAGAAAGGATTTTGCAGGATAAGAAAATGTATCGTTAAGAACATTTTTAAAAACAATAAAGATATAAAACATTTTTATCAGCCCTGGCCAGTTTGGCTAAGCAGTTAGAGCGTTGGCCTGCGGTCCAGAGAGACCGGGGTTCGGTTCCCACTAAGGGCATGTACCTCGGTTGCAGTTTGTCCCCGGCCCTGGTTGGGTCGTGTGGGTGGCAGCTGCTCGATGTGTCCCTTTCACGTCAATGTTTCTCTCTCTCTCTCTCTCTCTCTCTCTTCCTCTCTCTCCCTCCTGCTCTATCTGAACAAAAAATGGAAGAATGTCCTCAGGTGAGGATAAAAAAATATATAAAATATATATATATAAATATAAAAAAATATTTTTTTATCAACAACTTAATATAATGGACATATACAGAACACTGAACAACTGCATATTATTATACACAGAAAAATTACAGAAATGACCACATAAAATGAAATGAATTGCCGTTTGAGTTTTGCATGTAAAAGTCAAGTGACAGTGAGAATAGGAAGTTACAGAGGAAATAATATTGGCCAAATGTTGATAAATGGTGAAGCCAGGTAATGAGTACATGGGAATTTTGTATATGTTTGAAATTTTTCATAATAAAAATATTTCAAACTTCACTATAGGTTCTGGTTCCACTTAAGATTAAGTAAGCACACTTCTTCCTGTCTTTCCCACTGAATGCCGTTAAAAGCCCTGGATAGAGTAAGTATCTGAGGACTCTGAAAAGTAAATGTTAACACTCAGAATACAAAAGATAACAAATTTCAGGGAAGCACTGAAATGGCAGTCAATTTCCCAATTTTTTCCTCTGGTCTCTCCATGCCAGAATTCAAAGTTAGCCTGACACCAGATGTGTACACTGGATGCACACAGCTCTCTAAGAAGTGTCATTTATTTCTAGTTTGGGGAAAAGGGTTTCTGAGTAAGAGAAGGTCAGAAATTCTGAAAAGTTTGCTATTATTCTTACCTTTGGTTCCTTTGTATGTAATATGTCATTTTTCCTGAGTGCTTGTTACTTGGTTTGTGCTAGCCCTGTAGTGATGGGTTCTCTGTTATCCTGGTATAGCCACAATTTTCAGCTGAGACTTTGTGTCACTCCGTCATATGCATGAGGCTTTCTCAGTGGCCCTGTCTCTCCTCACATGTAGACTTCTGATAATCTGGGCTTCTGACAGTTTTCTGCCCCTCCTCTAGGGGTTAAGGATTTTTTTTTCTTTTCCTCTCCCCTAGACTCAATGAATTTTCACCTGTACTCTGAGGTGACAGGGTTTGCTATCCTTCCCCAGTAGCTTAAGACTTTTGTTATTTAGGGTAAAAGAGTCTGAAATAAATATTTTTCTTTTCTCATTGTGGTGGATGCTCCCCTACTACGGGCTGAATCCTTCCTTGAGAGGGCTTTTTTTTATCCTCACCTGAGGACATTTTTCCATTTTTTGTTCAGATATAGTGGGAGGGACAGAGAGGAAGAGAGAGAGAAAGAGAAACATCAACGTGAAAGGGACACATTAAGTGGTTGCCACCCGCACAACCCAACCAGGGCTGGGGACAGACTGCAACCGAGGTACATGCCCTTAGTGGGAACTGAACCCAGGTCTCTCTGGACCACAGGCTGACACTCTAACCACTGAACAAAACTGGCCAGGGCCTTAGGAGGGCTTTCTCTGTTTCTTGCCCTTTCCTCCAATCTTGTTGATGAGCTTCTGGTCTTATTCACTGAGGAGCGCCTGTAAGTGGGTGTGAACTCTCATGTCTACGGTTTCTAGAGATTCTATAATCTAACACTACCTCAAATTGGTCTTTAGCAATTTATGAAAACTTTTAGCTGAATTTTAGGTAATTTTCCTAGAGAAATGAAAACATGTTCACACAAAAACCTATAAATAAATGTTCACAGCAGCTCAATTCATAAAAATAAAAGGGTGTTCAACATTATTAGCTATTAGCAAAATGCAAATTAAAACCACGAGATACCTATTTGACTAAAAGAAATATTACTGACAATGCTAAGTGCAGCACAAATGCAAAACAAGCTCTGGCCAGTTTGGCTCAGCGGTTAGAGCGTTGGCCTGCGGTCCCGAGAGACCCGGGTTCAGTTCCTGCTAAGGGCCTGTACCTCCATTGCAGTTTGTCCTCGACCCTGGTTGGGATGTGTGGGTGGCAGCCACTCGATGTGTCCCTTTCACGTCGATGTTTCTCTCTCTCTCTCCCTTCCACTCTATCTGAACAACAAAATGGAAAAATGTCCTCAGGTGAGGATAAAAAAAAAAAAAGCAAAACAAGTGAAACTTTTATGTACTTCTGGAAGGAATGCAAAATGGTACAGACACTCTGGAAAACAGTTTGATATTTTCTCATAAAGTTTAACAAGCACTTACCATATGACCCAACATTATCCACTCCTGAGCATTTACCCTGGAGAAATGAAAACTTATGTTCACATAAAACCTGTACATGAATGTTACGGAAGCTCTATAATTACCCAGAACTATGTCTTTCAACAGCTGAATAAATAAACAAACAGTGTCATATCCATATAATGAAATACAACCACAATAAAAAGGAATAAACTGGTTTTTTATTTTATTTTTTTAATCCTCATCCAAGGACATTCTGCATTTATCTTCAGATAGAGCAGGAGGGAGAAATGGAGGAAGAGAGAGAGAGAAACATCAATGTGAGAGAGACACACCAACTGGTTGCCACCCACATGACCCCAATCCAGGGCTGGGGACAAACTGCAACCAACGTACGTGCCTTTAGTGGAAACCGAACCCAGGTCTCTCTAACCGCTGAGCCAAACTGGCCAAGGCTAAACTATTGATATATGCAATAACTTGGATGAATTTCAAGGCATTATACAGAGTGAAAGAAAGCCAGTCTCAAAGGTTATACACTGTATGATTCCATTTATACTAGTGGTGGAGAACTTATTAGTGGTTGCCAAGAAATGGAGATAGAAGAGGGTGTGACTATAAAGGACTAGCCTGAGGGGCTTGGGGGGAACTTTTCTGTATCCTGATCATGATGGTAGTAAATTGAATCTATACAGTCATCCCTCATTTATTGCCGTTAATCCGTTCCAGACTCTAGCGGTTGCACCTGGTGTTGAAGGATTCCTGGAGTGCTCAAATACACAGGTCTACAGTCCATAGGTACAGTAATTTTAATTTTAATTGTAATACAGGGGTGTATAATTGACTCAGATAACTAAGCACACACCATGTCATTTTCACTGTCCCAGTCAACTTTTTAATGAATATGTTTGAAAAAAACCGCGATAGAGTGAAGCTGCGAAATTCGAAGTGTGAAGTGGCGAGGGACGACTTTATTATTAAAATACATTAAAATGTATTAATTTCATAGAACTGTAAACCCAAGAGAAAAAAAGTCAATTTACTATATAATAAATTTAAAGCAGTTTTAAACGCCAAGTTATATACTGTATGATTCCATTAATATGACATTGTCAAACATGCAAAACCATAGCAACAGAGAACAGATCAATGGTTATCAGGAATTACGGGCAAGAAGACGATGTTGACTATAAAGGGGCATAAGGCAATTTCTTCGGGGGGGGGTCAAGAAACTGTTTTATATTTTGATTATTGTGGTAAATACATTACTATATTTATCAAAACTTAGAGTATATAAGAAGGGATAAATTTTATTGTAAGTAAACTATACTTCAATAAATCTCAATACAGCTGCTTTTAACAAATACCTGTGGGATGCATTTAAAAGTAAATGCTTAGTTTTAAATAAATTTATTAGAAAAGAAAGAACAAAATAAAGTATCCATCTCAACAATTAAAATAAAAATAGAAGGAAATAAAAAACAGAAATATAAAGGACCTAGGAAAGAGTCTAATAAAAGATGTGCAAAAATTTATAGAGAATATTACAAGACTTCATAGAAAGACTTCTTTAAAGGTCTGAGGCCAAAATAAATGTAGAGATATACCATATTAATAAACTGGGAAAAAGTTTTGTAAAGATGGCAGTTTTAAAATGAAAATCCCAATGGGATTTCAGTAGACCTTGACAAACTGACTTTAAAATAAATCAGAAGTACAAAGGGCCAAGAAAAGCCAAGACACGCTTGAAAAAAAAGAGCTAAAAATACCAAGGTAGTAGAATCTGCTATAACATTAACACTCATTACAAATCTTAGTACTGACAACAATGTGGTACCTGGCACAGAGGTACAAACAGTATAGTGGAAAAAATTTTAAAAGCCCAAGATAGATGCACATAAATACAGATACTTCATGTACGGCAGAGATGGGATAGCAAATCAGTAGGAAAAGGAAGATTTCTTCATAAATAGGGGTGGGTCATCGGGTATGCATAAAGACAGAATTAAAATGGACTCACAATATACATATGTCAATTGTAGGATTAAACACTTCAATGTAAAAGGGAAAAAAATGTAAAGCTGATGATATAAGAGAATATTTTTATGACATCAGAGTAGGAAAAATAATTTAAACGATACCAAAAAACATTACATATAAAAGACTGAAAAAGTATATTATATTAAAAGTGATTGTAGCCCTGGCCGGTTTGGCTCAGCAGTTAGAGCGTTGGCCTGTGGTCCAGAGAGACCCGGGTTTGGTTCCCGCTAAGGGCACATACCTCTGTTGCGGTTTGTCCCCGGCCCTGGTTGGGTTGTGCGGATGGCAACCACTTGATGTGTCCCCTTCGCGTCGATGTTTCATTACCAAAATGATCATTACCAAAATTTCAGGTGGTACTTTATCTCTTGAGGTTGAAGATGGCTATGATCAATAAAGGGAAACTGGGAAGCTCTAGGGTGATTAAATATTCTTTTTTATCCTGGGTAATGATAAACTACACAGTTCACTTTTAAAATTTTTTTCCTTTATTGATTTTAGAAATAGAAACATCGATAAGAGGGTACATTGACTGGCTGCCTCCTACATGCCACACCCTGGGGATTTGGCCCACAACCTGGACATGTGCCCTGACCGGGAATTGAACTGGCAATCTCTTGGTACATGGGTCGACGCTCAACCACTGAGCCACACCAGCCAGGCTATAATTATTCTTTAAAGTGTTCATATATCCCATGTAGTCTTCTTTATTATTATTTTTTTTAATCCTCACCCAAAGATTTTTTTTCCCATCTATCTTCAGGTAGAGTGGGAAGGAGGGAGGGAGGGAGAGAGGGAGAGAAACATCGTTGTGACAGAGACACACCGACTGATTGCCTCCCACACAACCCCAACCAGGGCAGGGACTGAACCACAACCGAGGTACATGCCCCTGACCAAAATCGAACCCACAACTCTTGGGTCCACGGGCTGACTCTCCAACCACTGAGCTGAACCAGCCAGGGCCCATTTAGTCTTCTTTATATATACTGTATCTATATATTATATATATTGTATTTATGTGATAGACACAAATATAAAAAAAATTTTTTTGACAACCAACAATTCAAAAAGCTGTTATTGGGTTTAGTTAATCTAATCATACAGCAAAATAAACCTAAATATGTAAACCTACAGCCATGTCCTCATTTATAATTTGCTAATCAGCTAATTCACTCATTGCTAAGTCTGGTTGCTTTGTTCATAAACTTTAACATGAAAATGTATAGCAAAAGTACTGGTTGACCTAGCATAACTCTACAGAAAATATTTTATTGAGTTTGAGAGAGAGAGAAATATTGATGTGAGATTGGCTGCCTCTTGCATGCCCCTACCAGGGATTTAGCCCACAACCCAGGCATGTGCCCTGACTGGAAATCGAACCAGCAACCTCTTGGTGCATGGGATGACACTCAACCAACTGAGCCACACTGGCCAGGCCTACAAAGAGTAAATTAAAAAACAAAAAACAAAACCAAAACCAAAAAAAAAAAAAAAAAAAACAACTTAAGTGTAAAAGGAAAAAAATGTAAAATGCTGATCAAAAATAATGCATTATACACACTGTAGAACACAGAGTTAGAATACTTTATGGGCTTCCCTATAAAATTAAAGCCTCTAAATCCTACTGTGGCCCTGGCCAGTTTGGCTCAGCGGTTAGAGCGTCAGCCTGTGGTCCAGAGAGACCCGGGTTCGGTTCCTGCTAAGGGCATGTACCTCGGTTGCAGTTTGTCCCCTGGCCCTAGTTGGGTCGTGCGGGTGGCAGCCACTCAATGTGTACCTTTCATGTCGATGTTTCTCTCTCTCTCTCTCCCTCCCACTCTATCTGAACAAAAAATTTAAAAAATGTCCTCGGGTGAGGATAAAAATAAATAAATAAATAAATAAATCTTACTGTGAAATAGAAATGATATGTGAAGACAGAATGAAGGAATCAATATTTAATAAGAATGTCACATAGCACTTGCAGAGACTTCTGTATTTTATAAGTGCCCATATGCTCATATGCATTATATTCAATTTCCAGATGTAGAAAATTGGGCACCTGTATTAAAATAACAATTCCATGTCAGAACTCAAGTGTGGGTCTATGACATGTTACGCAGAGTCTCCTTCAACAGCAAAGAATTGATTAGTACTATGGGCCAATCTGTAAGAATAATATATATTTCTGCCAAACGAAGTCTCTCTGCATAAATAACAATTATAGCAGAAATTTTTTTTAGCATTCACAGCAACAGACATCTTTATAGATACTCCTTTATAACAATCTGTCTATATTTATTTTCTCTCTAGAAACAAACCTGCTAGGTTGACAGCAATAGTAGGTATTTCATAGGATATTTTACTTCCTTTATAACCTTTATTCTAACATCTATTTACCCAGGTACTTTTATTTCTTTTTTATTGAATTTATTGGGGTGACACATTAATAAAATTATACAGATTTCAGGTGAACAATTTTATAATACACCATCTGTATACTGTATTGTGTGTTCACCACCCAAGTCAAGTCTCCTTCCATCGCCATTTATCCCCCATATATCCTCTTCTACCTTCCCCCATTCCATTTTCACTCAGGTAATCACCATACTGTTGTCTGTGTCCATGAGGGTTTTTTGTTGTTGTTGTTGTTTTTGCTTAATCCCTTCACCTTTTTTACCCAGCCCTGCAAACCCCTTCTTCTCTGACAAATGCCAGTCTGTTCTCTATCTATTTACCTAGGTACTTTTAAGAAAGATTTTCCTTTGCTTACATAAAGAATTTTTTTTTAAGATTTAAAACAAAAATTTTTTTTCTTTATTGGTTTGAGAGAGAGAGGGAGAGACAGAAACACTGATGAAAAAGGACATCAACTGGCCTCCTCCTGCATGCCCCCCACTTGGAATTTGGCCCACAACCTGGGCATGTGCCCTGATCCGGAATCAAACCAGTGACCTCTTGGTGAATGGGTCGATACTCAACCACTAAGCCACACCAGCCAGGCAAGATATTTTAAACTTTAGGATTTAATCAAAGCCAAAATTAGAACACCACAAATTAAAGTGTTACTGAACATGTAGATAAGTTTACATTGTTTTGTTTTGTTTTACATTTTGTTTTGTTTTATTAAACTGAGGCTCAGAAAGTTAAGTGTCTTACTCAAGGTAATCTAGGTAATTAATTCTAGATACCAGACCTCACTAACTTGATTTTACTGGCATTAATTTTGAAGTCAGTCAAGCCTGTGATTCCAGACTTGGCAACTTGGTACTTCCATAAAACAGGAATAACAACATACTGCAAATGACTATGAAGATAATTCAATGAGAAAACGCTTGTAAAATGCTGAGCACAGTGCCTACACACAATAAATTATGAATAAATGTTTGTTTGGAGGTAATATAAGAGGATGGTGATAATTCAAATAAAAACTATTATGTAATATAAATGTCACTAAAATATTACATAGATATATGTTTAAATGCTTACTCTTTTTTTTTTTTTTATCCTCACCCGAGGATATTTTTCCATTTTTTGTACAGATAGAGTGGGAGGGAGAGAGAGAGAGTAACATCGACGTGAAGGGACACATCGAGTGGCTGCCACCCGCACGACAAACCAGGGCCGGGGACAAACTGCAACCGAAGTACATGCCCTTAGCGGGAACCGAACCCGGGTCTCTCTGGACCGCAGGCCGACGCTCTAACCGCTGAGCCAAACTGGCCAGGGCTAAATGCTTACTCTTAATGAAAACATTTAATTGCAATGCAAAGTGACCCTAATCATAAACTTATCTATTATCTATCCTTACTATTCTAATCAAGGAAATGAACATTTTTTTAATCCTTTTCTTCCAATCTAAATAGCATTTTGAATCCATTGAATCAATTTGCCATTTTTAAGAAATCTCGTATTTTTTTGAGAGAGAGAGAGGAAGGGGGAGAGAAAGAGAGAAACATCAATGAAAGAGAAACATTGATAGGTTGCCTCCTGCACGCCCCCTATTGGGGATCGAGCCCGCAACCCAGATATGTGCCCTGACTAGGAATCGAACCGGAACCTCTCAGTCCATGGGACGACTCTCAATCCACTGAGCCACACCAGAAAATCAGAAATCTCATATTCTGCTTTAAAAGCTATCTAGTCCAACAACAACAATAAAAAAACAATCCAATTAAAAAATGGGCAGCCCTGCCTGGTTTGGCTCATTGGTTAGAGTGTCAGCCCGTGGAACAAAGAGTTCTGGGTTCGATCCCAGACAAGGGCATGTACCTTGGTTGTGGTTAGTCCCCAGCCCCGGTTGGGGTCGTGTGGGAGGCAACTAGTTGATGTGTCTCTTTTACATCGATGTTTCTCTCTCTCTCTTCCTCTCTCCCTCCCTCCCGCTCTATCTGAAGATAAATTGAAAAATATCCTCGAGTGAGGATTAAAAAAAGTAAAAATGGGAAAAAGACTTGAATAGACATTTTTCCAAGGAAGATATACAAATAAGCATATGAAAAGATGCTCAACATTAGGTAAATGTGAATCAAAACCACAATGAGATACCACTTCAACACCCAGAAAATAACAAGTGTTGGAAAAAATGTGGGGATAAAGGACTCTTGTGCACAGCTGGTAGGAATGTAAACTAGTGCAGCCTCTAGGAAAATAGTTAAATATAGAATTACTATATGATCCAGCAATTCCACTCCTCAGTATGTATCCAAAAGAATTAAAAGTAGGGACTCAAGCAGATACTTGTATACTTGTGTTCACAGTATCTACCCAAAAATTTTGAAAACATTTATTGGCAAAGATATATGCACCTCAATGTTCATTGCAGTATTATTCATGGTGGCCCAAGACATAAAAGCATCCGAAGTGTTCTTTGGTAGATGACTGGATAAAGAAATGTGGTACCTATACAGCAGAATACTACTCAGCCATAAGAAAAGATAAAATATTGCCATATGCAACAACATGGATGGACATTGAGAATATCTTGCTAAGCAAAATAGGTTCATCAAAAAAGTTAAGAACCATATGATTTCACTCATATGTGGGATATAAAACTGAAACTGATAGACACAGACAACAGTAGTGTGGTTATCGAAGGGAAGGGGGTAGGGCAGTAAAGGGTAAAGGGGGCCAAATGATGTTGACAAGATTTGACTTTTGGTAATGGGCACACAATGCAAGATACAGATCCTGTATCATAGAAATGTATACTTGAAACATATATAATCGTTATTAACCAATGTCACCCAAATAAATGTAATAAAAAATAAAAATAAGCTGCCCAGGTTTCAAAAAGGAATAAAACTCTGATACATCTACAACATGAATGAAGCTTGAAGACATTATGCTCAACAAAATAAACCAGACACAAAAGAACAAAATTGTATGTTTCCACTTATAAGAGATGTCTAAAATAGGCAAAGTCTTTGAGATAGAATACAGACAGAGGTTACCACGGTACCAGGGGCTGGAGGGAGGATAGAATAAGAAGCTATTGTTTGCCCTGACCAGTGTGGTTGAATTGGTTGGAACATCGTCCATACAACAAAATGTGGTGGGTTCGATTCCTGGTCAGGGCACATATCCAGGTTAGGGCACATGTCCAGGTTGTGGGTTTGATCCCTCATCAGGGCATGTGTGGGAGGCGATGGATCTATGTCTTTATCTCTCTCTCTCTCTAAAAATCAATTAAAAATGCATAATTGTTAATCCAAATGAAATGTGTATTTTTTAAAATTATTGTTTAATGGGTACAGAGTTCCTGTTAGGCATCATGAAAAAGTTCAGGAAGTGGATAATGGTAATGGTTGCACAACAATGTGGAAATATTTAATGCCACTGAATGGTACACTCACTTAAAAGAGATTCAAATAGCCCTGGCCGGTATGGCTCAGCAGTTAGAGCATGGGTCCAAGGACCAAAGTGTTGTGGGTTCGATTCCAGTCAAGGGCATATACCTGGGTTGTGGTTCTTCCCCGACCCTGGTTGGAGTCATGCAGGAGGCAACCAGTCGATGTGTCTCTCTCACATCGATGTTTCTCTCTCTCTCCCCCCTCCCTCCCACTCTATCTGAAGATAAATAGAAACATATCCTTGGGTGAGGATTATAATAATAAAAAATTTATTAAAACAGCATTTTTTGTTTTATGTATTTTACCACAATTAAAATAACTATCTAGTTCAAAAGTTTAATTAGCAAGCACATTTTTAATACACCCATGTTCATAGCAGTGTTAGTCACAATAGCCAAAAGGTAGAAGCAACCTAAGTGTCCATAAACAGATGAATGGATAAACGAAATGTGGTTTATACATACAAAGAAATATTATTCAGCTACAAATAGGAAGAAAATTCTGACACATGCTACACATGGATTAATCTTAAAGACATTATGCTAAGTGAAATAAATCAGTTACAAAAAGACAAACACTGTATGATTCTATTTATATGAGGTACCTAGAGTACCTCAAAATTACAGAGACAAAGTAGAATTGTGGTTGCCAGGGGATGGGGAAAAGGGGTAATGAAGATTTGTTATTTAATGAATGTAGAATTTCACTTTTGCAAAATGAAAATAGTTCCAGAGATGAATGACTTTACAAGAATCTTCATGTACTTAATACCACTGGTTAAGATGGTAAATTTTATGTTATTCGTATTCTAGCACAACAAAAAAATTGAAAAAAAGAAATTCAGATATATCCTACAACAAGGATGAACCTTAAAGACATCATATTAAGTAAAATAAGCCAGTCACAAAGACAAATACTTAATGATTTGCCTTATATGAGGTACTTACAGTAGTAAAATTCATAGAAATAGAAAGTAGAATGGAGACGCCAGAGACTAGTGGGGGGAGTTACTGTTTAACGGGTATAGAATTTTCTGTTTGAAAAGGAAATAAAAATTCTGAAAATGAATGGTGGTAATGGTTGTACAACAATGCAGATGTAGCCTGGCCAGTGTGGTTCAGTTGGCTGAACGCTGTCATCCCATGACCAAGAAGTTGCCAGTATGATTCCAGATCAGGGCACATGCCCGGGTTTGGGGTTCGATCCCGGGTCGGGGGCTTGTAGTAGGCAGCTGATCAGTTTCTTTCTCATCAAAATCAACAAAAACATGTTTCTTAAAATGCAGATGTACTTAATACCTTCCAAGTGTACACTTAAAAATGATTAAAATAGTAATTTTTTAAATGGTGGTAAAATATACGTAAGATTTACTGTTTTAACCACTTTTAAGCATACAATTCAGTTACATTAAGTATATTCACCACGTAGTGCAATCACAGCACAACCCTAATTTTTTAAGAGAACAGATCAACTGTATTATAGAATTTCTCAAATTCTAAATTTATCTAATTGCTTCCTTGTAGCATGGTTTAGATTGTTCCTCGAATCCCTTCATTTCCTGTAATCTGGAAGTTATATCTAAAAGCTTGATCTAAATACTTTTAGCAAGAATTCTTCATAGATTATTTTGCATACTTCATGAGCCTTTGTTTTATTCTCCAATGTCTAATTTGCTATTAATCTCATCAACGTTTTTTGGGTTTTGTTTTGTTTTTATAAATCTCAGACACTAGTTTTCATTGCTGGAGGTTCAATTTGGGGAGATATATTATATATATATATAAAATGTATCTCCATGTTTCTATTTAACATATTCAATCATTCTTCTAGTTTCTTGAGTATATGGAATACAATTATAAAAACTGTTTTAACATCTCTCTCTACTAATTCTATCACCTGTGTCACTTCTGTTTCAGTTTTTCTTTTAAATATGTCTTTATTGATTTTAGAGAGAGAGAGAGGGAGGGAGAGAGACATCAATGACAGAGAAACATCAATTGGTTGCCTCCTGCATGCCCCCTACTGGGTATCAAGCCCACAACCCAGGCATGTGTCTTGACTGGGAATTGAACTAGCAACCTCTTGGTGCATGGGACAATGCTGTACCAACTGAGCCACACTGGCCAGGGCCTGTTTCAGTTTTTTCTTTTTTGTTTTTACCATTATGGATCATATTTACCAATTCCTTTGCATGTCTAGTAATTTCTGATTAGATGCCAGACACTTTGAATTTTACTTTGTTGGGTGCCGGATATTTTTGTATTCTTGTACTATGCTTGAGCCTAGTTCTAGGACACAATTCAGTAACTTGGAAACATTTTGACCCTTTCAGGTCTTGCTTTAAAACTTTTCCGACTGGGCTGGTGCAGCATTTAGTTTAATTTACAGCGCTACCAAAGAAAAACCCTACTGAATACTTGACATCATGAACTGCTAAGACATTTTTCACTCTGGTTGATTAGGAAAAAAACACTATTCCTGCCTCTCTAAGGACTCTTGAGTTGTTTCTAATATTTTCAACTGGTTCTTTTCCTAGTCTTAGGTAGTTTCTTTACACATATACACTAATCAGTTCTCATAGGTGAATATTTGAAGGGAAGACTTTGCAGATCTTGGGAGTTCTCCCTTCTTTCTGCTCTCCAATCTCTAAGATTCTGCATTGAAAACTCCGGTTGCCTTGGCCTCCCCAGACTCCCTCAATTCAGGGAGACAACTGTGCTCTGACTGGGTTCCTCCTTCCTGCTCTGCAGATGGGAAACGCTTTCCAAGCTGTAAGCCAGAGCAATCATAAAGCTCACCTCATTTGTTTCCCATCTCTAGAGAACCACTCTCCTTTGCTGCACAATGTCCAAAATCTAGGAAACCACTTTGTCTTTATAGCTGTTTCAGGCAAGAATGTAAATAAGGTCCCAGAAATGTAAGTTGAGATCAATTTTTCTGTCCCTTGTATTCCTCCTTGTCTTTGTGAATTATTTTAAAGCAACCTTCAGACATTGTATCATTCCCTGCTATATATTTTAGTATTTAGTATGTCTCTTCAAAAATCTGGACTTTCTTTCCACATAATCATGTCATTGTTACACTTAACAAATTTAACAATATTTCCTTGGGGTTGGGTCAAGATGGCGGCGTAGGTAAACGTGGTACTTGCCTCCTCCCACAACATCAAAATTACAACTACAGAACAACCATCATTCAGAACTACCTGAAAGCTGGTTGAATGCAAATTCTACAACTAGGGAATTAAAGAAGAAGCCACCATCAAGACTGTGGAAGGGGTAGAGATGCATAACAGGCTGGTCCCACACCCACATGGCGGTTTTTAAACAGGAGGGATATCTTGGCTGTGAAGGTCTCCTCTGAGGAGTGAGGAGTCCCAGCCCCACACCAGACCCTTCAGCCCAGGGTTCCAATACCGTGGAGAGAAGTTCCCATGTCTTCAGGCTGTAAAAACCAGCAGGGATTGTGGGGCTGAGTGACAGAGAGGCTTCTGGAGTCCCAGGCAGTTCCTCTTAAAGGGTCCATATACGAACTCATTCCCTCTGAACTCCAGCATTGGGGCAGCAGCTTAAAGGGAACCAGGAACATATGGGGAGGAACTAACGTCTCTGGCATCAGGACAAGAGTGGGGGGGGGGGGCAGATTTCTTCCAGAAAATAGTGCTGGCAGAAGCCCTTGTCCTTTGCTGAGATTCTTCCCCACCATTGAGCCACCAGGCAGGCACCATAGCTGAGTCTCTATTAACCTGGCTCACACTCTTTGTCCTACTCTGATGATTCCCTGAGACACACACCCCCTACACACACACACACACCCGCAAACTTGCAGGCTCATCCAAGCTGTTTCCAGTGGCTTTTTCATATGAATGGACTCTCTTACCTCATGCTTCAGACTTTCCTAAAATCTCTCAAACAAGGAACAGCTGGCCCCAGTGTGCCCTAAACCTCTCACTAAGCAGCCCCAGACCCAGCACTAGCAGCTGCAGGACTTGGTTCACAGCTTGGTCTCTCCTGGGCACTTCCAAGCCCAACACAAGTAGCAGCCATCTGCAGACTGCTCTCTAGCTCCTGCCAGGTGGCCCCAGGCAGGGCACATGTAGTGGCTGACTTTGCACCTCCTGGGAGGCCCAGAAGCAATGTACCCAGTAGTCAGCTTCAGACCACGTCAGATTACAACCCTATCACCATCACAAGCAACACACTCAAAGGGTGGACCTGGTGAGCACCAAAGTCCCACTGAAGCAAGTCCTGCTCCATAGGGCCAGCTCCTACAAAGCAGCTCTTTAGCTGTGGTTGCAACCAGTCCTCACAGCCAATTGGCCTGGAGGCCAACCCCTCCTGGTGGCGCCAACAACAACCAAGGCTCAAGTACAACAGGACGGTGCACACAGCAGCCCACATAGGAGCACACCTGGAGTGGCCAGCTCAGGTGACTGGGGAGGCTGAGCCACTGGGCCCTACAGGAAACCTACTACACAAGGCCACTCTACCAAGTCTGGGAGACATAGCAGCTTTACCTAATACATAGAAACAAACACAGGAAAGCAGCCAAAATGCAGACACAAAGAAACATGTCGCACACGAAAGAACAGAAGAAATCTACAGAAAAAGAACTAAATGAAATGGAAGCAAGAAAAATACCAAATACAGAGTTCAAAACAATGGTTTATAAGGATACTCAAGGAACTTACTGAGAACTTCAAGGGACTCAGTGAAAACTTCAAGGAACTTAGTAAGAACAGCAACAACATTAAAAAACAAACAAACAAAAAACACCAAACAAACCCAGAAATAAAGGATACACTAACTGAAATGAAGAATAATTCACAGGGAATCAAGAGTAGAGTACAGGACACAGAGAACCAAATAAAATATTTGGAATGTGAGGAAACAAAAAACACCCAATCAGAACAGCAGAAAGAAAACAGAATCCAAAAATATTAAGATAGTGTAAGGAGATTCTGGGATACTTTAAGCACACCAACATTCGCATCATGGGGGTACTGGAAACAGAAGATAGGCAATGAGAAACTGAAAAGCTATTTGAACAAATAATGATGAGGAACTTCCCTTATCTGGTGAAAGAAATAGACATAACAAGTCCAGAAAATGCAGAGAATCCCAACAAGATGAACTCAAAGAGGCCCACACCAAGAAATATCATAATGAAAATAGCAAAGGTTAAAGACAGAGAATCTTTTTTTATATAATTTTTTCCCTTTATTGACTTTAGAGAGAGAGGAAGGGAGAAGTATAGAGAGACATAAACATCAATGAGAGAACATCGACTGGCCACCTCCTGCATGCTCTCCACTGGGAATTTGGCCCACAACCTGGGCATGTGCCCTGACTGGGAATCAAACCGGTGACCTCTTGGTACATGGGCTGACACTCAACCACTGAGCCACACCCGCTGGGCACAGAGAGAATCTTAAAAGCAGCAAGAGAAAAACAGTTATCTACAAGGGAGCTCCCATAAGACTGTCAGCTGATTTCTCAAAAGAAACTTTGCAGGCCAGAAGGGAGAGGCAAGAAATATTTAAAGTAATAAAAAGCAAAGACCTACAACCAAAATTACAGTACCCAGAAAACCTATCATTTAGAATTGAAGGTCAGATAAAGAGCTTCCCAGATAAGAAAAAGCTAAAGGAATTCATCACCCCCAAATCAGCATTACATGAAATGTTAAAGGGACTTCTTTAATAATAAGAAAAAAAAAAGATTAAAAATATGAACAATAAAATACCAATAAATACATCTCTATCAATAATTGAATCTAGGGGATTCCAAATTGGCGGCAGAGTGAACAGAAGCTACACAGACTGTCTCCCAGAAACAAACTGAAATTACTATAACACAAATCAACGGGAAAAAGCAACAGAAAAGCAGCTTGCGAGGACCATATAGCCAGGGACACTGACTCGATCCCGGTAGGATTGCGAAGGCGTGAGAGGGAGGCTGGGAGCCCACAGACAGCAGCGGACTTAGCTGAGAGCAGTGCCCTCGGGTGAAACTCCCAAGTGGCTCCACAGCGCAGGGCCGGGACAGAGGCTAAAAAAGCCACAGCCACTCACCTTGGGTTCCAGCAGAGGGAGGGTGAACTGGACTGAAACTGTGTGGGGATACTCGGGATTTGGAGGCCGCTCAGAGCACTTGCTGAGTTGAGACCACACAGGACGGTGGCCATCTTGCTCCTTCCCAGGGCTCTGGGAAGAGGCACCAGCCCTTCCCTCAGAGATCCAACCCCGCCCTGTGTGCCACTGAAATGCTAATTGAGGCTCACTGACAACCAACATCTGCCCCACCTGCAGGAAATCCCCTTACTCTGAGCACCTGAGGGAGTTTTTCAATCAACTGACAACCCAAAACTCTTCACTGTAATATCGACTACTATCCTCCAGGCAAAAAGCTAGAGGATAACAGTACCTTTCCTGGGCTAGCAACTTTAACCAGGAAAGTAAGACTTGACAGTGGTGTTTAACATGGGTCCTCCCTTGCTCATCTAAACCCAGGAGAGGGAGCCACAAAGAGCAGAAAACCAACACCCACAGGGAAAACATGACAGGCTCCAAAGCCCACAGTGATAGCCAAAATGGTGAAACACAGAAACAAAAGCCAAATGAAAGAGCAAGAGACCTCCACCGAAGAAGAGATCAATGTGGAGCAGTTAGGCAAGTTAACAGAGCTAGAATTCAGAGCCATGATCTTGAGGAAGCTCAACAACATGGGTAAGGACATAGAGATGCTGAAAATAAACCAATTAGAAATTAAAATACACCAAGAAGAGATAAAAAATGACATATCAGAAATAAAAAACACATTGGAAGATCTAAAAAGCAGAGTAGAGGAAGCGGAGGACCAGATCAGTGAATTAGAAGACAGGGTAGAAAAAATCAACCAATCATAAAACCAAAAGAAAAAAATGATAAAAAACAAACAAACAGGAAAACAACTAAAGAGAACTGTGGAACAACAGGAAACATAATAACATTCGCATCATAGGAGTCCCCGAAGAAAAAAATGAGCAAGGGTTAGAGAATATATTCAAAAAAATAGTGACAGAAACCTTCCCTAACATGGTGAAGGAAGAAGGCATTCAAGTTCAAAAAGCACAGAGAGCGCCAAGTAAGAAGAACCCAAACAGGCCCACACCAAGACACATAGTAATCAAAATGCCAAAAATTAAACACAAAGAGAAAATATTAAAAGCAGAAAGAGATAAGCAACAGGATACCTACAAAGAAAACCCCATAAGGCTCTCAGCTGACTTCTCACAAGAAACATTGCAGGCCAGAAGGGAATGGCATGAAGTAATCAAGGTCATGAAAAACAAGGATCTGAACCCAAGACTACTCTACCCAGCAAGGCTATCATTCAAAATAGAAGGCCAAATAAAGAGCTTCGCAGACAAAATAAGGCTAAGGGAATACATTAGCACCAAACCAGCACTGCAAGAAATGTTAAAAGGACTGCTGTAATTAGTAGAAGAAATAGGAAGAAAAACATAACCAAACTAAACAAAAATGGCAATAAATAAGTACATATCAATAATCACCTTAAATGTAAATGGATTGAATGTTCCAATAAAAAGACACAGAACAGCTAATTGGATAAGAAAGCATGACTCATCTATATGTTGTTTCCAAGAGACCCACCTCACAACAAAAGACTCACACAGGTTGAAAGTGAAGGGACGGAAAAAAGTCTTCCAAGCAAACGGAAAGGAAAAAAAGCTTGGGTAGCAATACTCATATCTAATAAAAATAGATTTCAAAATGAAGGCCATAACTAGAGACAAAGAAGGCCACTACATAATATTGAAAGGATCTATCCAACAGGAAGATATAACCTTGATAAACATATATGCACCCAATATAGGAGCACCAAAATATATTAAAAATCTTGTTTAATGGGTACAGAGTTCCTGTTAGGCATCATGAAAAAGTTCAGGAAGTGGATAATGGTAATGGTTGCACAACAATGTGGAAATATTTAATGCCACTGAATGGTACACTCACTTAAAAGAGATTCAAATAGCCCTGGCTTCAAAGGAGAAATCGATAGCAATACAATCATAGCAGGGGACTTCAACACCCCGCTGACATCACTGGATAGATCCTCTAGACAAAAAATCAGCAAGGAAACAGAGACTCTAAATGAAGCACTAGACCAAATGGATTTAATAGATATCCACAAAGAATTACACCCTAAAACTACAGAATTCACATTCTTCTCAAGTGCACGCGGGACATGCTCAAAGATAGACTACATGATAGGACACAAACTAAATCTCTACAAGTTCAAGACTGAAATCATATCAAGCATCTTCTCAGATCACAATGGCATGAAACTAGAAATCAATTGCAACAAGAACATGCAAAAACATTTGAACACATGGAGGCTAACTAGCATGTTATTAAACAATGAATGGGTTACCGAGGAGATCAAGGAAGAAACTAAAAACTTCCTGGAAACCAATGAAAATGAACACACAACAACACAAAATCTATGGGATGCAGCAAAAGCAGTTCTGAAAGGGAAGTTCATAGTACTACAGGCCTACCTCAAGAAACAAGAAACATTTCTAATTGACTATCTAACCTCACAACTTAAAGAATTAGAAAGCAAACAAAAAGAAAACCCCAAAGCAAGTAGAAGGAGGGAAATAGTAAAGATCAGAGCAGAAATAAATGACATAGAGACCAAAAAAAAAAAAAAAAAAAAAAACAATCCAAAGGATCAATCAAACAAAGAGCTGGTTTTTCTAAAAGATAAACAAGACTGATGGACCCTTAGCTAGACTCACCAAAAAACAAAGAGAGAGAACCCAAATACACAAAATCAGAAATGAAAAAGGAAAAGGAACCACAGAAATACAAAAGATTGTTAACAACTACTATGAACAATTATATGGCAACAAATTCGACAATCTCAGCAAAATGAACTAATTTCTAGAAACACATAATCTCCCAAAACTGGACCGGGAAGAGATAGAAAACTTGAACAGACCAATAACAACTAAGGAAATTGAAGAGGTAATCAAGACTCTCCCAGCAAACAAAAGCCCAGGCCCGGATGGCTTCACGGGGGAGTTTTACCGAATATTCAAAAAAGAACTAACACCCATTCTCCTCAAACTATTTCAAAAAATTCAGGAAGGAAGACGTCCAAACTCGTTCTATGAGGCCAGCATAATTCTAATTCCAAAACCAGAAAAAGACACTACAAAGAAAGAAAACTACAGGCCAATATCCCTGATGAACATAGACGCCACAATCCTAAACAAAATACTAGCAAATCAGATCCAGTAATACATCAAAAAAATTATTCACCATGACCAAGTGGGATTTATTCCAGGGATGCAAGGCTGGTACAATATTCGCAAATCAATAAATGTGATACACCACATAAACAAAATGAAGAATAAAAACCACATGATCATATCAATAGACACTGAAAGAGCATTCAACAAAATCCAGCACCCATTTCTGATAAAAACGCTCAGCAATGTGGGAATAAAGGGATCATATCTCGACATAATAAAGGCCATATATGAAAGACCTCCAGCCAACATCATACTCAATGGGCAGAAACTAAAAACATTTCCCTTAACAGGAACAAAACATGGATTTCCACTTTTGCCACTCTTATTTAACATACTACTAGAAGTCTTAGCCACAGCAATCAGACATGAAGAAAAAATAAAAGGGATCCAAATTGGAAAGGAGGAAGTGAAACTGTCATTATTTGCAGGTGACATGATATTATACATAGAAAACCCTAAAGACTCCATCAAAAATTTATTAGACTTAATAAATGCATTTGGCAAAGTAGCAGGATACAAAATTAATGTCAAGAAATCAACGGCATTCATATACACCAATGATGAACACACAGAAAGAGAAACTGAGAAAACAACCCCATTTACCATTGCGCCAAAAAAATAAAGATACCTAGGAATAAACTTAACCAAAGAAGTAAAGGACCTATTTGCAGAAAAGTACAAGACATTGAAAAAAGAAACAGAGGAAGATATAAAAAAGTAGAAGCACAGACCTTGTTCATGAATTGGAAGAATTAACATCATTAAAATGTCCATACTACCCAAAACAATCTATAGATTCAATGGACTCGCCATCAAAATACCAATGACATATTTCACAGAACTAGATCAGATACTTCAAAAGTTTATATGGAACCAAAAAAGTCCCTGAATAGCCACAGCAATTTTGAAAAAAAAAGACAAAGTAGGTGGGATCACAATACCAGATATCAGGTTATACTACAAAACGACTGTAATCAAAACAGCCTGGTACTGGCACAAGAACAGGCATATAGAACAGTGGAACAGAACAGAGAACCCAGAAATGGACCCAAGGCAATATGCTCAATTAATATTTGACAAAGGTGGCAAGAGCATACAGTGGAATAAAGACAGCCTCTTTAATAAATGGTGTTGGGAAAATTGGACAGCTACATGCAAAAAAATGAAACTAGACCATCAACTTACACCATACACAAAAATAAACTTAAAGTGGATAAAAGACTTAAATGTGACCCGTGAATCCATAAAAATTCAAGAAGAAAATGTAGGCATCAAAATTTCTGACATCGTACGCAGCAGAATTTTCACTGATACATCGCCTAAGGCAACAGAAACAAAGGATAAAATGAACACATGGGACTACATCAAACTCAAAAGCTTCTTCACAGCTAAAGAAACAACCATCAAAATGGAAAGGCAACCCACTGCATGGGAGAACATTATTGCCAATGATACATCAGATAAGGGGTTAATTACCAAGATATATAGAGTACTCATACAACTCAACAAAAGGAAGACAAAGAACCCAATTAAAAAATGGGCAGAGGAGCTGAATAAACACCTCTCCAAACAGTACATACAAATGGCCAAGAGACATATGAAGAAAAGGTCAACATCACCAATCATTAGAGAGATGCAAATTAAAACAACAATGAGGTATCACCTCACACCTGTCAGAATGGCCGCCATCAAAAAATCATCAAACAACAAGTGTTGGCGAGGGTGTGGAGAAAAGGGGACTCTAGTACACTGCTGGTGGGAATGCAGACTGGTGCAGCCACTATGGAAAACACTATGGTGTTACCTCAAAAAATTAAAAATTGAACTTCCATTTGACCCAGTGATCCTGCTTCTAGGAATATACTCTAAGAATCCTGAAACACCAATCAGGAAGAATATATGTACCCCCATGTTCATAGCAGCACTATTTACAATAGCTAAGATCTGGAAACAGCCCAAGTGTCCATCAGTAGACGAATGGATAACAAAGCAGTGGTACATATACACAATGGAGTACTATGTAGCTGTAAGATAAAAAGATCTCTTATCCTTTGAGACAACATGGAGGGACCTGGAAAGTATTATCCTAAGTGAAACAAGCCAAGCAGAAAAAGACAAATACCACATGATCTCACTTATATATGGAATATAATGAACATAACAGTCTGAGGAATATGGTAGACCCAGAAACACGGAAGTAGGGTCCAGACTGACAACCCTCAGAAGGGGGGGGGGGGGAGAGAGATAAACGACAGAACTTATATGCATGTACGCATAACCAATGGACATGGACATCAAAGCTGGGGATGGGGTGGGGAGGATGGGGAGGAGGGTGCCAAGGGGGTAAAAAAGGATAAACATCTGTAACAAAAATAAAATTAAAAAATAAATTTTAAAAAAATGGGGAAAAAAATAATTGAATCTAAAAATCAACATAAACAAGCAAGCAGAACAGAAACAGATTTATCCATACTGAGAACACTTTGATGGCAGCCAGATGGGAGGGAAGTTGGAGGGGTATGGGTGAAAAAGGTGAAGGTTTTAGAAGTACAAATTAATAGTGTAGTCATGGGGGTGTAAAGTATCACATAGGAATTATAGTCAATAACAGTCTAATAATTATGAATGGTGTCAGATAGGTATGAGATTTTTTTAGATGATCACTTAAGCTTCATAATGTCTAATCACTGGGATGTACACCTGAAACTAATATAACATTGTATGTCAACTGTAATTGAAAAAATAAAAAACGATTAACCAAATAAATAAATAATTCCTTGTTATGATGTAATATGCAGTCCATATTCCAATTTTCCCAACTTACTTAAAAATGTTTTTCCTTTTAAACTAGTTGTTCATATTCTCTTTCATGAACACTACTAGTCTTTGATGAACAATACTTTGTGAGGGATACTATGCTAAGTGCCTGATATCCATTACCTTATTTGATCCTCAATGACCCTTCAGATAAATATTTTTATTATTCCTATATAACTGAGGAGGTCATCAAAGCTCAATGCTTCTAAGATACTTGCCTATGGTCATAGTCAGCAAATGGCAGAGGAAAGTTTCTATAATCCAAAGTCATCGCTCTAACCATTATACTCATTACCATCTCAGGAATTAGGATAAAAAGTTAGATTTTATCAATGTTGAAGTGGAAAATCAAATTCTGAAACTACATAATTTAAATGCTATCACAAATCAAAGACCTGAGAAAATTAGCAATATTGCTTTATTTGAAATATATTACAATAGAATCTACTTAATTTTTTTTAAATATCCTCACCTGAGGACATTTTTTTCCATTTTTATTCAGATAGAGTGGGAGGGAGAGAGAGGAAGAGAGAGAGAGAGAGAAACATCGATGTGAAAGGGACACATTGAGTGGCTGCCACCCGCACGACCAACCAGGGCTGGGGACAAACTGCAACCGAGGTACGTGCCCTTAGAGGGAACCAAACCCAGGTCTCTCTGGACCACAGGCCAACGCTCTAACCGCTAAGCCAAACCAGCCAGGGCGAATCTACTTAATTTTTAAAAATACAACTTCCAAGTCTAAAAGCAAGATTTTAATAAGAAAGGAACATGGTTGAAATGAAAATTAACTATCATGTGAAACTAGAGAATGTAGATTCACATCTATTTATAGTGTTCTACAACAGCTCTGTCAAATAAGATGTGCTACAATGACAGGAAGTTTTTTATTTTTTTAATTTTCACTCAAGGATATTTTTCTATTTATCTTCAGATAGAGGGGGAGGGAGAGAGAGGGAAAGAAAGGGAGAGGGAGAGAAACATCAAAGTGAGAGGGACACATCGGCTGGTTGCCTCCTGTATGACCCCGACTAGGGCCAGGGACGAACCACAACCGAGGTACCTGCCCTTGGCCAGAATTGAACCCGTGACTCATTGGTCCATGGGCTGATGCTCTACCACTGAGCCAAACCAGCCAGGGCAATGGCAGAAAATTTTATATCTGCACTATTCAATACAGTAAACACTAGCCATATGTGACTATTAAGCACCTGAAATGTGTCTAGTGAAACTGATAAACTGAATTTTAAATCTGAATTAGCATAAATTTAATTTTATTTGATTTTTTTTTTATTTTATTTATTTATTTTTTTTTATCCTCACCTGAGGATATTTTTCCATATTTTGTACAGATAGAGCGAGAGGGAGAGAGAGGAAGAGAGAGAGAGAGAAACATCGATGTGAAGGGACACATCGAGTGGCTGCCACCCGCACGACCAACCAGGGCCGGGGACAAACTGCAACCGAGGTACATGCCCTTAGCGGGAACCGAACCCGGGTCTCTCCGGACCGCAGGCCGACGCTCTAACCGCTGAGCCAAACCGGCCAGGGCATAAATTTAATTTTAAATATCAATTTATGTGTCTGTCTCCATCACTAGTCTGGTGAGCTTCTTGAGGAATGGAATATGATTTTCCTCTGTCTCCAGTGCCTTGGTACATATTAGATAAAACGTGTTTATTGATGTGTGGTAGAATGTATAGATGTAGTTTTCAAGTTGTCCAAGAAAGTTCTCTAAATGTATCCTAATAAAGGAGTGCAGTCCTAACCTAATGGATTATATCCTGTTTCTATTCTGATTTTAGAGCAAATGAAATAGCTTATTTACTCATTTATTCACCAACCATGTTCTGAGCTTGTCTGTATGACAGTTGTTCAGGATATAAAGGTGAATTAAGACTTGTTCCTGGCATCCAGAATCATTCAGTCTCATAGAAAATACATACAATTGCTCCACAAAATAAGAAAAACAGCTTTTAAAGGTAAAAATAATTATTATGGGAATCACAAAGGAAAATAACCAATTGATAGTAGAGGAAAGTTTATGAATTAAAGAACTCATTAACCTAGATTAAAGATGAATAGCAGCTCACCACTTGGACTTGGAGGATGGCAGGATGGATGGTGGAGAAGCACTCAAAGTACAACAAACAGCCCTGGCCGGTTTGGCTCAGCGGTTGGAGCGTCGGCCTGCGGTAGAGAGACCCGGGTTCGGTTCCCGCTAAGGGCACGTACCTCAGTTGCAGTTTGTCCCCAGCCCTGGTTGGTCGTGCGGGTGGCAGCCACTCGATGTGTCCCTTCACATCGATGTTTCTCTCTCTCTCTCTTCCTCTCTCTCCCTCCCGCTCTATCTGAACAAAAAATGGAAAAATGTCCTCGGGTGAGGAAAAAAAAAAAAAGTACAACAAACAGCCTATGCAAAGGTATAAAGACACAAAAAGGCATGGCTTGTAGGGAAAGCAAAAAGTATTAGTCTAAGAAATGTTTACAATTTGCAAGAAAACTGATTACTCTTAGTTTTGGAAAATAAAGATTAATCCATTTCTAGCTGTTTGTTTTCTCTTAAACAGGGCTAAAACACCTCTCTGGCACCCCCCAAGATGCAAATATTAACATGCTTGAAGTTGTCCCAGAGGCTCCTTATTTTTTTGGATTCTTTCTTTTTGCTCTTCTAATTGGGTGTTTTTTGCTTCCTTATATTCCAACTTGATGGTTTGCTTCTTGGCTTTACCTACTCTACTATTGAATCTGTGTAAATTATTCTTTATTTCAGTTAGTGCCTCCTTCATTTCTGACTGGTCCTTTTTTATGCTCTTGAGGCCCTCCCTAAGTTCATGAGGTTCTCACTAAGTTCACTGAGCATCCTTATAAGCAGTATTTTGAACTCAGCATCTGTTAGGTTGCTTATCTCCATTTTGCTTAGTTCTTTTCTTGGGGTTTTGTTCTGTTCTTTCATTTGGGACCTGTTTCTTTGTCTCCTCATTTTGGCTGCCTCCCTGTGTTTGTTTCTATGTATTACTTAAGGAGAGGTATGGGGCTATCTGAGACCAGATGCTGCTTGTTTAAAGGAATTTAGGAAAACCTAAAGCAGGATCCAAGACAGGCCAATCCTATGGTGAAGCAACTGGCAACAGCTTGGGTGGGCCTGAAGGTTGGGTGGGGCGGAGTCTCAGGGTATCGCCAGGGTGGGGCAACCAGTTTGAGCCAGGTTGTTGGAGTCCCAGATATGAAGGCTGTCTGCTGCCCCAGGGAAGGGCTCACCAAAGAAACAAAGGCCTCTGACAGCACATCTGTCCCAGAGAAAGCCCCCTCTCCAGCCCTCCCTCCAGTGCCAAATAGCTCAGTTCTTCCCTGTATGTCTCTGGCGCCCCTGGAGCTGCCTCCCCTCCAAGCTTAGAGGGAGAGAGTCCAAGTAAGTCTGTGCACAGGCCCTTTAAGAGGGGCTTCCTGGGGCTCCAGCCACCTCAGCTTCCCCGAGCCTCAGTTCCCGCTGGTTTTTCCAGCCAGAAGTTATGGGGACTTCTCTTTCTGGCACTGGAACCTTGAGCGGGGCACTTGGTGTGGGGCGGGGACCCCCCAGTCCTCAGAGAGAACCTTCCCAGCCGAGGTGTCCTGATTTGTAGCCACCACACGTGGGTGTGGGACCAGCCTATCCGCCGTTGCCCCTCCTACCAGTCTCGATGTGGCTGCTTCTTTAATTTCAGGCAGTTTTGAATGATGATTGTTCTGTAGTTTAGTTGTAACTTTGATGTGGTTGTGGGAGTACGTGATACCGCGTTTACCTACGCCGCCATCTTGACGGGATGTCCGTAACAATTATTTTAGTGAACATCTGTTATTTTTGCCTGTCCAACAACCATTTTCCCTTCTCTAGTTAATAACACCTCAATTTTTCTTTAGGAACTACATGCCTCCTACCCTTAATTCACGTGGTTTGAAATTGTATACCCCCTGCACCCCACTCCCAGGTAGGAACAAAAGCCAATCCTGGCCACACAAGGCATTCCATCACTCTAGCCACAAAGATTGCCTCCAGGATAGGCAATGACCCAAGTCAGGCCAATGAGACTCCCATATAGTAGTTTGCTGGAATCTGAGAGAAAGAAAAGTTCTCTCTCTTCTGAGGTTTCTAAGGTTGTAGTATGTAAGCCTAGTGCTACTAATATCATCTTTCCCATGGAATCTGACTTCAGATTCATTACTTTTCCACAGATTCCCAAACATGCAAGGAAACTAGTGGTTACCTGGTGGTAGGGGAAGAGATAAATTAGGCTTTTGACTTTCAATGTTATATTTTCTACAACTTCCATTTTTCCAAAGTAAACAAGTATTATTTTGTTATTGTTGCTGATCCTTACCCGAGAATATTTTTCCATTGATTTCAGATGGAGTGGGAGGGAGGGAAGGGGAGAGACAGAGAAACATCAACATGAGAGAGACACATCGATTGGCCAGGGCTGGAAATCAAACCTGCAACCCAGGTACAGCCCTTGACTGGAAATCGAACCCATGACTCTTCAGTTAGTGGGCAGATGCGCCAAACCGGCCAGGGCAACACCTGTTACTTTTATAATAGGAACTAGAAAACATTTAAAAATACTGCCCTTGTGTTTTCCTCTCAAATATGCTCAGATATCAACATTTAATGTCTTAAAAGCATTAACAATTTTCTCATAATTTACCAAAGTGTGTAGAACATCTATTTTCAAAGAATTAACTTTTTTCCCCTTGGCACAAAATCAAGCTATTTTTATTGGGGGGAGGGGAGAGTTGTGAGTAAACTTTTTAAAAAACTGGTTCTCTTTTAAAAAGGGATACACAACTATATATGGGTAAAAAATAGTTAACATTCAGCAAGTGCTACATCCATTATAACTCAAGAGGTAAAAGTGGCCAAATTAGGTTTAATAACAATCGATTAGTTTAATCCTGTAATTCTAAATAATCAAAGGTCTGAAGGGTCAGTTAAATCTTTGTTATAATTATTTTACATAATATCGCCTTATGGAAGAATTACTATTGTTTTATTCTTAAATACTATAGGAAAGTAAGTCTCAAGATGCACCTCTTGGAAATGTAAACAGTCTACTCACTGAATATAGTAAATGTTCTATAGATTATAATGCTAGCAATATACGCTTTTGTCCTTTTATTAGTTTTTATTAGTTTGCATCACTCTGCAAATAACTGTAAACGTCCCCACCCACTTCCAAGCACATCGTAAATCCCAGTGGAACCAATCGAGTCTAGCCGTATCTCCTGGTCGCCCGCAGGGCAAACGGACTTCGGCGCCCAAGAGAAGCGGCGGCTAAGAACTCGGCCCCGGGACTTCTCCCGGGACAGAGAGGGGACCGAGTGAAGTGAAGAAAAGTGGAGGACGGGAAGCAGGAAGGACGAAGGACTCCTCTCAAGCCCCTAAACGGGGCGCATCAATGGGAGAGGCAGCTACCCACGCCGGACCTGAGAAGTCACCTGATCCCAGAGCCGGCCCCGGAGATCAGGTCCCTAAAGCTGTTCTGTATCCCCTTCCATTTTGCCTTCCCTAAATAATGGCTGTCTCCTCACACCCTTCAGAGTTCAGCACTCACCCGTTCGCGCTGAAGCACCAGCTGCTTCTGCGTCAAAACCTCCCACTTCTGAAAACCATAGAGACGAAGAAACAGCAGAGACAAGCCTCCCCACCTTCAGACGACTCTCCAAGTCGCTGGGCCTGTCGGGATCGTGGCGAAATACGTGTGGGAGGGGCACGGTGACGAAGGAGTGGAGAGGCGGGGGATAGAGGAGCAACTCTCCTCCCACCCCTGCTTTGGCCCCGCCCCGGTCTCCGGCCCCACCCCCTCGGTCTTTAGGCGGGAAAGCTTTCGGGCTTTCTATATTGCGTTGCCGCTGCCACGCACACAAAATAGGCGTCTAAGAGTTGTACTGTGCCCTCTGTCACCTCTCTGGTGCCTGTTTACGTGTTGGCGAAGCAAAAGGGAGTCAGTGAAAAGAAAACTGACCACAGTGAGTTGAGAATTGTCCCTTTTGAACTGCAATTATGTTTAGGCTTCTGGTAAACATTTACATATTTTCTGACCCTGAAGATTTTCTGAATTTAGAAACCTCACCATTTCCTCTTGAGTATGGGTTTTTCAAGTGTTCCCTTTGCAAACTAATGTATTGAAGAGCTTAGTTCCCTAAGCTACTAATATGTCTTTCTCCTATGTTGCTATGAGAAGTGAGGATGGAGAAAGATCTTGCTATGGAAATAGAACAAAAATGTTTTGGTTGTGATAGGAGAGAACTTTCAAATTAAACAATCCTGAAGAATTTCTTTAGCAGAGCCATAGAAAAGGCCACAACTATGGAAAGAAAACAAGGCAGACAGAGCTATAACTGAGTTAAATTGGGAAGTAAGCAAAACAACTGTTTACTCCATTTCTTCTCAGAGGACCGTCCCCCTCCACTAACCTAACAGCAACAAATTATTGTGTTCATTGTGCTAGTTCTTTACATCCAACTCAAGGTTTGCTTACAACCACCCTATGAATGGATGCTGTTTTTATTTCATTGCTGGTGGGGAAGCAGGCTAAGCCCCCAGTAATGCAGTAAATTCTGTATGTGGCTGGGACATAGATCTGACCTGAAGGACATCTAGGTCTGTATCCTTAAGCACTATTCTTCAATCTGTTGTCCTTTGGATCTCCCTGCCTCGGGAGTTAGAAATCTCTGCTGATTTGCCTCTTGGCTATCAAAATGTACCTTTTCTGTGCCTCTTTCCATTTAGAACCTGTTCTATGTTAAATGAGAAATGTGTTAAAGAAATCCTTCCCCATTTAGTAATAGGCATTTAGCATGGTATCCTTCCCAGGCAGCATGTTCATTAACTCTGATGATGGAAATTTCAAATTGTGTCATAGATTACAATGGAACACTTTGGAGACCCATGCAACCTTGAACAGTAGCCAAGTCAACTGTTTCTCAGAACAAAGAAAAGAGAAAGTTAAGTTATCAATATATAAGTTTTGAAAAAAAAATCAATATTTAAGAATTTGTGAAATTCAGTCCTGATTTTAGGCAATATTTGTCTGTATAAAACTAAATAACCGCCCTGGCCGGTTTGGTTCAGCGGTTAGAGCGTCTGCCTGCGGTCCTGAGAGACCCGGGTTTGGTTCCCGCTAAGGGCGCGTAACTCGTTTGCAGTTTGTCCCCAGCCCTGGTTGGTCGTGGGTGGCAGCCACTCGATGTGTCCCTTTCACATCGATGTTTCTCTCTCTCTTCCTCTCTCCCCCTCCCACTCTAACTGAACAAAAAATGGAAAAATGTCCTCGGGTGAGGATAAAAAAAAAACAACAAAAAAAACTAAATAACCATTTGAGCTAATTACTAAACTCAAAATGGATAAAAGATTTAAATGTGATTTGTGAATCCATAAAAATCCTAGAAGAAAATAGGCAACAAAATTTCAGACATCATACACAGCAGAATTGTCATTGATACAACGCCTAAGGCAACAGAAACAAAGGAAAAAATCAATACATGGGACTACATCAAACTAAAAATTTCTGCACAGCAAAAGAAACAACCATCAAAATGGAAAGGGAACCCACTATATGGGAGAGCATAATTGCCAAGGACACATCAGATAAGGGGATAATTTCCAAAGTACACGGAGTACTCATACAACTCAACAAAAGGAAGACAAATAATCCAATTAAAAATGGGCAGAGGACCTAAATAGACACCTCTCCAAACAGGACATAAATATGGCCAAGAGACATATAAAAAAACACTCAACATCACTAATTATCACAGAGATGCAAATTAAAACAACTATGAGGCATCACCTCACACCTGTCAGAATGGCCGCCATCAACAAATCATCAAACAACAAGTGCTGGTGAGAAGGGGACTCTAGTGCACTGCTGGTGGGAATGCAGACTGGTGCAGCCACTATGGAAAACAATATGGTGTTTCCTCAAAAAATTAAAAATTGAGCCCTGGCCAGTTTGAGCGTCAGCCTGTAGACCAGAGAGTCCTGGGTTGGGTTCCTGCTAGGGGCACGTACCACAAAAAAAAAAAAAAAAATTTAAAAATGAACTGCCATTTGACCCAGTGATCCCACTTCTAGGAATATATCCTAAGAAGCCTGAAATACCAAGCAGAAAGAATATATGTACCCCTATGTTCATAGCAGCACTACTTATAACTGTTAAGATCTGGAAACAGCCCAAGTGTCCATCAACAGATGAGTGGATAAAAAAGCTGTGGTACATATACACAATGGAATACTATGCAACTATAAGAAAGAGAGATCTCTTATCCTTTGAGACGACATGGAGGGACCTGGCGAGCATTATGCTAAGCGAAATAAGCCAGTCAAAGAAAGACAAGTATCACATGATCTCACTTATTTGTGGAATATAATGAAGAAAATAGGTGATGAACAAAATAGACCCGGAGACATAGAAGCAGGATTCAGACTGACAAACTTCAGAGGAGGGTTGAGGGGGGAGATTAAACCAAAGAACTTATGTATAGCATAACCAATGGATATAGACAACAGTGCTAGGGAAGTGGGGTCGGGAATGGGAGGAGGGTGTCAATGGGGGAAAAAGGAGAAACATCTATAACAAAAATAAATTAATTAAATAAAAAAAGGTAAGTGCTTACAAAGGAGTTAGTATATTTCCAAAAAAAAAAAAAAAAACTCCAAAAATATAAATTACTGGTTCTCAAATGTTTTGGTCTCAGGAACCCTTTAAAAATTATTGAGAACTACTCCAAATAACTTTTGTATATGTGTGCTATGCCTATAAATACTCATTATATTAGAAATCAAAACTGAAAATTTTTATTTAATAAAAATTTAAAATTTATTTAGTCATTAAAAATAATAAATTCATTGTGTTGACATAAATAACATTTTTATGAATAATAACTATATTTTCAAAATAATAGAACAGCATGGTTTTACATTCTTATAAATTTCTTTAATGTCTATTTATGGACGATGGCTGATTTTTTTTTTCTTTATTGATTTTAGAGAGAGGAAGTGAGAGAGAGAGATTGAAACATTGATGAGAGAGAACATCAATTGGCTGCCTCCTGCATACTCCCCACTGGGGATCTGGCCCACAACCTGGGCATGTGCCCTGACTGGGAATTGAACTGGTAACCTCTTGGTGCATGAGTCGATGCTCAACCACTGAGCCACACCAGCCAGACAGATGGCTGATTCCTATATCTTTGTTAATTTGTTTCAATATCATAGATTAGGTAATCTTGGAAAACTTCACTATACACTCAAAGAATGGGAGTGATAAGGGCAAATAACAGCTTATTCTTATTAGGAAAAAAGTCTTGATGTATGGATCACTGGAAAGGGTTTCAGGAATCCACAGGAGTTCTTGTACCATACGTTAAGAACCACTGCCTTAAACCATGCAAATGTTATCTATTATGGGATTTTTGTCTAACCATTTTGGCATCAAGTAGAACATTTAGTAGAAACTGGAACAAGACAGAGACAATTTACAGACTAGACCAATCTTATGAGTATTCTTTATTTTTCAGAATAATAGAGTAAGTTAGCAGAATTCAGGGTCATAACTGAACACAACTACATTTTGCATTAGAAATCAGTTCACCAATTCAATTATTTTTGTCTTTCAGGCAGCTGTGCAAGGTGAATCCTGTCACATGAATATATAACTCTAAAGTGGGTTTATAGCCTCTGTACAAACTAATATTAAGACTCCAATCAAATATGAAGTCAAAATTCTTTTTATAAATATGTATGTATTCAATGTCTACTTTATGCAAGGCTCATAATAGGTGCTGGGCTTATAAAAAGTTGTAAGAATAGTTTCTGCCCTTGAGCAAGTTATATATGTAACCCTGGTGTAAATGTATTTTTTGCCATATTCAATAATTCCCAAATTAGTCTGATGATTAAATGTCTCAGAATTATCTGGGGAGATTTAAAAATTATAGATCCCTAGACCATGAGATATGCTGTTTAAGTGGACCGGGGTGGTACTCAGATATTTGGATTTTTAAAAGTGACCCAGGTTGCCCTGGTTAGTGTGGCTCAGTTGGTTGGAGCATTGTCCCATACATTGAAAGCTTGTGGGTTCGATCCTGGTCAGTGTGTGTGTGGGAGGCAACTGATCGATGTTTCACTCTCATATTAATGTTTCTCTCTCAATCTCTCTCTCTCTGTCTCCCCCCCCCCCCCTTCTTCTCTCCTTTCCTCTCTCCCTTAAAGCATTTCCTTGAGTGAGGATTTTAAAAAAAAGTGACCCAGGTGATTTTATGTAATGATAGGTTTGGGAATGAATACTAACCACATGAAACAAAGAAATGGATTTGGTCTTTGCCCCTAGTACTGTCACATATAAAATATGATCTCATGCCCTGGCCGGTTTGGCTCAGCGGTTGGAACGTCGGCCTGCGGACCAGAGAGTCCCGGGTTTGGTTCCCACTAGGGGCACGTACCAAAAAATAAATAAAGTTATCCTTTTAAAAAAATAAAATAAAATAAATAAATAAAATATGATCTCAGTATTTCAAAAGTATATCATTGTTGAAAGATCTGTGTTTCCAGAAGAAAGAATACATATTTAATTTCACTCAGTTAAAATAGAAAATGAGTATTTATTTCAAATATTTTATAGTACATCTGCCTTTATCATAGACAAAGAATAATGAGAGATGTTACCACAGCAGTTTCCAATACACTACACCACTGGAAAAAACCTAACATCTTTTTCAACAAGCATTTGACTACAAAAATAGTTATTTTATAGAACTTTGATTCAGTTTCTTTAAAATGAATTCAATGAGATGCCCTGTGTTTCATTACACTTATCTTCAGGGTTCCACAGATTATATTATAGTATTTCAAAACCTATGTAGTCTTCCATCACACATTTCTTCTGAGGATATATTATGTAACAAGTAGCAACCTAGAGACTTATGATCCAGTAGGTATTGCAGTGGGTGTTCTTTGCTAATAATTGTAGCCATTATTAATTATATTCAAGTAAATATGAAAAACAAAAGCTTAAAGTTTCCTTCCTTCCTAGCATAAGGTGGGAAAAGGAAATAGCTAAATCAGCCATAAATATAATGATTTTTAATTTTTTTCTTTATTGATTTTAGAGAGAGAGAAAGGGAGAGGGAGAGCTAGAAACATCAATGAAAGAGAACAACTATTGGCCATCTCCTGCATGTCCCCCACTGGGGGTTGGGCCCACAACCTGGGCATGTGCCCTGACCAGGAATCAAACCGGTGACCTCTTGGTGCATAGGTCAATGCTCAACCACTGAGCCACGCTGGCCAGGCAAATATGATGATTTTTAAAAATTGATGTATATTCCTCTTGATTTTGTGATTGAAAGTAACTTCAAAATTAAAGACTCCCTGCCCAGATCTTGATTTCTTAATACCTTTCCCCATGAAAAGGAATCTGGGCTTATTGGAGAAACAGCTAATTTCAGGACTAGAGCAGGAAGATACAAGATGGCCTGAACCACCTTGTTGTGCCAGAAATAAAGAAATGCTCAGAAAATAAAGTGGAAGCATGTCAGTAGGAGCCAGCTTAAAGGGCCTCTCATTAGTCTCATCTGGGATAACTAGAGCATCAAAATAAAGAGTAATACATTATTATTTATTGAATAAAATAAAAAACCATTATTTCATATTAAAGAGAGAGAGCGATAGGAGGAAAGGGAAAACTATTCCTTAAAAGAGATTTCCCACTAATAGATAAATACAGAGAGAATAGTGGAGTTGGAAAATCACCATTTTTCAACTATCATGGAAAAGATTGGTTTCAGGAACCATCATCAATGGATTCTAAATCTAGGCAGGAAGATTGATGAGAAGCAGCATATTTTCATGTTTTTAAAGTATCTCCCCATAGACTGTGTACTGTTTATTGGAAAAGGAAAATAATAACCATACAGTGGAAAAACTAGGAACACTTTGATCAGTGATCATGTACTTCCTGATGTAATACCCCAAGGATATAACATCACTTGAATCTAATCATGAAGAAATGTCAAGCATTCTAATAACTAGCTGTTATGAAAGACCAAAAAAAAAAAAAAAGGCAAGGAAGTAACTGTTCTCATTAAAAGGGACAAGAGACTTGACAACTACAGTTGATACATGATCATAAACTGGAACTCGTATGGGGGAAGGGTGCTATAAGAGATTTGTTGGAACAATTGACAAAATTGGAATATGGACCATAGATTAGATAAAATAGCTCCTACATTTGATAACTGTGTAACGATATATAAAGGCATATCTTTTCCCTGGCCAGGTAGCTTTGTCAGTTGGAGCGTCATCCCAATATGCCAAGGTTTTGGGTTTGATCCTTGGCCAGGGCACATACAATAATCAACCAATGAATATATAAATAAGTGGAATGGCAAATTGATATCTCTCCCTCCCTCCCTCCCTTCTACTCTCTCTAAAAATCAATGGAATACATATCCTCTGGTGAGGATTAATAAAAATAAAATAAAATAAATTAAAATGTTAAGGGCCCTCCAATTTCTCTCTCTTAGACTTCATTCCAAAATGGTCTAGAACATTCATCATGAATCTTTTAATTTATTCAGTCATTTTATTTCCATTATTATTATTAGTTGGGTGGTAGTTATCTTTCATTATTTTAGTTTATTATATGCTGTCAATAAGAAGAAAAGCAGCTGGATTTACAAAAGGCAAAAAAATGTCCTATTCCCAGTTGCAGAAACTTTTTATATTTGCAACTAAAATCTGATCCTAGACTTTTTTTCCTGTGTGTAAAATCACTGTTTTACTACAACTGACAAAGTAATTGAGGGTGGCTCTTCTCTCATGGATAACCTCACAATTTAATCAGTCCTACAAGCTGGAAATTTGAGGGTGATATGACTCTCTTCCCTTCCTTATAATCATTCACACCATCAAAGAAAGATGTCCTGTTTATTTCTTCTTAAATTTAAAAAATGTATCTATTTATGTCAATCTCACTGATATACTACTGATGCTAGCTTTCACCTGAATTACCACAAAATCCTGTTTGCTGACCTAGCTGCTTTCGATCTTTTCCCACTATTCCATTCTAGATGTTTTAAGAAATAGACTAATTGAGCCAGTTATTCAGATGAATCAAGGTTAAACAAGGGAGAAAAGGCAAAGTAAGTATACTTGTTCATTTCCTTAAATTATTTGAGATCATTAGCTTTTCTACTTCCTATAAGAATCATCTAAAGTTCCCTCTAAAATAATTGGTTAGATCTGAGGTTTTTTTTTTTTATTACTCTTTTAGTCTCACAATTTTTTTTCTTTATTGATTTTAAAGAGAGAGGGAGAGAGAGAGAAATATCAATGAGAGACAGCATCGATTGGCCACCTCCTGCATGCCCCCCACTGGGGATCGAGCCCACAGCCTGGGCATGTGTCCTGACCAGGAATCAAACCGGCATTCCTCTTGGTACATGGGTAGATGTTCAACCACTGAGCCACACCAGCTGGACTGTCTCACAATTTTTAAACTTTATTTTCTAATTATAAAAGTATGTATGCCCTTAAGTTCAAACAATTGAGAAACATGTGAAATAAAAATATAGGTTCTCTTTGCCCTGGGCGAATTGGCTCAGCAGTTAGAGCATCAGCTGAGGACCAATGAATCTCGGGTTCTATTCCAGTCAAGGGCACGTACCTCGGTTTCGGTTCGTCCTCCAGCCTAGCCGGGGTTGTGCTGGAGGCAACCAGTCAATGTGTCTCTCTCACATCAATGTTTCTCTCTCTGTCTCCTTCCCTCCCACAATATCTGATGATAAACAGAAAAATATCCTCAGGTGAGGATCAAAAAAAAAGTATACACACACACACACACACACGCTCACACACACATTCTCTTCACTCCAATGTTACCAACAAAGATAACCACTGTTAAGTTTTTGTATCCTTCTAGACTTTTTTCCATGCTGTACTAATGTGTTTATCATTCTGCACAATTCTTTTATTTCTTATTTAACAGGTAAGTCTTTTTAAATTTAATTTTTATTTTATCAAAGTTATAGATAGATAGTTCTTATAGTTTTAAAAGTCAAATAATTTAACAATTAAAATTGTTTCTAATCATTATGTAACACATCCATATGATTTAAAATAGAAAAAGTACAAAGGTCTATACTATGAAAAATCTCCCTTCTACCTCTGCCTCTGAGACACCAAAATCACAAGGCAACAAATGACATCAGATTTTATGCATCCTTCATATACAAATATCCACGTGTGTGTGTGCACGTGCGTGCACACACACATACACACACTTTAAAGATCTTTCCAAATTATTAAATAAAGGGTTTCCTCAATTTTTTTTTTTTTTTTTTAACCTCACCTGAGGACATTTTTGTTCAGATAGAGTGGGAGGGAGAGAGAAGAAGAGAGAGAGAGAGAGAAACATCGATGTGAAAGGGACACGTCGAGTGGCTGCCACCCACATGACCAACCAGGGCCAGGAACAAACTGCAAGCAAGATACGCGCCCTTAGCAGGAACTGAACCTAGGTCTCACTGGACCGCAGGCCGACGCTCTAACCGCTGAGCAAAACTGGCCAGGGCTCAACTTTTTATATAGCTTCATGGTTTTCCATTGTATAGACATGCCTTTATTTCATTGGAATACCTCATTTATCTAATCAGACATTTAGGATGTTTCCCATTTTTGTTTTTGTAAATAATCTGCTATGAATATACATCATTTTGCTTGTGTGAGTAATCTGTGGAGTATATTCCTAGAAAGGGAGTTGTGGGTCAGAATTTCATAAGATAGATTTTCTGGGAAGCAGATTCTGGGACAGAAGTTTAGAGTTCAGGATGTTTATTAGGGCATGCTCTTGGGTCTAATAGCTATGGAAAGAAGAAAGAGGAAGTGGGATTGAGCAGAAGGTAAAACTGAGCTTTGAGGGGCCCCATGCAGTTTCAGCCAACTCAGCAGGAAGCTGTGGAGCTTAAATGACCTATCAGAATCAGCCCACAGTGGGTGGGAATGGCTGGGCCTTTATACCCCCTCCTCCATCAGTCATGGCTGTGGGCAGCTCAGGAAGGCATTGACCTTAGGTGAGGCAACTCTTCGAAGCCGAGGCAAAACCTGAAAGGGCTGACAGTTGAAGATTGCTGACAAATTGCAGCAGCTGAGACAGCAAGACCTTTTTGGAGAGGGATATCTGGGTCTTAGCCACTCTGATTAGGAGAAAAGTGACATCTCAGTGTAGTTTCAGTTTTCCTTTGCTTTATTTTGAGGGAAGTTGAACTTGTTTTTATAAGTTCAAGACCCATTTCTTCTCCCCCTACCCCTTTTAACTGTCTGTTTATATCCTTTGCACATTTTTCTTTTGGGTTGATTTTTTTTTTTTTTTTTTGTAAGTGATATGTAGGAACTCTCAAAGTTAAGGAAATTAGCTATACTCTCATCACATACCCTCCCAATAAATTCATATGATAATATTTGGATAAATTAACATTTTGTGTTTACATGATTATGGTTATAGAAACATTATTCACAACTGAGTCACATCAACTACTATAATTACCTTTCTTTCTTATGCCATTTCTGTTTTTCCTATAGTAAAAACTGGCTCATTTTAAAACTTTACTTAGTTTTCCATGTGTCTGTCACTAATTCCTCTTTCAACCTTTCAACAGATGTACCACTGTAGTCTATGCTACCAACATCCTTGTCTGAATTATTGGGGGATTAGGCAATTATGAGGCAAGCCATTTGCCTCTTTATTATCTCCCGCTTTCCACCCTTAATCTGCCAATAGTCTCTTCTCATATGGCAGCCAGAGTTATCCTTTTAAAATGTCACCCCAATAAATTTTAATTAAAAAAAATGAAAACTAGTTACAAAATAGGGGTGTAAAGTGCAGCATAGGGAATGTAGTCAGTAATATTGTAGTAACTATATATGGTGCCAGGTGGGTGTTAGTATTATCAGGGGCATCATTTTGTAAATTATATAAATGTCTAATCACTACGCTGTACATCTGAAACTAATATATAATACTGAATGCCAACTGTAATTGAAAAATAAAATAACACTGTAGTAAGAGATGTCATGCTTGAGGAAATTACAAATAAAGATATGAAAAGGCAAAAATAATTAAGTTCCATGTGTACTTTAAAAATAAATTAAATGTAAACCAATCATTTCACTCCTCCAGTGGATCTCTATTTTCCTCAAAGAAAAGACAGTTATTGCAGTGATCTACAAGGCCCTGCATGGCATATGCGCCAACCTGTACCTGTCTGACCTCATTTTCTACTGCTGCGCCTGCATCTCTCCCTCTCACATTTCTCCATCCCCACTGGCAGTTCCCTCTGCCTGAAAATTTCTTCTGCCAGATAGCCACATGACTAATTCCTTAATTTCCCCAGCTCTTGAATAAAATGTCACTTTACAATGATGTCTTTCCTCACCATCCTATTTTAAATTGAAATATACATCTTATCCCTTCACTACCTAAAGCAATTTTAATCCTCCTTACCTTGCTTTACTTTTTCTTTTTTCTTTTCTTTTTTTTTTTTTTTTCATCCTCACCCGAGGACATTTATCCATTTTTTGTTCAGATAGAGTAGGAGGGAGAGAGAGAGAGAGAAACATCGACGTGAAAGGGACACATGGAGTGGCCTCCACCCGCATGACCCAACCAGGGTCGGGGACAAACTGCAACCGAGATATGTGCCCTTAGCAGGAACCAAACCTGGTCTCTCTGGACTGCAGGCCGACGCTCTAACCGCTGAGCCAAATCAGCCAGGGCTACATTTTCTTTTTAATATAGCCTTTATTGCCCTCTAATGAAGAATTTATTTATTATCTTATGCCCTCTGCTAGAATGAAAACTCCATTAAGATAGTTTGTGGCTCAAGGTGGTCACTTAATACATATTTATTGTTAATGACTATCTTAAAATGTTCAAACCCATTAGAAAAGTTAGTTTCCCATTTTTGTGCCTCCTGGAATTTCTTGTCCTCTACCTTTTGTATTGCTGTCCTTCTGTACAGCCATCATCCATGAACTTGTCTTCATTGTCAATTTGAAAATCCTGTTCATCTCTCTCCTGTGGTGGACCTCCTAGTTGCTAGACCCCTTTGTCTTCTTTTCTGCTTTTCTCTTTCTTTTTCAATGAGCATTTCCTGTTTGTTTTGTTTTGTTTTGTTTTGTTTTTTGGTTTATTCTTTTTTGTGTGTGGTAGCCTCCTAAGAAAGAATGCAGTTTTATATGTCTGAAATTGTTTTTAGTCCACCTGGATGTTTCATTGATAGTATGACTATGCATAGAACCCTAGATTAGAAGTAATTTTCCATGAGGATTTTTTAAATTATGTTTTTATAAATTTTTTTTAGAGAGAGAGGAAGGGAGAGAAAGAAACACCAATGTGAGAGAGAAACATCAATCAGCTGCCTCCTGTACACCTTCTACTGGGGATAGAGCCTGAAACCCAGGCATATGCCCTGACCGGGAATCGAACCAGGTCCTCTCAGTCCCTGGGACAATGCTCAATCCACTGAGCCACACCGGCCAGTTCCTTGAGGATTTTAAACACAGCAACTGCTGTCTTCTAGTTTCCAGTGTTGGTCTCAAGAAGTGAGATGTAATTTTAATTTTTTTAATTTTTTATTTTTTTAAATCTTTATTGTTGAATGTATTACAGATGTTCCTCATTTTTCCCCCATTGACACCCTCCTCCCCACTTTCGCCCCCCTCCCACCTTTTCCCACACTATTGTCTGTGTCCATTGGTTATGCATGTAAGTTCTTTGGTTTATTTCTTCCCACTCCCCAACCCCTTTCCCTTTGAGGTTTGTCAGTCTAGCAATGAATTTGTACTTCTTAATCCCTTCACCTTTTTCACCCATTCCCCCACCCCCACCCCCCAAATCTGGCAACCAACAAAATGTTCTCTGTATCTATGAGAATGTTTCTGTTCTGCCTGTTCATTTTGTTTGTAGATTCCATTGTCGATAGATACGTATTCATTGCCATTTTGTTTGTTCATATATTTTATCTTTTTCATCAAAAAGACCCTTCATCATTTCATATAATAATGGTTTGGTGGTGATGAACTCCTTTAACTTTTTCTTGTCTGGGAAACTTTTTATATGGCCATCAATTCTAAATGATTGCTTTGCAAGATAGAGTAATCTTGGTTGTAGGTTCTTGCTTTTCATCACTCTGAATATTTCTTGCCACTCCCTTCTGGCCTGCAAAGTTTCTTTTGAGAAATCAGCTGACAGTCTTATGGGAACTCCCTTGTAGGTAACTGACTGCTTTTCTCTTGCTGCTTTTAAGAGTCTCTCCTTATCTTGAACCTTTGCATTTTGACAATGATGTGTCTTGGTGTGGGCCTCTTGGGGTTCATCTTGTTTGGGACTCTGTGCTTCCTGGACTTGTATGTCTGTTTCCTTCACCAAGTTAGGGAAATTTTCTGCCATTATTGTTTCAAATAGGTTTTTGATTTCTTGTTATCCCTCTTCTCCTTCTGGCACCCCCAAGATGCGAATGTTGGCACGCTTGAAGTTGTCCCAGAGGCTCCTTACACTATCCTCATTTCTTTGGATTCTTTTTTCTGTTCTGATTGGGTGTTTTTTGCTTCCTTATATTCCAAAGCAATGGTTTGCTTCTTGGCTTTACCTACTCTACTATTAAATCTGTGTAAATTATTCTTTATTTCAGTTAGTGCCTCTTTCGTTTCTGACTGGTCCTTTTTTATGCTCTTGAGGCCCTCACTAAGTTCACTGAGGTTCTCACTAAGTTTATTGAGCATCCTTATGAGCAATATTTTGAACTCAGCATCTGTTAGGTTGCTTATCTCCATTTTGCTTAGTTCTTTTCTTGGGGTTTTGTTCTGTTCTTTCATTTGGGACCTATTTCTTTGTCTCCTCATTTTGGACGCCTCCCTGTGTTTGTTTCTGTGTATTACTTAACAAGAGGTATGGGGCTAGCTGAGACCAGATGCTGCTTGTTTGAAAGAATTTAGGAAAACCTGAAGCAGGATCCAAGACAGGCCAATCCTATGGTGAAGCAACTGGCAACAGCTTGGGTGGGCCTGAAAGTTGGGTGGGGCGGGCCTCAGGGAACCACCAGGGCAGGGCAATCAGTGTGAGCCAGGTTGCTAGAGTCCCAGATATGGCGGCTGCCTGCCATCCCAGGGAAGGGCTCACCAGAGGAACAAAGGCCTCTGACAGCACGTTTGTCCCGGAGAAAGCCCCCTCTCCAGCTCTCGCTCCAGTGCCAAACAGCTCAGTTCTTCCCTGTATGTCTCTGGTGCCCCTCGAGCTGCCTCCCCTCCAAGCTTAGGGGGAGTGAGTCAGATAAGTACGTGTGCGGGCCCTTTAAGGAGCTGCCTGGAGCTCCAGCCACCTCAGCCTCGCTGAGCCTCAGTTCCCGCTGGTTTTTCCAGCCATAAGTTATGGGGAGTTCTCTTCCTGGCACTGGAACGTTGAGCGGGGCATCTGGTGTGGGACAGGGACCCCTCAGTCCTCAGGGAGGACCTTCCCAGCCGCGGGAGCCTCCTGATTTTTATCTGCCACATGTGGGTGTAGGACCAATCCATCGCGCCTTCGCGCCTTCGCGCCTTCGCGCCTCAGCTCCTCCTACCAGTCTGGATGTGGCTGCTGCTTTAATTCCGTAGTTGTAGGACTTCCATTCAGCTTGATTTCAGGCAGTTTTGAATGATGGTTGTTCTGTAGTTTAGTTGTAACTTTGATGTGGTTGTGGGAGGATGCGATACTGCATTTACCTACGATGCCATCTTGACCGGAAGTCGTTGTAATTTCAATTTTTGATCTCTTTTTTTTTTTCTCTGAAAGTTTTCTTTTTTCTTCCAGTGCATGATGTGGTGTGTAGTGGGCCTTTTTCTTATTTAATCTGCTGGCCACTCAGTAGGTCCTTTATCAGGGGATTTATGACCTTTGGTTCCAGGATATGTTCTTGATTTATTTCTTTGATAAGTTCTTCCTGTTTGTTTTCTTTGTTATCTAGAATTTCTTGAGATATGGTATCTCTTTTCAAAAAGCACTCAGCAGATTGCCATCAAATTGCCTTTTATTAGACATAATTTGCATAATGGTACAGAAAGTGAACTAAAAGAAACAACATATTCCAAGGTTTAATAACACATAAAAGAATTTAGTAAGAGGCAAAATCAGTATGCTGTCACTTTCTTTTTTTTTTTTTTTTTTTTATCCTCACCCGAGGATATTTTTCCATTTTTTGTACAGATAGAGTGGGAGGGAGAGAGAGGAAGGGAGAGAGAGAGAGAAACATCGACGTGAAGAGACACATCGAGTGGCTGCCACCCGCACGACCAACCAGGGCCGGGGACAAACTGCAACCGAAGTAAGTGCCCTTAGCGGGAACCGAACCCGGGTCTCTCCGGACCACAGGCCGACGCTCTAACCGCTGAGCCAAACTGGCCAGGGCAGTATGCTGTCACTTTCTAAGAATAACTGAGCTAACGATGTTTCTAAGGCCAAACTGGGAGTCACCTCCCCTTGAAGGATCTTCACATGTTCTAAAACCTAAAACAGTACCTGACACCTTGTAGAAAATTAGTAAATATTAATTGAATGAATATATGTCTTTGGCAAGTATACTTAAATACATTTATAGATAATAGAAAATAAACACTGTACACATGCCTCAAGTAGCTTTATCTCTGGAAAGTCCCTAATTTTTAAAATTTGTTTTTATTTATTAATTTATTTTTATTACAGATGTTTCTCATTTTTTCCCCCATTCCCTATTTTTTTTAATCGGTTAAAACATTTAAATTAAGATCTAATATTTACATTTTTTGTTATATTTACTTCTCTGTCAACCTGGAGTCAATTCACAATCACTCTGAAGAAAAGGAATCTATTTTGCTATAATACAAAGGTATGATTTTTGATATTCCAACATTTCCATATTTTTATATTTAATGTCAACAATGTAATACAGATAAAGTTCTTTCTATTAAGTGCTAGATATATTCCATGGTAAGGGGCTTCAAAGTAATCCAAGAAAGTATAATGACACTGTTTCTTTTTTCTAATCAAACTTCCTTTCATTGCTCTTGATGGACATCACATGATTTTGTCCAAAGACATAAACTATGATAATATTTTTCTTTTAGGAAATTAAAACAAAAACACTCAAGGAACCCACAGCTTCCTCAGCACGGTATAGAATAGTATTTGAGACACAAGTTAGTTCCAGGATCAGTTGGCTTGGGAGATGCCCAGGGTTTGTTGTTTCCATTTATCTTTGATTTGCACTATAAAAAAGGCACACCAAAGTTATAGTATTGTTGCTGGTAGGAGGAAGAATAATAATAAGCCATGAAATATGATTGACCTCCTCCTTCTTTTACTTTCTCTTTCTATTTCTGCTGATATGCCTTACTTAATAGCACATAGAAACACAGGTCCTTAATATCTCACAGGCACCCTTAAGAGCTAAGAATAAATGGAAAAGTAGAATCTGAATCCTGAATTGCATATACTATAAAGTTCCTAAATAAGGAAAAGTCTGCTATGCATAATCACAACATCCCCAAACTAGACAATGGCATTTAAATAGTGGATAGATGTACTTTCTAAGACCAAATCCCAGAAGATATTCTGAAGGTTGATTAAGACCCTTAAACCATTCAGTAATTTACATTAATTACATTATATTTAAATTACAGAATGTATTGTCATAAGCTATCTATGGATCTATATAGTTTTCCAAGAAGCTTTTTATACTTGCTATAAACAATTGTGAGTTTAACCTAGTGGGCTAAACTCTTTTGTAAGTGTGTCAGTTTGAATCCATAGAGGAGCAGACACCAAGATGAGATTAGATGTGCAAGGAATTTATTGAAGGAAATGCTAATGAAAGATAAAGGGGAAGGGAGTGGGATTAGACGGGGAGAGTAATGCAGGCCTAACACCAGTGACAGGAAAGAGGGAAGGCAGGATTAAGTGGGAAGAGCCTCAGACCATAAAGCAATCCTGAGAAAATATCACCCATGCCAGTATGAAGTTCCTTAGCTGAAGTTGCCAATTAAATCAGGATTTGTGCAGGAATAGAGTGGTTCTTTTTTTTTTTTAATCCTCACCTAAAGATATTCTTACAGTAATCCTCAGCTAGAGCTGGAGTAAGAGAGGGAAGGAGAGAGAGAGAGAAACATCAATATGAGAGAGACACATTGGTTGCTACCCGCACAACCCCAACAAGGGCCAGGGACGAATCGCAACCAAGGTTCATGCCCTTAGCAGGAATAAAATCCAGGACTCTTTGGTCTATGGGTGACACTCTTACTGCTGAGCCATACCAGCCAGGGCTAGAGTGGTTCTTATACCCTACTGTGCTCAGTCATTGACTGGGAGCAGCCTAAGGGAAATATGGCCTGCCATGAATGCATTAGAGCCAAAAGGATGTCAGCTGTCAATCAGCTATGCTTTCTGTAGCAGAATTCCTTGAAGGAGAATCTAAGTGGGGTACCTCCATGATTATCACAGTCCACCTCTTGTTTTGCCCTAATCCATTACTACATGTATGTTCAGGAAGCAGATTGGCCATGTTTCCTGTTGGCTTATTCTTCTGAGGGGAAACTTAAAAGAGGAAGATTAATGGAATAAGCTATAGTCCCATAAGTATGGTTAGTCTCAGGCCACAACTAGTGTTCACCATTTCTCTCCTTTACTATCCATTCTAAATTTCTCTAACCCTCAGCTATTACCTCCAGTGGGTCATTAACATGAATCAGATAAGTCTAGCATATTCAATTGAATAAATGCCCCAATTTCAGAAATATATTTGATGATACGTTCATGAAGTAGACAGTGTGAAAATTTCTTTTAAGAACTCTCCAAGGGCTTCTGGTCAAGATGGTGATGTAGATAAATGCAATACTCAGAACCTCCCACAATCACATCAGAATTACAGCTAAACTACAAAACAATCGTCATTCAAGACTGCCTGAACTCTAGTTGAACAGAAGTCTTATAACTAAGTACATAAAGATGAAGCCACATTGAGACTAGCAAAGGGGAAGGAGTTGCAGAACAGGCTGGTACTCTACTCACATGTGGTGGTTAAAAATCAGGAGGAATATCTCGGTTGTGGAGATCCTCCTCAGGATCCAGAGTTCCCAGCCCCACACCAGAAACTCCACCCCAGGGTTCCAATGACAGGAAGAGAAGTCCCCATAACTTCTGGCTATAAAAAACAGCAGGGTTGTGGCTGAGTGAGACAGAGTGTTCCTGGAGTCCCAGGCATTCCTCTTAAAGGGCCCACACACAGACTTACTTGGACTCACACACTCTGAGCTCCAGCTCTAGAGCAGCAGCTCAAAAGCCACCAGGGACATAGTGGGAGGAACTAAATTGTCTGGCTTCAGGACAAATATTGGAGAGGCAGCTTTTTCCCAGACAGAAGTGCTAGCAGAGGATATTATTCCTTTACTGAGCTCGCTCCCACAGAGTTGGCAAACAGACACCATTTCTGAGTCTCCATCAACTAGGCTAATACTGTTTGCCCAACCTTGGTGATTCCCTGATTGCCCACTCCACCCAACTTGTGGACCCACCCAAGTGGTTTCCAGTGACTTTTCAATACAAACAGCCTCTCTTGGTTCACACTTTGGACTTTCCTAAAATCTCTCAAACAAGCAGCACCTAGCCTCCGTGTACCTCATGCCTCTTGCTAAGTGGCCCCAGGCCTGGCTCAAATGGCAGCCAGCCTCAGTTCACAGCTTGGCTTCTCCCAGGCAACTCCAATCCCAGCATAAATAACCATCTGCATATCACGCTGTACCTCATGCCAGGTGGCCATGGGCAGGGCACAGGCAGTGGCTGACTCTGGCCTGCACCTTTAGGAACTACGTCAGAAAACAACCCAACCACCTTTTGAACAACACATTCAAGGGGAAGACTTAGTGGCACCAAAGCCGCATTGAAGTGAGTCCTGCTCCATGGGGTTGGCCCCTGCACTGCAGCTCCTCTGCTATAGTCATAGCTAGTCCTTGCAGCAAATCAGCCTGTGGGTCAATCCTCCCAGTGACATGCCAACTGCAATAAAGGCTCAACTACAACAGGAGGGTGCACACAGCCCACATGGGTTGTGCATCTGGATCACACCTAGCCCAGGTGACTGGGGAGGCTGTGCCACTGGTCCCTATGGGACAACTACATAAGGCCACTCTACCAAGACTGGGAGATGTAGAAACTCTACCTGTTACAAAGAAACAAACATAAGGAAGCAGAAAATGAGACAAAACAACAGGTCCTAAATGAAAGAACAGGAGAAATCTCCAGGAAAAGAATAAATGAAATGGAGGCAAGTGAGCTACCAGACACAGAGTTCAAAACAATGGTTATAAGGATGCTCAAGGAACTCAGTAGAACTTCAACAGTGTAACAAAGAACATGGAAACCATAAAAAAAAAAAACAGTCAGAAATGAAGGATGCATTAACTGAAATGAAGAATGAATTACAGGGAATAAACAGAGTAGATGAAATAGAAAATCAAATCAGTAATTGGGAATATAAGGAAGAAAAAAAAAACCAATCAGAACAGCAAAAAGGAAAAAGAATTTAAAAAATGAGGATAGTGTAAGGTGCTTCTAGGACAACTTCAAGCATACCAACATTCACATCATGGTGGTATCAAAAGGAGAAAAAAGAGAGAGTAAGTAATTGAAAACCAATTTGAACAAACAATAATGAAATACTTCCCTAAACTGGTGAAAACAATACACATATAAGTCTAGGAAGTGCAGAGTCCTAAACAAGATAAACCCAAAGAAGCCCACACCAAGACATATAATAAGTAAACTGAAAGGTTGCCCTGGCTGGTTTGTCTCAGCAGTGGAACATCAGCCCATGGACCAATGAGTCACAGGTTCCATTCTGGCCAAGGGCATGTACCTCAGTTGCGGTTTGACCCTGGCCCTGGTGGGGGTCAATCAATTGACCAAGTGAAGGAGGCAACCAGTTGATGTGTTCCTCTCACATAGATCTTTCTCATTTCCCTCTCTCTCCCTCCTACTCTATCTGAAGATAAATAGAAAAAAAATCATCTGATGAAGATTTAAAAAAATGACAAAGGTCAAAGACAAAGAGAATCTTAAAAGCAGTAAGAGAAAGACAGTTACCTACAAGGGAGCTCCCACAAGGCTGTCAGCTGATTTCTCAATAGAAACTTTGCAGACCATTAGGAATTGGCAAGAAATATTCAAAGTGATGGAAAGCAAGGACCTACAACCAGGATTACCTAGCAAATCTATCATTTAGAATTGAATGACAGATAAATAGCTTCCCAGACAAGAAAAAGCTTGAGTTTATCACCACCAAACCAATATTACAAGAAATGTTAAAGGGTGTGCTTTCAGAAGGAGGAAAAAGATAAAAAACAAGAATAATAAAATGGCAATAAATATATATCTATCAACAATTACTTTAAATGCTCCAATCAGCCCTGGCCGGTTTGGCTCAGAGTTAGAGCGTCAGCCTGTGGTCTAGAGAGACCGGGTTCGGTTCCCACTAAGGGCATGTACCTCAGTTGCAGCTTGTCCCCGGCCCTGGTTGGGTCATGCGGGTGGCAGCCATGTATACCTTTCTCGATGTGTACCTTTTACATCAAGGATTCTCTCTCTCCCTCCCTCTCTATCTGAACAAAAAAAAAAAAATTAAAAAAAGGAAAAGTGTCCTCGGGTGAGGATTAAAAATTAAAAATAAAAATAAATAAGCTGGGGTAGCAATACATATAACAGACAAAATAAACTTTAAAACAAAGGTTATAACATGAGACAAAGAAGGACTCAGCAATTTCACTTCTAGGTATTTATCTGAAGAAACACAAAACACCAAATTTAAAAAATGTATATTCATATGTTCAGTATTATTTACAGTAGCCAAGATATGGAAGCACCTAAGTGTCCATCAGTATATAAATAGATAGAGAAGAAATGGTGCATATGTACAATGCAATATGATTCAGCTATAAAAACGAATGAAATCAACATCTGCAACAGTATGGTTAGACCTAGACAGTATTATGCTATGTAAGAGAATTCAGACAGAGAAAGACAAATGCTAGATGGTTTCACTTATATGTGGGATCTAAAAAACAAAATATACTAACAAGCAGAACAGAAACATAGCTACAGAGACACAGAAAACATTTTGACAGCTACCAAAGGGGAGGGGTACTGGGGGGGGGTGTAAAATGGTGAAGGGATTTAGAAATACAAATTGGTACAGAAAAGTCACAGGGATGTTAAGTACAGCAGAGAGAATATAGTCAATAATATTATAGTAACTATATATGATGTCAGATGAGTACTAGATTTATCCGGGTGATCATTCATAAGTTATATAAATGCCTAATTATGGGGTTATATACCTGAAACTAATATAATATTGTACATCAACTGTTAATTTAAAATTAAAATTAAAAAAAAAGAACTAACCAAGGACCCCATCTTACATGTCTGTTTAAAGTTTTGGATCATGCCGTCTTAATTTCTAAGTAATTATGGTATTGATACATATAACCAAAATAAATAAATTCAATAGTGAATCATAGGAAATATTTTGTAAATTAGATCCCAAGAGGCCACTGTATTTTACTGGAAACTATTCTTTACTAATTACCAGGAATTTATTTTTTTTCTGTGGTTCTGATATGTAATTGTTTCTGGTTTTAGAAAATTAAGTTTGCTTTACACAAGCACATTGTAATTGGGAGAACTTAAACAACTAATATGTCATATCTTTGTAGAAGGGGTTATAGCCTTTTATATATATTTTTATATTTTATAATTATCTTTAATAGGCTTATGTATTTAGATTACTGAATTCCCTCAGGCCACTTTCTTTTTTTTTTTATCCTCACCCGAGGACATTTTTTCCATTTTTTGTTCAGGTAGAGTGGGAGGGAGAGAGGAAGAGAGAGAAAGAGAGAAACATCGACGTGAAAGGGACACATCGAGTGGCTGCCACCCGCACGACCAACCAGGGCCAGGGACAAACTGCAACCGAGGTATGTGCCCTTAGCGGGACCCGAACCCGGGTCTCTCTGGATCGCAGGCCGACGCTCTAACCGCTGAGCCAAACCGGCCAGGGCAGGCCACTTTCTTTAACTCTCTGGGTCTCAGTTCCTCAGCTATAAATTATTATGGTATTTGTTACTATATCATGCAAATTAATTAGGGATAGTATTTATTATAACTAAATTTTAAAAATCTATGTGTACTAATTATTAATGTCATTTAAGTGCCTGAAATTTTTGGTTCAAAACAAATATACTATAATAGTTTTTTTAAAAAGCAATTTAAATAGCCTTTCAGCATGGTTTGGGGGCATCTGCATAAATGGCAAAAATTACTTAGAAAAACATGAAAGCCACGGCTTTTGACTTGCAGTATAAAATGTTTTCTTTGTACATTTGTGCAAATAATTAAAAGTTAAAAGTAATTGGTATTTCTCACATATCACACAGGTATATTAGAATCATTAATGTTTAGAACCATTAAAATTTATACAAAAAAAATTGTACAGATTTCAAAAGTAACCAAATAGCTGAAAAGGAAAAGTTCTTCCTTATAGGAGAATTCTAGCTAATAATTGCAGAAGTTATAGAATTTTTTTAAATGACAATTTTCAATTCCTAATGAAATAATGGATTTAGGCAATGATTACCAACTGATACTAAAACCATTAAGACATATGTTCAGTGGAGAACTTCATAATGGCTCCATCTACCTGAAAACATTTAACCCCACTGGTCAAAATTAACATCATTAAAAATGAGACTGCCTTGGTATTCTGGAACAGATAAAGGGCACTAGACAAGAAACTAAGGAAATTTAAATAAACTATGAACTTCAGTTGATAATAAGGTAACAATATTAGTTCATTAATTGCAACAAATATACCACACTAATGCAAGATGTTAGTAACAAGGAAACTTTGAGAGAGTAGGAACTCTGTACTATCTGCTCAGTTTTTCTTTAATCTAAAACTGTTCTAAAAAATAAGGGGTCTTACCCTGGCCAGTTTGGCTCAGCAGTTAGAGCATCAGCCTGAGGTTCAGAGAGACCCGGGTTCGGTTCCTGCTAAGGGTGCGTACCTCAGTTGCAGTTTGTCCCCGGCCCTGGTTGGGTCGTGTGGGTGGCAGCCACTCGGTGTGTCCCTTTCATGTCGATGTTTCTCTCTCTCTCCCTCCAACTCTATCTGAACAAAATATCTAAAAAAATAAATAAATAAATAAGTCCTCGGGCGAAGATTAATAAATAAATAAATAAATAAATAAATAAATAAATAAATAAATAAATAAGGGGTCTTTGGGAAGCAACCAGTTGATGTGTCTCTCTCACGTCAATATTCCTCTCTCCTTCCTACTCTATTTGAAGATAAATGGAAAAAAATATATCCTCGGGTGAGGATTAAAAAAAAAATTAAGAAAATAAACGACTAGATATCTGATCCTCTTGATGTAATGAAATAGGAGTTACATAGAACCACCTACAAAGTATTTCTGCCAAAAACACTGTACCTGGAATCTAATCAAGCATCTAGATCAAATTACTATAGGAAATGTGGTGGATAGCTGACTATGTTAAACAATACCACAAAGATGAAATCAAACAAATCCAGAATATGGGATTTTTGCAAATGATCTCATTTCTTAAATAAATAAATGGCATTAAAAAATTGGAAGAGGAGGAACTGCAATAGACTAAAGACTTATGGGATGTGTCAATGAGTTGACATTGAACCTGGATTCAAAGAAATCAACTTTCCCCAAAGTTATTTGGGGAAATTAGAACATGGATAAAAGAATAAATAATATTAAGGAATTTCTATTAATTAATGCCATAATGGCATTGTGGATATGGTTTTTTAAAGTCTGTTAGAGATATATCTGAAATATTTCAGTTTAATGTGAAAAATGGGAAAATTTTACATTTTTTCCATATGGAAAAGAGAAAATTAGATCCCTTTCTACCTCATAGTACACACAAAAATAAGTTCCATCTAGATTAAAGACCTAGTAGTAAAATCTCCCATCTTGCAAAAATTATAAACTACACAAAAAGACAAACCATTTCTATGTAGATACCTTAGAGAAAACTGAACACATGTGCATTGCAGCATTTTTTATAATAGCAAAAATCAGAAACAGCTAATATACATGAGTAGATGAATGCAACCAGTGTGATTTATTCATGCTATAGAAATCTATATAGCACTAAATGTAACAACATAGATACATCTCTAAAATATTATGTTGTGTTAAAAAAGGTAAGCTTCAAAAGGTGATATAAATTATGCCAGTTAAATAAAGTTTAAAAACACAAAAAATATCATGTTATTAATAGATACACATAAGGTAGAAGTATAAAAACAAACATGGAGCCCTGGCCAGTCTGGCTCAGTGGTTAGAGTGTTGGCCTGCCGACCGAAGAGTCTAGGATTTGATTCCTGGTCAAGGGCATGCACCTCAGTTGCAAGTTCAATACCGGCCCTGGTCAAGGTTGTGCAGGAGGCAACCAATTTATGTGTCTCTCTCACACTGATAATTGATCTCTCTCTCTCCCTCTCTCTTTCTTCCCCCACCTTCCTCCCACTCTATCTAAAAAAAGAAAAAGAAAAAGAAAAAAAATCAATGGAAAAATATCTTCCAGTGAGGATTAAGAAAAATAAAATATATAAAAACAGTCCTGGCTGGTTTGGCTCAGCGGTTAGAGCATCGGCCTGCGGTCCGCAGAGACCTGGGTTCGGTTCCCGCTAGGGGTGTGTACCTCGGTTGCAGTTTGTCCCTGGCCCTGGTTGGTCATGTGGGTGGCAGCCACTTGATGTGTCCCTTTCACGTGGATGTTTCTCTCTCTCTTCCTCTCTTTGTTCATATGTATATATATATAAATAAACATGGAAAGAATGCATACCACCTTAAAGTTAGTCATTACCATGAGGGGAAAAAAAAGAGATGAAAAGGCAGGACTTTACCTTATCTAGAGCTTTTTAGGTTTATTTGGAAAACTGAAGCAACTAAAGTAAAATCTGCATAGTGAATATACAGGGGTCAGCTATACTACTTTATGTATGTTTGATATATCTCATAACTCAAAAAAATAAGAAGAAATGCCTGAAGTAAAAATGAACAGAGAACATATGCTCAAATATTTTGCCATAAATCCGATTGACATACTCAGGAGGATGACCCCAGAATGTGATCCAGAATCATCAAGGGTCAAGAATAATTCTTATGGAGTCTAGTTCTCACCACTACCACCTAGATTTTCCAGGATGGCTTCTCAATTCAAAGGACTTTGGGTTGATAGGGATGAGTCCAGTACAGTATCATTAAATATCATTATACATTCCTCTCTAAATTCAATAGAAAATAGTAAATGCTTACTATGTGTAAAATACTGTGATAGAGTCCCAGCCTTGTTCAAAACTTCATTTGTCTCTAGCTAAATAATAGTAACAAGTAGTAGCAACTATAGGTGGTGAGCTAAATGGACGTGAATCTTACTCAACAAACTTGGATACACAAGAAATGATACATTAGTTTTTAAATATAAATTAAACTCATAGCTCCATTTTGAAAGCAGGTAGAAAATTTTGTCTTGTCCATTGGTGCCCCTCCCGTGTTACCTCAGTAGCCACCTTGCTAATACACACTCTACTGATTATCCTCCTTTTCCTGTCTTACTTCCCCATTTCCCTGCGCTCCCAAATAAACTACTTGCATTTGAATCTTCTTGGGTATAATTAATTATAGGGGAACCCAAAACAAAGGAAATTAAACATTAGGGCATCCTCACCTCAACTCAACCTCTTTGTTCATAAATGTTAAGAGTTGCTTAATCCATAGTAAACTTCTTAACTTCCTTCATATAGCTGTTTACTCTGACATGAGACTGAATTAACTTCCTTTACCAGTAATTAATTTAATTGTACTAAAATTTTAATGACATGTTTTCAAGAATTTACATAGTATAATATATGTAAGAACACATACCAATAAGATGTGACAATAATGACTCATAGGTCAAAGGTATCATGGAATGATAATACACCTTATGGGTGTGTCATACTTCACTAGGCTTAAGCTTCCATCCAGATGCTTAGGAAATCTATTTACTGGATAGTCAGAATCTATCAGAAGGAATTTTTATAAAAATAAAAGATATAAAAAACACTAGGCATTTTGGACTCCTTTTATGCTAAAGGGTTCTTCCAATCCAATAAGTGGTGTGACTTCTCTCATTAATTTTTATTCTCAATACAAATAACTTTGGATTCATGGGAATGGGACCAATATTTGTATCATTATATATCACTATACAGCCCTCTGTCGAATAGAAAATTACTAAATGCTCACTATGTGCAAAATATTGTGGTAGAGTTCCAGCCTCTTCAAAACTTAATTTCTTTCTAAACCAAAGCATTTGGTCAGCAATACTAACTATATACAGGTAGGGACTCCAACCCTTGTATGATCTATTTCTCCAGAGTGCATTAAATATTTCTCTTTTAAGGGGCTACAGTAGTCTTTCTCTTTCCATGGGGGATATATTCCAAGACCCCCACTGGATGCCTGAAACTACAGATAGTATTGAACCCTATTATACTGTTTTTTCCCCCTATACATACATCGCTATGATAAAGTTTAATTTATAAATTACATACAATGAGAGATTAACATTAAGTGATAATAATATAGAACAATTATAACAATATGCTGTAATAAAAGTTATGTAAATGTGGCCCTGGCCGGTTTGGCTCAGCCGTTAGAGCATCGGCCTGCGGTCCAGAGAGACCTGGGTTCGGTTCCTGCTAAGAGCGCATGCCTTGGTTGCGGTTTGTCCCTGGCCCTGGTTGGTTGTGCGGATGGCAGCCACTCGATGTGTCCCTTTCATATAGATGTTTCTCTCTCTCTCTCTCTCTCTCTCTCTCTCTCTCTCTCTCACTCTCTCACTCTATCCGAACAAAAAATGGAAAAAATGTCCTTGGGTGAGGATAAAAAAAAAAAAAAGTTATGTAAATGTGGTCTCTCTCTCTCTCTCAAAATTTTAATTTTTGAAAAATTTTCAAAAATTTTGAGGGTCCTGCCCTGGCTGGTATGGCTCGGTTGGTCAGAGCATCATCCCATACACTGATTGTGGGTTCAGTTCTCCATCAGGGTGTGTGCAGAAGGCAACCAATCACTCTCACATCAATGTTTCTCTCTCTTTCTCTCTCTCTCTCTTCTTCTGTAAAAAAAAAAAAAAAAAAAATCAATAAAAATTTTGTTTGAGGATCCAAGATGGCAGTGGAGTAGGTGGAAGTTACGCTTACCTCCTCCCAAGACCGAACTGGAATTACAAGTAAAATATAGAACAATCAACCTGAATAATCAACTGAAGACTTGCTGAGTGGAAGTCTTATAACTAAGGATTTACAAAAGAAGCCACATTGAAACTGGTAGGGAGAGCGGATACACAAAAAAGGCTGGCCCTGCATCCACATGCTTTGGCTGAAAATCTGGAGGGATATCTTGGCTTCAGAGGTTCCCCTTGAGGAGCATGGGGCTTAACCCCATGCCAGACTTCCCAGCCTAGAACATCAGAGATGGAAAGAGGAGTCCATGTAATATCCAGCTGTAAAAATCAACAGGGATTCTGTCCCCCAATAAGTGACTGGAGTGTGTAGAAACCCAGGTGAACTCATAAAGGGCCAGAACATAAAATCTTATTCACAGCCACGCATCCTGGGCTCCAGTGGAGGAAGAGCACATCAAAACAGACTGGAGTTGTTCAAGAAGAGGCTGACTTGTGTGGCTCCAGGGAGAGAGCTGAAGGGAGAGCTGCAGAGTCTCTGTTGTAAGTCCCTCTCCCACACCACAAACGTGATCTTTCTTGGGTCAGGCACTCCCCTTCATGTATCATCAATCTGGGGAATTGCAATAGCCCCATCCTCTTGACTCCCTGTTGTCCTGCCCTTTGGGGATCAAGCCCTGTAAAAAACTCAGCTGCTTGGGCCCAGGGGTAGAGGTCTGGATAGATTTGAGGGGTGTTAGAAGATGAGTTGTGAAGTTCTGGGGTGGGAGCCATTCCCCTCACCTTCTTGAGCCTGAGTGGCACCACCGCCACAAGGGAAATCCACTAGCCCCAAACTCATGGTCGCCCTGCCCTATTAAGCTCAGGCTGTCCAGGAGTTCTAGGCAGAATCTGGGACAAACTAAGTGGTGTGGCTCTAGGACAGGGGACATTTTTCCCTTGCATGTTCCACTGGTGTGGAGTCCTTTCTTCACATATCTTGGTCTGTTTGGGCCTGATAAACTTTGCTGCTTCCCCAGACAATTCCCTGAGAACCTGCCCCACCACAAGTCAGTAAGCATGCAGCTGGTGGCGGCTAATCTTGGTGTACCCTGGGACATTTGCTAAGGAACCTTAGACTCAGCACTGGCACTGAGTTTGAATATCTGTCAATCTGGTGAACACCTTACCTGGTGACTCACTGAGTACCTACCTCATAAAACTAGTTCATTGCCAGAGGCTATTTCAGTGACTGAGCATAACAGGCAGCTGGCAGGTGGAGGCAGATCTTGGGATGCCTTGGGCCTTTTGTTGACCTGCCCTGGGCTCAGTGCTGGTGGAAACCTGTGTTTATAAACAGCTTGGCCCTTCCCACTCACTCTCAGGTCCAGCAGAGGCTGTCAAAAACTATAGATCTCTTTGTAATTCCAAACAGGTTTCCCAGGGCCAGTCACAGGCAGAGCCTGACATTGCCATGCACTGAAGTCTCGACTAGAGTCTCCAAATGCAAAACACTCAATGGCAAGCTTCAGACAACATCACATCAGAATCTAATTAGCTCCACAAGTGGCATATCCAAAGGGAGATTGTGGCAGGCACCCTGCTGAGGCAATTCTGCTTCATGTGCTCAACACCTACACAGCAGCTTGTATACCGTGGTTGAGGTCAATCCTCACAGTCAGCCAACCTGAGGGTCAACTTCACACATGGATGGGCCAACAGCAATCAAGACTCAACCACAAAAAGAGGGCTCACAAAAGGGACATTCCTGGAGAACTCAGCTCAGGTAATCAAGGAGTCTGCACCACTGGGTCCCACAGGACACCAACTATATAAGGTCACCCTACTAAAACTTCTGAGACTAGCAAATCTACTTAATAAACACACACACACACACACACACACACACACATACACACACACACACAAAATGGAAAGACAAAGGGACATGCCTCAAATGAAAGAACAGGAGAAATCTCCAGAAAAAGAAATAAATGAAATGGAGGCAAGTGATCAACTAGATACAGAGTTCAAAAAAACAGTTATAATGATGCTCAAGGAATTTAGGGAAAGAATGTATGAACCCAGCGAGAACTTCAACAAAGAGACAGTATACATAAAAGAGGATACAGCCCTGGCCAGTTTGATTCAGTAGTTAGAGCATTGGCCTACAGAACAGAGAGTTCCAGGTTCGGTTCCCACTAAGGGCATGTACTTCGGTTGCAGTTTGTCCCCGGCCCCGATTGGGGTTGTGTGGGTGACAGCCAGTTGATGTGTCTCTCTCACATCAATGTTTCTCTCTCTCTCTCTCTCTCTCCTTCCCCCTCTCTCCCTCCCGCTCTATCTGAAGATAAATGCAAAAATGTCCTCAAGTGAGGCTAAAAATAAAACAAAACAGGATGCAGAGCCCTAGCTGGTTTGGCTCAGCAGTTAGAGCATGGGCCCGTGGACCAGAGAGGCCCAGGTTTGGTTCCTGCTAAGGACATGTACTTCAGTTGCAGTTTGTCCCCAGCCCCAGATGGGGTCGTGTGGGTGGCAGCCAGGTGGTGTGTCACTCTCACATCAATGTTTCTCTCTCTCTCTTCCTCCCTCTCTTCCTCCTGCTTTATCTGAAGATAAATGCAAAAAAAAGTCCTCAGATGAGGATAAAAAAAAAGAAATAGAAAAAAGGATGTAGAGACCATAAAAAAGAATCAGTTAGAAATGAAGAATACAATATCTGAAATAAAGAATACAGCCCTGAACGGTTTGGCTCAGCAGTTGGAATATTGGCCTACAGTCTGCAGAGACCCGGGTTCGGCCCCCGCTGGGGGCACGTGCCTTGGTTGCGGTTTGTCACCGGCCCTGGTTGGGTCATGTGAGTAGCAGCCACTCAGCCCTGGTTGGGTTGTGTGGGTGGCAGCCTCTCAATGTGTCCCTTTCATGTCGATGTTTCTCTCTCTCTCTCTCTCTCTCTCTCTCTCTCTCTCTCTCTCTCCCTCTCTCTCCCTCCAGCTCTATCTGAGAAAAAATGGAAAAATGTCCTCGGGTGAGGATTAAAAAAAAAAAACAGCAAGAGAAAAGACAGTTACATACAAAGGAGCTCCCATAAGATTGTCAGCTGATTTCTCAACAGAAACATTTCAGGCCAGAAGGGATTGGCATGAAATAGTCAAAGGGATGAAACAAGGCCCGACAACCAAGACTACTTTACCTAGCAAGGCTATCATTTAAATATGGAGAAGAAATAAAGAGCTTCACAGACAAGAAAAAGCTAAAGAAGTTTATCACCACCAAATCAGTGTTAATGGGTCTTCTTTAAGAAGAAGAGAGGGAGAGAGAGAGAGAGGAGAGAGAGAGAAAGAAGAAAAAGAAAAAAGGAAGAAAGAAAAAGAGGAACATAATTATAAAGAATAAAATGACAATAAACATACCTATCAATAATCATTTTAAATGTAAATGTTTAAAGGTTCCAATCAAAAGACATAGGGTAGCCCTGGCCAGTTTGGCTCAGCAGTTAGAGTGTCTGCCTGCGGTCCGGAGAGACCCGGGTTCGGTTCCCGCTAAGGGCACGTACTTCCGTTGCAGTTTGTCCCCGGCCCTGGTTGGTCATGTGGGTGGCAGCCACTCGATGTGTCCCTTCACGTCGATGTTTCTCACTCTCTCTCCCTCCCACTCTATCTGTACAAAAAATGGAAAAATATCCTCGGGTGAGGATAAAAAAAAAAAGACATAGGGTAGCCTGGCCGGAGTGGCTCAATAGTTGAGCATCGACCCATGCACCAAGAGGTCGCTGGTTCAATTCTCGATCAGGGCACATGCACAAGTTGTGGGCCAAATCCCCAGTAGTGAGCATGCAGGAGGTGGCCATTAGATGTTGTCTCTCATCAACATTTTGATCTCTCTCTTTCTCTCCCTAACACCAATAAAGAAAAAAAAATTGAAAAATAAAAAAAACTTAGGGAAGCTGAATGGATAAGTAAACAAGACCCATATATATGCTGTCTACAAGAGACCCAATTCAGAATGAAAGGTACACACACGCTAAAAGTAATGGGATGGCCCTGACTGGTTTTTCTCAGTGGTTAGAGCATTGGTCCACAGACCAAAAGGTTGCAGGTGCAATTCCTGGTCAAGGGCATGTACCTAGGTTGCAGGTTTGATCCCCAGCCCCAGTGGAGGGCATGCAGGAGGCGACCAATCAAAGTGTCTCTCTCACACCAATGTTTCTCTCTCTTTCTCTCCCTCTCTTCCACTCTATCTAAAAATCAATAGAAGAGGACTTCCAGTCAAGATGGCAACGTAGGTAAATGCAGTATCGCATCCTCCCACAATCACACCAAAGTTACAACTGAACTACAGAACAACCATCATTCAAAACCGCCTGAAATCAAGCTGAATGGAAGTCCTACAACTATGGAATTAAAGAAGCAGCAGCATCAAGACTGGTAGGAGGGGCAGAGGCGCGATGGGTTGGTCCCACATCCATGTGTGGTGGATGAAAATCAGGAGGATACCTCGACTGGGAAGGTCCTCCCTGAGGACTAAGAGGTCCTCGTCCCACACCAGACTCCCTGCTCAGGGTTCCAATGCCAGGAAGAGAAGTTCCCATAACTTCTGGCTGGGAAAACCAGCAGGAACTGAGGCTCAGGGAAGCTGACGCGGCTGGAGCCCCAGGCAGCTCCTTAAAGGGCCCACGCACGGACTTATCGGACTCACTCCCTCTAAGCTTGGAGGGGAGGCAACTCGAGGGGCACTAGAGAGATACAGGGAAAAACTGAGCTGTTTGGCAGTGGAGCGAGGGATGGAGAGGGGCTTTCTCCGGGACAAACGTGTTGTCGAAGGATTTTTTTCTTTTGGTGAGCCCTTCCCTGGGACAGCAGAGTCACCATATTTGGGACTCCAGCAACCTGGCTCACACTGGTAGCCCCACCCTGGTGATTCCTTGAGGCCCGGCCCCACCCAACATTCAGGCCCACCCAAGCTGTTGCCAGTTGCTTGGATTGGATTGGACTGTCTTGGATCCTGCTTCAGGTTTTCCTAAATTCTTTCAAACAAGAAGCATCTGGTCTCAGCTACCCCCATACCTCTCATTAAGTAATACACAGAAACAAACACAGGGAGGCAGCCAAAATGAGGACACAAAGAAATAGGTCCCAAATGAAAGAACAGAACAAAACCCCAGGAAAAGAACTAAGCGAAATGGAGATAAGCAACCTAACAGATGCTGAGTTCAAAATACTGTTTATAAGGATGCTCAGTGAACTTAGTGAGAACCTCAGTGAACTTAGTGAGGGCCTCAAGAGCATAAAAAAGGACCAGTCAGAAATGATGGATGCACAATCAGAAATGAAGGAGGCATTAACTGAAATAAAGAATAATTTACACAGATTCAATAGTAGAGTATGTAAATCCAAGAAGCAAACCATTGCTTTGGAAAATAAGGAAGCAAAAAACGCCCAATCAGAACAGCAAGAACAAAAAAGAATCCAAAAAAATGAGGATAGTGTAAGGAGCCTCTGGGACAACTTCAAGCGTGCCAACATTCACATCTTGGGGGTGCCAGAAGGAGAAGAGAGAGAACAAGAAATTGAAAACCTGTTTGAAACAATAATGGCAGAAAACTTTTCTAACTTGGTGAAGGAAACAGACATACAAGTCCAGGAAGCACAGAGTCCCAAACAAGATGAACCCCAAGAGGCCCACACCAAGACACATCATTGTCAAAATGCAAAGGTTCAAGACAAGGAGAGACTCTTAAAAGCAGCAAGAGAAAAGCAGTCAGTTACCTACAAGGGAGTTCCCATAAGACTGTCAGCTGATTTCTCAAAAGAAACTTTGCAGGCCAGAAGGGAGTGGCAAGAAATATTCAGAGTGATGAAAAGCAAGAACCTACAACCAAGATTACTCTATCTTGCAAAGGAATCATTTAGAATTGATGGCCATATAAAAAGTTTCCCAGACAAGAAAAAGTTAAAGGAGTTCATCACCACCAAACCGTTATTATATAAAATGATGAAGGGTCTTTTTGAAGAAAAAGATAAAATATATGAACAAACAAAATGGCAATGAATACATATCTATCAACAATGGAATCTACAAACAAAATGAACAGGCAGACAGCAACATTCTCATAGATACAGAGAACATTTTGTTGGTTGCCAGGTGGAGGGTGGGGGTGGGGGAATGGGTGAAAAAGGTGAAGGGATTAAGAAGTACAAATTCATTGCTAGACTGACAAACCTCAAAGGGAAAGGGGTTGGGGAGTGGGAAGAAATAAGCCAAAGAACTTATATGCATAACCAATGGACACAGACAATAGTGTGGGAAAAGGTGGGGGGGGGGCGGGAGTGGGGAGGAGGAGGTCAATGGGGGAAAAATGAGGAACATCTGTAATACATTCAACAATAAAGATTTAAAAAAATAAAAATAAATAGAAAAATATTCTCGGGTATTGACAATAAATGAATGAATGAATGAATAAATAGATAAATAAATAAATGAATAAATAAATAGATAAATAAAAGTAAAGGGATGGAAAAAGATATTTTGTGCAAATGGAAATGAAAAAAAAAAAATTAAAGCTGCGGTACCAATACTTATATCAGACAAAATAGACTATAGTAAAAGCTACAATAAGAGACAAAGAAGGACACTACATACTGGTAAAAGGAGCAATCCAACAAAAGCATATAATCCTTGTAAACATCTATGCACCCAACACAGGAGTACCTAAATATAAAAAGCAAATCTTGATGGACATAAAGGGAGAGATTGGCAGTAATAGAGTTATAGTAGATCATTTTAACACTGCATTGATATCAATGGATAGATATTTCAGACAGAAAATCAACAAGGAAACAGCACACTAGATAATTTGGATTTAATTTATATCTTCAGAGCATTTCACCCCAAAGCAACTGAATATACATTCTTTTCAAGTACACATGGAGCATTTTCTAGAATAGATCACATGTTAAGACACAAAACAAATCTCAATAAATTTAAGACAATTGAAATAATATCAAGTATCTTCTCTGACCACAACGATATGAAACTAGAAATCAGTTATAAGAAAAAAACTGAAAAACCCACAAACATATGGAGGCTAAATGACATGTTACTAAATAATGAATAGGTTAACAATGAGATGGAGGAAGAATCAAAAGATACCTTGAGACAAATGAAAATAAAAACACAACACACCATAATCTATGGGACATTGTGAAAGCAATCTCAAGTGGGAAATTCATAGCATTACAGGCCTATCTCAAGAAACAAGAAACATCTCAAATAAACAGTCTAACCTTGCCCTGGCCAGTTTGGCTCAGCGGTAGAGCATCGGCCCATGGACCAATGAGTCCTGGGTTTGATTCCAGCCAAGGACATGTGCCTTGGTTGTGGTTCATCCCTTGCCCTGGTCAGGCTTGTATGAGAGGCAATCAGTTGGTGTGTCCCTCTCATGTCAATGTTTCTCTCACTCTCCCTGTTTCTCCCTCTCTCTCTCTACCTGAAAATAAATAAAAAATATCCTCAGGTGAGGATTAAAAACAAAACAAAACAAAAAACAATCTAACCTTACACTTTACCAAACTAGAAAAAAAACAACAAAGCCCAAAGTGAGCAGAAGAAAGATCAGTGCATAAATAAACAATTGAGATATATATTCATATATATATATATATGAAATCAAGAGCTGGTTCTCTGAAGAGATAAACAATAAGAACAAACCTTTAATCAGACTCATCAAGAAAAAAAGAGAGAGGACCCAAATAAAATCAGAAATTAAAGAGGAAAAGTAACAACTGACTCAACAGAAACACAAGGGATTGTATAAAAATATTATGAACTGCTATATGCCAACAAATTGGACAATCTGGAAGAAAGGGATAAATTCCTAGAAACATACAACCATCCAAAACTGAATCAGAAGAATCAGAAAATCTGAATAAACATATTACAATGAAATGGAAGCAATTATAAAAAACTCCCAACAAACAAAAAGTCCTAGACTGAATGGCTTCACACATGAATTTTACCATACAGTCAAAGAATTAACACCTATCCTTCTCAAACTATTCCAAAAAATTAAAGAGGAGCTAAGACTTCCAATCTTATATTTATGAGGCCAACAATATCCTAATTCCATAACCAGGTAAAGACCCTACAAAGAAAAAAAGTATAGGCCAATATTCCTGATGAACATAGATGCTAAAATTCTCAACATGTTAGCAAACTGGATCCGGCAATACATTAAAAAGACCATATACCATGAATAAGTGGAATTTATTCCTGGGATGTAAGATTGGTACAATATCTGCAAATCAATTAATGTGATATACCACATTTAAAAAATGAAGGATAAAAATCACATGATCATATCAATAGATACAGAAAAAGCATTTGACAAAATCTAGCACTATATATGATAAAAAATTTTAACAAGGTGGGAATAGAGAAAACATATCTCAAAATAGTAAAGGTCATGTATCTCAACATAATAAAACCCATAGCTAACATCATACTCAATGGGGGAAAACTAAAGATGTTTCACTTGAGATCAGGAACAAGAGAGGGATGTCCATCTTCACCACTCTTATTCGACATAGGTCTGGAAATTCTAGCCACAGCAATTAGACAAGAAGAAGTAAAAGGCATCCAAACTGGAAAGGAAGAAGTAAGACTATCATTATTTGTAGACGACATGAGACTGTATATAGAGCTCTAAAGACTCCAGCAAGAAACTACTAGAATTGATAAATAAATTCAGTAAAGTAGCAGGATACAAAATACACATCCAGAAATTGGTTGCATTTTTTAATACACCAATAATGAACTACCAGAAAGAAAAACTAAGAAAACAATTCCATTTATAATTGCATCAAATAATAAAATAAAATACAGCCCTGGTCAATTGGCTCAGCTGATTGGAGCGTAGTCTCGTGCACCAAGAGGTTGCAGGTCCAATTCCCATTTAGTATACATACCTAGGTGGGGGTTTGATCCCAGGTTGGGGGTGTACTTGAAGAAACTGATCAATGTTTCTCTCAGATCGATGTTTTTCTCTCTCTTCCTTTCTCTCTAAAAATCAATAAAAACATATCCTTGTGTGAACATTAAAAAAACACACACACCTAAATAAATAAAACACCTAGAAATAAATTTAACCAAGGAAGTAAAAGACCTGTACTTGAAAAATTATAAGACACAGAGGAAAGAAACTGAAGAAGATACAAATAAATGGAAGCATATATTGTGCTCAAGGCATATCTCATTGAATTAGAACCAATATTCCAAAAATTTCTATGGAATCACAAAAGACCATAAATAACCACAGCAATCTTGAGAAAGAAGAACAAAGTTGGAGGAATCATGCTACCTGATATCAAGCTATACTACAAGTCCATCGTAATCAAAACAGTATAGTACTGACATAAAAACAAAAATACAGATCAATGGTGCAGAATACAGAGCCCAGAAATAAACTCACACCTATAAGGTCAATTACTATTTGACAAAGGACACAAGAACATGCAATGGGGTAAAGATAGTTTATTCAATAAATGGTGTTGGGAAAACTGGACAGTTACATGCAAAGAAATGAAACTAGACCACCTCTTTATACCACATACATGAATAAACTCAAAATAGATGAAAAACTTTAAGGTAAGATTCAAAATCATAAATCTCCTAGATGAAAACATCGGCAGTAAAATCTCAGACATTTCTTTTTGTAATATTTTTTTCTGATATATCTTCTTGGGCAAGGGAAACAAGAAAAATAAACAAATGGAACTACATCAAACTGAAAAGTTTTGCATAGCAAATGAAACCATCAACAAAATGAGAAGACAACCCACTGAATGGGAGAACATATTTGACAATGATACATCTAATAAGGAATTAGTTAATATTTAATATTTATGAAGAACTCATACAACTCAACACCAAAAGCCCCCAAACAATCTACTTTTAAAAAATGGTCAAAGGACCTGAATAAACATTTCTCTGAAGAGGACATACAGATGGCCAATATACATATGAAAAGATTCTCAACATCACTAATCATCAGAGAAATGCAAATTAAAACCACAATGAGATATCACCTCACATCTGTCAGAAAGCTATCATCAATAGATCACCAAACAACAAGTATTGGAGAGGATGTAGAGAAAAGGGAAACCTGTGCATGGCTGGTGGGAATGCAGATTGGTGCAGCTACTGTGGAAAAAAACAGCATGGAGTTACCCCCCAAAATTAAACATGGAACTGCCATATGACTCAGTGATTCCACTTCTGGGAATATATCCAAAGAAACCTGAAACACCAATTCAGAAGACTATATGCATCCCTCTGTTCATTGCAGTGTTATTTACAATGGCCAAGTTTTGCAAGCAGCCTAAATAACCATCAATAGATGAGTGGATAAAAAAACTGTGGTGCAAAAGAAACAACCATCAAAATGGAAAGGCAGCCCACTGTATGGGAGAACATCATTGCCAATGATACATCAGATAAGGGGTTAATTTCCAAAATATATGGAGTAGTCATACAACTCAACAAAAGGAAGACAAAGAACCTATTAAAAAATGGGCAGAGGAGCTGTATCTCCAAACAGGACATACAAATGGTTAAGAGACATATGAAGAAATGCTCAACATCACTAATCATCAGAGAGATGCAAATTAAAACAACAATGAGGTATCACCTCACACCTGTCAGAATGGCCGCCATCAACAAATCATCAAACAACAAGTGTTGGCGACGGTGTGAAGAAAAGGGCAGTCTTGTACACTGCTGGTGGGAATGCAGACTGGTGCAGCCACTGTGGAAAACAATATGGTGTTACCTCAAAAAATTATAAATTGAACTGCCATTTGACCCAGTGATCCCACTTCTAGGAATATACCCTAAGAAGCCTGAAACACCAATCAGAAAGAATATATGTACCCCCATGTTTGTAACAGCACTATTTACAATAACTAAGATCTGGAAACAGCCCAAGTGTCCATCAGTAGACGAATGGATAACAAAGCCGTGGTACATATACACAATGGAGTACTATGCAGCTGTAAGATAAAAAGATCTCTTATCCTTTGAGACAACATGGAGGGACCTGGAAAGTATTATCCTAAGTGAAACAAGCCAAGCAGAAAAAGACAAATACCACATGATCTCACTTATATATGGAAAATAATAAACATAACAGTCTGAAGAATACGGTAGACCCAGAAACATGGAAGTAGGGTATGGACTAACCCTCAGAAGAGGAGGTGGTGGGGGGAGGGAAGAGATAAACCACAGAACTTACATGCATGTACACATAACCAATGGACATGGACAACAAAGCTGGGGATGGGGTGGGGGGGATGGGTAGGAGGGTGTCAATGGGGTAAAAAAGGAGAAACATCTGTAACAAAAATAAAATTAAAAATAAAATAAAACTTTAAAAAAAGTGAAATAAAAAAAAAAAAGCAATGGTACATTTACACAATGAAATACTACTCAACCATAAAAAAGGAAATCTTAGCTCTGAGACAGAATGGATACACCTGGAAGTTATTATGCTAAGTGAAATAAGTCAGTCAGAGAGAGACAAATGCCATATGATTTCACTTATATATGGAATCTAAAGAATAATACACTATAAATGAACAAAAAAAAATAGAAACAGACTCAGAGATACAGAGAACAGACTTACGTTTGCCAGAGGGGAGGGCGTTAGGGGACAGGGTAGAAAAGGTGAAGGAATTTAGAAGTACAGATTCATTGTCCCAAAAGAGTCATGGGGCCCTGGCTGTTTTGCTCAGCGGTTAGAGCGTTGGCCTGCGGTCCAGAGAGACTCGGGTTTGGTTCCCGCTAAGGGCATGTACCTCAGTTGCAGTTTGTCCCGGCCCTAAGTTGGGTTGTGCGGGTGGCAGCCACTCAATGTGTTCCTTTCACATCAATGTTTCTCTCTCTCTCTCTTCCTCCTGCTCTATCTGAACAAAAAAATGGAAAAATGTCCTCGGGTGAGGATAAAAACAAAACAAAAAAACCAAAAGTCATGGGGATGTAAAGTACAGCAAAGGAAATATAGTCAATAATATTGTAATAACTATGTAGTGTGCCAGGTGGGTACTGGGAATTTTAGGGGTAACACTTTGTAAAGTATATGATTGTCTAACTACTATGCTGTACACTTGAAACTAATACAAAATAATATTGAATGTAAACTGTCACTGAAAACATTTTTTTCACCCACAAATTTAATGTCTTTCCCACCTTAATTAAGCACTTGTCACACACTGTGGCTGTAACTTGAAGTTTGAGGTGCAACAGCAACACTAGCACAAGTTTCTTTTTCCTTCACAATTTCACAGATAGAAGATTCATTCTTATTATAGATCTCAGCAACCTCAGCATATGATTTTTTTTTTCTTCCTTATTATTTTGAGAACTTTCCCCTTTTCACTTAAAGGAATCACTTTACAGCGTCTCTTTGGCATATGTAGATTGCCAAGATCATTGCTCGTAGGCTTTGGGGTCATTATTAAATAAAATTGGGATTACCTGAACAAAAGCACTGTGATGTGGTGATTAAGATAATTGGGTAATGGAGATGGCTACTAAGTGACTAATGGGTGGAAGGGTATACAGTATTTGTAACTGGACAAAAAGCTAATTTGTGTCCTGGGTGGGACCGAGTGAGACACTGTAAAATTTCACCATGCTACTCAAGAACAGTGCAAAATTTTAAATTTATGAATTGTTTATTTCTTAAATTTTTCATTTGCTATATTCAGACCATGGTTGACAGAGGTTAACTGAAACCAGGGAAAGTGAAAACACAGATAAAGGGGGACTATTGTACTACTATTTGACTAAGGACTGGCAAGTCACCTCCATTTGTCCCTCTGCTTACCACCATTATGCCCTGGATAGGGAGAGTCTACTTACCTTAGTTTCTCAGTGAGGAGTAATGAACACAACTCGACAGCCTAGATAAGGCTTTATTCTAAGCAGCAATTAAAGTATAGCCATATCCCTTGGGAAACTGCCTTCCTGTCTCCTGAATCAGTTTAGGGATGGAGATGGAGCTCAGAATACTTGCTCTACCTAAGTCACATTAAAAAACAACAACAACAACAAAAAACAACAACACTGTACTATGTTGTATTTTAATTTTTATATTATAGCCCTGGCCGGTTTGGCTCAGCGGTTAGAGCGTCAGCCTGCGGTCCTGAGAGACCCGGGTTCGGTTCCGTTAAGGGCACATACCTCGGTTGCAGTTTGTCCCCGGCCCTGATTGGGTTGTGCGGGTGGCAGCCACTTGATGTGTTCCTCTCACATCGATGTTTCTCTCTCTCTCTGTTCCTCTCTCTCCCTCCCACTCTACCTGAACAAAAAATGGAAAAATATCCTCGGGTGAGGATTTAAAAAAAAAAATTTTTTATATTATAAATGTATGCACATGACTGAACATTTTAAATAGTACTACAAAGTATAAAATAAAAATAAAGATGTTTTCTCCCGGGTGGTATGGCTCAGTGGTTGAGCATTGACCCATGCACCATGAGGTCGCCAGTTTGATTTCTAGTCAGGGCACATAGCCAGGTATTGGGCCAGGTACCCAGTGGGGGGCATGCAGGAGGCGGCCAGTCAATGTTCTCACTCATTGATGTTTCTATCTCTCTCTCCCTCTCCCTTCCTCTCTCTCTCAAATCAATAAATAAGAAAAAATAATAAAGATGCTTTCATTTCCCGATTTGTCAATTTTCAACAATATTGATTGCTAATTATGAAAGATACAAAATTTAGTACTCAATTACTTCTCACTTTTCCTCATCTTTTCTTCCCTTTAGTTGTTGTTTCCTTCTAGTAGTAACCTTTAAAACTTTAAATGATATACTTAGGTCATTCTTAATCTATAAATTTTAGTTTAATAAATTTTAAATTTCACCATGCTAAAGTATTGTAGAATTGTTATCAATCCCTAAAGTAAAACAGTTGCATTATCTAGTGCATTTAAAAAATAGCCAATAATTTTTATGGGATTGAAAGCTATTAGCATTATTTAATTCATGGAACATTTAGTATCAAAATAATCAAAAATTAATATTAGTTTTATAGCACTTTTAGATTTTGAGGAAAACAATACATTGCAAGCATTGTTATAAACTCACTCTATAAAATATGAAATCTCACTTATATGGAAATGGATAGAAAAATATTTACCTAAGTCTTCATGGCTCTTTTTATATCTCATTAACAATTCACTTTTATTAGAGGAGATTGAATTACTATAATTCAGCTAGATTAAGTCCCTCTTTATAAATAAATAGTTTTTATTATATTTTACAGCAAGAATATCAACAACTTTAATTAGAAAGAGTGCACAGTCTAGCTTATCCCATATCTGTGTATCTTTGCTTAGCCCTTTGTCATGTACTTAACCATGTAAAATACCAATTTAGATTCTATGAGATAACATTTCATTTAAGACCAAGCAATAAAAACAAAGTAATAATCTAAGAAGAGTCCCCAACCATTGCTTATTCTTTTATCAGCAGTGGTAAAAATATATTTTTTCCTTTTTTTCTGGAGACAGGGGAGGGAAGAGTAACCCCTCCAAAAATGAAAACCCTGAACTTCCTATGCAGATAAAAAATTCAAAATAGATGTACTATGTACTGTCAATTATTATACCTTTGCAATAGGTCAAAAAAACTGTTTTAAATAAGATTAGATAAAAGGAGAAAAGAAAAGTTTGGAAATAATTCATCCTCAGGCAATGTTTAATAATTGGTTAAATCAGAAACAAATTCTAGAGAGAAATTACTTTTAACTGGTATGGAGTACTTATAGTAACTTTAAATTCTTATTTTGCTCAGAACTGTATTAGTAGGAAGGAGAACAATAGTTGTATGTATTTCAAATTTTACAAATAGTTACAGTCCTAACGCTATATCCTGAAAATTTTCACATCTTCTGTGGTTCCCTATAAAAGCATATATTGCAGTGTAAGCATCAAAATGCCACCGACTGTTAGTTTTCTAAAAATCAAGTTTGGTCTTTTATCCTGCAAAGATTTTATGTATTAGTACTCACTGGAAGCCAAAGCACCCCCTGAATCCTGTGAAGAATGTTGGTAGACTGTGTGCCAAGGCAAAAAGCACTCAGCTGGCATTTGAACAGCTAGGTTAGCATCTCAGCTAGTTTTCAACCTCTCTGAGCCTTAGTTTCCTCATCTGATAATGGGGGGAATATTATCTTGCTATGCCTACTTTTCTGGGGAATTTTGAGGGCTGGAATGAAAGAATGTATCTGAAAATGAACTGTAATCCATAAAACACTATATAAGTACTTATTATTACTTCAATAGATATTCATGGAGAACCTGATATAAGAATAATATACTAGTTGTGGCCAGTTTGGCTCAGCAGTTGTATTTAACTCCAGCAACATGACACGTATCTTGGTTGCGGTTTGGTCCCAGTCTTTGGTGGGGGTTGGCCAAGAGGCAACCAACTGATGTGCTCATGCTGATGTATCTCTCTCTCTCCCCCCTCCCTCCCACTCTATCCAAAAATAAATAAAAATATATATATCCTCAGGTGAGGATTTAAAAAAGAAAATCTAAAAAAAAAAGAATAACATACTAAGTAATATGAAAGCAGAGGAAAAGAAATGGGTCTCGCCCTTAAGAAGAAAGAGGCACTCTGCAACAATAGCAAACAGCTAGGAGGAGGAACAGGGGAGGGAAAGAGGAAGACATGGGAGAGGAGGGGATGGAGGATCAAGCAGAAGGAGACATTGATCAACATATTTCATCTTTTGCTCAGAGCCACGGTATTTGATAATCCTAAATACATTGTCTTTTGGTCCTAAATACAAAGGTCCACAAAGAGGCCTAGAAAAGTAAAAAGGATTTTTCCAAAACTTCTCAATGTTCTTTCATAGTAATCAAAGTTAATATTTGAATGAAAATTTAAATGTATGAACTATCTTATTTAATCATCACAAAACCCTACAGGACAGGTATTATTATTATTATTACTATTTTATTTTTTAATCTTTTTTACAGATGAGGGAATCAAAGCTCAGGAAGTTGAAAGTTATTGGCTCTAAGTCCCATAGCCAATAAATGACCCATCCAGATCTTTTGACTCCAGGTCTAGTGCTTTGAATTTCCATTTACTGAAGCAGGTGCTCTAATGTCTCTTGGTCTTCCAGAAAAATATTATGCCTATTCTTACCTTAATATTAGCAGTTGTACAGTAGCCCAAACTGGGAACATGCCAAATGTCCATCAATACATGAATGGACAAACAAATTGAGGTATGTGGATATACAAGGAGACTATACAGCAATAAAAAATAAAAAAACACAGAAAAACAAGAACTGTTGATATGCACAACATAATTAAACGTCAGGATAATTGTGAAAAGTGAAAAAAAAAAAGCAGGCAAGTATATATATATACTCTTTAGTCCATTTATATGAAATCTTAGAAAATGCAAACTAATCTATAGTGACAAAGTAGATTTGTGATTACCTGGAGATGTGAGCACGTTTAGAGTTAGAGTGAATGGAAATGTTATTTTGACTGTGGTAATGAATACATATATCAAAACTGATCAAACTGTACACTTAAATATGAGCAGTCTAGTACATAAATAAAACAATAACGCTTGTGGAGAGACAATTAAAGAAAACGTGTTGTTTTAATTTTCTGTAGAATGGTTTGTGATTCTTTCAAAGTGCAGCCTATGTTTTCCATAATTCAAAAGAGTTCATTTAATTAGGTCAGTTTTATAATTTCTCAATTTTGATAGTAAGTGGGCTTTCATGACACTGACACCTTTATTTTTACATCTGGACACTTTACAAAAAGCTGAGGGGAGTGTTGTGATTCTTTCTCAGTAAGTGGCCTGTCTCAAATGTCTTTGCAGGATTTCTCAGAGGAATAAAGTATAGTTGACTCTTGAACAACACAGATTTGAACTGGTTGGGAATCTGTGGATGTGGAGGGCAACTGTATTCTCCTTGTACCCAGAATTTTATTAGGCTTTTGGAGTTGCAAGAAACAGAGAATTACCGGTAGACTATTTTAAAGGAAGAGAGTCTAGCCCGGCTGATGTGGCTCAGTGGTTGAGCGTCAACCTGTGCATCAAAATGTCACTGGTTCAATTCCTGGTCAGGGCACATGCCCCAGTTATGGGCTCGATCCCCAGTAGGGAGCATGCAAGAGACAGTCAATAGATGTTGATACTTCTTTCTCTCATTGATGTTTTCTCTTTCTCCCTCTCCCTCCCTCTAAAAAATCAATAAAATTTTAAAAAATAATAAAGGAAGAGAGTCCATTGTAAAGCTATACTTAGACTAAAATTGGAACTGGATTTCAAACTGGAAAGTCATCAGGATCCAATGCAAGTCGAGGAATTAGCTGCCTTTTCACTCTTTCTTTTGAATAGAATATTCTGTTTCTCTTTTGCTATTATAGCGCCTTTTTTACTCTACATGTTTGCTCTATTCTCCTCCCTCTACTCACTGTTTTATTCTCTAATAAAATATCTTTAATTTGCCCTTCCAATTCCACTCTTTATCCTTCTCCACAGTGCTCTCATTAGTGGAAACCTGTTCTGTATAGATTATATTAACAGCAAGAGGTCAGTATATTTATTCTCCTAGTTCCCTCCCTGCAAGGTCTCTTTAGGCAGATTATGTCCTTCAGCCAAAATCACTGTTTCTCTCAAGATAACTCACTCTCCACAACTTTCCCTTTCTAACCTATTTCCCTTGTCCCTTCAGATCTAGGGGTGGTAACAACTCCCTTGCCACCTAGACTGGGTTCCTCTACCATCCTTGTGGTTCCCCTACACCCTGCCCTGTACATCTGTAATTAGTTTCTCTGCAGATAAACTGATCCTCAACTCATCCCCATTGCACATGCCATCTGTTTCTTGTTGGAACCCTGAGTTACATACTTGTTTATCTGATTTGTTTTGTTTTCTCTCACAGCTTCTGCTTTAATTTTCTGTGATCCACCACGATGTTCTTTGCACTTGCAAATTCCAACATAAAAATGAGATAATCTCAGGCAGTTGGCTTAATTTATTTTTTTCATGCTAGGTGTGTGGGAGGGAGGTCACAGAGCTATCCTAGGATTGGCAGGTCTTAGGACAGGTGCTTGCCCCTGGGTACATATGAAAGAGAAAAGTAACATAGTATGTGTGATTGCCCTGCATCAGGAACCATGAGTGACATGGTTTCCCTTAGAAAATACTTTGAGTATGGCAGGTACAATAATAAAAAAAAACCTAAAGATGAATAAAATATTCCGGTTATTCTTAAACATGCTAATATTGGGTAATGTAGTCGTATCTATCTTCCTATAGCCTTATTACATTAAGCTTGCTTGTCCTCATCATTTATGATGACCCTGAAGAATCCAAGACTTGAGGTTGATTCAAATCATAGTATCAGAAATAACACAGGCTTTAAAGTTAAATAAGCTTGTTTCTGTTTTGTTTTGTTTGTTTATTTTGTTTTTAGATTATACACATAAGTGAAATAATACAGCATTTGTGTTTCTCTGTCTGACTTATTTTACTTAGCATAATACCCTGTAGGTCCATCCATATCATCTCAAAAGGCAAATAAGCTTGGATGAAAACCCTAAAGCTACAACTTATTTGCTTTATTACTCTAAACTTCTATTTCCTCGTCTGGAAAGGAAGTATAATTATATCTACCTTATAGACTTGTCATGCAGATTATCTAAAGCAAAAAACATAGTAGATACTCAATAAATGGTAGTCATGATCATATGTGCTTGTTTTAATTAAGCATTCACAGCTAAACCTTTAGCTTAATTTAGAAAACATTTTTAAATGGAGAGAAGAAAAAAGAAAGCAGCTTATTGCTCCCCCACCCCGTTGTACCCTGCTTAACTGCAAGTACCTAAGATGAGTTCAAGCATAACAAAATTTGAAGCCAATCCGCACCATTTGTACCAGGATAGTAGAAATATAATTTCCACCAGCTAATAAGTCTGATGTCAATTTTGCTTTGATAATTTTATATCCTATATACCTACTATATGCCTTTTCCTCAACTTTCATTGTTTTGATCAGTCTGTAGAATTTTTATTTTGATTGCCTATTTGTATTATTTTCTCACTTATGACCAGAATCCCAACTTGAACTCCCGCCTGGCTGTGTGGGCTCCCCAAAACACCTGCTTAGTCTAGCACGCAACAGTCTCTTCTCTCTGGAGCTGATCCAACCTCTGTATCCCCAGCTGATGGTTAGGAACCTACTTCAGACTGGAAAGACCCTACTAACCCTACTTGTATCCTTATTAAACTAGAGCCAGTTTGGCAAATAGGCTTCATACCAGGTAACAGCAACTGACAGTAGTTGCTCCCTGGAGCACTGTATTGAGAAGTATTTTTCTGGGTAAAGTAGGAAAGTCCCTTCCTGGGTGAAGGAGTAAAGGGAACCATTAACTGACAAAGTCTGCCTTGGAGGTCAGATTGGAGAGTGTGGATAGGAAAGGTGATGATGGCATGTATGCCACACATTTGCCAGGCTTGGCTCAGAGATTCCTGGTGTTTGAGCCCCTTGCTAGATTAGAGTCCTTATGCATTAATGCCTGCCATTAAGTCTGAGTTTTTCATGTACTTTTGAACCTTGTGATTTAGACTGAGGTTACCCTCATGGAGGTGACAATTCCAGCAATCAGGTGACTGTGACTGATGTCACTATTCTTCTTAAGGCAGGTAACCTACTCTACAGAACCTCTCCTTTTGGATCTGGTGTGGTAACAGCTTCTCATTGTTATAGCCCTGGGCTACTTCACTATAGTTTTTTCCCTAACTCTGCCTACACCTTTATAAATAGTCTCTCCTCAAATTATCTTATTTTAAGTATGCCAACTGTTTCCTGTTGATCCTGACTGATACAAGTACTTACTATGTATCAGGCATTGAGTATACAATAGTAAACAAAGAGATAAAAATTTGTACTTTCTGGAGATTATATTTTAGCCAGTTTCAAAATGCCATATAGTCATACCTGCATAAGTTATAGGCTTTTCCGTCTGAAATTTATATGCCTGTCTTATCATTAGTCACAATTAAGGAAATGCACACATGTGCCTGCAAGTATATTTTGGTGCAAACCTGTAATTAACCATTCAGGATATCCTAAGGGCAGGAACTCAGACTTCCTCAAATATCTCGTTACCTTCATTTATTCAACATATTTTTATTAAGAGCGTAAGTGCTCAGTACAAGTTCTAGGTATCATGCTATGAGATGAGGGGTGGAGGGTGGGTAGGGGAAAAAGGGAGTACAAAGGTGAGTAGGACAGGTTTGTGAGAAATAGACTCATAAACAATCACTGCACAATATAAAAAGGCCAGAACAGAGGTTTATGAGAAGTACTATAAGAATAGAGAGGAGAGAATGACTTAATTCATTTTGGGGATTAGGAAAGGCTTCTTGGAAGTTATGTTTGATCTGAACTTGAATGGATGAGTAATACTCTTCCAGAAAGAGGAAAAGGGAATGATGTTTAGGAAGAGGATAGCAATTATGAAAAATCCTGAAGGTGTGAAGGAAAACTACACATAGTTTGCTTTGCAATGTGGAGTACCACATTGGGGTTGGTGGCAGGAATGAGACTGGAAAAGATATGCAGGATCCAGATTTTAAAGGGGAGTTGTGCACGAAGAGTTATTCTACTAAGTAACAGGAAGCTGTTCAAAGAATTTCAGAGAAGTGGAAAAAATAATATTCATGTTTTAGAAAGAAATTCAGGGGAGCCATGAATATGGAAAAAGATTAAAAACATGAAGAACATGTAGACTTTTATTGCAACAGCACAGGAGAGAAATGATGAGGGCCTAAACTAAAACAATGACAATGGGAATGGAGAGATGAGGAGTGAACTTCGTTGATATTTAGGAGGTGGCGGCATCTAAAGGTTCTAATGATTATTGAATGTGGATGAAGCTAGATAAGGAGGAGACCAAGATGATGCAAAATAGATGGAAGACTAGTCATTAATCTGGTAAAACCAAAAGAAAAATTGAAATCTGTCTTGCCAAATGGAGAAGCCAACAAGAAGCAAGATGGTTATGTTGAACCTGAAAAACTTTAGTAATTGGAGGTGCTAGCATATCAGAAGCTGAGGAGTGAGCTGAAAACAGGTGGGTAGGTTTGTAGTCTGATGTACAGTGTCACATCCATAGATCCCCTCTACACTACCTGGCAGAGACAGCAAGTATCCCTTTTCCTCTCTAGCAATATCCTCTTGAACTGAACTAGAAAGGCCTTGAGGTCAGAGATATTAGGCAAAGTAGAAGGCAGGGATGAGATATAAACCTTTAAAAGAGAATTAAGTGAGTTGCCTGAATCCTGAGATCACCTCCTCCCCCTCCTTAGCTCCCCACTCAACACCTGAAAGGTTAGCACCCAGTCTTAGAGTACCCAAGCACAAGCCTCTGATCAACCGCTCTCTTTACAAAAACGCCCACCAGGCAACAAGCCTCACTCATACATAGTGAACTTGCAGTCAGGTCTTTCAATCCCTCACTCAAATATGAATGGACAGCCTTGTCTGGTTTGGCTCAGCTGTTAGAGTGCTGGTCCATGGACCAGAGGGAGTGGGTTTGGTTCCCAGGCAAAGACATGTACCTGGGTTGCAGGTTCAATCCCTGGCCCTGGTTGGGGTCATGCGGGAGGCAACCAATCGATGTGTCTCTCATCTCTCTCTCTCTCTCTCTCTCTGTTTCCTCTCTCTCCCTCTCCCTCCTTCCCACACTCCCTTCCATGCTATCTAAAAATCAATGGGAAAATATCCTCAGGTGGGGATTAACAAAAACAACAAAAAATATGAATGGACAGTCAAGAGGCACAAAAAAAAGTGAAGAAAATTTGTTATCAAGAAGGACAGGGACCCAGAAAACAGGAACTTGGAGAAAACAGAATAAAGAGAGCTGAAGAAAATACTTTTAAAAATTAGTATCCTGAAATAAAAGATATTTCATACAAGAAACAGGAACAGCTTGCTTTTAAAAACATTTAAAGAGCAATAAATAACTCTGGTAAATTAAACCTATGATAAAACCAAAGAATTAAAGGAATTTCCTAGAATAAGTCATAGATGAACAATAGGAGAGGAATGATAAGAAAATGAAAAGATTGCCTTGGCCAGTTTGGCTCAGCAGTTAGAGTGTTGGCCCATGAACCAGAGAGTCCTGGGTTCGGTTCCCACTGGGGACACGTACCTCAGCTGCAGTTCGTCCCCGGCCCCAGTTGGGGTCGTCTGGGTGGCAACCACTCAATGTGTCTCTCATGTTGATGTTTCTCTCTCTCTCTTGCTCCCTCTCTCCCTCCTGCTCTATCTGAAGATAAAGACAAAAGTGTCCTTGGGTGAGGATAAAAAATAAAGAAAGAAAGAAGAAAGTAAGGAAAGAAAGCAAGAAAGAAAGAAAGAAAGAAAGAAAGAAAGAAAGAAAGAAAGAAAGAAAATGAAAAGATCAATCCAGAAGGTTCAACATATGACTATGAGAGAACAGAAAAAAATGGAGTGAATGAAATTATCAAATAAATAATATAACAAAATCATCAAAACTATTCATCAAGTGTAATAGAATAATGACATTTCAGACTATAGGGACTCAAACAAATCTATCTCCTATATACCTTCTTAGGAGCCTATTAGAGGATACCCAAATACAAAAAAATAAACAAAAAAGGAGGAGGAGGAGGAGGAGCTGGAGGAGGAGGAGGAGGAGGAGGAGGAGGAGGAGGAGGAGGAGGAGGAGGAGAAAAGAGATCCAGGAAACAGAAATCCAGCATGAAAGGAAGGTGAAGAGTATCTGAAGGAAAACTGTGAGGGTCATTCTCAGTATGACAATAGGCCCAGATGCAACACCAAGTCCAAATTAGAGCAGGGCAGAGGGTTGTAAAGAAATGCCACCATGGCCCTGGCTGCTTTGGCTCAGCGGTTAGAGCGTCGGCCTGCGGTCCGGAGAGACCTGGGTTCGGTTCCCGCTAAGGGCATGTACCTCAGTTGCAGTTTGTCCCGGCCCTGGTTGGGTCGTGTGGGTGACAACCACTCGATGTGTCCCTTTCATGTCGATGTTTCTCTCTCTCTCTCTCTTGCTCCCCCTCTATCTGAACAAAATATCGAAAAATGTCCTCAGGTGAGGGGAAAAAAAAAAGATCATTAAAAAAAAAAAAATGCTGCCATGAAGGAGAAACAAACAAAAACGGAAACAAGAAAAAAAAACCCAAACAGATGCAGTGACCATATTAAAAGGATGACAATGGCACTTTACCTCTGTGGTCTTTCTCCCAAAAACATATACTCCCAATCTAACCATGAGTATATCAGACAAATCCCAAATGAGAGAAATTTTACAAAATACTTGACTAGTACTCCTCAAAACTGCCAAGGTCATCAAGAACAGAGTAAGTCTGGCCCTGGCCAGTTTGCTCAGCGATTAGAGCATCAGCCTGTGGACCAAAGAGTCATGGGTTCGATTCCGGTCAAGGGCATGTACCCTGGTTGGGGTTCATCCTGGCCCTGGTCGAGGTTGTTCAGGAGACAACCAATTGATGTGTCCCTCTCACGCTGATGTTTTTCTCTCTTTCTCCCTCCCTGCCACTCTATCTGAAGATAAATAGAAAAATATCCTTCGATGAGGGTTTAAAAAAAAAGAGAACAAAGTAAGTCTGAAAAGCTGTCAGACTTAGGTCCACGAGAAACATGACTGCAAAACAGATTGTAGCATCCTAGAACAGAAAAAGGAGAGTAGATAAAAACTAAGAAAATCTGAATAAAGTATGAACTTTACTTAATAATAATAATGTATCAATATTGATTTATTAATTGTAACAAGTGTACCACAGTAATATAAGATGTTAACCATAGGAGAAACTGGGTATGGGGTATATGAAAACTCTGTACTATTTTACAACTTTTTTTTGTAAATCTAAAATCGTTCTAAATGTGTTTTTTAAAGAACTAACTGGGGGAAGTGGGAAGCAATGATTAACTCCAGGAAAGCCAAGAAATTACACAAAAAGGGGAGTGCTCGCATAGTATACCTCGTGGCTCAGCAAGGAATAATATTTATACAATCATAATAATGTAAACTAATTATTGACTTATTAAAACATCATGACATAATTAAATTGAGAGTTTACAAATAGAAGTAAATGTGTGGCTGAGGGTATAAGATTACCAAATCCTCATCTTCCATGGTAAATGTCTGAAATGTAAAACTCAAGAAATAGCAGCATAAAGATATTAATTAGAAACATGGACGGAGGTTAAGTGCCAGCAGGAACTGTTTTTAAAAGCTGAAAATGGTTGCCTCTGGGTGGCTAGTTGCAGGGAGTGTTGGGAGAGGAGGGGCAGTGTTCCACCATTTATTTATTATTATTTTTTTTTTGTTATAATCACTGTACCATTTTTGGTCTTTAAATCTATGTACTGTATTATATTAATCTGATAAAAATAAACTTTTAAAAAGAATGGAAAATATTTAGACTGAAATGGGGAGACAATGATATTTCCTTGATGCTAACAGTCTAATAGTTAAACATATGGCAGTTAATAAAAAGGGACAAATGAGATGCCCCTGAAAAATATGGAAATTAGCCTGGCCCGTGTGGCTCAGTGTTTGAGCATCGACCCAAGAGGTCGCCAGTTTGATTCCTGGTCAGGGCATATGACCAGGTTGTGGGCCTGATCCCCAGTGGGGGGCATGCAGGAAGTGGCCAATCAATGTTCTCTCTCATCTATGTTTCTCTCTCTCTCCCTTCCTCTCTCTCTCTACTACCAATAACGAAAAAATAAAATTAAATTATAAAAAGGAACAGCATTTTTTTAAAAAAGGAAATTAAATTGCCCTCTGAGAGACCACACAAATAACATGTAATTATGGGTTAGAGCAGAGATAAGTATCTAAAAAATACAGGATACGTAGTGTACTGATGAATGTATTGATATCGTTAAAGAAAGATTTGATCAGAATGTGGATCAGTCATCCACAGGGGTCTAGAAAACCGAGGTGCTCCGACAACGGCAGGACCGTCTAAAGTAGTGGTTCTCAACCTTCCTAATGCCACAACCCTTTAACACAGTTCATGTTGTGGTGACCCCCAACCATAAAGATATTTTCGTTGCTACTTCATAACTGTAATTTTACTACTGTTATGTCTTAGGCGACCACTGTGAAAGGGTTGTTCGACCTCCAAAGGGGTCACGACCCACAGGTTGAGAACCATTGGTCTAAAGCCTGGCCAAGTGAAAAGGTGCAAACATCTTTTTCTCTGATTCTATGCTAACCAGTAACCTGTATGTAATTATAATTTACCTTCCTATATAAAATTTCTAAAGGAAGAGAAAGAACGCATGCCTAAAGACACACGGGTTAATCCTCTTGGCAATTATACTTTTCATTGTAAAATAAACAATCCAGCATTCTTGTTTTACATATTAGTATTTATGAACTAGTCAGTCTACCATTTGAGAGGCTTGGTGCCATTTTTTTTTTTTTAATCCTCATCCGAGGACATTTTTCCATTTTTTGTTCAGATAGAGTGGGAGGGGGAGAGAGAGAAAGAAACATTGAGGCGAAAGGGACACACCGAGTGGTTGCCACCTGCACAACCCAACCAGGGCCGGGGACAAACTGCAACCAAGGTACGTGCCCTTAGCAGGAACCGAACCCGGGTCTCTCTGGACCGCAGGCTGACACTCTAACCGCTGAGCCAAACCGACCATGGCCTTGGTGCCATTTTGTAGCTGATCTATCAGGCCCTTGAGCCTTCAAGTCTGAAAGCCACGTCCTAGCCTGTGAATTCAGCCAGGTGGTACCACCTGTACTGATCAGTCAGCCAGCTTTGCCTTGGCAATACCCTCCCTATGTATCACCTCTCTTTTTTTTTTTTTTAATTTTTTTTTTTTTTTGTACAGACAGAGTGGGAGGGAGAGAGAGGAAGAAAGAGAGAGGGAAACATTGATGTGAAAGGGACACATCGAGTGGCTGCCACCCGCACGACCATCCAGGGCCGGGGACAAACTGCAACCGAGGTACATGCCCTTAGCAGGAACCGAACCCGCGTCTCTCCGTACCGCAGGCGGACGCTCTAACCGCTGAGCCAAACCGGCCAGGGTGTATCACCTCTCTTTTGAACTTTCTCAATTGTGTAGGAAGGGATATTTTAATAATGTGACACAAGACACACAGTTTCCTAGAAGTAAATGTTCCTAGTTATTCTTTTATTTTTCCAGTTCTGGTATTATATCAGGTAGATAATAAAAGACAAAAATCTCTTGTTGGCTTTTCATGAATGCACTATTTTGACATGATTTGTTAGGAGTCAGTGCCTACTTACACCCACATAGGTTGAGAGTTTGAACCCCACAACCTCTGTCAATGATGTTAAGGACAACTCACTGCCCACTACATCTGGGCAGGATAATACCCCTAATTGTAATTTCTTTTGAAGCTCACTACCATAAAGCAAGGTAGGTTAACAGCAGGGAGAGGGATCAAGTTTGCTCTTACCTTCTTGCACACTTTATGGTCCGGGTCTTGCCATTAGAAGGGCAATACATATATGCGTCAACATTAGCAAAACTTGGAAGCTTTTCAGAAATGCAGAATATTAAGCTCCATCTCAGTCTTACTGAATTATAATTCGCAGTATAAGATCTCCAGGTGATTCAAATGTACTGTGAAGTTTGAGAAGCACTGATCCAGGGCAGATTTTTCAAGCCGTGGTTGCAGCCCATTAGTGGGTCATGAAATCAATTTAATGGTTCTGCCATCAGCATTTAAAAAATGAAATAGAACAGAAAATATATAAATGTATTGTATGTATAAAAGTAAGTATTGTTTTGTGAAAGTCTTGTTTTAGTTATAAATATATTCATACTTACTTAGTCCAGATATAAAATGTGGGTCCTGGTCAAAAAGTTTGAAAGCCTCTAATTAAGGTCATTATTTCTCAAAATGTTGTCTACATTGGAATCCCCCAAAGTATCTAAAAGTTAGACTCACACTGAGGAAGGGACAGGAACTTGTATTTTAAACAAGTACTCCCAGGTGATTCTGATTCTGATGCACGCTAAATTTGAGAACCACTAGTCTGGCAGGGATTCTCAGGCTTTGGCACGCATTAGAATCACCTGGAGGGATTGTTAAAACACAGGTTTCTGGGCCTCACCCCCACAGTTCCTAATTCAATAAATCTGGGATGTGGCCCAAGGGTTTCAGTTCCAACAAGTTTCCAGGTGATGCTAATACTGCTGGTCTAGTGACCACTGGTCCAGAGACATCAAATTACAAATGTGAAAGGCTTAGAATCGAGATATTTGCTTAAAGCTGAAGTGTTTATCTAATTTATGGTTAAACCCATCAAGTCAGCAAACACTACCATTAATTTCTGTATATGTCATCCTAGCATCATCACATAGCAAAAGGACCTTTCTTAAGTATTTCAAGGAGGACCTCTATTAAATACTTTGAGCTTTTTACTAGTATTTTAAGAATCATGGTTCTATTCAGCCAAAGGATATACACCTTTAGTCAGTTTATATTTTCTCTAGAGTTTACCTTCTACAGACATCAAGTTTTCATTCAGACAGGAATGTTATTCAAGTTCATAATTTGTAAATTTTTAATTCACAGATACTTTTAGTTCAGTACTACTCACTGCATGGTACTTAGATAGGCAACTTCTCTCTCATGTAAGTGCTCATCAGAAATGCAAATTTTCCCATACCACCTCAGACCTACATAAACAGAATCTCAGGGGTGAGGACAAGTAATCTTCTTTAACAAGCTCTCCAGGCGGTTCTTATGCACCATAAAGCATGAGAAGCACTGCACTAGATCACTTGTAGTTGCTAGAGGCCCCTATTAAACTGTAATATCTCTGCATCATCACACTTAGATTCAAGTATGCTGCTGGAGGACCCAGCAGCAGTATCAGCTTTGGGGGCATGACCTTGGGTTTTCGGACACCATGGCCAACATGGAGTATGCAGCCTTTAACTGTTAGTCAAAACTTTCCCATATTTATTGGAAGTGTGTATGTATATACACTTTAAGAGATTACCAAAAACAAGTTACACATCTGCATATTTTAATCTCCTAAAGCCTAGGACGAGAAATTCTTTTCCATTTTTCATGATTCAGTGATATTTTTTAAACTTCCATATATGCATGGAAGTTAAGTACCATGAAAATATGTTAAACTGAAGGTTATAAGGGTTGAATTTTAAAATAGAAAAAAAGTTTTAAAATTCAGAGGTAGAATTGAGACTTACATTGGATGTATGTAGGCTGTTCAAAACATGAAAATGTATATTGTGGACCAAAACTGGTCCTTAGCAACTCCAATCAACTCCTAATAAAGTCAGCTCATTTCATTGGGTGCAATATAAAAGAGTTGGTGTTGCCAGAGAATTTTCATTTTTAAAAAATTCCTGAAAAGCCCTGGTGGGATAGTTCAGTTGGTTACAGCATCATCTCCATCCAGTCAGTGCATATATATACAAAAATCAACCAATGAATGCATAAATAAATGGAACAACAAATCAATGCTTCTCATTCTCTCTCTCTCTCACCCCTCCTCTCTCTGTCTAAAATGAATCAATCAATAATTTTTTTTTCAATTTCTTTTTTTTTTTTTCATCCTCACCCGAGGACATTTTTCCATTTTTTACTCAGATAGAGCGGGAAGGAGAGAGAGGAAGAGAGAGAAACGTCGATGTGAAAGGGACACATCGAGTGGCCGCCACCCACACGACCCAACCAGGGCCGGGGACAAACTGCAGCCAAGGTACATGCCCTTAGTGGGAACCGAACCCGGGTCTCTGTGGACCGCAGGCTGATGCTCTAACCGCTGAGCCAAACCGGCCAGGGCTTTTTTTCAATTTCCAGAAAATCAGTTATAGTACTACTTCCCTATCATGTTATTAGCATAATTCCCCCCAAAAGAGGCTGAAGCTGATACTTCAGCTTAAAACCTAATGTTCTCATTCAGCTAACACTGTCCAACACAATGTTGAATTGTGTGAATGTGTTTACTACTTCTGAGTACAAAGGGAGAACACATACATATTTTTTAAACCTGTAGCTCTTAACTTTTATTTTATTTTAGAGAGGAGCAGATTAATATTAACAATATGATTCCTTGTAATTAGTTACTACAATATATATTGATGGGTTTGGCATTTGCTTCACAGTTGTTCCCAGCTAGAGGTTTGCAACCCCTAACTTTGTATAGTGCACACTCAGCAGCTGCAAATTGCTTCCTATTTGCAACTACCTGCCATTGTACTATATCATCATTAGAAATTTGTCTATTACTGATGACAGATACACTGCAAAAGGCCTAGAGTAGTTGCAGAAAGTACAGAGGTTATGTTTTTTTAATTAAAAAAATTTTTTAACTTTCCTTTATTGTTGAATGTATTACAGATGTCCCTGCTTTTCCCCCTGTTGACCCCCTCCTCCCTGCTCCCACCCCCCTCCTGACTTCCCCACACTATTGTCTGTATCCATTGGTTATGCATATATGCATATAACTTTTTTGGTTTATCTCTTCATACCCTTCCTCCTGCCTTCCCTTTGAGAATTATCAATCTAACAACCAATTGTACTTCTGAATCCCTTTACCTTTATCACCCATTCCCCCAAACCCCCTCCCATCTGGCAACCAAAAAAAGTTCTTTGTATCTATGAGTCTATTTCTGTTCTGCTTGTTAATTTTGTTTGTAGATTCAGTTGTTGATAGATATGTATTTATTGACATTTTATTGTTCTTTCTTTTTTTTTTTAATCCCCACCTGAGGATACTTTTTCCATTTATCTTCACATACAGTGGGAGGGAGGGAGAGAGAGAATGAAAGAGAGAGAGAGAGAGAAACATCTATATGAGAGAGACACATCGATTGGTTGCCTCTCACATGACCCCAACCAGGGCTGGGGACCTAACTGCAACCAAGGTACATGCTCTTGACTGGAATAGAACCTGTAACTCTTTAGTCCACAGGCCGATGCTCTAATGGCTGAGCCAAACTGGCCAAGGCTTTGTTCATATTTTTTATCTTCTTTTTCTTCAAGAAGACCTTTCAACATTTCATATCATACTGGTTTGGTGGTGATGAACTCCTTTAGCTTCTTCTTGTCTGGGAAACTCTTGATACATACATCAATTCTAAATGATAGCTTTGCAGGACAGAATAATCTTGGTTGTAGGTTCTTGCTTTTCATCACTCTGAATATTTCTTGCCACTCCCTTCTGGCCTGCAAAGTTTCTTTTGAGAAATCAGCTGACAGACTTATGGGAGCTCCCTTGTAGGTAACTAACTATTTTTCTCTTGTTGCTTTTAAGATTCTCTCTTGTCTTTAACCTTTTGCATTTTGATTTGCTTATGATGTGTCTTGGTGTGGGCCTCTTGGGGTTCATCTTGTTCGGGACTCTCTGTGCTTCCTGGACTTGTATGTCTGTTTCCTTCACCAAGTTAGGAAAGTTTTCTGTCATTATTGTTTCAAATAGGTTTTCAATTGCTTGTTCTCTTTCTTCTCCTTCTGGTACCCCCATGATGCAAATGTTGTTATGCTTAAAGTTGTCCCAGAAGCTCTTTACACTGTCCTCATTTTCTTGGATCCTTTTCTCTTTTTGCTGTTCTGATTGAGTGTGTTTTTTTTGTTTTTTTTTTAATTGATTTTTAGAGAGAGAGGAAGGGAGAGAGAGACACAGAAACATCAATTTGTTGTTCCACTATTTATGCATTTATTGGTTATTATTGTATGTGCCCTGACCAGGGATTAAACCCACAACCTTAGCCCATTGGGATTATGCTCTAACTAACTGAACTACCTGGCCAGGGCAATACAGAAGTTTTAAAATTACTATAAGTCCCTCCAACTAAGCCATTGCTGAAGTCTGGTTGGGATTTGGTATATCAGAAGTAACAGAACTTCACAAAATATTTCAAAGACATCTGAAGAGTCTTAAAATAACTCCTTATTAAAGTGATAGTACCTCTGAATCTTTTCTTCTGCAGAACCTAATCAATTATAGATATTTACATCCTTTCATTAAATATATGAAATATTGAACATTACACTGTAGCAGATGGATAGCTTACTATATGACTCTTTGAAAGCACAATAGGTCAGGAATATTGATGTTTGCCTAGCACAACAACTCAAGCTTCAACACAATTTTTTACAAAGTAAATCAAACGGAAAAGATTGATGTGTATTATTTTATTTAGTTAGTTAAAAAAAAATTTTTCTTTATTTATTTTAGAGAGAGAGGAAGGGAGAGGGAGAGAGAGATAGAAACATTGATGAGAGAGAACATCAGTTGGCCACCTCCTGCGTGTTACCCACTGGGGATCAGGCCCACAACCTGGGCGTGTGCCCTGACTGGGAATCGAATGGGCGACCTCTTGGTGTATGGGTCAATGAGCCACACTGGCTGGGCTATTTTATTATTTAAAATTTATCTTTATTGTTGAAAGTAGTAGATGTTCCTCCTTTCCCCCCCATTGACACCCTCCTCCCTCAGTATTACTAATTTATATGTACTACCTTATAATACTGTAATACTTAAACAGACACATTAATTCTATTTCCGTATCCTTAGTAACTAGCACAACACTTAGCCCTATTAAATGCTTGTTTAATGAATGAGTGATTGCATGAGTGAATACATGAGAGAGAAAGAGAGAAAGAGAGAAAGAAAAAGAAAGTAAGGAAGAAGGATGAATGAATGTGGGATCATTTATTTCTCTTTTAAAGGTGGATAAATGAGAGTTAAAGTGATTCACTGATGACAGACTGGCAATAAAATGAACATACCTAAGTATTCTAGACTAAAAATTCACATTTTTCCTTTTCTAGTTGGTATGTCTTATTCTAGCTGTGTATTAAAATCACCTGCAGTACTTTTTAAAGAATATCAATGCCCACTTTTCACTTTCCACCCCCACCCCAGTATTTTTTAGGTTATTCTAATGTGTAGCCAAAGTTTAGCATCACTGTGTTAGGGAATTATTGCTATGTTCTTCAAGGTTTTTAGTTTGTTTTAAAGGAAAGCATATGCTCTGGCCAGTGTGGCTCAGTTGGTTGGAGTGTTGTCTCATATACTGTAAGTTTGCAGGTTCGATTCCCTGTAAGAGCACATACCTAGGATTGGGGTTTGATCCCTAGCAATTGATGTTTCTTTCTCACATTGATCTTCCTCTCTCTATCATCAATAAGCATATCCTTGGGTGAGGATTAAAAAAAAAAGAAGCATAAGTATACATTTGCCAAAACTTGAATTTGTTCTTCCAAAGCTTTTTAAATTCAATGTTAGGTCTTTGCTATACCAAAGATAATGTCTTCGTCCGTTTGGTCTGCTATAACAGAACCATAGACTGGATGGTTTAAAAAACAAAAATTTACTTCTCACAGATTTAGGGGCTGGGAAGTCCAAGATCAAAGCACTGGCAGGTTCAGTGTCTGGTGAGAGCCACATCCTGGTTCACTGATGGCCATTTTTTCCCTGTGTTCTTACATGGTGGAAGGGGCAAGGGAGCTCTCTGGTGTCTCTTTTATAAGAACAATAATCCCTCTTGAACTAATCACCTCCCAAAGACCCCACCTTGAAATACCATCACATTGAATAGTAGGTTTCAAAATGTGATGGGGGCGGGGGGCGGGGGCGGCACAAACATCAGTCTCAAGCAGATAAAAACTATCAAGATGCATAACAAGAATATCTTGTTTTGATTCATGTACCCTAACCTATTGGCCTGCAAAGGGAAGTTTATTTATTGCTACCAGAATCAACTATAAAAAATAATTTTTAGCTTGAAATTAAATATGCACCTTAAGATTGGTTTTCCCAGTGCCACTGTAAGGGCAGGTTAGGTAACACTGAGGTTAAAGCTTCAAGATGCTACAGAACACCTTGGGTGTGTCTAGATAACGTAATTTTCCATTAATATCAAGGCACAAAAGCCAGAACTCTTCTCACTTGTTTGTAAATCTCATGACTCATCTCAGCTTGGTTTCTTTCAAGAATAGGATCTTACTATGGTGTTTACAGACAAGTAGAAAAATAATTGTATGAAAGTCAAATTGGATTTTCTTTGATCTTAATTAGTACAAGAAAATTTCCAGCCAGAGGCTAATTTTAGACTCATTGTTTAGAGTTACTATTGATGTCTGAAAATGTAAAATCCATAAGGGCGGAGATATTTTGTTTGTTTCTTATTTTCTGCTCAACTCAGTAAGATATAGACTTCTAAGCATGTAGTAGATACTTGAATATTTACTGAACGAATAAGTATTGTGGTTTCCAATTCCCAAACACTTAAAAATTCTGTGGGAACGCCTTCAACAAATTCATTACTATTATTATGAGAATCTAGAATGAATATTATAATGGATATTTGTTATTTTAGTTTCTTCAGCTTCACTTCTTTTTCCCGTCTTCAGATGGTAAAACTCCTCTTTCCTACTCAGCCCAAATCAATGTAGACTCACCCTCTTCCCTGGCTGTAGAGAGTGTAATGTGACCAACACCTGTCTCATCAGGAAATCACATCCCCTATCCACTCCCACACACTCCCTGTACATTTTGGTTCCTAGTTCAAGTCAAGATAATCAGTCTGCCTATGACTTTTCTGTTGAAACTAATAGGTGTGGAGGAGAGATTGTTCCATGATGTGACTGCTGTCTAGCCTGTGAGCTGGACCTGGGTTAGAACAGAGATTGCTTACTGCAAACACCCTTGAGAGACTGTCTGATAAAAATTAATGCTCATTCTGAGCATAAATCAGCACTGCCTCCCCTGCCTCCTGCTACGTGCTGGTTCCTTGATCAGTCCTAACTTGGTCAAGAATGTAAAGTAATTTCCAAACCTGGTAGCATTCACTTACTAGTGAATATTCCTCTCTGTTTTTACCTATATAATTCTCTGGTGCCAATCAAGTGGCACAGAGGATATCTGCTTCCTCTTGTAGCTGCCCAAGATGAGCCTTTATGTAAGTGTTTATTAATTAATTCTGTTAAAAGCCAGATTGGAATAGCCTGCTTCTTTTTCTGTCCTCCACTTAGAGAAATAGATTTTCAGTCTTGGGGCTTTTCCCTGGGTCTGCATGTACTAACAATAGGGAAAATTATCTCTACCTGCTGGAGTTAATTGTGGATACAGTTTGGAGACGCGAGCCAGTAGCAGTGAACCTATGTGTAGTAGTAAGCCAATTATGGGCAAGCAGAATTAAAAGATGAAGAGAATAAGAGAGAGAACCTGTGTTCTCATCACCAAACAACTGATATACACTATTTTTTAAAATAGGAAAAACCTTCTTATTTTTTTCTGATTATGAAAGTAATAGACACTCATTGTAAGAAATTCAGAAAATACAAAAATATGAAGAAAATTAAAGTTATATTGAGTTCAACACTTGCAAACTATTTTTATATGTCTTCCCATTCATATATACAAGTACTATTTTTTCCTTATCTTAAACAAAAATGAGATCATATTTTTATAAGCTCCTTTTATCAGTTTATATATATAGCTATCTCTCCATCTCAGCACAGACAGATTTGCTTTATTATTTTTAATGACTATATAATAGTCCCATGTAAATTAATTAGTTTACTTAACCACTCCTGTTGTTGCAGATAGTTTTTAAAAGCTTTTGATTTTTTACTGAAAAGCATTAAATCTTGCATTGAATGGTTCCTTATCACTTTCTTCTCAGAATTCTTTTATTTTAAGTTTTCCCACCACAATTCAAACAGTTGCAGGTTATTGGTTGGGATTGGGGAGAAGGAAGCAGACTTTTTTGAACTGTAGAAAGCAGTATGTTTTTAACCATGAGAAGTTTTTTCAAATTTTAGGCTTGTTAATTCATAAAGACTAAGCATCACATCCTTAGTGTTTAATGAATCCCTTGGCTAATTTAGTGATTCATTACAAAGTAGTGTTTACATAAATGCCTGTGGCATAATATTTTGACACTGACTGTACCACTCTCTGATGACTACCAAATCTTTAATTATAAAGGTGTGGCAATTCAATAGCATGAGTAAATCCAGTTTAACAACTGACACTATTTAGGCTTTATTAAAATAACAAAGCCAGGCTCAACAACCGGAAATCATGTAACTACAGGAATCAAGAAAATGTATGAGTATTCAGGGTAAGGAAACATGAATAGTATTTCATTGTCTATCCAGGAACATTTAGATGGTTTCCATATCTTGGCTATTGTGAACAATGCTGAAATAAACATGGGAGTGCACTTTTTATTTTTATAAGTACCAAGAAATATTTATCATAATTAGATATAGAAGCTCTCAATTTCTCTATGGTTTCTAAGAATTTTATCAATTTTGAAGAATAAATTTTTTAATTTTTTTTTATTTTTTATCCTTACCCGAGGACCTTTTTCCATTTTTTGTTCAGGTAGAGCGGGAGGGAGAGAGAGGAAGAGAGAGAGAGAGAGAGAAACATCGACATGAAAGGGACACATCAAGTGGCTGCCACCAGCATGACCAACCAGGGCCCGGGGCAAAGCCGCAACCGAGGTACAGGCCCTTACGGGAACCGAACCTGGGTCTCTATGGACCGCAGGCTGACGCTCTAATCGCTGAGCCAAACCGGCCAGGGCTGAAGAATAAATTTAAAAAAGAAAATCTTTCTTTTCTTAACTTCTGGGAGGCTATAAGTGTACATAGGTAAATTAATGTATATGGAAAATAAGGACAATAAATACAAGTAACTCTGTTGTTAAATTGTTCACAGCATTTAGGCTTAAGTTTCAGGATCATGGTGAAAGGTTTTTTATAAGATATATAATATACTCAAATGCATGTAAATTTATATTTTCAGTCACTTTGAGTTTTATATTCTTTGTATTTATTTGGCTCAAAGAGAAATATTTCTTCTTCAAATTATAAAACACCTTTCCAAGGATAACTTTTCCGATGTTTTGTCACCTTTATGTCTCAAAAATTATTTTTCCATTAACCTTCTGAGATATAGAAGTGTTTCAGACAGTACTGTAGAATTCAATAGCATGAATTAATTTTATATACTTCTTTCCTTATGGTTAATCTAATTAATAATTGTTAATCTAATTAGTAAGGTTAGAAAAATAGCTATTCTATATATATATAAAAAAGGACTGTTGTGCCTGGCCGGTATGGCTCACTGGTTGAGTGTCGATCCATGCACTGGGAGGTCACCAGTTTGAGTCCCAGTCAGGGCACATGTCCAGGTTGTGGGCCAGATCCACAGTTGGGGGAATGTGGGAGGTGGCCAGTTGATGTTCTCTCTCATCAATGTTTCTCTCTCTCGCTCTCTCCCTCTCCCTTCTTCTCTCTCTCAAATCTATAAAGCAAAAAAAATTTTTTTAAAAAAGGACCGTTGTTATAATCAAAGTTGTTGTTTTTTTATCCTCACCCGAGGATATTTTTCTATTTTTTGTACAGATAGAGTGGGAGGGAGAGAGAGGAAGGGAGAGAGAGAGAGAAACATCGACGTGAAGGGACTCATCGAGTGGCTGCCATCCACACGACCAACCAGGGCCGGGGACAAACTGCAACTGAAATACGTACCCCTAGCGGGAACCGAACCCGGGTCTCTCCGGACCGCAGGCCGACGCTCTAACCGCTGAGCCAAACTGGCCAGGGCATAATCAAAGTTTTTGTATCAAGTACAGTGATTCTAAAACTTAACCTGGGAGAATAAGAAAGCAAATAATAGAAGAGAGAACTTTTTTTGACTTTAAATAAACTTTTATTTTTTAATTACAATTGACGTACAATATTGTATTAGTTTCAGGTGTGCAACCCAGTGTTTAGACATTATAGAACTTAGTGATCACCTCAATAAATTGAGTACCCATCTGACATCATATAGTTATTATAATACTATTGACTATATTCCCTATGCTTACATCCCCATGTCTACTTTGTAACTACCAATTTATACTGATTAATCCCTTCACTTTTTTCACCCATTCTCCCCTCTCCTCCCTTCTGGCATCCATTAGTCTGATCTCTGTATCCATAAGTCTGTTTCTAGTCTTCTTATTTTGTTTTTTATATTCCACGTATAAGTGAAATCATATGGCATTTGTCTTTCTTTGTCTGACTTATTTCACTCAGCACAATACCCTCTAGGTCCATTCATGTTGTTGCAGATGGCAAGATTTTATTCCTTTTTATGGCTAAGTCATATTCCATTGTGCAAATGCACCATTTCTCTTTATTCATTCATATATTGATGGTCCCTTATGTTGCTTCCATATCTTGGCTATTGTAAATAATGCTACAGTGAATGATGGATGCATATATCTTTATAATTTAGTGTTTTAGCTTTAGTGTTTGGAAGTGAAACTGCTGGGTCATTCTTTGTCTCTTGTTATATAGCCCTTGTTTTAAAGTCTATTTTTTTCTGGTATAAGTATCGTGACCCCAGCTTTTTGTTTGTTTGTTTCCATTTTCATGAAATATGTTTTTATATCTCTTTACTTTCTTTTTTTTTTTTTATCCTCACCCGAGGACATTTTTGCATTTATCTTCAGATAGAGTGGGAGGGGGAGGGGGGAAGAGAAATAGAGAAACATCGATGTGAGAGACACATCGACTGGTTGCCACCCACACGACCCCAACCAGGGCCAGGGACAAACCGCAACCAAGATACGTGCCCTTAGTGGGAACCGAACCCGGGTGTCTCTGGTCTGCAGGCTGAAGCTCTAACCACTGAGCAAAACCAGCCAGGGCTATCTCTCTACTTTCAGTCTGTGTGTCTCTTCTGATTTGAGTTGAGTCTTTTGTAGATGGTGTACGTAAGGGTCTTGTTTTGTTGTCCATTCAGCCCCCATGTGTCTTTTTTTCAATTGAATTTATTGGGGTGACATTGGTTAATAAAATTATATAAGTTTCAGATATACAATTCTATAATACATCATCTGTTTATTGTATTGTCTGTTCACCACTCAAACTCAACATTTAATCCCCTTTACCCTCTCCTACTTTCCCCCACCCCTATGTCTTTTAAAAGAAACATGTTTTTATTGATGAGAGAGAGAGACAGCGATCGGCTGCCTCCTGCACACTCACCACTGGGGATCAAGCCCACAACCCAGACATGTGCCTTGACCCAAAATCGAATGAACTGGTGACTTCTTGGTGCATGGGACAATGCTCAACCAACTGAGTCACACTGGCCAGGACCCATGTGTCTTTTGATTGAAGCATTTAATCCATTTGCATTTAAAGTAATTGTTGATAGATATGTATTTATTGTCATTTTGTTATTTATTTTTTATCTTTTTGTTTCCTTCTTCTTAAAGAAGACCCTTTAACATTCCTTGTCATACTTGTTTGGGGTGATGAACTCCTTTACCTTTTTCTTGTTTGGGAAGCTCTTTATCTGTCCTTCAATTCTAATGAAAGCTTTGCTGGGTAGAGTAATCTTGGTTGCAGGTCCTTGTTTTTCCCAACACTTTGACTATTTCTTGCCAATTCCTAATGGCCTACAAAGTTTCTGTTGAGAAATCAGCTGAAAGCCCTATGTGTCTTGGTGTGGGCTTCTTTGGGTTTATCTTGTTTGGGACTCTGTGCTTCCTAGACTTGTATGACTTTTTCCTTCACCAGGTTAGAGAATTTTCTGCCATTACTTTTTCACATCAATTTTAATTTTTTGCTCTCTCTTCTCATTTCAGCAACCCCATGATGGGAATGTTAGTACTCTTGAAGTTGTCCCAGAGGCTCCTTATACTATCTTAATTTTGGGGGATTCTTTTTCCCTTTCTGCTGTTCTGATTGGGTGTTTTCTTCTTCCTTATATTCCAAATCTCTGATTTGATTCTCTACTTCATCTACACCACTGTTGATTCCCTGTATGTGTTCTTTATTTCAGTTCACTTACTCTTCATTTCTGACTCATTCTTTTTTATGTTTTCTATCTTTGTGTTTGTTTTTTTTTTAATCCTCACATGAGGATATTCTTCCATTTATCTTCAGATAGAGTGGGAGGGAGAGAGAGAGAAACATCGATGTGAAAGAGACACATGAACTGGTTGCCTCCCATATGACCCTGACCAGGGCTGGGGACTGAACCACAACTGAGGTACGTGCTCTTGGCCAGAATCGAACCTGCGACTCTTTGGTCCACGGGCCGACTTTCTAACTGTTGAGCCAAACTGGCCAGAGCTCTATCTCTAGTTTTATGTTTCCTATCTCTTTTTTGAAGTTCTCACTAAGTTAATCTACTCTCCCCCTAAGTTCATTGAGCATCCTTATAACCAGTGTTTTGAACTCTGCAGCTGGTAGACTACTTGTCTTCATTTTGTGGAGGTCTTTTTCTGGAGTTTTGTTGTTCTTTCATTTGGGACATGTTTCTTCATCTCCTCATTTTGGCAGCCTCCCTTATTTGATTTTATATATTAGGTAGAGTTGCTGTATCTCTTGGGCTTGGTTATGTGTCCTTATGCAGTAGGTGTTCTGGGGGGTACAGTGGCACAGCTTCTTGTGTGGGCTGTATACACCCTCCTGTTATAGTTTAGACTTGATTGCTGTTGGCACTTCCATGGGAGTGATTTATCCCCAGGTATACCAACTATGAGGACTGGCTATGACCACCATTGAGGATGTACCCTGCCTGAACTACAGAGTGATCTGCAGATGGCTGCTAGTTTGTGCTGGCTTGGAGGTGCACCGGAGAATCCAAGCTGTGAACCAAGACTGGTTGTTGCTAGTGCTGAGCCTGGGGCCATTTAGCAAGAGGTATGAGGCACACTGAAGTCAGATACTGCTTGTTTGAGAGATTGTAGTAAAGTTGGAAGCATGAACCAAAAGAGGCCATTTGTATGGAAAAACTTGGGTGGGCCCAAAAGTTAGGTGAGGTAGGGTCTCAGGGAATCAGCAGGGTGGGGCGAATAGTATTAGCCAGGTTGATAGAGTGCCTGCTTACTGGCTCTGTAGGAGGAAAACTTAACAAAGGAACAGTGGCCTCTCCCAACACTTCTGTCTGAGAGAAAGCTGCCCCTCCAGCTCTTGCCCTGTTGCCAGAAAATTCAGTTCCTTCTCCTATGACCCTGGTGGATTTTGAGCTGCTGCCCCAGTGTTGGAGCTCAGAGTGAGTGAGTTTGAGTGAGTTCATGGGCAGATCCTGTAAGAGGAATGCCCGATACTCCAGAAGCCCTCTGTCTCACTTAGCCACAATCTCACTGGTTTTTACAGCCAGAAGTTATGGAGACTTCTCTTCCTGGTATTGGAATCCTGGGCTGGGGCTCTGGTGTGGGGTAAGAATCCTCGCTCCTAAGAATGGACCCCCACAACTGAGACATCCCTTCGGATTTTTATTTGCCACATGTGGTTGTGGGACCAGCATGTTTCACGTCTCCACTCCTCCTACCAGTCATGATGTGGCTTCTTCTGTACATCCTTATGTTGTTGTTGTTAATCCTCACCCAAGTATATTTTCTCCATGGATTTTTAGAGAGAGTGGAAGGGAGGGAGGGAGGAAGGGGGAAAGAAAGAGAAACACATTGATGTGAGAGAGACACATTGATTGGTTGCCCCCTGCACATGCCCCAACTGGATCCAGGGATCAAACCTGCAACCCAGGTATGTGCCCTTGATCAGGAATAGAATCTACAATCCTTCAGTGTGCGGCAGGCTGACACTCTAAACACTAAGACATTGGCCAAGGCTATATATCCTTAGTTGTAGGACTTCTGTTCAGCTAGATTTCAAAGGGGTCTGAATGATGGTTGTTCTGTAGTTTAGTTGTAATTTTGATGTGGTTGTGGATGGATTTACCACATTTACCTAAGCCTTCTTCTTGACCACAACACATGAACAAAAGTTTTAATTATGAAAAAATACTACATTAATCGAATATAATAATATTTCAAAAATAGTTATATTAAAACAGGGTAGTACAAGTAAAAAAAAAATCCTAGAGCAGAAATAGTATCATTACATATAAGAACTTAATGTGTGATACAGGGGATTTCGTAAATCAGGAGCAAAACAAAGGACCATTCCAAAATGGTTATCAATTTAGAAAAAAATGGTTTAGACCATGTTTTCATACTATAAATCAAAATAAATTCCAGATTAATTAAAGAGTAGGTGTAAATATTAAACAATGGAAGTATAAGAAGGAAATAGAATAGAATAATAAGCCTTTGGGAGGTGATTATTATTTATACTTAGCATTAATTTTTTTTTTCTTTTTGATTTGAGAGAGAGAGGAAGGGAGAGGGAGAGAGAGACAGAAACATTGATGAGAGAACATTGATTGGCACACCCCCCACTGGGGATTGGGCCCACAATCCGGGTATGTGCCCTGACTAGGAATTGAACCAGTGACCCCTTGGTGCATGGATCAGTGTTCAACCACTGAGCTGCACCAGCCAGGCTAGCATCAATTTTTTAAAAATAAAAGGGAAATATGAATAAATATTTAAAAAGTAATCAAAATGACTAGGAAATAACAGAATGGCAAAATATCTGTAAAAACTAGTAAATATAAAGGACTATTATCTTTCTTACATAAAAAGCTTATACACTTTGATAAAAAAGTACTCTAGGCCTCAAAGAAATAGATAGCAAATGGTGTAATATATCAGTGAACAAGCATGTAGAAAAAAATATTCAGTTTCACTAGTAATCAAAGAAATACAAACTAAAACAATAATATAATATCTGTTTTCACTTAGAAGATTAATAAATGTTTTAAACAAGTATATCAAATATGCCAGGGTACAATGAACAGGTACTTTCATACATTATTAAAGTCTTGATAATCCCATAAGCCATCAAAATGTTCCTGTCCTTTGGCCTTATAATTCCACATCCCCATATCCATAAATATGTCTGGGGCAAGTAGACTAGTGCTCAAACCAAATAATTCAGCTAAATATGAAGTTTACTGAGCTATGAAAAACAATTTTGCAAAAACATTATAAATAAAGAAGATGAAAACTGAACAAAAAGCCAATGGGGAAAGTTGTCACCCTCTTCCACCCTAACAATAAGGTTGGCTCCAAATTCTGGACAGTCACTTCATGTTTTTGAGTTGTACTAGAACAAATTTTTTAGCACGGAGATTTCTTTAAGGCTATAAACTGTGCTAGGTCATTAAACATGACCTAAAGGCCAGAGTTTTTGTTTTTCAATAGTGATAAGAATGGTGCAGTACTAGGAAAGTTCTTGGAAATGCTGTCAATTTTATTTTAAAATGAGAATCTGGTGTTTCTGTATTTTACTTTTTTCAATAAAAATTCATAAATGTTTTGGAAAATAAAAGCCGTTGATGGGGAATGGGAGATAACTAATGAATACATTCAAGGAACAGTAAATAAAGAACAATTTTGGAAACATTTAGAATCTGTGGTAAGAATCTGAAGTGGTAAGATTATAGGAAAACAAGATCAAAGATATATTGTTCTCATAGTCATCTTTGTCATTTCAATTGTCATTTTTTATAATCAATATTTTTATTTTTGTTTCTCTTGAAAAATCAATCACTAAATGCTGTGCTTTATCATTGTTGTCCATCATATATATGTACATATATGTATAAATACATAAAAGTACACATATACATATATGTTTATGAGTACTTTTTCTCCCTAATTGTCTTACTCTTATTCTCAACAACTCATTTATATTCTTGGGATTCCATCTTCCTTCTTTGAAAATGAAAAAAAAAAGTTTTTTGACTTCCCGTCAAGATGGTGGGGTAGTTAAATATGGTTTTGCGTCCTCCCACAACCACATCAAAGTTACAACTAAACTACAGAACAATCATCATTCAAAACCACCTGAAATCGAGCTGAATGGAAGTCCTACAACTATGGAATTAAAGCAGCAGCCACATCCAGACTGGTAGGAGGGGCGGAGGGGACAGGCTGGTCCAACACCCATGTGTGGTGGATAAAAATCAGGAGGACACCTCGGCTGGGAAGGTCCTCCCTGAGGAGTGAGGGGTCCCCGTCCCACACCAGCTGCCCCACTCAGGGTTCCAGTGCCAGGAAGAGAAGTCCCCATAACGTCTGGCTGGAAAAACCAGCAGGAACTGAGGCTCAGGGAGGCTGGGATGGCTGGAACCCCAGGCAGCTCCTCTTAAAGGGCCCGTGCATGGACTTATCGGACTCTCTCCCTCTAAGCTTGGAGGGGAGGCAGCTCGAGAGGCGCCAGAGACATACAGGGAAGAACTGAGCTGTTTGGCACTGGAGCGAGGGATGGAGAGGGGGCTTTCTCCGAAACAAACGTGCTGTTAGAGGCCTTTGTTCCTTTGGTGAGCCCTTCACTGGGGCGGCAGACAGGCGCCATATCTGGGAGTCCAGCAACCTGGCTCACACTGGTTGCCCCGCCCTGGTGACTCCCTGAGGCCCCGCCCCACCCAACTTTCAGGCCCACCCAAGCTGTTGCCAGTTGCTTCACCATAGGATTGGCCTGTCTTGGATCCTGCTTCAGGTTTTCCTAAATTCTTTCAAACAAGCAGCATCTGGTCTCAGCTAGCCCCATACCTCTTGTTAAGTAATACACAGAAACAAACACAGGGAGGCAGCCAAAATGAGGAGACAAAGAAATAGGTCCCAAATGAAAGAACAGAAAAAATCTCCAGGAAAAGAACTAAGCGAAATGAAGATAAGCAACCTAACAGATGCTGAGTTCAAAATACTGCTTATAAGGATGCTCAGTGAACTTAGTGAGAACCTCAGTGAACTTAGTGAGGGCCTCAAGAGAATAAAAAAGGACCAGTCAGAAATGAAGGATGCACAGTCAGAAATGAAGGAGGCACTAACTGAAATAAAGAATAATTTACACAGATTCAATAGTAGAGTAGGTAAAGCCAGGAAGCAAACCATTGATTTGGAATATAAGGAAGCAAAAAACACCCAATCAGAACAGCAAAAGGAAAAAAGAATCCAAAAAAATGAGGATAGTGTAAGGAGCCTCTGGGACAACTTCAAGCTTGCCAACATTCGCATCTTGGGGGTGCCAGAAGGAGAAGAGAGAGAACAAGAAATCGAAAACCTATTTGAAATAATAATGGCAGAAAGCTTCCCTAACTTGGTGAAGGAGACAGACATACAAGTTCAGGAAGCACAGAGACTGCCGAATAAGATAAACCCCAAGAGGCCCACACCAAGACTCATCATCATCAAAATGCAAACGGTTCAAGACAAAGAGAGAATCTTAAAAGCAGCAAGAGAAAGTAGTTAGTTACCCACAAGGGAGTTCCCATGAGACTGTCAGCTGATTTCTCAAAAGAAACTTTGCAGGCCAGAAGGAAGTGGCAAGAAATATTCAGAGTGATGAAAAGCAAGAACCTACAACCAAGATTACTCTATCTTGCAAAGCAATCATTTAGAATCGATGGCCATATAAAGAGTTTCCCAGAGAAGAAAAAGTTAAAGGAGTTCATCACTACCAAACCATTATTATATGAAATGTTGAAGGGTCTTTTTGAAGAAAAAGAGAAAATACATGAACAAACAAAATGGCAATGAACACATATCTATTGACAATGGAATCTACAAACAAAATGACCAGGCAGAACAGAAACATTCTCATAGATACAGGGAACATTTTGTTCGTTGCCAGATGGGAGGGGGATGGGGGGAATGGGTGAAAAAGGTGGAGGGATTAAGAAGAACAAATTGGTTGCTAGACTGACAAACCTCAAAGAGAAGAGGGTTGGGAGGGTGAGAAGAAATAAACCAAAGAACTTATATATATAACCAATGGACACAGACAATAGTGTGGGAAAAGGCGGGAGGGGGCGGGAGTGGGGAGGTGGGAGTCAATGGGGGAAAAATGAGGAACATCTGTAATACATTCAACAATAAAGATTTTTAAAAATAGGAAAAAAAATAGAAAATAAAAATAATAAAACTAAACTGTAATGTTTTTCTAGCTGTCTCATGGGAATCACTAAACAGTGTCTATAGTACCCTTAATATTTCTTTTTTTACAAGGCCTAACAACATAAGGTTCCTGATACAGGAAAGTCTCACAAATATGCAGTCACTACTCATGGCATTGATTAGTTCCCATTTTCTCCTCATCCCTTATAATATTGATATGTAAATGAATAGTCCAAAGCTACTAATGTTCCCTGTTAAGAGCTTCTAATTTGTTCCAGATTTAATTCTGTGAAGGCATTGACTGGATGTAGATGCTAATCTCTTTTACCAATTCTCAGTGTGGTCAATAATAAAGGTCTTTGTTTCTCTGTGTGGAATTCTTTGTTGGTCTGTCATCTACCACAATTTCTTTAGTCCCCAACCTTCCCTCCCCAAACAGGGTAGACCTCCTTGTATAACCATATTATGATACTCTGTGTGCAGTGCTTGTATGTGTATATATTTATAAAATATGCAATGATTTGCTCATCCCCTATCATTGCCTTCGGAGCTGGCACCACTGAATTCCCACTTACAGATTTAACCAGCTTTGGAGAGGAGGGGCAGCCTTCATTTGTAGCATTTGCCCATTTCTATTGTAAATACTGAAACTGTGGCTGATTTAAAGCTACTGACATAACATCACTGAACACAGAGTTGGGAAATGCTGCACAGTTGCACACCGTTATTTCTGTCACACATATACAATAAACATAAATGATATCAATAACCTTAGGAACATAGATATTAGTATAATGTGGTAGAATAATTACGAAGTGATGAGTTTTACCTTTTTTAAAAAACATAATTTACCAGCTGTAAGTGTATGTAATTTAATTTTAAATAATGGCTATGTTTAATACCAGGCTTGTAATACCCTGAAAATTTAGCAATTGGCTCTTGTTAGCTAATATGAGTTAGCTCTTGTACCCCAGTGGTTTTAACCTTCCCCCAGAAACTAGAACCAAGACCTAGTCTAGTAACTCCAGAGTCAGTTTTGTATCTAGAACAATTCTGATCTCAAATACACAGAATCTAGATTCAGATTAGATTACTGGTATTCACTGAACATCCCCATGTGTCTGGCTTTGTGCTAGTTCATAAGGATACAAACAAGGTTAGGACTTCCTACAGTCTTCCCCATGTCCATTTTCTAGTTTTTTAGGCCAGAAATCTTGCTGTAATCTTTGACTCTCTCTCTCACATCCTATTTCAAGTCCATCAGCACATCCTCATGACTCTATCTTCAAAACTATATCCACATTCCAGTCAATTCTCACCTCTCCAACCACACCAGCTTCTCTGAGATACCATTTTTTCTTAACTGGATTATTGAAATAGTACCCTAAATGGTTTCACTTCCATCCTTGCCTGCCTATGATCTAGTCTCAAAACAATAGTTAGACTGATCTTTTAACCTGCAAGTCATATGCTTTTCCTCTACTCAATACTCTGATAATTTCACATCTCATTCAGAGTAAAAGCCAGAGTCCTCATAATGATCTTCAGGGTCCAACATTACTTGTGCCTCTCTCCTTACTTTTCTGACAGATTCTACTACTCTCCCCACTTTTCACTGTGCTGTGATGGTCTCCTTGCTTTTCCTCAAATGTGCTGGGCAGAACCCTGCCTCAAGCTCTTTGCATTTGCTGTTTTCTCTGCATAGGACACTTCCTTAATGTGTGACTCTCCTTCCCTCTTGTCTTGTCAAATCTTTGCTTATATGCCATCTTCCCAGTGAAGCCTTCTCTACCACTCTGTTTTCCCACCCCCAGCATTTCCCACTTATATTTTTCCCCCGTAGAGTTATTTCTATTGACATCGTATATAGTCTACTTGTTTATTTATTGTCTGTCCTCCCCACCCTTGAAACTAGAATATAAGCTTCACAAGGTCAATGAACTTTGTTTTTTTCACTGGTGATTCTCCAGTGTATAAAATAGTGTCTAGTATATGTATAAAGGTGTTTAATATATATTTATTGAATGAATAAATGAATAAATGAATGAAGATCTGTCCTCAAGGAGTTTATATATTTTCTATGTATATCTTTGGTAACCGAAGTAACTGGATTTCCTGTCTTTGGATTCCAGTTTCCTAGTGACTAATCCCCAATAATACTTGTTGCCCAGCATCTGTAATTTTGACTTACCTGCAAGGATCTTTGTCAGTTATCAGTCAGCCCAACTCTACCTCCAGGGTCTTCCTTGGCTGAGATTTTTGGTACTTATGTTCTTCTATTCCTTTTACCCCATAAACTGATCTTTCTGTTTCAGACCCATCTTTGAATTAATATAATTTCATGTCTCAGTCGGAGAACTTTTTTTTTTTATCCTCACCCAAGGACATTTTTGCAGGAGGGAGAGAGGGAGGAAGAGAGAAAGAGAAACACTGATGTGAGAGAGACACATTAACTGATTGCCACCACACGACCCCAACAGGGGCCGGGGACAAACTGCAGCTGAGGTATGTGCCCTTAGTGGGAACAGAACTCAGGACTCTCTGGTCTGTGGGCTGACACTCTAACCGTCAGACCAGCCAGGGCCTGAGACTTTTTCCTTCGCTGCCTGAGCCTTGGCTCTGATAGTACTCTAATGTGACAAAGAGACTGCATAACAAAACGCGTTATCATCACAATCTTTAAAAATTAAAATTGGCATTGTAAGGATAATTTTATTAGTAATTAGATAGACTATTACTTCTTATCCATTAATCTTATTATCTACATGAGATAGTTGAATATCCCTATAAAGTTTTTAGTTGTTTTTTTAAAGATTATTTTTAAATTGATTTTTAGCCCTGGCCGGTTTGGCTCAGCGGTTAGAGTGGTCCAGAAAGACCCGGGTTCGGTTTCCGCTAGGGGCATGTACCTTGGTTGCAGTTTGTCCCCGGCTCTGGTTGGGTCGTGCGGGTGGCAGCCACTCAATGTGTCCCTTTCACATAGATGTTTCTCTCTCTCTCTCTCTCTTCCCCTCTCTCCCTCCCGCTCTATCTGAACAAAAAATGAAAAAATGTCCTCAGATGAGGATTTAAAAAAAATTAATTTTTAGAGAGAGAGGAAGGGATATATAGAGAGAAACATCATTGGCTGCCTCCTATATATTCCCTATTGTGGTTCGAGCCCACAATCTGGACATGTGCCCTGACTGGGAATCAAACTGGCAACCTTTTGGTGCATGGGACGATACCCAACCAACTGAGCCATATCAGCCAGGGTTAAAATTCTTAGGTTTGACACACACAAAACTAATTAGAAGATTAGAAGCTATCTGTCAACTATTGTTAGATTTTAAGATCCCTCACTACCTACACACTTTTCTCAGACACTTTACAAAAATCCTAGAATAAGTAGGATTAACTAAGTGGTATCCTCATTTGTTTGCTGGTTTTTGCTACCTAGACAATATGGCTATAGACAGCTCTGAATTAATAAGCAGTCTGCCTCAAGTTACGATGATTAGGGGTGATAATGTGAATCAGAAGAATTTTTAACTGGTAGAAATTTTGTGGAATAATTTTGTTTTCTTAAAATTCTCTGTAGCCTATTTTATTTCTGTAAAGGTTCTGCAAAGAATGACAGTATAAGTAGTTATCCAAAGAGAAATTGATATGGCTCAAACTCAGGGAGCACTAAGCATCAAAAAAAGGCAGTGGGAATAATAAAAAGGACATTTCTCTTTAGCAACAGTCCTACAGATCAGAAATCTTTTATAGCACCAACACCATTTCCATTACTGCACTTCTGTGAGGGAATTGGGGTGGAGGTGGGGGAGGGAAGGATAACTTATCATATTTTTACACATAAAAAAATTGAGGCACCAAATTAGACTTTTTTTTTTTGCTGGAGACCACAATGGTACATCAATTGCAGAAATAGGATTGCTGCATCCTCTTAGTTGTTAGCTTACAGGGTGGTTTTTCCAGATCATTCTGCATTGCTAATAAAATTAAGATTTCAAGTAATAATAGGAGATGGTCAGGGCAAAGTAATGGTAATGATCCAGAGTTAGAACTGAAAATAGAGTCCAAGTTGTCTAGCTCCCTGTCCACTGATCCTACCATTAAGCTGCAGGACTAAATAACTGAACTTCATCAAAAAGTGGCAGCCTAATGCTATTAGAAACTAACTGGCACAGGTTCAGTTAACTTTTCATATAGATGGACAAAATAATTCATAGTTTGGCTTACCTAGGAGGGTAAAAAAAATCTCAAATTGAAATTCTTTTTGGACGTTGTTATTTCTTCTAAGTATTTAAGGATCTTGGTTGACCAAAGCTCATTAGGAGTCAGAAAAAAAGACATTACAAGTTAAAAACAATCATCCCTTTGCTTAAAGAATGTGTGAATCAGCATGCTGGAGAACTCAGTTTTTCAGTGGGTTGTCTAGTCCAATATGTCAGTCTGAGGGATAATGTGGTCCATTCCAAGCTCTGAGAATAGGCCAGGGGAGGAGAGTTAAAAATAGAAGAGAAGGGGGGAGGGGTATCATCTTTTGCCCTACACTTAAGACATCTGTTGCTTAACCTTATATATTCAGATGAATGAGATCAGTCATAATTCAGAAATCAAGAAACTTCTAACCAAATGAAAAATATTCTAAGAGATACAATACAGTGAAATGAGTTTTCATTATGTAAACTGACACATGTAACTCTTCCCATGTATTTTAAGGACATGGGCATTTTGCCCTGCTGGAAGGGCTATAAAGCTCACATAGACTTCCTCAACTGTGAAACTCTTCATATAAATCAGAACTCCAGAAAGGTAGGGGCCAAATGAACAAAGATCTATTTCTTCATAATTTTTTCCTTAAAAATAAGAAATTAGCAGATGAAGAAACCAGTTAGGAGTTATTCAGTGTCACTGGGTATCTCCCATGTATACAGGAGGTGTACATGTTATTAAACCTGTTTTAAAAAGAAAACAACCGAAACATTTTTAATATAATATTTCTGGTTTTAATCAAACTGGTATTTTAAAGGTGCCATATAGCTTTATGTGAATTACCTTTTTAACCTCTATAACAACCCAGTGTGGAGAATATTATTCTCACAATAAAGTTATAATATCCCCATTGTTCTTACATTTGTTGAGGTACAATAATAATACCAACATAGTAATTAGTCCCTATGGCCATTTAATCAAAGGAAGCACATCTGAACTAGTAAGGCTGCCTGAGCATATTGACAGAGACCTGTATGTTTTGAACTCATGTCCAAAGCATACAAAAGACTCTCACAAATCAGTAAGAAAAAGACAGCAACCCAGTAGGAAAACAGGCAAAAGACTTGAATAGATAACTAACAAAAGACAAGGTCAAAATAACCAGTCAAATAAATATATGATGACAGCAGGAGATTTGACTTTGGGTTGTGGGCACACAATGCAATATGCAGATGATGTATTATAGAATTGTATGCTTGAAGCCTGTTTAATTTTATTAACTAATGTCACCCCAATATATTTAATTAAAAATAACCAGTAAAGAAATGAAAAGGTGCTTGACTTCATTCCCTATGAAGACAATGTAATTAAAAAACACAATGAGCAGAGGAACTAAATAGACACCTCTCAAACAGGACATACAAATGGCCAAGAGACATATAAAAAAAATGCTCAACATCACTAATCATCAGAGACATGCAAATTAAAACAACAATGAGGTATCACCTCACACCTGTCAGAATGGCCGCCATCAACAAATCATCAAACAACAAGTGTTGGCGAGGTTGTGGAGAAAAGGGGACTCTAGTACACTGCTGGTGGGAATGCAGACCGGTGCAGCCACTATGGAAAACACTATGGTGTTACCTCAAAAAATTAAAAATTGAACTTCCATTTGACCCAGTGATCCCACTTCTAGGAATATACCCTAAGAAGCCTGAAACACTAATCAGAAAGAATATATGTACCCCCATGTTTGTAGCAGCACTATTTACAATAGCTAAGATCTGGAAACAGCCCAAGTGTCCATCAGTTGACGAATGGATAACAAAGCAGTGGTACATATACACAATGGAGTACTATGAAAGAAAGATCTCTTATTCTTTGAGACGACATGGAGGGACCTGGAAAGTATTATCCTAAGCGAAACAAGCCAAGCAGAGAAAGAAAAGTATCACATGATCTCACTTATTTGTGGAATATAATGAACATAACAGTGTGAGGAATGGGGTAGTCCCAGAGACGTGGAAGTGGGGGACAGACTGACAATTCCCAGAAGAGGGGGTGGTGGGGGAGAGATAAACCACAGAATTTATATGCATGTATGCATGAACAATGGACATGGACAACAAAGCTGGGGACAGGGCAGGGAGGGAGGAGGAGGGGGGTATCAGTGGGGGAAAAGAGAAACATCTGTAACAAAAATTAATTAATTAATTAAATAATAAATAAATAAATAAAAATAAAATATATTTGGGATTAAAAAAAACACACAATGCAATAAAAACACTTTAAACTTACCAAATACTTAAAATAAAAAGATTAAAACTACCAAGTTTTGGGAAGGATGTGGAACAATTTCAACCCTCTTATGTTGTTACTAGGAGTATAAATTGCTAAAGCTACACCAGTCATAGTACAGTCAGGAGACAGAAACCACACCAATTACGTGAACAGAGACAATGTAATGTAAAGAATTGTTAATAAGGGTCCTGTCTCTAAGTTTTAAAAATTCTAATCATTTTCCTTTGTTTTCTTAGCCCTAGCGATTGTAGCTGCTTCCTGCAATTGCTACCTCATAATTCATTCAGATTTTCATTCTACTCTTGCAGTTACTTAGTTAACATCTTTATATATGAATAACAATTCAATACCCAAACCCAAGAAGGAAAGACTCCAGTCCCTACTCTCTTAACCACTGTAATCTGCCTCTCTGGAAGCTAGCACTCCCCCACCCCCAGCACTCTTGATGGGCAATTCGATAATATAAAATTCTTTAAGCTACAATTCAGCGTTGCTCCCCAGCCCCACCCCCTAGGCAATTCAGTTTGCAATGGGAAAAAGCAACGAAGAAGGTTAGGCCTAAAAAAGTCTTGACAGTTTCTCTAATTCAGCTTCTCAGTCCACAGTAACTTCATTGAGGTCTAAGCATATAACTAACCTACCCAAGCCACAAAGCTATTCAGTGGTGGAGGCAGAACTATAACCCAAGTTTTCGCATTTTCGAGGCAGTTCTCTTTTCACTATGGTACCACAAAATCTGCTCCTCCCACATTCTCTTCTTTCAGAAGTGGGTATTGGTATAGGGTGCAAAGTTTTTGTTGACTTTTTTAATGGACTGGCTGTTGTGGGACAGACAGGATTGTTCATTAAGTGTTCACAAGCTTCTACTTCCTGGTCTGTATTCAATGCCACTTCCAGTTTTATACATTAACAGAGTGGGCAGCTCTTATGTGTTATGCTGAAAATTTTCCTCTATTTTTCAAATTGCTTCTCTATATTACCTTTGCCTTAATACCGCAAACCCTCATATTGTTTGCTCCTTTGGACTGAAATGTTGAAAACCTTTGTTAAAATGCCATTGGACAGTATAACTAAAGAAAAGTCTTATTGATTCCTAAGCCGGAATTAGTTCATACAAATTGCACTCATTTCTTAAAAGAGTCCTAAAGAAGTGGGCCTCTGGACAGATTAAGACTTTCACGGCAGGATACATGGTATAGGATGACCTGAGAGGTGTGAGGTAGGTTATAGTGGGAACTCCGTGATGGATCATGGCCATATGAAGTCAGGGTACCTGGGGAAGGTGGGGAGGAACTGAAGGTCAAGAAGTGATGGAGAAACGAAGTGGAGAAGCGGCACCTTTGCCCACATTAGATAAAGAGGCCCCTTCTGCACATCTTGGAGAAGGGAGCACAGACTGGATTTCTATTCCCACTGGCCCCCTTATACACTAACAACCATTTGTGACTGACTTGATAAATCACATCCATCAAAATGTTTCTGAGAGGCTGCCCTGCCCACTGCCCCTGCTGTTGCTACAGAAAAAGAGAAGAAAACTAACATTTACCCTGCATGGCCACAGCCTTCAGTGAATTTACTGAGCCCCTTACTCTATGTGGTCACTGTCCTTACAAAAACTCAACAAATTAGATATTATTTTCCCAACTTTATAAACGAGAAAAATAATGTCCCCAAGCATTTTTTTTTAATCCTTACCCGAGGACACTTATCCATTTTTTGTTCAGATAGAGTGGGAGGAAGAGAGAGAGAGAAACATTGATGTGAAAGGGACACATCGAGTGGCTGCCACCTGCACGACCCAACCAGAGCCGGGGACAAACTGCAATCGAGGTACGCGCCCTTAGTGGGAACCGAACCCGGGTCTCTCTGGACGGCAGGCCAACACTCCAACCACTGAGCCAAACCGGCCAGGGCTGGCCCCAAGCATTTAAGTAATTTTCCTAAGGCATGTAACTAAAAAATCATTCAAAGAGGCTAAGTTCTGTACTGTATTCAGAGCCAACTCAAACTGAGGTCTGTTTGACGCATGCTTATCTTTGTCTCATGATTACCCCTACCCCCTTCACAGAAAACTGATTCCTAGAGTTTGTTTAGTTGTACATTTCAGTTATGCCAACACTATTCTTCAGTACACTGCATTGACCTCCAAAGGTCTCATTTATCACAGGTAAGCACACAGGTTTCCCATTTGTAAGTCAACCATCTGGCAGGCAGCATATGGAAGCAGACCCTTTGACAAGGTTATATGAAGGTTAATTAAGTCTAGATTTTATATTCTTTTTTAATTTAAAAGAAAGAAATACTGTTAGTGATAATATTGAGTGCTAGTTATTACCAAGGTGTTGTGCTGTATGCTATATAAATATTACATTATAACATCTTGTTTAATCCTCACAACATCTCTCTGAGGAAAATACTATACTAGCCCTCATGTTTCAGGTGAGAAAATGTGATTTTGAGAGGTAACTTGCTAAAGGATCTATTAGCTGGTAAGTAGCGAGGCCAAGCTATGAATCCAGGATATCTGATGCCAGAGTCCGCACATTTAACATATTTCTTTGTACTACTTCTCATACAGTTCAGGACATAGTGAGGATCTCAGAATAAATCCTATACAACCTTAGACTATTAGCTCAAATATAATCACAGTGAGCTCATAGATGACAGAATTATGACAAAAATAGAAATAAACAGGAGATTTTGTGTGTGTGTTTTTTTTAATCCTTACCCAGGATATTTTTTTCCATTTATCTTCAGATAGAGTGGGAGGGAAAGAGAGAGAGACAGAGAGAGACAGAGAGAGAGAGAGAGATAGAGAGAGAGAGAGAACATCAATGCCAGAGAGACACATCGACTGGCTTCCTCCCACACAACCCCAACCAGGGCCCGGGACCAAACCACAGTTGAGGTACATGCCCTTGATGGGAATTGAATCCGCGACTCTTTGGTCTGAGAGCTGACACTCTAAGTGCTGAGCCAAACCGGCCAGGGCGAGGTTTTGTGTTTTTAAAATAATTTCTTTTCTTTGATACATTAATTTCTTTGGTGTGTTTCAGTGTAGTAAATGGTCAGCTCCTTTTGGGTAAATACCATGGCTTTAACTTTTTCTGTTTCCTTCACTCATATTCTTGAATCATTATTGAATGATATTGGCCTTTTACTATGGAGAAGGCACTACAGTGCCTAACAATCAGCTTGGTGTGTAATGGAGACTATTCACACATTTATTAAATGACTGGTTAGAGACAGCAGAGGCTTTACTTGAAGTTCTCTAGATGTAGGTCCATAGGGACTAACTATTAATTATTTTGATAATTTTATCACTAAATCACTAAAATAATATTCCACTGGGTAGGGGTTGAGTTAGAATCTATGTTTAGTGTAACAACTTGTGAATTGGTAGTAGTTAGTGAATGCTCAATTAATTGTAAACTTTCTAGGAAATAAGTAAACTGAAAATAATACTTGATTGTTTTTCACCTAAAATTTTAAAGGCTCTCTAAATATCTCATATTAGGCTGTACTAATATCTAAAGTTTTAGCTCAGTTCATTTACTAGTGTCCTCTACCTTGTTTTACGAAGTACAGGAAATCTTTTTATAGCAAGTCATCTCACAGTCCTCACTTTAGGACTCTGCCTGCAACCATTAATTTGACTTATAGTACCCTTGGTGAATCCCAAACTGACAGGCATGTGGCGCACAGTCACTTTGGAGGAAATGCACTTCTTCCTTGCTGGAGAAACATACAAGAAAAATAGGGATGCAGAACAAATATTCCTGCATCCAGTCCTCAAAATCCACCAAGTAGCCTAGAGTTTGTCTAGAAATTGTCTCAAAGGTGAAAATTAAAGCATTGCCATAGTCTTTCTGCGACATAGTGTAAAGTGTATTAGAGTGGTTTTGGAGACCTGGATTTTAAACCTAGGTCAAACTACTATGCAATCTGTGTGACTTAGACAAAACACGTAACCTCTTCTATTATATTTAAGAAATAGTTTATATCCTTTAATATAAGGAGCTATCTGGGTATAAAGTAGTTATTACAACGAACATACTTTGAAATTGGTGTGTAAGCCAAAGTTCATTTTACTCATTCGGATGATTTTACTAAGCTATTGTTTGTCATGAGCATGTGTTAAAAATTTATCTGCCTAAACGGAACAAAGATTAGGAATTACAATCCTGTCCTGGCCAGTTTTGCTCAGTGGTTAGAGCATCAGCCTGTGGACCAGAGTTTTGAGTTCAATTCCAGTCAAGGGCATGTACCTCGGTTGCAGTTTGGTCCGCAGCCCTGATCAGGGTTGTTTGGGAGACAACCAGTTGATGTGTCTCTCTCACATTGATGTTTCTCTCTCTCTGTCTCTCTCTCTCCCCCTCCCTACCTTCCTCCCTCTCTATCTGAAAATCAATGGAAAAATATCCTCAGGTGAGGATTAAAAAAAAAAAAAAGAATTACAATCTTAAAGAATGCATTCCAGAACTGACTGACTAGGTTTTTACTTTTCATAATTGACCTGCTTCCTATTAACCTATATGTAAAATTAATTTAACAAGGTTCATTCATTTCCTAGGAGTATTTCTGGGAGAAAGACCCATGTTGGCAATCAGGAAGTTATTTGTCTATGTTTATATTTTTTCACTGTCTCAAACACAAAATTGACAAAAAAGTAGCAAAGTCCAATTTTAAAAGAACCACTAAATCTTTATAATCTTTCTCAAATCCTCTTAAGTGAGTTCTACATTATGGGAATTAATAATAATGATATTTGTAAATTAACTCAGGATTCTGAGTTAGGACCATTTTACATGAGATCTTGGTTTATAATTTAGCAGTAGTAAGTGGAATTTTCCTCTTCATGATAATAATTATGTTTTGATTGAATAGATAATAGATTTAATTGCTGCAGGATCTTAGAGGGGTAGCATCTATAGATAGCTGTATATATATAAATCCATTAAATAAGTTATTCCTTCTGGTGCTGGATAAGCCAAAGAACCCTGTTTCAAGCTAATATGTACATTTTAGTAAAGTAAGGCATGTAGAAAGGAACACAATGTCTCCTTATAATTCTCTGAGACTGAAATTTCGTTTACACTCTAGGTGATGAAATAGTTTGAAACTATTTAAATAGAATTGTACCCTATTACACAGTGACAGCAAAAAACTATAATTTTTTTCATATGGATGGAGTGGTTATTACATTAGTAGTATGTTTTAAATTTGTTACATTGATGCTCCAAGATAATTCAAGGGATCTTTCATATAATTTTTTTGAATAATATATAAATGTTGGACTGAAAAGTTATGGGAAGAATTATTCCAATTTCAAGGTTATGATAGACAAATGATAGATAAACGAGAATTTTGGAAAAAGAAAAACATTATACATAAAATGCGAATTTTGGAATAATTTCTCCTAGGGTATATTGCTTGGTACATAATTCAAATTTCATATATTTTTATTTTGACTGGCTGATTGAATGAATAAATAAAATAAATTATATTCATCCAGGTCTTATCCCCTACTCTTATCCCAACTCTCAATTAATAGCAATTATTTTCTGAGTCTTCACCCAAATTTTAAATAATTTTGTTCCCAAGTTTTGGCAGTTGGAATGGCTTTTAAAATGTCTAATTAAGAATAGTTTATTTGACAGCTACCTGCAAAAAAATGAAGCCAGAACACCAACTTACACCATACACAAGAATAAACTCAAAATGGATAAAAGACTTAAATGTAACTCGTGAATCCATAAAAATTCTAGAAGAAAATGTAGGCAACAAAATCTCAGACATCCTATGCAGCAGAATTTCACTGATACAACACCTAAGGCAACAGAAACAAAGGAAAAAATGAACACATGGGACTACATCAAATTAAAAAGCTTCTGCACAGCAAAAGAAACAACCATCAAAATGGAAAGGCTACCCACTATATGGGAGAGCATAATCGTCAATGATGCATCAGATAAGGGGTTAATTTCCAAATAATATAGAGTACTCATACAACTCAACAAAAGGAAGACAAAGAACCCAATTAAAAAATGGGCAGAGGACCTAAAGAAACACCGCTCCAAACAGTACATACAAATGGCCAAGAGACATATGAAGAAATGCTCAACATCACTAATCATCAGAGACATGCAAATTAAAACAACAATGAGGTATCACCTCACACCTGTCAGAATGGCCGCCATCAAAAAAATCATCAAACAACAAGTGTTGGCGAAGGTGTGGAGAAAAGGGGACTCTAGTGCACTGCTGGTGGGAATGCAGACTGGTGCAGCCACTGTGGAAAACACTATGGTGTTACCTCAAAAAGTTAAAAATTGAACTGCCATTTGACCCAGTGATCCCACTTCTAGGAATATACCCCAAGAAACCTGAAACACCAATCAGAAAGAATATATGTACCCTTATGTTCATAGCAGCACTATTTACAATAGCTAAGATCTGGAAACAACCCAAGTGTCCATCAGTAGATGAGTGGATTAAAAAGCTGTGGTACATGTATCCAATGGAGTACTATGCAGCTGTAAGAAAGAAAGATCTCTTATCCTTTGAGATGGCATGGAAGGACCTGGAGACTATTATGCTAAGCGAAACAAGTCAAGCAGAGAAAGACAAATATCACATGATCTCACTTATTTGTGGAATATAATGAACTAAACAAACTGCTGAACGAAATTAACCCAGAAACATGGAGGTGGGGTACAGGCTGAAAAGCCTCAGAGGAGGGGTGTTTGTGGGGGAAGAGATAAACCACAGAACTTACATGCATGTATGCATGACCAATGAACATAGACAACAAAGCTGGGGATAGGGCAGGGAGGAAGGGGAGGAGGGTGTCAATGGGGGGAAAATGAGAAACATCTGTAACAAAAACAAATTAATTAAAAAAATAAACTGTTTTTAAGAATAAAAAAAAGAATAGTTTATTTGGAGTGCTGAACACGCAATACAATATACAGATGATGTGTTACAGAATTGTTTATCTGAAACCTATATCAATAAATTCAATAAAAAGAATGATTTTTTAATGACTATTACCTTTTTGAATAATTTCCTTCTCCCTTTCACTCTTATAAGCTGCCTTTACACTTTTCAAGACTCATGCTACTTTTTATTCTTTAGGCTAGTTTTTATTTAAGAGAACAAAACTCTGTTTCTCTCTGCTTTTTAATAAATGTGACCCTTTCTGTCATCCTTTCCTTGGTCTTTTCCAAATCAGCAGTGTTGCCATAAGTGAGAACTGAGAGAAACATGCCAAGTGCAATGGCTATATTTAAGGAGGAGCATTTGCACCTGTTGTTAACTGGCAATGACTGTCACACACCCACAGTTTCCTCCACCCTCTGCTTTTCATCAAGTGCAACCCATAGCCCACTCTTTAAGTGTTCATATATAAATAAGCACTGATGATTATATATATCATAACAAAATGGTGCACGAATATAGCATTTGACACTCAATTAGTTCAGTTTTTGAGGAGCTGAAATTTGAGCAATGTTGATTAGAAGAGGCAGTCCAAGAAGTACTTGTCATCATCCAAGGTTAGCTTAAATTAATTTGCCCTACCACATGATCTCACTTATTTGTGGAATATAATGAACAAGGTGGGCTGATGAATGAAAGACTCAGAGACATAGAAAGAAGTATGGTTTAGACTGACAGACCTCAGAGTAGAGGGGTGGGGGTGGGGGAGATGGATGAGATAAACCAAAGAACTTATATGTATGTATGCATAACCAATGGACATAGACAACAATGCTGGGGGCGGGGAGTCGGGGGGGGGGCGGAAGGAGAAACATCTATAACAAAAATAAATTAATAAAAATTAGAAACAAAATTAATTTGCCAGATTGGCAACTTTAACCTGGAAGAGCTCTGTAGGAGAAAGACAGTAACATAAATAATTTTGATAGAAAATACCCATAGAAGATAAAAGAAGGGGACTGTGGCCCAGCCAGCCAGATTAATCTCATCAAATAGGTCTGATAACGAAGGGGTGTGGTTGACTTTATTGTCAGAACAGCGCACATCAAGTACCAAAGCACTATGATAGAAAGTCAAATAACAGCTCTGGCTGGTGTGGCTCAGTTGATTGGAGTATTGTCCTGTACACCAAGAGGTGGCCGGTTTGATTGTGGGTCAAGGCACATACCCAGGTTGCAGATTTGATCCCCTTTTGGTGTTTTACTCTCACATTCATGTTTTGGATAAGGATCAAAATATATATGACTCCCTAAGAAAATGTCAAACAATAAATTGAGAGTGTAATTTTACTTGTACATCCACTCTCAGAGGAGGCTGAATTGGTCTTCAAAAGGAAGAACAGGTGCTTATAGGAGCAGTAAGAGTACTTGGAGTTTGGAAGGCCAGGGCATGTTCAGGGTATGGGTAATAAATACCTGGAAAGTGCTGAGAGAGGGGAGCAAATGCCAAATGATTTGACATTTTGTTATAGTTCAGGCTTGTTAAAGTTCTTATGATTTTTTGGCACTTTTGAGTATTTTAGAATAGATGGTGTTGGGTTCCATAAGAATGTATACTGAATTTCTATGCACTTAGGCGGTGTGGTTTTATTTGAGTGCAAAATTAGTGTCCTGCCCCTTTGAGTCACTTCAGATAGAGACTAAAGACTTCCTGACTCCAAAGGTCTAGTAAATAGCAACGGCCATAGGAGGCCACAAGCAAATCTAACACAAAAACGACAGCATTAAAGTTTGCTGCCAACCTTTTTGATTCTGAGAAACATGGACAAAGACAGTCTTATTTGAACAAGCCCTGCCCTTCTCAACTCAATGTTTTCCTGGTGTTGTGTTCTTGACAGGCAAAACTTGCACACTGGATGTTCCTGACCTAAAAGAATGTTAGATTGCAGGGTCACTGAGTTATAAAATGAATATGGAGTCAGCCATCCTTTGGAGGACAGGGCAGGAAAATCCTGTCTCACAAAAATTTTAAGAGGGAGTATGTAAATATATCTAGTAAATTATGTGTGTAAAGTATGTTAATGATCCAGGAGAGAAACAAAATGAGGAAGGAAAAAGTGTGTGTTTTTGTGCATGTTTAATGAAGTGAGACTAGATATAGGTATAGACAGGAAAAGATATGCTTAAGAATATTTGAACCCTTCTTGGCTACATTTACTAGAAATATTCATGATCCACAGAAGCTGACAGGAAAAGGACATAAAAGATCACAGAAACTAGAAATTCATGGAAAAATGAGTGGTAGTTTGAGGAGATAACTGCAGATGAGTAGGTGTAGAGAAATAGGAATGATCACATCTGGAAAAATAGTGAAGGCAAACAGCTGGAAAACAGATCTAGCCTGTGGTTCATGATAAATATTTGAAGGCTAAACCCTTTCCTCTTGCTTTTCTTCTTCATATACTTTTTCTTGATCTTTAAGAATTCCTGATCTTACTTGGATAATAATTCACATTATCAGTGAACCATGAAATACAGTTCCCAGACCTAAAGCAGCCCCCTTTCATGTTTTCTTGCTCATGTCAATGAACCATGTGCATCACCTACTCGGTTATTCTGGGATGCTTAGGCAAATACTCCATTGAGTTGAGTCATACTTGGAAGCTGATTTCAGTGCATATTTTAGTAAGGAACCTAGTTAGGATTTCATGCTCCAAGAAATCTGTTCTGATTAGTTTTAGCTGAAAAAAAGATCTGCCTGTTTTAAGGACTGGCACAGAAAACAATTCTGTAGCCATGTAGGTTTCAATGACCATGTTTTTACAATTATAAAAATAACAGGCAGGTGGGGAAAAGTTAAACCATTCAAAAAGGTAGCTATTCCTTAAAAATCCCCAGAGTTAATGTGTTTTCTTTTTTATTCTTCCAGAAATCACTATCTATCTATCTAAATTATATATGTATATATAAAACCTTGTAAAGGACCATCTATGCTGTATTATCACTTTTTTAAAAAAGTAGAGATGGGATCATTCTTTCTTATTTTATTTTTTAATTTTTCAATTACAGTTCACATATAATATTATTTTAGTTTCAGGCATATAACAATGATTAGACATTTATATAACTTGTGAAGTGATCAACTGGATAAGTCTAGTACTTAGTACCCATCTGATACCATTCATAGTTATTACAACATTTGACAATTCATTTTTTTTAATGGTTGCATATATTCTGCCATCGGATTATTCTCTAACCAATTCCCTAATGGAAGATATTTAAGTTTTCTTCAACATTTTACTTTCTTTCTTTTTTATTTTTATTTTTATCCTCACCTGAGGACATTTTTCCATCTTTTGTTCAGGTAGAGTGGGAGGGAGAGAGAGGAAGAGAGAGAGAGGAAGAGAGAGAGAGAGAAACATCGACGTGAAAGGGACACATCGAGTGGCCGCCACCCGCATGACCAACCAGGGCCAGGGACAAACTGCAACCGAGGTACATGCCCTTAGTAGGAACCGATCCCAGGTCTCTCTGGAGCGCAGACCAACGCTCTAACCTCTGAGCCAAACTGGCCAGGGCTCAACATTTTATTTTCAAAAGTTATGATGTTTTAAAATTTTTTCTTTTTTTTGGTTACTTTGTCATTTCTTATAAATTTAATACCTCTAAAGTGATCAGCACAGTGTTAGACATAGCAGGTAGTCGATACATATTAATTCCTTTTCCCATCATATATAGTTTCCCTTCATATATATTTTTTTTAAGGTATAAGAATGACTTTCTGTTGGGCTATCTACACTTTCTCCTTCTGGGGCCTGTCCAACCAGCTGTTGTAAGATATGTCCTTTGCATCTAGGGAAAAATCTCTATACAGAGATAATATAGCCCTGGGTTATTAGAACTCAATTTAGTCAATGGATCCTCAAATTACATAGCCTACCTGTGGTGCACTAGTGGTTTTATCTTTGTAGATAAAAAATGACACATTTTGGTAAATAGATAAGAAAAAGGTTTTGGTAATCCCTCAGGTTTCAGGTTTATACACTTAAAAAAATCCTATTTATTGTGGTTCTTTTGCAAATGTGCAGAATTAAATCTCAGTACTACAGGATGCATGTTTGGTTTTTATACTTGGAAAAATAGAGGAAAGGCAATTCCAATAGAACTTCTGAAAGGATAAGATGGAGATGAGGGCACAATCCTGATTCGTAGCCATATTTAACAAAGGCACAGGAAATAAAAACAAAACTGTAATCCTAATAAGAAGGTGTGAAGGAATGGGAGAGAGAGAAAGAGAGAGAGAGAGAGAGAGAGAGAGAGAGAGAGAGAGAGAGAGAAGGAAATGGCCCATGGGTAAATACCTAAAATACAGATGGGATAAATATAGATGGGTGGAAAATGATTGTAAGTGAAGTTGTTTCAGGAATGTCATGGCTAATAAGATTAGTGTGTACAGCTGTTAAATGGGTGGTTTACCTCATTCCTAAACTCTCAGGTTCCACTGTTGGGCAATAAATGCCTTTTGAGTGAGTGGCATGATAGTTTCTCCTGAGGAAGCCAATCATCTCACTGTTCTGGTGTAGGGTGGAAAGATTAAGCTAATCAAAAGCTCCACTTCATTATTTATCTATTCTTGGTAAAAAAAAAAAATCCTAGCATTTCAGTCAAGCTTTAAAGAATATTATTAGAACAAGTGATGCAATAAAATTGTGTTTGTGTGTTTTCATTGTTTATTACCTAAGGCTACTCTTCAAAAATGTTTTCCAAAATTAAGAATAATAATTTTATTTGCTTACCAAACTGTTTTCCTGCTCCATATTTTAAAAGGTGTGAGAATTAACCAGCTCATTACAATAAGCACACTGTAAGAAAAAATTCTCTTCTAAGGAAATTCAGGAACCCTAAATCTTTCTTTTACAGTCTTTAATGAGCTCCTAGTATGAAACTGTTTCTTGTGGAAAGAAGTATTTTTCAAGAGAAATTGATCAAGAGTTATTCGAAAGTGTTTTCTAATGCCTAGTTTAGCTAAATTATGAAAACTCATTAAAATAACCTTTATATGATTTTTATTACATTACCAACATGTTCTGGTTTTATAGTTTAATAAGTGCACACAGGTCAAAGATGGTAAGACAATAGAAAGTATTGTTTCTTAAGAGTGTAAGAATATCAATATAAAAGTGCTGTAAGAATGCATTGAGTATTTGAAATATATACAGTTCTGTTAATTCATTCCAATGGCATGTACTCATTCTGGGACTTTGCTATCTCATTCTACCCTTCCTATACTAGGCTACTTCTAATAGTCATTAGATCACCCTATGATGTAGGGTTAATTTCAGCATATCTAAATGCCATGTTATGAATAATAATTCTGGGCATGTCGTTGAGAGTTCCAAGCATATCTAGTTAATGATTATTAATTTGGTGCCTATTTTGCCAACTTAGAACACTCACGGAGTACAATGCTTTGCACAAATATCTGTTTTCCCAGTGACCCTTATCATAGCTCTATCCTTGGTACAGATTAGCCGAATCGAATATGCCATCTCTATTGCTATTCCGAGGGGCTGAGGCGCCAATTATCAGTTCCCTAGAATTTGCCCGTAATTGACTATGTCCCACAATAGGTAACTCTGGAAGTGACAGGCAGTGTGGTTCTCCCGCCTGTCGATTGGACCTTGCAAGAAGCCCCGCCTCATCAACTCAGTCAAGGCCTGCAGTTGGTCCGGCTCCGGTGAATGGCGGGCCTTAGCTCCGCCCCTGCCGTCCGCTGCGCTGCCTGGGTCGGCGCCGTTTCCAGTTGAGAGATGGCGGCCGCCGCAGGTAGATCGCTCCTGCTGCTCCTCTCCTCCCGGGGCGGCGGCGCGGGCGCCGGCGGCTGCGGAGCGCTGACTGCCGGCTGCTTCCCCGGGCTGGGCGTCAGCCGCCACCGGCAGCAGCAGCACCACCGGACGGTGAGTGAGCGCGCCCGGCGGCTCTAGGGAGGGCGGGGCGGTGCTGGTGTGTGGGAGCCGCGGGCAGGCAGGCCGCCCGGGCAGCGGGCGAGTTACCTCAACTCGCGGCCGCTCCCGAGGTTGCCGGGCAGCGAGGGACCGCCGTGCCCTTCAGGCGCCTGCGGCGGCGACCAGGAAGGGAGGGAGAGCGGAGGGAGCCGAGAGGAGGAGGGGCGACGGCGGGGATGTTCCCGCAGGACCAGGGACACCAGGGCGGGGAAGGCACAGGACTTGAACCTCTCACTGACCCGCCCCGGATCTCGGTCCCTCCCTCCCGCTTTAACAGCTCTGCCCCTTTGCTGCCGAACTGAGCCCCGTGCAAGTTGTCCCCTTTTCCTCCTCCATGGGCGGGTTTGGGTGTCCTGAGTTGCCGCGGCTGCCTTGTGTATATGTCCGAGAGGGGCAGTGCCGTGCTTCGGGAACTGTCCCCGGAGAGCGCCCAGCACCCCAGCGGGGTCGCTCCCTCTCCTCTCTCGGCCCTTTGGGAATGGGCAAGAAGGAAAATAAAACTTTATCCCCTCGGTGACTTCCTGCGTGCGTGGGCACGGGGAACAGCGCCCTTGCGATGGATGCTGCATTGCTTCAGGAGGCAAGCTCCATCCCCTCAGGTCCTTCAAGGTCCCCGGTGGTCCTTTTGGACGGCTGCGTTATAAACTTGCTCCGCGTGCCTGAAGAAGGAAGGGTGGGCAGCAGGCAGAGGGGAAGCGATATGACAAGTTGTTCAGAGAGTCAGGGATTTGGTGGTTGCCTTAGCCAGTTATTGCTGGTTTTCATTGGCTGGCAATGGTCGAGACTTTCTTTTTGAACAGCCTTGGGTGTGTGTGTGTGTGTATGTGTGTGTGTGTGTGATTTTTTTTTCAGTTGCAAGAGATCAACTTGCCATGGAGTTCTAGACTTAACAAGTCTGCAGATTCTCTTCCCTTGCACTTTCTAGAACCATATGTGTTGGTCTCTGGCCAACACGGAGAGAAAGAGTGTAGGTAGGTTTTAGTTCTTGGGGCTAAGTCTTGTAGTGTGGTAATGAGAGAATCACTGCAGACAGCCCGATAGAAGAAACTACTACCTCCAGCCCTCCACAAATACATCCATCCACCTGTCTTGTTTTGGTTACATGGCTGCTGAGAGGAAACTGAATTGGAGATTCTCAGAGAGGATACCCCAAGACTGATGACAGCATAAAATTAAGTGTCTGAGCTTGGAAAAGAATTAATGCTCTGTAAATGCAAGATGGTATTGTCATTACTAGTCATAGGTATGGACACTATTCTTATTCTTGTGAGAAAATTGCACTTCATATTTGGCATACTGACATGTTGCTTTGCTGAAGCTTTTGGGTGAGAGCCTAGCTTCTTCACAGTTCAATTTAGATTTGCATGTTTCATAGCCTCCAGTTATGTGTTCTGTTCTCTTAAAAACATAAGGCTACCCAAAAATCTGATTGTATTTCCCTCTCTCTCAAACAATTTAAAGACTTCTCAAGTTGTCTTTATCTCTATATTTTGATAACATATTTCTGACTTTGCATAGTTTGTTTTTTTTTAAGACTCTGGGTGTGGTATTCATGTAGCCTTTTAAAATTTGTGCCTTTTATATTTTCCACTATGAGAATCTGTCAGGCTGTGAGTGTCTTCCTTATGTGGGTACTTCATGAAAGTGTTCTTCTGTGCTATTCTGGGGTAGGTAAAAGTGATGTGCTGAATTTGTATCTGGAAGCACAAAGTGAAGTGTTATTTCTGAAGGGCAGAAGTGTTATGGGAATGGTGACTTGTAAATGAACTAGAGTTGTAAGATTTTGAAATTAAAATCTTACAACTGTTTATTTAAAATATGTGAAGAGGTGTTTATTGTTTTTTCAGTGATTGTTCTGAAGCCATCGAGTATACAGCTGTCTCCATCTGTTATTCTATGGTACCTCATGAGACTCAGTTTGAAAGGTATCTCCTAGAGATTTAAGTTTTGACATTTTATGCCTGAAATTGAGGCCCAGAATGGGAGAGACGTAGTCAGAATTATACAGCTAATATACAACAGTTTTAGGACTGCCATCCACTCTAGATATTTGACCCCTTGTTGTGTTTTTGTTATTATGAAGTGCAGCTCCTCCTTTACTTCTCTCTCCTCCCGAATACTGCTGTTTGTTAGGAAAGTATTAGTATTTCAAAACCCTATGAATGGAAATTCTTCTGTAAGGAGATATTGGTTTGAGGCACATGAATTAGGCAAATACGTGAACAAACAACTTGCTCTTCTGAAAGTCCCTGATAGACACTAAGGTTGAATCTTGCATAGGAGGCATCCTGTGTATGTGCAGCAGATGGCACTCTGCATTGAACTAGATCACAAGTCCAGCTTGTATCACTTTTCTTCTGCCGTAGTAGGTATGGTAAAGTAGAGCCAGGGGGGCATTAGTTTTTTGGTTCTGGTTAATTTTTTTTGCTTGAGAGGCATGTTTTTTGAAATCCATCTATTTCCAGTTTGGAGAATGAGTTTTAAGCTATACAGTTCAGCTAATTGGTAAATGTAGTCGCAAAGTTATAAAACATAACTCCTCCCCAACCCCATTAAAACATCATTCAACTGAGTAAATAGGAGTAAAAGTGCAGGGGCTTATTCAATGTTTTTAGCACCATCTAGCCATTTTTCCTTTTCTTGTGTGAAGCTCCCCAGCTTGCAACTGTAACTAAGACTAATGTAAAATGTTTGTTGCATGCCTTTCTGTGTGGTTAGTGAAGGTGGCTGCTGTTTTCACAGATGATTCTTTAAGGGGGAACTGCTTTTCATTGTGAACTCTGTAATTCCTTTGCTAAATCAAACTGTTTCATCTCTGATTATGACAGCCTGGCTGTTGGCATTTCCTGGTGGTCAACAGCTATGCTGAATTATTAAATCTTGTTTTCTTGAGTCTGTCATGGTCTGTTATAGTTTGTGGCTGTCCTTCTGTACTTTACACATTGTAGTTCTTTGGCAGAGATAATCATTTCAGTTTAACCTGACAGTTTTAACAGAGGTTATGTTGCCTGACACAGAGGCAAATCCCATTTCATTTTTTTTATCCTCACCCGAGGACATTTTTCCATTTTTTTGTTCAGATAGAGTGGGAGGGAGGGAGAGAGAGAGAAACATTGACGTGAAAGGGACACATCGAGTGGTTGCCACCCGCATGACCCAACCAGGGCCAGCGACAAACTGCAACCATGGTACGTGCCCTTAGCGGGAACCAAACCCAGGTCTTTCTGGACCACAGGCTGACGCTCTAACTCCTGAGCCAAACCGTCCAGGGTCAAATCCCATTTCTTTAACTGGGTTCTTCATGGTCTGGCCCACTGTTACTTTGCCAGGTCTACCTCAGCACAAATACTCCACTGAACTTAAGGCAGTATCCCATATATCCATACTAACTGTTTATGCAGTTCTCATAGCTGAATTTCAGTTTTAACACTTCTCTAACCTCCATTTCAGGTTAGAGACTGTGACCTCCAACTCCTTTTTGAATCTCACATCCTCACTCTGCACATACGCAAACAGACTTGATGGGAACTGAGGAAAGTGACTTGTTAGGTTACATTTGTGGTTAATTACACCTGGGATGAAAATTCTTTTAAATGGAGGTGGATTTAAGGAGAAGTCCTAGTCTGAGTCTTGATTTGTGTATTTCCTGGCTCTTAACCCCTTACTATTGTTCTATTTTGTCCTCTCTGAATTCTGATATTATTATTTTCAGGTCACAGATTGACACTTGTCTTGCTCTATAAATGTTTCACTTGTGGTACTTTATCTTACTGGGAAGATAAGGCAAAGATTGTAATCTTATTACCTTTCTGTCTCTCATCAACTAGCACAGCGCTTGGTATATAGGTGAAACTCAGACAAGCATTAATTGAATATGTACCCTTTTGTCTGCTTGCCAGGGAAAAGACACACACACACACACACACACACACACACACACGCTTTGACCTGTTGAAAGGCCTAATGCTTAGGTAGTCACATTTAGGTAATTGCTTTAAGTTTGGTATTGCCAGAGTTGCTTTGGTTGTATATTGTGCTTCTTTATGATAGATTGATGGAGGGGGGGGGGCACCATTGGATTACTTCTATAGTGGTACAAGCTTTCAGACCGAAGCCAGCGAACGTATAATAACTAGCCAGATTATTATAAATACAATGGATCCTCGGTTCTTGAACTTAATCCTTTCTGGAAAGCTGTTGGAGAAGCAATTTGTTAAAAAACTGAATCATTTTTCCCCCATTAGAAATAAGGTAAATTGCTCTGGCTGGTTTGGCTCAGTGGTTGGAGCGTCGGCCTGAGGACTAGAGAGTCCTGGGATCGGTTCCCATTAGGGGCATGTACCGAAAAAAGAAAAGAAAAAAAGAAATAAGGTAAATTGATTTAATCCGTTTCAGACCTGTAAATGATTCCGTTTTAACCTTTGTTATATACAGTACATGTCTAGTGTACTGTTTATAAACACTTTAAAAACTAAAGGACATGAAATGTAAATGAAAATTTAACAAAAAGGAAATGAAATGTACAGTAAATGAAAATTCACATACACCCTAGATCTTACCTTTAATGTTGAGATCTATTGATTACTGATTATAGAGAGGATGGAGGGATGTTATTGTTTGGAAGGGAAGTACCCTTCCATAGAAACTTCAGGTAGCTGTTTTTTGGTGGCTCTTTCTCTCTTTTGTCTCTTTGCTCCCCTATAACTTGCTTCAGGCCCTCTGGGCCTCTGTTTCACTAAAACCTATCCACTGATGTTTGTTTTTGCCTCTGTTTTAACACTTGCCTGAAGTGAAACACTGCATTATCATAGAACAAATTTATTGCATGGTTTGCTACTTCTTTGCCAGGGTGATACAGTTATTTCTCAATAAAACTTTGCATTTCTCCCCATTTCCCAAGCATTTCCTGGATTAGTGAAGTAGAAATATCCTTCTTTCCCTCCTCTTCCTCTGAAAAGAGCCCCTCAGAGGAAGGAGCTGCTCTCTGCTGCTGCTCCCTCTGAAGGTCTTGGAGTTCCTCGATAGTCAGCTCAGTGTTGTGGTCCTCCACTGATTCTTCCACATCATCACCATCCACCTCCAAGCCCATGGACTTGCTCAGAGACACAGTATCTTCCACAGCAGACACAGGCTCATCCTTAAAACCCTCACAGTCTCCTTTAGCGACAGACTCAAGCCACAATTTCTTTCAGGCTGATTGCATGATCCTGGAAGACACTTACCCTCATGCTTTGTCTATGAGCCTCAAGCAAGTCAGGATATTAAAATGTGCCTTCCAGAATTCCCTGAGGGTTAAATTAGTTTCAGAAGCCACCTCAAAACATCTCTGAAGTAGTGCCTTTGTATAGAGTTTCTTAAAATTGGAGATGACCTACTGGTCCATGGTCTGGATAAGATGAGTTGTGTTAGGTGGCAAGAACCTAACTGATGAAGCTGTACTCCTCCACCAACTTAGCCTTTAAGCCTATACGGTGGGCAGGAGCATTGTCTATTACAGGAAGTGCCCTGAGCCCTGGCCGGTTTTCTCAGTGGTTAGAGTGTTGGCTTGAGGACCATAGGATGTTAGGTTTGATTCCTGGCCAAGGGCACATACCTGGGTTGCAGATTTAGTCCCTGGCCCTGGTCGGGGTTATGCGGGAGGCAACCAGTCGATGTGTCTGTCTCACATCATTGTTTGTCTCTCTTTCTCCCCCTCCCTCCCTTCCACTCTGACTAAATATCAATGGAAAAATATCCTTGGATGAGGATTAAAAAAAAAAAAAAGAAATGCATGCCCTGAGTGGCAATTGATTTTTCTGGAGGTATTTCTTCACACATGGGGCAAATACTTCATGAATCCACTCAATAAAATATTGTCTGCTTACCCAAGCTTTGCTATTAGCCCTCCACATTACATTCAACTTGTTTTTCATGACATTATTTTTCTTGAAAACATGCAGGTTATCAGAATGGTAGCTGAGTAGAGACTTAGTTTAAAGTTCACACTCACATTCCCACACAAAAATAATGTCAGCCAGTCCTTCACTGGTATGTGTCCTAGCAATGACTTCTCCTCCTGTGTTATGTAGGTCCTAGGTTCTCTTTGGCATTTTCTTCCACAGGAGGCCTATCTCATCACAACTGAACACTTGTTGGGGAACAAATCCCTCAGCCTCTGTGTATTGAAATTCTGTCACGAAATTATCAGCAGCTACTTTGTTAAAACCAGCAGCCTCCACATGCCTCACTACACTATGAATACCACTTCTTTTCTTAGATTTATCCAACCACCCGCTACTAGCCTTAAATGAATCACTTTCAGCCCTCATTCCAGGGGTGTCTTTCAGGAGGTCAGCATGAACCATCTTTGCTTTTTCACATATCATTGACTTCAAAATGGTATCACTGGCTAACAGCTTTTTGTGTATCCAAATCGACAACAATTTTTCTACCTCTTTAATTGCCTGTGACCCTTTTTTGTGTGAGCACTTTCACACCCTTTGCAACATCAGCACTCTTTTTTTTTTTTTGTTACAGATGTTTCTCCTTTTTTCCCCCATTGACACCCTCCTTCCCATCCCTCCCACCCTGTCCCCGGCTTTGTTGTCTGTGTCCATCGGTTATGTGTACGTGCATATAAGTTCTGTGGTTTATCTCTTCCCTCCCCCCTCAACCACCTCTTCTGAGGGTTGTCAGTCAACATCAGCACTCTTGATGGCCTCTTTATGTTTTAAAATTGTGCTAATCGTTGATTTCACCATGCTGTACTTGGTAGCCAGATTATATGAACACCTCTATCATAAGCTCCATCATTCTCACAACTTTCCTTTTCACTTTGTGCTATCACTAACTTTCTTAGGACCCATGGTGACTTACTGTATGTATTCAATAATAATAAGCAGCAACAAAAGGAAAAAAACCCCACGAAAATATTCACAGCACAATTTCCTGAGATGTTAACAGCATGAGGTTTAGGGGTAAACTGACTGCATCTCTCCTTTGTTTGTTGCCTGACATACAGGTATCAGCATGAAAGAATTGTTGGGTCTAGAATCAAAGTTTTGTTCAACAGGTGAGACATTTTTTCCGTGAACAACTTGGTAGAAAACTGATTGTTTGAGATGGGAGATGCTTGAGAAACGAGGTTTGACTGTATATGTTTGAATCAGATTCTAGATTTATTGTTGTTTTAATTTATAATATTAAATTTTGAGGGTTCTAGATAAATATATTTAGAGTAGACTTGTGTTTTAGGAAGCAACCATCATTTTATTTATCTCAAAATCTCGCTTATTTTTAATCCCATAAAATATTTGAGTAAGTTTGGATTTATTCAACAAATTATTATTATTTGACCTTTTCTTTCCCAAAGGACTCTGTATACTTTATGGAACTGTACTCCAAAAGGAAATCGAAATATAAAATGCAGCATAAAAAATGGTGTGTGTCAAAAGCAATAAATTGAATGTGAATCATTTTGGTTTTGGGGCTACCTCATGTGTGAAGTTAAAATCAAGGAGTGGTCATGATTTTCTGCAATAGCACTTAATTGATACCATTATCTGAATAACTGCTGAGATGGTACTTTTATTTCTTTTTATATTCTAACTTTGCAACCCTATGTGTTTTCTTAAAAATTACTATTTGTTTTCCTGTGATTTTACATTTTAAAATCTCGAGATAGCAACTCAATATAAGGGAATCCTCTATTCTTTATTTAGCTGATTAATACTATACCATGGCTCATGGATGTATTAGAGGTACTGGAATAACATATTCTTAGGAAAACTAAGTGGAAGGCATGTACTTAAATCTCAGAAAGACCTAGTTAAGGAACCAAGAGTAGCCCAGCAAGTTACTATGGAGCTGAAAATGTCTCATATGTATGCTGGTTTTCCCATTCATTTCTTTTAATATTCAGTTCAAGTGCATAATTCTGTGTTACATTTTTAAAAAGGTTAAGCTGAAACTGGTTTTTAAAAGTGAATTGGGGCCCAGCTGATGGGGCTCAGTGGTTGAGTGTCGACCCATGCACCAAGAGGTCCCTGGTTCGATTCCTGGTCAGGGCACATGACCAAGTTTTGAGCTCAATCCCTAGTGAGGGGCATGCAGGAGGTGGCCAATCGATGTTCTCTCTCATTGATGTTTCTGTCTCTCTCCCCCTCTCCCTTTCTCTCTCTCAAATCAATAAAGAAAAAAAAAAAAAGTGAGTTGGGGCCAGGTTCTTCCAGTAAGTACCTAAACTCAAACTCAGTCTTGAATTACTCCCTGATTTAGATCAAGCATGGTGACATCTGTTTAAAACTGTCCTCTGCAGGTTGAGTATAAAAGAGAATCCATTTATTGTTTTATTGCACTTTGTTAAATACTTGAAGTGAGACAACCTGTGTAAAAATTAACGTTGACTTTAAGCAAAGTAATTTTAACAAGTTTGGTGAGTTATTCACCCATAAACTGTGTACAGGCTTGAATCTTTTCTATTGATAAAAATATAACTTGGTAAATCATATCACCAATTGGGTCTAATAGCATGCCAAAACTGTACTTTTTCTAATGTAGCTCTGGAATAATTGGATAATATGACATTGCATTTTGACATCTCTCTTAAAAATAAGAGCCTTTTTGGGTCAAGGTGGTGGTGTAGGTAAACGCCGTATCGTGTCCTCCCACAACCACATTAAAGTTACAATTAAACTACAGAACAACCATCATTCTAAACCGCCTGAAATCAAGCTAAATGGAAGTCCTACAACTACAAAATTAAAGCAGCAGCCACATCGAGACAGGTAGGAGGGGCGGAGGCGCGGTGGGCTGGTCCCACACACACATGTGGCAGAAAAAATTAGAAGGATACCTTGGCTCTGAAGGTCCTCCCCGAGGTCTGAGGAGGTCCCCGTCCCATACCAGGTGCCCAGCTCAGGGTTCCAGTGCCAGGAAGAGGAGTCCCCATAACTTCTGGCTGGAAAAACCAATGGGAACTGAGGCTGAGGGAGCCCCAGGCAGCTCCTTTTGTAGAGCCTGTGCATGGACTTACTTGGACTCACACCCTCCAGGCTCCAGCAGGGGGCGGCAGCTTGAAAGGCATCAGAGACATATGGGGAGGAACTGAGTTGTTTGGCATTGGAGCGAGGGCTGGAGAGCTGGCTTTCTCCTGGACAGAGGTGCTCTCAGAGGCCTTTGTTCCTTGGTGAGCCCTTCCCTGGGGTGGCAGACAGCCGCCATATCTGGGACTCCAGCAACTTGGCTCACACTGTTTGCCCTGCTCTGCTGATTCCCTGAGGCCCTGCCCCACCCAGCTTTCAGGCCCACCCAAGCTGTTGCCAGTTGCTTTACCATAGGATTGGCCTGTCTTGGATCCTGCTTCAGGTTTTCTAAATTCCTTCAAACAAACAGCATCTAGCCCTGGCCGGTTTGGCTCAGCAGTTAGAGCATTGGCCTGTGGACCAGAGACACCCGGGTTTAGTTCCCGCTAAGGGCACCTACCTCAGTTGCAGTTTGTCCCCGCCCTGGTTGGGGTCGTGTGGGTGGCAACCAGTTGATGTGTCTCTCTCACATCAATGTTTTTCTCTCTTCCCCCTCTCTCCCTCCCGCTCTATCTGAAGATAAATGCAAAAAACAACAACAAAAAAACAAGCAGCATCTGGTCTCAGCTAGCCCCATACCTCTCATTAAGTAATACATAGAAATAAACACAGGGAGGCAGCCAAAATGAGGAGACTAAAACAGGCCCCAAATGAAAGAACAGAACAAAACTCCAGGAAAAGAACTAAGCAAAATGGAGATAAGCAACCTAACAGATGCAGAGTTCAAAATACTGCTTATAAGGATGCTCAGTGAACTTAGTGAGAATCTCAGTGAACTTAGTGAGGGCCTCAAGAGCATAAAAAAGGACCAGTCAGAAATGAAGGATGCATAGTCAGAAATGAAGGAGGCATTAACTGAAATAAAGAATAATTTACACAGATTCAATAGTAGAGTAGGTAAAGCCAAGAAGCAAACCATCGATTTGGAATATAAGACAGCAAAAAACACCCAGTCAGAACAGCAAAAAGAAAAACAATCCAAAAAAATGAGAATAGTGTAAGGAGCCTCGGGGACAACTACAAGCGTGCCAACATTCGCATCTTGGGGGTGCCAGAAGGAGAAGAGAGAGAACAAGAAATCAAAAAACTATTTGAAACAATAATGGCAGAAAACTTCCCGAACTTAGTGAAAGAAACAGACATACAAGTCCAGGAAGCACAGAGAGTCCCAAACAAGATGAACCCCAAGAGGCCCATACCAAGACACATCATCATCAAAATGCAAAAGGTTCAAGACAAAGAGAGAATCTTAAAAGCAGCAAGAGAAAAGCAGTCAGTTACCTACAAGGGAGTGCCAATAAGACTGTCAGCTGATTTCTCAAAAGAAACTTTGTAGGCCAGAAGGGAGTGGCAAGAAATATTCAGAGTGATGAAAAGCAAGAACCTATACCCAAGATTACTCTATCTTGCAAAGCAATCATTTAGAATCGATGGCCATATAAAGAGTTTCCCAGACAAGAAAAAGCTAAAGGAGTTCATCACCACCAAACCATTATTATATGTAATGTTGAAGGATCTTCTTGAAGAAAAAGATAAAATATATGAACAAACAAAATGGCAATGAAAACATTTCTGTCGACAATGGAATCTATAAACAAAATGACCAGGCAGAACAGAAGCATTCTCATAGATACAGAGAACATTTTATTGGTTGCCAGATGGGAGGGGGATTGGGGGAATGGTTGAAGGGATTAAGAAGTACAAATTGATTGATATACTGACAAACCTCAAAGGGAAGGGGGGGTGGGAAGGGATAAACCATAGAACTTAAATGTATATATGTATAACCAATGGACACAGAAAACAATGTGGCGAGAGGCAGGAGGGGGGTGGGAGTGGGGAGGAGGGGGTCAGTAGGGGAAAAATGAGGAACATCTGTAATACGTTCAATAAAGATAAATTTTAAAAAAAGTCTTCGAAAGGTTTTTTTTGTTTTTTTTTTATATCCTCACCCGAGGATATTTTTCCATTTTTTGTACAGATAGAGTGGGAGGGAGAGAGAGGAAGGAGAGAGAGAGAGAAACATCGACGTGAAGGGGACACATCGAGTGCGACCAACCAGGGCCGGGGACAAACTGCAGCCGAGGTACGTGCCCTTAGCGGGAACCGAACCCAGGTCTCTCCGTACCGCAGGCCGACGCTCTAACCGCTGAGTCAAACCGGCCAGGGCTTCGAAAGGTTCTTAAAGGGCATTAATAATATTTATTCATCTAGAAGAGTGGTATTTACCTTTTATTCTTTGTTACTACATTTTTCAGTTTTGACATATTTTTTATTGCTATTTATTGCCCACTTTATTTTTTGGGGAGCACTTGTAATAATCAGCAGAAAATAGCTAAGGAGCATATTAGGTGTATGAGGCTGTTGGAGGATAGTCTCAAACATGCATTCTTTTTTTTTTATCCTCACCCGAGGACATTTTTTTGCATTTATCTTCAGACAGAGTGGAAGGGAGAGAGGGAGGAAGAGAGAGAGAAACATCGACGTGAGAGAGACACACCAAGTGGTCGCCACCCACATGACCTCAAGTGGGGCTGGGGACAAACTGCAACCGAGGTATGCGCCCTTAGTGGGAACCGAACCTGGGTCTCTCTGGTCCATGGGCCAACGCTCTAACCTCTGAGCCAAACTAGCCAGGGCTCAAACATGCATTCTTAAACTGTACTGCTTATAGGTTACACAATTCTTTAAACTTCTTTTTTTGCTTTCTAAGACAGGTCTTTGTTGGACTTCTTATTTATTAATAGTAAGTGGTGTTTAAGAGTATTAATGTCTGCTTTAAACTTTAGAGAAAATTAATGTGACTGATAATTGGTCAAAGAACAGGCAACCAAATAGGTTAGCTTGAACTATGTGACTTGTATAGTCAAAGGAGTAGATATAGAAGAAAGCATCTAAGGTCTAAGGGCATTATGTTTCCTCATTTAATACTCATGATAACCCTATGAGAGGTATTATTATCCCAGTTTTTTTAAACCATGTTTTCTTTTTTTAAAAATATATATTTATTGATTTCAAAGAGAGGAAGGGATGGAGAGGTAGAAACATCGATGAGAAAGAAACATGGGTTGGCTGCCTCCTGCATGCCCCTTACTGGGGATTGAGCCCACAATCTGGGCACTTGCCCTAACCTGGAGTCAACTTGTGACCTCCTGGTGCATGGGATTGCGCTCAACCAACTGAGCCACACCGGCCAGGCATTATTCCTGTTTTATAGATGAGGAAATTAAGGATTAGATAGGTTCATTTCTTACATGTCATAATTTGTGTTTTTTTTTTCTTCCTTTTTTTTTTCTGGTAACGTGCCCCTAGCGGAAACCGAACCCAGGACTCTGGTCCGCTGGCCAACGCACCAACCACTGAGCCAAACTGGCCAGGGCTTCATAAACTGTTTTAGTGCTAGGGACACAAAGAAGGACAAGACACATTTTAGAACTGAGATTTAAGCCTCAGTCTTGCTAGAACTAGAGCTGTACCACGCTGGTGTCATTGTGGGTGCTCCTTCCCTTGCATCCCATGCTCCTTCAGCCATGTTTCTTTCTGAAGAATTTCCTGCAGTTTTCTTCCAAAAGGTCTTACCATACTTCCCAGTGACTACTTTTTTTCTTTTTAAAAATGATCCCTAGTTTTATTTTATTTATTTTTATATTTTAAAATGTTTTTTTTTTATGTTTCGAGAGAGAGGAAGGGGGAGAGAGAGAGAAACATTTATTGGCTGCCTCCTGAACACCCCCTACTGGGGCTCGAACTGTCAACCCTGGGCATGTACTATGACCAGGAATCAAACTGGGACCTCTCAGTCCTGAGCCACACTGGGGTGTGTGTGTGTGTGTGTGTGTGTGTGTGTGTGTGACTCTACCTTTCTTAAACCTGTTTCTCCACCCTCCCCTCCAGGAATTAGCTGATAATTTAAGATATGCTTCTTAGGGATCGTTATAATTTTAGTTTAGGATTCTAAAAATTCCCACTTAGTAGACCTGATAATTATTGAGCATTGCTTCTATGTTAGACACTTTTATAATATTGTATATTGTACTACACAACAACCTTTCAGGCAAAACACTGCCCCATTGTACAGATGAGAAACCAGGACCTAGAAAGGTTAAAAACCTGGAGTCATTCAGAAAATATTTGTTGAAATTTCTAATCTTTGTAGGATGCTGTACTAGGAAAGAGAGAGGCCTCTGAAATAGTCACCTGGCCAGGAGACATGGACAAAAATGACTGTAACTGGCTGTGTGCCTTTCTTTTTTTCCCTATATGGCAGTTTAGCGGGAGCACTTAAACCTACCTGAGAGAATTGGAGAAGGTTTCACAAGGGAGGCTTTACTTAAGTTGAAATTTGAGGAAATATAATGTGTCGGGTCCACATTCCAGGCAGTACCAAGATTTGACATGACAGTATGAGGAAGTAAGAAGTTTTTAAAAAACAGCCAGTAGTTTGTTAAAACTGGACTATGGGCAAGCATAGCTAGAGATTAGGCTGGACAGCAGTAGTGATAATTACTAATTATCGAATTAATCTAATTAATCACTAAGTATTAATCAGTAATAATTAATACTTACCAAGTACACCATGTGCCAAGCATTTTGCATAGACAATTTAACTTAATTCTTGTGATACGCTATGAGTAGGTACTATTATCCTTGTTTTACAGGTAATCAAACTTAGTTACTTCAGACTGGTTAAGTGATTTGCCCAGGATCACAGCTGGTAAGTGACTTGCCCAGGATCACACATAATATCTTACATATAAACCCAAGCAGTCTGGCTCCAGAGCCTGTCTCTTAACCACTGTGAGGGAATTAGACTGTGAGGGGACTTGTGAAGGAGTTGAAATTTTATTATGTAGGTCAGTGTTGTTGTTTTTTTTAATTCAACCCACAGTAAAAATACATTTTATATCATGACCCATCATGTGCATGTGTGCATAAAACTAAGAAAAGTTTTATGAAACTGTATTTTTTTTTTTATCCTCACCCGAGGATATTTTTCCATTTTTTGTACAAATAGAGTAGGAGGGAGAGAAAGGAAGGGAGAGAGAGAGAAACATCGACGTGAAGGGACAGACACATCGAGCGGCTGCCACCCGCACGACCAACCAGGGCCGGGGACAAACTGCAACCGAAGTACGTGCCCTTAGCGGGAACCGAACCCGGGTCTCTCCGGACCGCAGGCCGACGCTCTAACCGCTGAGCCAAACTGGCCAGGGCTGAAACTGTATTTTTATTATGTATGAGTCATACATAGTTTCTATTTTGTTTTGTAAAAAAATACTGGTTGGGACCCACTTAAATTGATTTTACAATTTAAGCTGCAGTTTGGAAAAATTTTATTAGTCAATATGTGAACATCTGAAGAATTTCAGGTAGGGGAATCACATGATCAGGTTTGTGTTTAAAGGTAGGTCACAGTGACAGCAATATGAAGGCTGGATTAGAGAAGAGAGGATCAGAAAGGCAGAAAGACTAGTAGAGGACATCTTAATGGATCAGGTAAAAGATGCCTGAGCTAGGTAGGACAGGAGCATTGGGGACAGAGAAAAGGGAATAGAAAGAAGAGAGATTTAGGAAGTAGAATTGGTAGAACTTGGTGATTGGATGGGGACTATCAGCTAGTACCAGGTAGATAGCAATTTAATTCAAGGCTTATCTGACTCTATTCCTCAGGCACCAAAACTTTGGTTGCTTTTTATAGTCATAAATATACTGCTTTATTGTCTTTTCTATGCCTCTACTTTTTATATAAAAATGTGCTGACTTGGTTTAATTATTTAAAAATGATTTTTAAATTTATACATCAAATTAGATGCCTACCTAATCTCCACATTCCTGCCTCCCCACCCTGCCCCATATCATAAGAATCTGGAAGATTTGCACAGCAGTATGAAAAAGTTCTCATAGCATAATGAGCACTCAACAAATCTTTGTTGAAAGAGTGTGTTGTTGTTCTGTGTTATACTCATCCAAAGCAGAAATTCTTAACATTATGTTAATTAATTAGAGGAATACTTTTGAGTAATTTTCTTTGACTGTGTTCTCCTTAGCTTTCCATTTTTGTAATATTTGATTCCCTGTAGGGAATATTGAACTTTGTTTGTATGATGGTCTTATCTTAAAATAAGGCAAACAGACAAACAAACAATAGTCATTCCTAAGCATGTAATATTTCCCCAGTAAAATTTTAGCAATTTTTCTTTCCACATTTGAAATGTAGATGTGAGATTCGTACTGCTTCTGCCACCCCAGTTTCTCAAGAGAGGTATACAAATAAAAATATATAATTGAGAACAAGTTATTTGGAGAGATTCTCTAGCATTTTAATTGACTAATCACCTTACTGGATTGCTTCATTTAGAAATCACATGTTCTTTGGTCTTCTAGATGGTATAATACAAAGATAAGTATTTATTTATTTGATGACTATGACAATTTTTTTTAATCCTCACCTGAGGATATTTTTTCATTTATCTTCAGAGAGAGTGTAAGGGTGAGAGAAAGAGAGAGAGAGAGAGAGAGAGAGAGAGAGAGAGAGAGAGAAACATCCACATGAGAGAGACACATTGATTGGTTGCCTCCTGTATGACCCTGACCAGGACCAGGGACAAACCACAACCAAGGTAGGTACCCTTGACTGGAATCGAACCCACAACTCCTTGGTCCGCAAGTTGATGCTCTAACTGCTGAGCAAAACTAGCCAGGGCAACTATGACAATTTTTAAGAGACATTGCAATATCTGCTTTACCTGAAGAGATTATATTTGCAATGTAGTTGGTAAGCCTTTTAAAATCTTATGGGAGCAAAGGATTGCAGTACTTACTACAGAATTTTTAGTTTTGCGAGATAGTTTTAAAAAATGAAGAGATGTAAGTGGTAAAAGGTGTGTGTATGTGTTTCCCAGTTACCAAAATAAAGAAAAGAATTGAAGAGGATAATAGAGTTAGGCTCAGAGTTCTCTTCTTTTCTATTCTATTAACTTGCTCTTTGACCTTGGGTGAGGGACTTAACTTCTTTGGTCTTAATAAGTAAGGATGCCTGATTAGGTGAGCCTAAAGGGATTCTTTAATCCTAACACAGATATCATTTTCATGTAATGCATTATAAGTAATTTTTGTTATTTTATTGGGCAGCTTGTATAAAATTATAAACTCAAGTGTAATGAATTTGCTTATTCTCACAAGGGTTAAGGGCTTAAAGTGAAGAAAAATAGCCTTCCATTTCCTTTCAAGGACGTTTACATAGTTACTTCTTACATCTTGATGAATAGTTTATCCTGCATTCCTCTTAAACAGGTCAGTATGCTTTTAGTCCCATTTTTCTCATTTGTCTTCTTTTTCCAATCCAAACTGCTGAGTGAGGTGAGGGAGAGGTAAGGATGTGTTGGGGACTCCAGAGTTGGAGGAGGGAAGAAGCAGTTAATGTTGAAGTGTTGAGGTGGGATGGGACTGTTCTAATAATTTGTTAATTCTGAGTTGTTGCCTGCCAGCCTTAGTGTGAAAACCTTAAGTGATAAGTACCCATAGTAGTCTATTCTCTCAAACTCTGTGAACTGAGCCTAATAGTGTCAAGAACATAGACAACCAGTATTGGATAAATGAGAGTCAGGGAGTTAAAAAGTCCTAGAGACCATTGTCTAAATCCTTCAACCCTGTGGATAACGCATCTGTAGATCATCTTGTTCTTTGTGCCTAGATAGTACAGTGATAGCAATCACAGAAATAGGAAGAAGGAATTACTTTTCTTTGATTCAGGCAGCAGCTAATAATCTTAAACGAGGTCATAGGTTATGCTGAAAGAAGCAAGGCTATGTAAAATGCTAAGTTAAAATAGTAATGAAAAAGACTGGAGTGCTATTATGTTATAAGTAATTTAAGAAATTGATATAATGCATTTACCTGGCATGTATTTGGAGTGAATAGGGGAAAGAGGGAAGCGTGAAGGGCTGGGCCCTGCAGAGGAGAGAAAGGAACTACTTGAAAGACGTGCTGCCAACTCTGGATTTCCTACATATATATATTTCCAAAGATGACAGATTTTTGGAGGTGTTTATTTTGGAACTAATCTGTATTTCCAGCTGTCCCCACTGTATCCTGTATCTTGCACTGCCAGAATTCTGCTAGCTGCCATGAAGCAGGGCTGTGGCAAATGGCCAAGTGTGATAAAAAAAACCTATTTTTCATTTTATAACAGAGTATGGATGTCAGCATACTTTAAAGAAGTATTTAAAGATAGATTGACTGGAGTAGAAGTAGTAAAAACCTACGGAGAAGATTGAAAGTTTATTATTTTTTTTTGCTGTAAATGTATTTCTTTTTTAAACCAAAGAAATCCCCTTATGTCTGTCTCTGTCAGTTTCTCTTCTTTTCCCCCTCTTTCCCTGATCTTTGAATGCTGGTGCTAGTAGCACTGAATAGACAGGATAAATGAGTTTTCTGATCAGGAAGAGGTGGTGGTATTTTTTTTATTTTTAAAGGGATCCGTATACTCTGTGTGAATTACATGTATGCATGTTAATAGCTGGGTTTTGTTTATTTATTGTGTTCTTGTTTTAACCTCAAAGAAAATGAAATTTTTTATTTATTTCCAACTCTGACTAAAGCTTCAAAACAAAAGGTTGTTTAATCACTGTTGAGATGGTAATTACAGTATAACAGAATTACAGTATAACATATTGCAGAATTTTGGAATATTCACTTATGAGATGGAGAATTGAACTCCAGTCAGTTCTTTTGTAACTTTAATTTTAATATTTCATTCTGCATTGGCGTTTGAGTAAGAATCAAGTTCATAGCTTAGCCAAGTGCCACAAAGTCAGGTGAGTTTTAAATATATAATAGCTTTCTTTTTAATGATTGCTAGAGCTTTTAGCAGTAAAAGGGGGAAAATGAAAGGCAACTATAATAGATTTCTCACCTAAAATGAGTATTTTTGGTAAGATTCAAAGTAGAGACCAGCGGGGCCCTGAGTTGTAGATCTGAAGGTCACATCACAGCCAGCATAAAAAGTAATAGCACGCGTAGAAGAAAAGACAGAAGATAACTATTGATAAGTAGGCTCTCAAAGAAGCTCACTTGGAAAGGCTCTTCCATCAGCAGAGGGTTTCTTTTTGGGGGTCAGGGGTAAGGGGTCCCTTCATAAGGAAATTATACTGTATTTAGGCAAATATACAAGGGAAAAAGTCTTTTTAAATTATGAACTATGTCTTGTCTATAAAAACAAGTAGAATAACGTATTTTGTTTAGCTTGAGAAATTAAAACTGTAATTGCAGCCCCAAGTATCCTTCCTATTTCCTGTTTTCCCAGAAGTAACATCCTCTTCAAATTGGTATTTACCATTCCCATGTGTTTATGCTATATATGCCTTATATACTATTGTAAGCATGTTTTAAACCTTATTTAAGAAGATATTACACTGTATGTATCCTTATGCAATTTGTTCTCTTTGCTTAATACTTTAAAAAATAATGAAACTTTACTCATTTTTTATTTTTAACTTTGGTGTTTTGTTCTCTATTCCACACATTTAACCATTCTCCTGTTGACTGAAAGTCTTTTTAGCTGAATATTTGGGAGTGGATAGGAAAGAGGAACATATTATATCATTTTTAAAGTTAGACTAGGACCCACAGCAGAGCATAAAGCAAAGGTGAGAAGTGAATTCTGATTGTGGAGTCTCTCAATTTTGAGATTTAAAGGAAACAAAAAAAATTTGGTTAAACAGTATTACCAAGGAGTAAAGAGAGGGCCTCTCTGAGCCCCTTCTAGACTTAGAATTTAATGCCTGTTTGTTGAGCACCTCTCCGTGCATTTGCTCAGTACTACATCAAAATGGAGTTCTCTGTGCCCTAAAAGCTAATGATCTAAAAGTGACCCAGAAATAGGTGAGGGGTAAAAAATGGCAGAACAATACAGCAGCCTTAATCATACCGTCTGTGCTTTACTTTGCTTATAAGTCACTGGCTTTCAATGTAATATAGTTTCATGTCTTGAGGTTTTCTTAAAAGATCATATAAAGATTTTCTTCCATGGTAAAAAAATAAAAATAAAAATAAAGTTAGACTGGGAATGTTGTTTTGACTTTTAAAATAGCCAGTTTCCTTTTTTGCTGAGGAATGTTCTCATTTATCATATTCCTGGGAAAACCCTTGTCCTTCCCAGGAGAATACGGAGCAGAGTAATGTTTCATTACACAGATGAACATGTTTTGTGTAAAATGGAGAACAACATATGCTGTAATACAGTGAGCTCATGAGGGATTGAGCTGCTGCAGCAAAATCTTGGTTTACTGTATTAAAATTCTCAGATTTTTCAAGTGCAGACAAGCTATGGATGGAAACTTGTTGACGTTTATATATTGTTTCATTCCTGTGTGTTTGGAATAATTTGCAATTTGGGACTATCTTTATTTTGTAAAACAGTATGTATCTTAAATGGTAAAAAGACTGTTCTTGAATTGTGTCTTGGTATTGTGGAGCAAAGGAAAACAAGTTCTAGGAATGAGGGTACTTCTTTTTGAGGCATGTAGTTGGTGTGAAATAAATATTTCTTTTAATAATAAATCTTATATATGTATTTGCCAGTGTATATTCTTACATTAATTTAAAAAGGCAATCTCTGATAAATATTTTTTCTTCCTAATTTCATTTGTAACATCTTTCATAATGGTTTGAAAAATTTTGCAAAATATACAGCACAGAGCTTCAGTCAGGTTGTCCCTTCAAATGATTTGCTATAGCGCATTAACCAGAAATGCTGATGCAGCAAGGGAAACACTAATAAATGGGATGATTTCCAGGGACTATTGCCAAGGCAAGGCAAACAAGGCAAAATTGAGAAGAAAATGTTAGGTACCCAACATATAGTCTGGCCAGATAGACCATTAACAGTGAATATCCCATTCTAATTAAAGTAATTGAGGCCTGTGCAGTTTGAATCACCAGACTATCTTAAAAATGTGACCCAACTTTGCCCTGGCCAGTTTGGCTCAGCCATTGGAGCGTCGGCCTGCGGACGAGAGAGTCCCAGGTTCGGTTCCCGCTAGGGACACATACCAAAAAAAAAAAAAGTGACCCAACTTTAAGCACATTAGAACTATGGAATAGTGCAATAATAATCTTTAGGCTAAAACTGATTTAGAATGAAAACTTAAGTTATTGGATAAATTCTTGTGCTTCTTCCATTGTGGTTCTGAAGGAAAGGATGCTGAATGGACCTGCAAGTAAAAGAAGAGATTTTTTTTTTTTTGGTAGGAATGATTAGATAGAAAGAGGAGAGAGGTATTGTTAATTGAGAATAATTTTTGTTTTTTTTTTTTTTACTATTGGCGTTTTTCATGCAAATCACACAAATATGTTTTGTTCACAAATTGTTACCCACAAATAATGTAGATATGGGGAGAGGAGGTAATGGTTTGTGAACAGGCTTTAAAAAAATTATCATTGTTCTAGTTTTTGAATGATCTCTGATTCAATTTGCTGAGTCAGGCCTTTTGAACCACAACTCCTAAACCAGAGTGTTATGTGGCTAGGCAAATGAATCAGACTTTGTTAGTGCACCAAGATTTCTAAGTTTTGTAAATTTGTTTCTGAAACTAGTGGAAGTTCCTGAATGACCCTGGATAGCGTGAGTCTCCTATTGCCAGGGTCCCCTTTCAGAGGTGGGGAACCATTTTTCTGCCAAGGGCCATTTGGATACTTATAGCATCATTTAAGGGCCATACAAAATTATCAACTTAAAAATTAGCCTGCTATATTTGGTCAGGCTAATTTGGTGAGGCGTGTGATGTTAGCTGGTATTGATTTAAAGGGCCTTATGCGGCCTGCAGGCCAGACATTCCCCTTTCTTGCAAGGCTTAAGTGTTTAAAAACATTTATTATTCTTCATTGTTTATTATGATTCTATCTGTTTTTCTAATGCTAGAAGCATAGAGATAGGGTGAAAAAATGTTCCCTTCTTTAAAAATAACTTTTTAAGTATTGGTTTATGAGTTGTTGCTTTAGATTTTCTATTTTTACATCTGTATGAACTTACTATATGGTATCAAAGATTCAGTATTTTTTTTTCTGACAAAATATATATTTCAGTTTCTCATAACCAATCTGGATTTATTCTAGGTTATAACTCATATTCTTTTTAAAATGCTCTCTTGTCCTAAGGATCACTGTAATAACTAATTAGCAGTTAAGATGGACTTAAGTAAGATCTTTTTATATTTTCTTTTCTTTTTTTGGCATTATATTCTGAGGTATCCATGTCACCAGGCTCAGGAGGGCCTTTTCCTTTTACATTGACTTTACTTTTTTCTATTCTTTTAGGTCTTTTACTACCATTCCTACAGTGGTTGGCAAGATAATCGTTTCCACCTCACTCTCCATGTACCATGCCAGTGACATCTTAGCTGCTAGAGTGTGGAGCTGGCCTGTGGGAGTCAAGTAAGTGCCTTTTTTACTATTTGGCATGGTTTTTGCTTACTTTGCAAAGCCATGTAGAGGACATTTTTAAGATTAGTTTTTAAAAAGGCACTTGCTTGATCCTTGTGGGCTGGCTTTTTGCTCCAGCCTGCTACTTAACACCTCGTAGCCAACATGGTGCTGAATTTAGCGAGGTGACTATCACAGAATGAAACATTTTTACTAGGGTAGGCCCTAAGGGATGACAGATCTGATCCTGGCCTGATTAGACCATGTGTAGATGAGCAAACCTTGTCCTATCCCATACTCAGTCAGAACTTCTGTTAGCTCAAACAGTTAGTTACTCTGGCCTCTTGGAAATTTAATAGGTTATGGATGACCAAAGCTCTGCTGGTCTGAATCAACTGGTTGCATGGAAGAAGAACAACTTTCCAGGAAAGCCAATGACCTTGACATTTATCTGAATTAATTTACCTTAATATAAGGAAGAAGTGATGTTTGGCAGTAGATTTCTATATTGCTAAAGTTGCTAAAACCTGGTATTTTACTTTTGCAGGTCACCCTGTAAATTTTGCCTACATAAATTAACACATCCCCTGTTATGTCTTAACAACCATGTAAGGGAGAGTGTTTTCCTGCTCTGTCTTAGGTATTGGTGATGTGACCTGTTCACGCAGGGGAAACATGAACATTCTCAGGTATGTGAAGATCATGATCCGTAAGCATTTTCTTCCTGCAAACAAAAGTTTATTTCAGTGTGAACTCATTATGTGGTTTTATAAAATCAGTCTTGCCAGTTGATTTTCCTTCCATTGATATTATACAACAGGGATTGGCAAATTATAGCTGGGACTACTGTGTGTTTTTGTAAATAAAGTTTTATTGGAACACAGATCTGTTCACATATGTCAATGGCTCCTTTTTGCACTACAACAACAGAGTTGAGTTGTGACAGAGACCATATGGTCCACAAAGCCTGAAATATCTGGCTCTTTTAGAAAAATTGCCAACTCATGCTATAGAAGAACCAAATTTCAAGTTGCATTTAGATATAAACTTTTTACAACCACAGTTGAATTCAAATAGTCTTCTAAAGGAAAAGCCAAGACCTGTGTCATATGCTGACTAGGAAGTAAATATTTGCAATATATGTAGTGGGGTTACTAATACAGTTTAATGAAATGGAAAACTATGTATGATAGTCCATTTTATGTTATATTGCCTTTCCCTCGCCCTCCCTCCCTTAGTAGGTGTAAACATTCGTTCAGTTTTAGGATATTATTTTTTTTTTTAGACACTGTAAAGGTTTTCTAGAACACATACTGATAAGAGATTTAACTAGGATATCTGGCATAGCCAAGAACTGATAAGATGCTCAGGAAAGTGTTCAAGGACTACAGAGCAGATTAGTGGCAGAACTGAAACTAGAGGCTAGATAGATCTCCTGCGTTTTTGCCCAGAGGTCCTTCTACTTGCTCTCATACCATATTAGGGCTGCTTGTTTTCTCTGCTAGCTGTAAGGCACAGTTTATTTTTTTCCCCACTACTCATCCCTCAAGTAAAAGCAAAGACTCAGTGATTTAAACCACAACAATTTGATTTATAGAAGAATTGACTTTACTTGGAGCTTGGATGCTTTTATTATTGTTTAAAGATAACCAGGGGATTATTTTTTAATGATTCATTAAATACTTATAGTATATACTCAAAAAGGTTAGATAAGTTGGAATAAAAAAAGAAGTCTGAGGCTTGTTCACAATTTTATAGTTAGGAGCAAAACCAAAATCAGCATAGATAGAATGCTTTCCCCGTATGTCCATGTGTCTAACTCCATAGATGAAAATAATTTATCTGTGTGTGTATTTGTATGCATGTGTGGGTGTATAACAGCTCTTAAAGTGCATTTGGATTGCATTCTGAGAGGAGTTTAGCAGATCTATTACAATCTGCAGATTATGTTGCAGTGTTTTATTTTATTTTATTAAAAAATTTTTTTTCCTTTATTAATTTTAGAGAGAGAGGAAGTGAGGGTGAGAGAGAGATAGAAACATCCATGAGAGAGAACATCGATTGGCTGCCTCCTGCATGCCCCCACCTGGGGATTGGACCCACAACCTGGGCATGTATCCTGACCAGGAATCGAACCGGTGACCTCTTGGTGCATGTGACCACTGAGCCACACTGGCTGGACTGTTGGCAGTGTTTTAAATGGATTTTTAAGAATAAATTTTATTTAAAAACTTTGGATTTGCATGAGGATAGTACACAGAATTTCCCTTTATTCCCCTTATTATTAACATCTCACATTATATGGTACATTTGTATTGATACATTGTTATTAACTAAAGTCTGTACTTTATTCAGATTCCCTTAGTTTTGCCTAATCTTATTTTTCTGTTCCAGGGTTAATAAATGTTTATTAGCATGATCACTGATATAGAAGTCATCTACCTGGAGGTTATACTAGTTCTGAAGTCCCTTTCAATTTGTGGAAGTATGATTAAATGAATACAGGCTTAACTATTGCAGAGTTCTGAGTGGTAACAGTTACATTCTGTAATAAGTTGAGAAGGTGGTTACTTTATTAATAGTAATGGCTCTTCAGTTGTTTGTTTCTAAATTTTTAGTATCATCAGTTCTAGAAAGGACAAGACTAACATGATTACTTCTGTTATTGGTATAGGCTAAATTGCAGGTGAAAACAATGTAAAGTAAATAGCTTTCTTTGGAAGCAATGTGGATCAACTATCCTACTTCAATGTGTATACCCTTCCTGGAAGTAGTTTTTGAAGTCAACACTTTCTGATAAATCATTCATTACTCATTCAAATTTCCCTATAAAGACTTTAAAATATTTCTTACTTAAAAGTTCATTTGTTATTTACTAAAGTTGAACAAATGCATGTTCTATGACTCAGCAGTTTCACTCCTAGATTTATACACAACAGAATTGTGTGTTTATATTCACCAGAAGACATGGACAAAAATGTTTATGTCAGGGCTAATTGTAATAGTCCAAACTGGAATTTTTCAAAAGCCTATCAACAGTAGAATGAGTAAATAAGTTCTGGTGCAATCACACAGTGGATACTGAATATTGATCAGAATGAATAAACTATAACTACATGTAGTAATATGTGAATTTCACAAATGCATTGCTGAGAAAAAGAAGCCAGACACTAAAAAGTAAATACTTTATGATTCTTTTACACACAGCTAAAACTGATCTGCGGAGTCAGAGGTCAGGAGATTGATTATCCTTGCTGAGAGTTGGGGAAAGTATTTAGAATGGGGTCTGAAGGGGCCTTCTAGGGTGTTAGTTATGTTCTGTTTCTTGGTTTGGATACTATTATCATGGGTGTGTTCACTTTGTGAAAATTCACCAAGCCTGTGTATTTTTCTGTGTTCATGTTATTCTTTAAAGAAAAGAGTATACAAAAAGAATGAATAATTCTGGGAAAAAACCCCCACAAAATTTACTGCTAATATTTGAGAGAGATATGGAGAACAAACTGAACATGTTAACCTTATATATTAGAATATATGGTTTCTGAATTATAGGATTATTAAAGTGCCATTGTGTGACTGGAGCTGTTACAGTCCTATTTGTATTATAAGACGAATAAAGTAGGTGGTGCTAATAGCTGCTTTTCACTGTAATCAGGTTTTTTTTTTTTTTAATCCTCACCTGAGGACATTTTTCCATTTTTTGTTCAGATAGAGTGGGAGGGAGAGAGAGGAAGAGAGAGAGAGAGAAACATCAATGTGAAAGGGACACATTGAATGGCTGCCACTTGTACGACCAACCAGGGCCAGGGACAAACTGCAACCGAGGTACGAGCCCTTAGCGGGAACTGAACCCCGGTCTCTCTGGACCGCAGGCAAACGCTCTAACCACTGAACAGAACTGGCCAGGGGTGTAATCAGGTTTTTGGGATGCCTGGGAAAAGGCTTTTTTTTTTTTCCCCCAGTCTATATTAAGTAGAGTCACAAGTCATAATGTCCACCCATTCTTTTATTGTAGTGAAGACTGATAAGTCAAGTAGTTGTGACTTGGATATATTACTGTGTTTATGTCAGCTGGAATTTCTCCTTCCCACTGATTGTCTTTATTAGAGGCTTCAGTCTTGCCTCTCTGATATTCTACATGTTCTTTTGGCTTTCAAGGCATCACTTCAAACCTAACAGAATGTAGAGTCCTTTTCCCAAGCGGAGCCCCTTTATGTGACTTTACTGGTTTTTTGTTTTTTTTTTCTTATTTGTGCCTTTGGTTCTTCCATTTACTTCAGTTGAAAATAATTTTTGGTTCTTCCTTTTCCTTTGCAACACATTCTTTTTTTTTTTTTTAAATGTGGTAAAATATAAATGGAAAAATATCCTTGGGTGAGGATTAAAAAAAAGAAGCCCTGGCTGGTTTGGCTCAGTAGTAAAAATGTGGTAAAATATGTATAACATAAAATTTACCATCTTAACCATTTCTTAAGTTACATTTCAGCATCCTACCCTTTTGTTTACTAACTAAATCCTAGTTGGAGCCTACCTTTGTCATCGTACTTATGTTGTACTTTGTGTTTTCATGTTACCATCTTTACCCTTGTTTAAAACCCTTGTCAGTGTGCCTGGACTTTTGTCTAAATAGCAACTCAACTTCCAGTGTTTCCTCTGTAGTCAGTACATTATTATACTGCATTTATCTTTCTAAAATTTTACTTATAAAATTATTTTTCACACACACTTTTGCTTGCTACTACCTATAGGACTTAAATGCAAATTCCTTAGTCTCACATTCAAGGCCTTCTATAATCGAGTTACAATCGATTTTTCTCTTTAATGATAATGTTTTTGATAACCAGTAATTGCTTATTAACTTCCAGGTTATGTGAAACACCATGAATGCATGATTTTATTTAATTTAGTCCTGTAAAGTAGGTACTGTAATTGCCACTGCTGAGGACATAGAGGCTGGAGGGTTCTAAACAACATGCCCAAGTTAATAAGTGATGGAATTGGGAGTTCAAACATATGTCTCCATATTCCAAGTTGTAGCTTATATCTTGCAGTGCTCCTGAATGCCTTGAATGGGCTAGTCCCCAACCATCAAGCATTCCTACCTTTACCCTAGCTCTTTTACGTTGTAGATCTACTGCCTAAAAGGCCTTTGTTTTTTTTTTCCCTCTCTCACAATCTTGTGCTATCCATCCTTCAAGGCCTAGCTCAAGTCCCATCTGTTCAGTGATTTTTCTCTCCCTGTCCCCATGTTATAGAATACTCATTAGCCCAACATGCTACTTGTGCTTTCACTGCCTTGAATCTGTATCTTTTTTATATGGATGATTCAGTTTAAACTTTAGATTGTAATCTCCTCTAGGTTGAGGGTTTGGATTATAGATATTTTTTTATTTCCTGCAGTGCTTTATATATAACAGGTACTTAATAAATGATGTTTATCATTTGAAATGAAAACAGAACTGTTAATAGCTAAGAACTATAATGCTTACCTAAGACTTTTTCTTGGTTCTTTGTGCTTTTGAAGCTTTTTTTTTTATATCCTCACCCGAGGACACCTTTGCATTTATCTTCAGATAGAGTGGGAAGGAGAGAGGGGGGAAGAGAGAGAGAGAAACATCGATGTGAGAGGGACACACTGACTGGCTGCCACACACACGACCCCAACCGGGGCCGGGGACAAACTGCAATCAAGTTATGTGCCCTTCGTGGGAACCAAACCCATGTCTCTCTGGTCCGCGGGCTGACGCTCTAACCGCTGAGCCAAACCGGCCAGGGCTTGAAGCTTTTTATAAATTCAGCTAGCACCCTTAATTCAGAACCAAGAATGACATACTTAGATTGGAGCTAGGTTTCATTGAGTTGTTGGAAGGAAGCTTGTTCACTATTGCCATATACTGATAAAAAAATCAGAACAGCTCTTCATATCCAGAATTGGACTTTTTCTCACTGTCTCACCTCTGGCACTTTGGTTTAGGCCACCACCATATGTAACCCGGATAGTAGCAGCAGCCTCTCTGCTTTTGCCATTTGTTCTCTATGGTCAGAACTCAAGTAGTGTGGGGGTAATGATACCAGGCAGAAGACTACTCTTCCAACAGTTTCTGATCTCACTCAGAGTAAAAGACAAAGTACAGTCATGTACTGCTTAATGATGGGGATATGTTCTGAGCGATTGTTGTTAGCGATTTTATTGTTTGAACATCACAGAGTATGCATACACAAACCTAGATGGTATAGCCTACTACACACCTAGACCATATGGTATAGCCTATTGCTCCAAGACTACAGACCTGTAGAGCATGTTGCTGTACAAAAGAACATAAGATTAAATCAAAGAAAGAGAAAATGGTGTAACCAAGAGACATGGAGTAAACATGAGCTGTATGAGGCTACTGCCTGCAAAACATGGCATACTCTTTTACAGCAGACTTTTTAAAAGTAAAGAGAGTACACTCTAAAATAATAATAAAACATATGGTATAATAAATATGTAAGCCAGTAATATAATCATTTATTGTTATCAGGTATTATTTACTGTGCATACTTGTATGTGCTATACTTTTATGGTACTGGCAGTACAGTAAGTTTGTTTATACCAGCATTGCCATAAATGTGAGTAATGTGTTGCACTATGATATTAATATGGCTATGACATCACTAAGTGATAGGAGTGTTTTAGCTCCATTATAATCTTATTGGGCCGCTGCCATTATTGCGGTCTGTCGTTGACCAAAATGTCGTTATGCGGCTCATGACTGCACTTAAAATAGCCCATAGACAGCAATGTGCTGATAAACCAGATTTCCAGAGGGGGAAAAGCCTCTGATTTGTAGCATTTGCCTATTTCTGTGGTAGAATACTCCCATTATGGGATTCGAAGTTCTAGAATGTATAATAATTTGCTCTTCAGCTGGTTACCAGCCCACTCCAGCTTACCACTGCTGAACATTTGGCTTCCCATCTGAGCCCCCAACTGCTGCCACTTTTCCCCTTGCCCACTTCATTATTGTGATACCTTCTTGCTGTTTCTCAAGCATGACAGATAGGCACTACCTCACAGGATTTTGGCATTTGCATTTTTCTACAATTAGAATGTTCTTGTCCTGAACACATGCAGGTTTGCTTATTTCTTATCTTTCTCAAGTCTGCTCAAATATCTTCCATGATCTGCCAATATAAATTTGCAATGTTTCCTCATCTACTCAACACTCTGCTTCATCATTACATACTCTGCTTTATTTTTCTTGGCTTTTCCACCATATCACATATATTACTTGCTCTCCCTTCCTGTCCTCCTCCGTTAGAGCAGGAACATTTTCTTCACTACAGAATCCTTAGCACCTAAAAAAATGCCTAACACACAGTCACTCAGAAGTTTTTTGAATGAATTAATGTAGACTTCTTTTAAAGATGTACATTTGAGTTGTGTGTATTTCCCAATCTAGGAACATCCTTTGTATGGAAGGAATTTTTAATTTTTACTTTATTGGTCATTGAGATGATTTCTAAAACATGCTATAGTGTTTTTGTATCTGTCTGATGCCTGGCAGTGGTGATGCATTACTGCTTTTTCTAGGCAGTGTTTTCTGTAGGTGGAGATAATGGTTATATTCTGTTGAGCCTGAAAAAGAAGCATTTCATTTTGTTTGAAATGAAAACATCTGCAATACTTATAAACAAATCAATTGGGGCCTGTCATTGGTAATTGCAACTTAAAATAACTGTTCACTTAAGCTCCTTATGAGGAACTTAACAATATTTATGGTTAGGTGTACATTTGGTAGTGTGTTATTTTCACATAATGTCACTGTGAGTTTTAAGATCTGTGGTAAGTAATGTGAAAATGGAATTTGTACATTTTATTTGAAGATTAAAATGGATTTATGAGGACCTTTTTCTGTATAAATATTAAAATATAGACCAGTTTAGCATACTGGTTCATTATAATAAAAAAGGTGTATGGACCGCTCCTGAACTAGATGTTGCCTTAATCTCAGTTGTTCCCTTTTTCTTTCTTGAAGTGGAATTCAAGCTTCCATTTGACTTGGTCTAGGCATGGACAACCATTAGCAAGATTAAGTTGTAGTTACTGTCAGAGTTTCCTTTTTTTAAAAAAATGTAAGTATTTTTAGAAGTAAAATTTCAGTGTAATTAAGAGTTGAAACTCTGATAGCCACAGTTACTTTTCCAAATTAATCTTTTGTTGAGTAACCATAACAACATATTTTTGTTTTGGGGGTTTGAATCATAGAGGTCAGAGAATAGAGTGACTTGAACTGAAAACTGTCACTTCTTCCTGACAGACAATTAAAAAATGGAGAAAAAGAAATGTTTCCCTTTTATGAGAGTGTGTGTTACTTTGATTGACATTTTAACTAAAATTTGAAATATTTTTTTCTCAACATTTTTGGACATGGAGAAAAAGTACCTTTCTCTTCTGAAAGCTTAATTTCATTTGTTCTGTCACTTATGTCTTCAGAAAAAATTTATCTTCTAGGGTATTATTAAATTAAGACTTAATTTTTTTAGAGCAGTTTATGATTCACAACACAATTGAGGATTTTTTTACTACACTTTTATTAATTACCAGGCAAATTAGTCAGAGACAACAAAGATAAACTTAGTCTTCTGCTATGTATGTGGTGCCATGATTCTTATTTTTTCTAACACATTTAGAATTATCCATTCTAAAAGCTTTTATCTATATGTTGACTCTTTATCATAGAGAATTTAAAATATACAGAAAAATGAAAGGAAGAAGAAAATGCTACTCAGAGGCAGCCATTGTTAACATTTTTATGTTGCCTTCCAAACATTTTTTATGGAGTTTATCTTGCTTATGATAAAAGAATTACTCATTTTTATATACAATATAAAACTACAAGAGTATATGTTGTTTCCTTTGCTTAGCATTGTACCAAATATTTAACAAAGTCATCGTGAACATTTAATGGCAGTATAATATTCCAAAGAGTAGCTGTATCATTGTTTGTGTTTATAGTACAGTTTTCAAAATAGATATTTTTGGTGGCACATTTAAGAGTATAAACAATATTCACCTCATGAGCCTTTTGTTATTTGTTACTGTGTGAACAGAATTGGTTACTGCCCTGACCATGTGTGGTCTTATATACTCACAAGTGACAGTCACAGATTACAATAAGGTTATTTATTTAAAGCATCTTTATTTTATTTTATTTATTTATTTATTTATTTATTTATTTATTTATTTATTTATTTTTTATCCTCACCCGAGGACATTTTTCCATTTTTTGTTCAGATAGAGCGGGAGGGAGAGAGAGGGAGAGAGAGAGAGAAACATCGATGTGAAGGGACACATCGAGTGGCTGCCACCCGCACGACCAACCAGGGCCAGGGACAAACTGCAACCGAGGTACATGCCCTTAGCGGGAACCGAACCCGGGTCTCTCTGGACCGCAGGCCGACGCTCTAACCGCTGAGCCAAACCGGCCAGGGCTTTAAAGCATCTTTAAAGTCCAACTGTTTGAGATATCATCTTCAAGAAATCTTTTGCTAGTTTAGTGAAAACTGTCAGATTTTTCTTAGGTTGGCCCGACCTCCCATCTGTTGATTTGGTAACCAAGAATATTAAGGAATACCATCATCTAAACTTTTATTTTATAATTACTATCCAGCTCTGGCCGGTTTCACTCAGGGATTAGAGCGTCAGCCCGCAAACCAGAGAGTCCCTGGGTTCGGTTCCCGCTAAGGGAACGTACCTCAGTTGCAGTTTGTCCCTGGTCCCAGTTGGTGTCAGGTGGGTGGCAACCAGTCGATGTGTCTCTCTCACATATAAAATTACTATTCAGTGTTTTCATAGCATAGGATTCCTTCATAAAGGTGTGTAGATGTACTGTACTTAGACAGAAATCAATTTTCTTTGTTATACATTTATTTCCAGTCTTTTGCCATTACTTATTTGCATTGTTACAGTGAATAACCTTGTGCATTCATCATTGTTCCTGTATGAGTATATGTGTTCCTAAAAGCAGGAGGTATGAGAATTACTGTGCTTACATCTTTGTCAACACAATGTATTATCAAACTTTTGGATCTATATCTGACTGGTGAAAAATGGTATCTCAATGTAGATTTAATTTGAATTAAATGAGTGAATTTGAACATCTTTTTAAAGAACTGTATATCCTTTTGCTGTACACCGAAGTTCCTTTTCTTTAACTCTTATAGTAATGTTGGTCTTTTTCTTTGTGATTTGTAGGAGCTCTTTGTATATTAGGGAAACTAACCCTTTGCGATCTAAGTAGAAGTTTATTTTTTCAGTTTTTAACATTTAAATCCTTTAAGTCAGAGTTTGCACTTTCAACTCTTAGGCACATTTTAAGGGCTATATTATGTATGAAAGTAGGGGGCTACCTGTAAATGTTGCTAAGTGAATAAAATATTAGTCCTGAAAGTATCTGAATACAATTATGTGGATGCAGGTTAGATTAAATTCACTTTTTCTCCTTAAAAGAAGGAAATTTCAGCTAACCACATGGGAGAATTTTCTCTCATTATATCAGCTTTAATATGGAATGGGCATCCTTGTGAGTAGTTGGATTCTTTGTTACTAGATCTGTTATTACAAAGGAGATACTAACCCCTGGCCTTGTTCATTGCACAAAATAAGCAGTGTTGAACAAATGAATCTTTGGATCATTCTGGAAGGTTAGATTAGCTAGTTTCTAATAAATCTTCCTTTTTATTTTTGTACTTTTTTTTTTTTTAAATACTAATTTCTGTGTAAAAAAATAAAAATTTTTATTTATTTATTTTATGGGGATAGGGAATGAGAGGGTGGTATTTTTCTTTTTTAAATCCTCACCCAAGGATATTTTGCCATTTATCTTCAGATAGAGTGGGAGGGAGAGAGAGAGAAAGAGAGAGAGAGAAAGAGAGAGAGAGAGAGAGAGAGAGAGAGAGAGAGAGAAACACTGATGTGAGAGAGTCACAGAGTCACATCAACTGGCTGCCTCCACATGACGTGACCAAACTACAACTGAGGTACGTGCTCTTGACCTGAATCAAACCTGAGACTCTTTAGTCTGTGAGCCGATGCTCTAACCTCTGAGCCAAACCAGCCAGGGCAGGACATGTTTTTTTAATTTTTTTTTTTTTTTTTTTGTACGTGCCCCTAGCAGGAACCAAACCCGGGATTCTCTGGTCCACAGGCCGATGCTCCAACTGCTGAGCCAAACTGGCCAGGGCTGTTTTTTGTTTTTTTTTTAATCCTCACCCGAGAACATTTTTGCACCTATCTTCAGATAGAGCTGGAGGAAGAGAGGGAGGAAGAGAGAGAGAGAAGAAACATCGATGTGAGAGAGACACATCGAATGGCTGCCACCCACACGACCCCAACTGGGGCCAGGGACAAACTGCAACCAAGGTACATGCCCTTAGTGGGAACCGAACCCAGGACTCTCTGGTCCATGGGCTGATGCTCTAATCGCTGAGCCAAACTGGCCAGGGCTTTTTTTTTTTATGTGAAAGAGAAATGTTAATTGATTACCTCCCGAACATGTCCTGATCAGGAATCGAACCCGCCACCCTTCCATGTATGATACAGTGCTCTAACCAACTGAGCCACACCAGCTACAAGTAAACATTTACTTTTATATAACTGAATTTTATGTTTTTCTTTCTTTCTTGAGTAAATTCCTTTTCTCTATTCTTCCCATATTGCTCTAAGGTAATCATGTTGTATACTGTGTAATCTGTCCATATTTTTCCCCATACTTGAATCATTATCCTGTCTATTTTTTTTTCTGCCTGTCTATCAATACACACACACACACACACTCCTCCAGGCACACACACATGCATGTGTGTGTGTGTGCGTGTGCATGTATTTGTTTTATTTTTTACTCTATTTTATAAAATTGGATCGTATTATACATTCTTCATCTTGTTTTTCTCACTCAATAATAATTAGTAGAACATTCTCCAAGCGAACTAGTATAGCTCTGAATTATTCGTTTAATGGCTATAAAAAAATATACCATTATATATGAGGTTATTTTCTAGTGTAGCTATACCTTTGTTTATTTAGCTAATTTTTTGTTGTTGATGGACATTTACTTTCGTTTCCATTTTTTGTCACTGCGAACATTATAGTAATCAGTTTGTGCTGGCACATTTATTCTATGAGATAGAGTCTGCAGTGGGATTTCTGATTCAAAGGATATGTACATATATGTATATTTAATAATATATATATTTTTTAATTTTTATAGATTTATTTTTGTTATAGATGTTTCTCCTTATTTCCCCCAAGACACTCTCCTCCCCATCCTTATTTTTAAATAGGTTTTTTAAAATGTTTTTATTGATCTTAGTGAGCGAGGAAGGGAGAGGGAAAGAGAGAGAGAGAGAAACATTGATCGCTGCCTCCTGCACACCCCTTACTGGGGATTGAGCCCACAACCTGGGAATGTGCTCTGACCTGGAATGGAACTGGGACCTCTAGATGCATGGGACGGCAGTCAACCAACTGAACCACACTGGATGGGCAATTTAATAATTACCATCAGATTGCTTCCAAAACCTACAACATGAAGTCTTTCTAAGGTCCGTTCTGATTATGTAAGACCATAAAATACAATTATGTAGCCTTTTTTATTAGTTATAAGATTTGCTAGATTCTCAGAGGACTTTTCCTGAAGAGTTATATTTATAAAATTGCCTTTTTGTGTTCTGAGTGACTGTGTTACTTTAGTACAAAAGAAAACAAAATTCTTTCCTGGAAGTTCTAGTTTATGTGCTCATTATCAAGGCAGTATTCTAGTAGACTGGATAATGAATGGAATTGAGACAGATTTTTAAATCTGATTTTGAGGATAGGGTTGAGAAATAAAGGACATTTTGATGATAGATTTTAATCTTTAAATTGGGTATTGGCTTGGTTACAAGAAGATAATTATCAGAATCTCTTTCTCTAGTAGTTTCTCAGCTTGAACAGATAAATATAGAACATCAATGTTCAGAGAGGGAATGCTGTAGAAAATGTGTGGGTAGCTGTTATAGTTTTACACAGCAGATAACATCTAGAATAAAGAATAGATGAAAAAGCTCGTTGAGGATTAATGTTCTTGAAACAGTATCAAATACAACATTCCCAAGGCTAATTTAGAACCATTCATAATCTTGCCCATCTTGCATATTTAAAATATTTCCCTCTGAGCTCCACCTACTTTTCCTTAACCCTGTTTTTCTTTTTTTTTTTCTGTTTGCTACACTTACTCCTAGTGCCATTCATTTGTTCTCATCCTTTAGAAATTATACATCTTTTCTCCTGCACCCCTGTGGAAAGATCATTACAGTTCATCTGTTCTTTTTTTTTTTTTTTTTTTTTAATCCTCACCTGAGAATATTTTTTCCATTTTTTTGTACAGATAGAGTGGGAGGGAGAGAGAGGAAGGGAGAGAGAGAGAGAAACATCGACGTGAAGGGACACATCGAGTGGCTGCCACCCGCACAACCAACCAAGGCCGGGGACAAACTGCAACCAAAGTACGTGCCCTTAGCGGGAACCGAACCCGGGTCTCTCCGGACCGCAGGCTGACGCTCTAACCGCTGAGCCAAACTGGCCAGGGCCATCTGTTCTTTTTTAAAATTGAATTTATTGGGGTGATATTGGTTCACAAAACCATACAGGTTTTAAGTGTACAATTCAACAAAACATCATTTCACACTGCATCATGTACCCATTGTCCAAAGTAAAGTCTTTCCATTCTCATTTATTCCCCTTTTGCTTACCTCTACCTACCTCCAACCACTTTTTCCCTCTGGCTATCACCACACTGTCTGTGTGTTATATATAGTGACATACATATAAATATATATGTATGTGTATGTGTATATATATATTTTTTTCTGTTGTTGTTGCTTAATCCCTTCACCTTCTTTCATCCAGTCTTCCAATCCCCCATCCCCTCTGACAGCTGTCAGTCTGTTCCATGTATCCATGCCTCTGTTTCTGTTTTGTTCGTCAGTTTATTTTATTCATTAGATTCCACATATAAATGTGATTATATGGTATTTATCTCTTTCTGATTGGCTTATTTCATTTAGCATAATAATCTTCATGTCCATCCATGCTGTCGCAAAAGGTAAGATTTCCTTCTTTTTTATGACCAAGTAGTATTCCATTGTGTAAATGAACCACAGCTTTTTTATCCACTCATCTACTGGTGGGCACTTGGACTATTTCCAGATCTTAGCAATTGTAAATAACACTGCAATGAACATAGGGGGGTGCATATATTTTTTCAATTAAGTGTTGAGTTTCTTTGGATATACAGGGGTGGGTAAAAGTAGGCTTACAGTTGTAAGTATGCAAAACAATTTATTCTTATATTATTATTTATTAATTGTATTTTTTATTTTTATCACAACTGTAAACTTACTTTTGCTCACCCCTGTATTCCTAGAAGTGGGATCGCTGTGTCAGTGTTTTGAGGAAACTCTATACTGTTTTCCACAGTGGCTGCACTAGTCTGCATTCCCACCAACAGTGTACTGGTGTTCATTTTTATCCTCATCCTCACCAGCACTTGTTGTTTGTTGGTTTATTGATGGTAGCCATTCTGACAGACATGAGGTGATACTTCATTGTGGTTTTTTTTTTTTGTTTTTTTTGTTTTTGTTTTTTTTGAGCTTATTCATGTCTCTTTTTTTTTTTTTGCTTAGTTTAAAAAAAAATTTTTTTTTTATTAATTAATTTTTGTTACAGATGTTTCTCCTTTTTCCCCCACTGATTCCCCCCTCTCTGCCCTTTCCCCAGATTGTTGCCCATGTCCACTGTTCATGCATACATGCATATAAGTTCTGTGGTTTATCTCTCCCCCACCCCCCCTCTTTAGGGGATTGTCAGTCTGTACCCCGCTTCCGCGTCTTTGGGACTACCCCATTCCTCAGACTGTTATGTTCATTATATTCCACAAATAAGTGAGATCATATGAAACTTGTCTTTCTCTGTTTGGCTTGTTTCACTTCAGATGATACTTTCAGGGTCCCTCCATGTAGTCTCAAAGGATAAGAGATCTTTCTTTCTTACATCTGCGTTTTATTGTGGTTTTAATGTGCATCTCTCTAATGATTAGTGGCATTGATCATCTTTTCAATACTTATGTGCCATCTCCCTCATGAAGCCTCTTTGATTTCTCCAGTTCACATGATCATTTTTAGCTCTTAACTCCCATAGTACTGATATTTTAAATGTCTTCCACCTGGTTCCTAAGTATTTATGTAGCATAGAGAGTTTTTCTTTTGAGTCTTTATTGAGTGCCTCTGTATGTGCAGCACTATTCTAAATACTGGATATACAGTGATGAACAAGATAGATAATGTCCCTGACCTTATGGAGTTTATATTCTTGTGGAGAGAGACAGCTAATAAATTAAATAATTAACAAGAAAATATTAGACAGTAAGAAACATTTATGAAGAATGAATCATATATCTTAGTTGTAAATTGCAGAACCCACTCTAGTTATTAAGCAGGAAAAATATTTTTAAAGATTATTAGGTAGCTCATAGAATCTTTGGAGGAAGTCACAGAGAATCAGTCTTGGAGTCTAGTTAGCCAGGAACAATGCTCAAATTGTACCACTAATCTGCATCCTTGGACTCTACCTATACTGCTGTTGCCACTGGGAATAGGTATTAGAATTCGCACTATCCTGAGGATGAGATGGAACTACTGGACATTTCTCCTTCTGAAAGAAAGCCAATGTCTGTCTGAAATGGTGCCTCTATTATATCAATTGTTTCCTAATTGAAATAGGTGGATGTGTTAGGTTGGTAGAACTTAGGTTACTTACTTACCTGCTTCCACTTGGCAAGAAAAGCTGGTAAAGTGAATGAATATCTTCCTTTTATCTTGGGGAGGCAGGAATTATGAGATGAGAAATTTTCCAAATGAGGAAGGCTATTTAAAGGTGCTGAGTAAATAAAAACCATGGAAGTTTGATATGATAGAGAGTGACTTCAGGGTTAATTTAGATTTAAATAGAGAAGGCCTCTCTGAGGTCAAGATACTTAAGCTGAGCCCTAAATGACAAGGATAAATCCATGCAATGATGGTGAAGAATAATTTGGTAGAGTAAATAAGTAAAAAAAACCTTGGTTTGGGACCAGGATTGGGGTTTGGGATGGTGAATGAGATTGGCTTATTGGAGGAACAGCAAGATGGCTGATGTTGCTGGAAGTGTGGTTAGTGAGAGGGAGTGTGATAACAAAGGAGAGAAGTGTTTTGTTTTGTTTTGTTTCACAGAAATTTGAGGACACTCATTTTATTTCCTTTTTCTCCCCCTGAGATGCCCTTTAGAGGGTAGAGCAATTAATTATAGGTGTGAAGAAAAGAAAGATATTTCTGTGTTATTAAACCCTATGAGCTGTTAGATATCATGGAGTGACTAAAATTATTTGTATACCATTTAGGAGGAGAACAGCATGAGGTTTCTAGCAAAGATAAATAGTAGAAAGACTGCATGTCAAAAGAGTAGTGGGATGAAACCTTCTGTTTTCATTCCTGTGGCTCTACCTGATGGGCCTTGAGAGACATTGCTTCTTTATTCCTCTCATCTTGATGTATAAGAACAATGTTTTGTGGTTACAGTTCCTTGTATTGTACTAGCTCTCATTACTACTTCAGAATAGCAAAAATCTCCAATCCCAGATCTTTCTTCTTAAATAATTGTATTATGTAGTGAAGTGAAAGAAAAATGCTTTTTTAGACTCTTTTTAAAAAGAACTCAACCCCACAAATGAGATAATTTTGCCTTTGGAATGTAGAACAGTTACCACTCTGAATAAAGTAGACTCTGTCTCTTGTTTATTCTGTTTTCCAGTTTCCATTTCAAACTGGGACAGATAGTTCAAGTGCGTCTAATATTCTCATACTGCAGAATGGCATTTGGATTTGAGATGGACTAACAGGACCATAAGTGGTAATACTCCAACTCAAGAGTTTCTCAGTCTTGTCACTACTGATATTTTGTACCAGATAATTCTTTGTGACTGGGGGACTGTCCTGTGCATTGTAAGATATTTAGCAGCATACCTGGCCTCTACCCATTAGAAACAAGTAGCACCTTCCCCAGTTGTGATAACCAAAATGTGTCATTAGACATTGCAAATTATCACCCTTGGTTGAGAAGCATGGTGCTAACTATATCTTTTCTGCCTTCTAATTTTTTCTCCTTTCTAATATCTGATGATCATACCCTGTAGGTGTGCATCCATGTGAACAGTTCAGAATATTTCCTCTTAATCCTAAACATGCAGACAGTTTTAACATTGTTTTAAAATGAGAAGACAAAACCTCTCTTCCTTGTGTGTCTATTCTTTGGACTTTTTCAATACTACTATTGTAAGATCACATAAGATAATGTATGTAAAAGTGCACTGTGGGAGATGTTAATGAATGTAATGGCTGACTCCTCAATAACTATTTTACTTTCCCCCTAATGTACAATAGCAGTATGTCCTACGAATTTGACCCTACACTCACATGTGAACCCTGATTAGCCTAAGTCAGTGGTTTTAAAAGTGCCAGATATAACTTATTAAAAGGTCATAAAATCAAAATCAACTTAGTAGAGGGGCAACCAACTTTAAAAACATGTGTGTAGTACAAAGAAAAAAATCAGAGTGCATTGTGCATGGTAAAGATAAGTATTATTTCATAAGATGTTAACTTGTCTGTGTTTATTTGTGTGTACTGAATCTTGATGTAAACTATATTTCTTGTTGTAGCTTGTGGTTGAAAAAGTTAAAAAGCCACTTGTCTAAGTCAGTCAAATTCCATCTCTCTTGTGAGTGATTAATTCAAGAACCCAGGTCTAAGCCAGCCTGTTAATGGAATTCCTCTGGTGGCAGTAACTGACTTTGGAATGGGCACATGATCTAACTTCGCCCAATCAACAGAAAGAAAAGGACTATGCATAAGGGAGCCTTCTGTCTTCTACTTCATGAGTACAGAGAAGCTTGCAATCCATTTGCTACTGGTTGTCATCTTAGAAACCACAGTAAGAATCAGCCAACGAGGTTAAAGAGGGACACATCCTGGGCCACTGCTGGATTAACTAACCTGAAAACCTACTTCTACCTCAGGTCCTTCATTTATGGACAGTACATTTCCATAGTGTTTAAATAATTTAAGTTTGTTTTGCTCTATTTGTAACTCAGAGTACTGACTGGTGAGTGTAGAATAGTTGCTGGGAATTAATCTTAGTTTCTATTTTTAGAATCTGGATGAAAATCATAGACCTCTTTTTTCATCCAGGAAGTAGAATTGTGACTTAGTTACTTCAGGTCTCACATAAGAACACATTGCTTTATTTACTGTTCGTAGAGTGTGCCACTTTATGAATATGTGAATATTATAAAATCTCATATTAAGGGTCCTATTAGCCATCCAGTTTTTGTGTTTTGTTTTGTTTTTTCATTTATTGGGTTTGAAGTGTACTCTATCTCTAAACTTTCTTCTGCATATTTTCAGAGATTCTTTTGTTTTCTGAACTCAGGAAACAGCTATGATTTTCTTTTACGGATATGTTGGGTTGTATTTAATTACTTAAGAGTATTCAAAAGGAAAAATTATTTGTATGATTTTGTTTGTTTGTTTATTTATTTATATATTTCCTCATCCAAGGACATTTTTCCATTTTTTGTTCAGATAGAGTGGGAGGGAGAGAGAGGAAGAGAGAGAGAGAGAGAGAGAAACATCGACGTGAAAGGGACACATCTCGAGTGGCTGCCTCCCTCACGACCCAACCAGGGCCGGGGACAAACTGTAACCGAGGTACATGCCCTTAGCGGGAACCAAACCCGGATCTCTCTGGACCGCAGACTGACGCTCTAACTGCTGAGCCAAACCAGCCAGGGCTATTTATTTATTTTTTAAATGTGTTTTTATTAAATTTTGTGTTTAGAGTTAGAGGAAGGGAGAGAGAGATAGAAACATCAGTGTGAGAGAGAAATATTGACTGGTTGCCTCCTGCATACCCCCTACTGGGGACCAAGCTGCAACCTGGGCATGTGCCCTGACTGGGAATTGAGCTGGGACCTCTCAGTCCATGGGATGATGCTCAATCCACTGAGCCACACCAGCTGGGCTATATTATTCGTTTTAAATGGCAAAAAAATGAATAATTAAGGATGTATAGAGAACAAGCCTATGAGAAAATAAAAATTACTAAGTTTTCTGACTTAGCCTCTTTTATTCTAGATATTCTTATCAGTGAGCACCCATGGAATGGGTATTGGACTCTATGGCTGTCCTTAACTTTAGGGACAAAGGCTAGAGATCTCTCTCTTTTTTACTAACAGCTTTATTGAGATATAGTTTACATACCTTAACATTCATCCTTTTAGTCCTGGCCAGTTTGCTCAGTGGTTAGACCAATGAGCTGTGGGTTTGATTCCCGGTCAAGGGCATGTACCTCAGTTGCAGTTCGGTCCCCGGTCCTGGTCAGGGTCGTGTAGGGGGTAACCAGTCTGTGTGGCTCCATCATGTCGATGTCTCTCTGTCTCTCTCTCACTCTATCTTATGAGAAAAAACAAACAAAAAAGACATTCATCCCTTTAAAGCATACATTAAGTGGTCTTAAATATATTTACAGAGTTCTGCACTAATTCCAGAACATTTTTTATCACTGCAAAGAGAAACCTGTAACTCAAATAAATAAACAAACAAAATAGAAACAGACCCAAATAAGAGAAAAGGCTCATGGTTGCCAGAGGAGAGGTGTGTAGGGTATTGGGTGAAAAAGGTGAAGGAATTAAGAAGTACAAATTTGTAGTTACAAAATAGTCATGGGGATGTAAGGTACAGCATAGGGAATATAATCAATAATATTGTAATAACTATGTATGGTGCCAGGTGGGTACTGCAAATGTCAGGGGGAACACTTTGTAAAATATGTGATTGTGTAACCACTATGCTGTACAACTGAAACTAACACAAAATAATATTGCATGTAAACTTAATGAAAAATTTAAAAAAAGCAAAAAACAACAGCTTGTATCCATTAGCAACCACTGGCCATTGCCTCCTACACCAATCCTGGCAATCACAAATTGATTTTCTTATTTCTATGGATTTTCCTAATCTGAATATTTCACTAAATGGAGTCATGTAACACATGGCCTTTTGTGACTGGTTTCTTTCACTTAACAAAATGTTTTTAAGGATCATCCATGTTGTGCCATATTTCAGTACTTCATTCCTTTTTATTGCATAATTTAATTCATAATATTTCATTGTATGGATATACAAATGTTATTTATCCATTTAAACATTTGCTGGGTCTTTGGGTTGTTTCAATATGTTTTAATTTTTCTTGGGTATATACATACATAGGAGTAGAATTGGAGGGTCATAGGATAATTCTATGTTTAACTTTTGCGGAACTGCCAAACTGTTTTCCAAAGTGACTGAACCATTTTACAATTCCATCAGCAATGTATGAGGGTCCACTTTCCCCTACATCCCCACTAATGCTCATTGTCTTTATTATTATTATTATTATTATTTTTAGTTTAGTTTAGATTATAACCAAGAAGAAAAATTCTATTCTGGTATAACCACCCTATTTCTAGAAAAGAGAGAAGAAAGAAAGAAAATGATATGATATAAGATTTTTTGATCAAAAGACTCAATGATGCCCTGGCCAGTTTGGCTTAGTGGTTTGAGCATTGGCCCATGGACCAAAGGGTCGTAGGTTTGATTCTTGGTCAAGGGCATATACCTGGGTTGCAGGTTCGATCCCTGGCCCTGGCCAGGGCACGTGTGGGAGGCAACCAATTGATATGTCTCTCTCATATCAAAATGTTTCTCTCTCTCTTTCTGTCCTTTCTTCCTTTCCCCATCACTCCCTTCCTTCTACTCTCTTTAAAAAAATAAAAAAAAATCAATGGGAAAAATTTCCTCGGGTGAGGGTTAACAAAAAGGGGGTGGGGGAAGGGACACTCAATGAAATGAGAGGGGTGGTATTGTCTGTCTGTTTTATTTTAGCCATGCTAGTGAGTGTGAAGTGGTATTTCATTGAGGTTTTGGCATGCATTTCCCTAATGACTAATGATGTTGAACATACTTTCATGTACTTATTAGCCATTTTTTTTTTATCCTTACCCAAGGACATTTTTCCATTTTTTGTTTAGATAGAGTGGGAGAGAAAGGAAGAGAGAGAGAGAGAGAGAAACATCAACGTGAAAGGGACAGACATGCTACCCGCATGACCCAACCAGGGCCGGGGACAAACTGCAACCGAGGTACGCGTCCTTAGTGGGAACCGAACCCGGGTCTCTCTGGACCTCAGGCCGACGCTCTAACCCCTGAACCAAATCGGCCAGGGCTTATTAGCCATTTTTATATCTCCTTTGGAGAAATGCGTATTCAAATCCTAGCCCATTTTTAAATTGGCTTGTTTGTCTTTCTGCTGTTGAGTTGTAACCGTAGGGATGTTTTTTTAAAGCTTTTCTTTACTTTATTATGAATTTATTATCCATTCATTTTCAATCTGATAACTCAGAATTTTTTTCCTAAAGAAGGCAGTCATGTGTCCTTTTTAGTGTCTTTCGGCTTTTTAAAGTGCCAGTTATCAGTAAGTCATATTTTTTAAAAAATTGAAATAGAGATTGTTGATGTACAAAGATAGATAAATGGAAGAAATTATAAGCAAGTACCAACATAGATCAAATGTATTAGGATCTGGTGAAATGAATTAAATCCCTTTAATTCTTATGGGAATCTGATTGAGCAGGGAAGCCATTATTGCTGAATGTGTCGAACAAATGCTGTTGGTTTCTGACACACTGCTTAAGTATACTCCCTCACACAGAATATAAGAAACATATATACCTACTATTACAAAGTTTTGTACATAACATTTGATTATGTGTTTGTTTTACCCTCCCTCAAAAGGAGTTTGAGTATTGAAAGAATTTATAACTGGTTTAACTGGATCATGAGAATGCTTTACATAGCTATCATATGTACCATCTATTAGAGTAGCAAATGAAGGCTATTAAATATATTCTTAGCTTGATTAAATTGCAGGAGAGCATCCATGATAACAAAATTGGCCTTTAGATTTTTTTCTACATTTACTGGGTTTAATATGAGTGTAATCTTTCAGTAAGAGCATTTATATCTGATTAATGTTAAATGGGAAAAAATACACAAATAGAATATCTGTAAAGACTGCTGAAAGAAAGGTTGAAAGAATTGGAAAGAACACAGGTTGTGGTGTCAGACTGGGTTTCTAAATCTACCATTTTCTCCTTGGGTGACCTTGGACAAGCCACCTTTCTCTCTCTAAATGTAAGTCTTCTCATATATAAAGTGGGATGGATAAAATTTACCTTGTAAGGTTGTTGTAAAGATAAAATGAGACAATGTATGAAAGCTAGTGCTTAATAGGCATTCAGTCGATGGTACCTATTATATATTATGTTTCAAAATATTTATATTGGGAGCAGAATTTAGTCTTATTTAGCTAAATTGGAGCATCTATCAATCTTGATAAACCTTTCTGATCATTTAATTCCATAGAAGGTAGATAAAGCAAAGCTGGATCTACTTTCCTTTTTAATAATTAATTTTTTACTATAATGGTAAAATATGCTTGCTAAAGGAAATTTGGAAAATTATTTTGAAAGTTATATTTAAAAATTTTTTAAATTGATAGGGATCTGTGAACAGAGGCTTTAAGTTGGAATGTAGTCCAAGAAGGAAAAAATCTCTCAAGTTAATAGTAACAATGTTAATTGAAAATTATGAGTAAGAACTGGAGGAGGATTCTTTAAAGACAGATGCATATTGCAAAAGAAATTCATTGCTTTACTCAGACATTTACAAAATACCAATGGGGAGGATATACCATCAAGAGTGACTTTATTATCAGAACAGGCTCAAAATGAGATGAGGCTTCTAACGTTACTAAGACAACAAAAATATTTTTAAAACTGTGGCATAATAGGAATAGGTAAGAATGGGCTTGCTATTATACATAATGCTGTTATAACAGATGACAATGAAAGCATAATTTCTTACCTCTTATTTACATTTCTGATAAGAAACCTCTTTTGACTTGAAGGATGAAAAATGACACCAATAAAGGGTAGTATAAGTCTGAGAATAGTGAAGAGCCTATAAGGGAGCATAGAGTTAGCCCAGAAAAAACCCCCAGAACAAAACAAAACTCCATAGTACTCAGAATTCATATATGAGATTATCTGTGGTCTTTGAGAAATCTTACAAAATGGTAGAGGTACTAGTAATTGAAGATGATGGGTCTTCCGAAAAAGAAAAGAAAGTAGATTTGCAGACCAAAGAAAGACTAGTGACAGACAGGATTCTAGAATGGATGATTTAAAATGGATTTTAAATACTGTACATATTTATGAGGAGGAAATAATAGTTGCAGGATACCCTAATTTTGTTTGCAAATCAGGTTGTGAAACTAGTGGTTGAGTGAAATGCTATGTCCGTGCTGTTCAATATAGTAATCACTAGCCACAGGTGACTTGAAATGTGTGTAGTTTGAATTGAGATGAGCTGAAAGTGTAAAATATACATCAGTTGATTTACATGTTGAAATGATAATATTTTTGATATATTGTGTTAAAATGCATTCTTAAAATTAATTTTACCTGTGTTTTTTAAACTTTTATTAATGTGAGCTATAGACTATTTTAAATTATATACATAATTCACATATTGGAAATATATTGGTCAGCACTGTGCTTTAGAAATAGTAATAGTTACTAAGTTAACTTTGGAAAATGTATAAGTTAAGGTATTGGATATTCAGTCAAGGTTATAATAATATCCTTGTAAAAAATGAGGATTTTACATTCTTATTATTAAATGGACTTATAACTAAACATCCAAAGACTTCCAATAAAAAGAACGCATATGTCTAATGGTATGGTGTTCTAGTTGTGACTACTTTTTATTTTCCCAGTGCATATAGAAGTTATGTTTATACTATATTGTAGTCTACTAAGTGTGCCAATAGCATTATGTCTAAAATACAATATACATACCTTAATTTAAAATGTGTTTTGCATGCTGACTGGTATGGCTCAGTTGGTTGGAGCGTTGACCCGTACTCCAAAAGGTGGTGGATTTAATTCCTGATCAGGGTACATACCCAGGTTGTGGGTTTGATCCCTGGTCGTGGCGTGTTCGGGAGGCAACTGACCGATGTTTCTCTCCCTTCCTGTCTCCTTCCTTCCCTCCCTCCTACTTTCTCAACAAAAAAAGTAATAAATTAAAAAAAATTTTTTTTTGCTAAAAAATGCTAACATCTGAGCTCAGTGAGTCATAACTTTTTTTGCTGGCAGAGGATCTTGCCTCAATGATGAGGTGGTTGTGGAAGTTTCTTAAAATAAGAAAGTAGTGAAGTTTGCTGCATCAATTGACTCTTTCATGAATGATTTCTCTGTAGCATGTGATGTTGTTTGATAGCATTTACCCACAATAGGACTTCTTTTAAAATTGGAGGTAGTTCTTTTATACCCTGCTACTGCTTTATCAACTAAGTTTATGTAATATTCTATATTCTTTGTTTTCATTTTAATAGTCTTCACAGCATCTTTAGCAGGAGTAGATTCTATCTCAAGAAACCACTTTCTCTGCTTATCAGTACATAGCAACTCTTCACATGTTAAAGTTTTATCATGAGATTGCAGTAATTCAGTTACATCTTCAGGCTTCACTTCTAATTCTAGTTATCTTGCTATTTCCACCACATCTCCAGTTACTTCCTCCACTGAAGACTTGAGCCCCTCAAAGTCATTTATGCTTAGTGAAGTTGGAATCAACTTATTCCAAATTCCTGTTAGGATTACTGTTTTCATCTCTTCCCATGAATCATGAATAGTCTTAAAGGCATCTAGAATAGTGAATCTTTCCTAGAAGGTTTCCAGTTTACTTTGTCCAGATCCATCAGAAAAATCACTGTCTATGGCAGATGTAACCTTCCGAGATGTATTTCTTAAATAATAACACTCGAAAGTTGAAATCACTCCTTGATCCATGGACTGCAGAATGGATTTTGTCTTAGCAGGTATGAAAACAACATTAATCTCATACATCTCCATCAGAACTCTTCGGTGACCAGGTGCATTGTCAGAGCAGTAATATTTTGAAAGGAATATTTTAATCCCTAAGCAGTAGATCTCTTAAAATATTCAGTAAACTATGTTGTAAACAGATGTCCTGTCATCCAGGCTTTGTTGTTTTATTATAGAGCACAGGCAGAGTGGATTTAGCACAATTTTAAGGGCCCTAGGATTTTCATGATGGTAAATGAGCATTGGCTTCAACTTAAAATCACCAGCTGCATTAGCCCCTAACTAGAGAATCAGCCTGTCCTTTGAAGCTTTGAAGCCAGGCATTATTGACTTCTCTCCAGCTGTGAAAGTCCTGGATGGCATCTTCTTTCAATATGAGTCCATTTCTATTAGGTTCATACTTTTCTTCTGCATCTTCCTCACCTCTCTCAGCCTTTATAGAATTGAAGGGAATTAGAGCCTTGCTCTGGATTAGGCTTTGGGTTAAGGGAGTATTGTGGCTGGTTTGATCTTCTATCCAGACCACTAAAACTTTATCTCTATTAGCAACAGGCCATTGTGCTTTCTTATTATTCCTGTGGTCACTGGAGTAGCACTTTTAATTTCCTTCAATTATTTTTTCTTTGCATTCATAACTTGACTGTTGGCAGAAAAAGCCTAGCTTTCATTCTCTCTTGGCTTTCGACATATCTTCCTCATTAAGAGTAATCATTCCTAGTTTTTTATTTGAGAGATGTGCCACTCTTCCTGTCACTTGAACACTTAAAGGCCATTGTAAGGTTATTAATTGCCCTATTTTCAATATTGTTGTGTCTCAGGAAATAGGGAGCCCTGAGGAGAGGAACAGAGATGGGGGAATGGCTCGTTGGTGGAGCAATTGTAACACACATTTACCAATTAAGTTTGCTGTCTTGTATGGGCAAAATTCATAGTGCCCTAAAACAATTACAATAGTAACATCAAAGCACCAAAGATTACTGATCCTAGATCACCATAACAATGATAATAATAATGAAAAGTCTGAATTTTTGTGACAATTACCATAATGTGACACTGAGATCTGAAGTGAGCAACTGCTGTTGGAAAAATGGTGCTGGTAGACTTGCTCAACACAGGAGTTCCACAAATGTTCCATTTGTAGAAGTCACAATATCTGTGAAGCACAATTCAGAGAAGCACAGTAAAATGAGGTAAGCCTTATAGATTCACATGCAGTTGTAAGAAATATTGCAGAGAGATCTAGTGTGCCCTTCCCCATTTCCCCCAATGGTAATATTTTGCAAAAATGTAGTATAATATCTCAACCAGGATATTGACATTGATATAATCCACTGATCTTATTCCATTTTCTTGTGTGTGTGTGTTTAGTTCTGTGCAATTTTGTTACATGTATAGGCTTCTGTATCCACCCCAGAGTCAAAATACATCAGTATCATTACCACAAGGATCATTCCTTTTTTCCTTTTATAACCACAACCATCTTTTCCCTCCCTGCTCCCTAACCCTGTTAACCACTAATCTCTCAATTTCTATAGGTTTGTCATTTTAAGAATGTTATATAAATGGTCTCATACAGTGTGTCACCTTTTGAGATTGACTTTTTTTTCACTCAGCATATATCAGTAGTTCATTCCTTTTTTTCTTTATTGTGGTAAAATATACATAGCATAGTATTTTAACTGTTTGTAAGTGTACAATTCAGTAGCATTAAATATGTTCACAGTGTGGTGTATCCATCATCGCTAAAACTTTTCATCATTCCCCCAAACTCTGTACCAATTAAACAATCTCCTCATCTCCTAGTAACCTCTATTCTTCTTTCTGTCTCTATGAATTTGCCTCTTCTAGGTACCTCATGTAAATGTAATCACACAATATTTTTGTCCTTCTGTGTCTGGCTTATTTCACTAAGTGTAATGTTCTCAAGGTCCATTCATGTTGTGGCATATGTCAGAATTTTGGTCCTTTTTATAGCTGAGTAGTGTAGCATCCCACATTTTTATTAATATGTGGTTGAAATATTGGTGACTTGTTTTGCAATTCTATGTATGACCTGAAGCTGGCAATATGTTGTATAGTTAATGTGTTGTTTTTTCAAAATAGAGATTGAAAGTAGTTATTAGACTAAAGGATAGACTAAATTGATCAAGATGTATTGAATATTTATACATGTAAAATTTCACATGATTCCTAAAGTAAGTGTTACTGTAGATGGATGTTATGTGGTTTAACAGCAGGTAACATGAAAACTACCTGGGGGTTTCATTTGACAGAATGTTCAGTGTGAGTTCACTGTGTGATTTGGGCTCTGTTAATAGAAGCAAAGTGTCAAGAAGGAGGACTATGATTGTTCTCTAGAGTACTGTGTTCATTTCTAGGTACTTTATTTGATGTGTATACATTTTAAAACAGAGACATATTTAAGAGAGAAACCAGGGTGATCTGACAGGAAGGTATTAGAATAAAATCTGTTATAAGATGGACTGGAAGGCTTTGGTAGGTAGTTGGGTCCTTGTCAAGGGATTTGTTCAAGCAGAGGCTGGCTGAACACTTGGCAGGGACATTATAAAGAATAGTTTAGCCCTGGTCTGTTTGGATCAGCAGTTGGAGCGTCGGCCTGCGGTCCGGAGAGACCCCGGTTCGGTTCCCGCTGGGGGCATGTACCTCGGTTGCAGTTTGTCCCGCGGCCCTGGTTGGTCGTGCGGGTGGTGGCCACTCGAGTGTCCCTTTCACGTTGATGTTTCTCTCTCTCTCCCACTCTACCTGAACCAAAAATGGAAAAATGTCCTCCGGTGAGGATTAAAAAAAAAGAATAGTATCTGTAGTTGGGGTGTGGGGTTCGAGAAGATTCTCTATTATACATATTCTTTGTGGATCCTCAACCTTGAGGTTTTGTAATTATAGAATATTGTAGAATCCTGGGTTTTAAACTGTTAATAATGGTTGTCTCTGAGGGAGGGGATTACAGGGACTGGCACTTTCTATGTTATATATTACTGTATTTAATTTTAGTTTTTACAACTATGTATTACTCTATTTTTTAAAAAGCAAAAAAAAAAAATTATAAACAAATATTCTTGTTTTATAGATCAGTACAATTTAATACTTATAAAAATTTCCAAAATAACAGTAAATTAATACAAACATATTTAGTGTCTAAAACCCTTATGTGTCTTGAGAAGTGTGTGTATACATGAAAGTTGGATACATGAATTTTGTACATCTTTGGGAAGTGCTTTGCTTAATGTTTGCCTTTATTCCTTTCAGGAATAAAGGCAGTGGCAGTGACATAAAGGAAGTGGATGGTGGCAGTGACAGTTGGTTGGGCTTTGGCAGATCATTCTGCAAGCTAAGATTCCCCTCCAGTTCCAGGTTTGATAGTTATTAGTTAGCTAAATAGTAAGATTCTGACTTATTTCTGTGGTCCCCTCCCCCTTTGCTGCTGCCTAGTCCCCCAGTACTTAACAAGGCTGCTAGTTCAAAAAGGAAGTGAAAGTGGAAAAAAATTGTTGTGTTCTTTTAGGAAAATATTTCTTTCTAACCCAGACATCTTTTGTTTTCTCTCAAATGGTTCTATTTTATCCCCCAGATACCAAGGTTGGCCCTTTATGCGTGTTAAGAAAGAAAGATTATGACCAATGCTTGCCTCCAGATGTTTAGGAGAAGTGTTGCTAAGCTGCCATAGTAAATAGGCTGTAAACAAAACTCTGAGCCACACCTCCTTCCCCCATTACTATCTTAGTAAATTTCATCTTTGGATTCTAATGATTTAAATGCTGCAGTTCTCTTTCATACTTTAAAAATATGTAACATGTCAGTGAAGAGAGTTATTACTGTTTCTTTTGACACTTAACAGTGCCCTTTTGATGATTTTTAAGCCAGGCATTTAGCAATCTAAAGGGTGGACAATCTTGGACATTGTTTCTTCATGTCAACATGAAGCTGTTCGGTGTTTGAGACTGGCTTGCTGGAGAAGTGGTTATTAGCATTTGGTCAAAGAGCTTTCACAGGCTGGTTGCTTTCAATGTTTATAAAACGTTTCCACAAAAAGTTGTTTATAATTTGCTACAATGTTCACTATAATGCTCTCCAAAGGTTCTTAGTCTTCTTAGTGAAGCACATAGGGCATATGCCTTGTGGCTTAAACTCTGAATGGCCACACATATTTTTCTTGAAAATAACTCTTTTCTCCAAACTTCAGGAATTCTCAGTTGTTACCATAAAAATGATATAGTCCAAACTCTTCAGTCATAAATTCGTATTCTCGGAGATGCTATAAGGAGTAAACTCTGTGTCCTGGAGGTAAGGAAGCAAATAAAGAAGGGTGATTTCTAATGTACTATTGCAATAGCAGGAACTTTCTGTTAGAGTAGTATAGGACCAAAAATGGTAAAACAAATGAGCAGAAAACCTCAATTTAAGAAATATTTATCAACAATTTATTCTTCACCTTCTGTGTAAAAGGGCCACATTACTAGTCCTTGGCCCCAGACCTCAAATAGCACATAACCTAATTGTGAGAGATTTATAATGTAAAACCTAAAGGGAAGGGATGAGGGAAGCAATTCTATAAGAATTTTTTGGGAGGAAAATTGGCAGTGTTTCACCCTTTTCTATGTTTTAACTTTTTATCTGAATTTCAAGAGTAAACTGCCCTGGATATAGGCACCAGGTGCAGCAAGCTGTTGATTACATCCCTGCCAACTCCTTATCATTAAGTTGGCATGGGAGTATGGATGAGCAGTGGTATAGGTAGGGGTTGTCTGTAGGTTCAGTTGCTGCTTTAGTAGTCATTAGGACTTGCAGGCTTCTGGGAGTTCATGTAGCTGGAGAAATCCTGTAATATTTTATTTAAAAATTTTTTTTAGTTTTAAAGAAATCCTGTAATATTTTAAAAGAATGACAGAGAGAGAGAGTCTAGACTGAAACGGGGGATAGAGTTACAGTCTGCTATAAATAAAAACCAGTGGAAAAGCTTTCTAGCTCTGTTAATGGAATAAAACTCATAATTATAGTGATTAAAGAGAGTTTATTTGAGGAAGATAGAGAAGGAATTGGAGTAAATTTATATGAATAAATACCCTGGGACTCTAAAAAATTCCTCCCCTCTCTCCCTCCTTAGTTATATGTCCAACAAATAAAAAATAGCCTCATGGAGTAAGGAATAGAGCCAATTATGTATAGTAATAAAGTAATGTGTACCCTACGTGCCAGATTTAGCTTTTAGATTGAGCAAACGTTAGAAAAGACTTCACTTTTTTCTCTGGTTTGTGCTGTTTGTTTTAGATAAATGGGACAAAAAGACAAAACCTTTCTGGAAAGTTTATGCTAAGCGAGAAAATGTGGATTCTTGTCTTGAAAAAGGAAATGTTGAGTACTGATAGCCATGATGTTGACATCCTAGCCTCATATTTCAATAGTTAAAGATTATAAATTACAGAATATAAGAAAATGTTATATGAAACATTTCTTATCTGTAGAAATTCTGTATTTAGCCTAGTTTTTTAATTGAATTTATTGGGGTTACTTTGGTCAATAAAATTATATAGCTTTCAGATGTACAATTCTACAATACATCATCTGCACATTGCATTGGGCACTCACCATCCCAAATCTAGTCTTCTTCCATCACTATTTATCCCCAGTTTACTCTTCTACCTTCTCCCCACCCTTCCTCTGGTAATCACCATGCTGTTCTCTGTGTCGATTATGATGCTGATGATGATGATGATGATGATGATTTGCTTAATCCCTTCACCTATTTCACCCAGCCCCCTAGCCTTGTATTTGGTACAGTTTTTAAATCCTTTGCAGCCTGTTGTATGGAAAATAAAGCTTAAAATTCACGAGCTTTGGTATTGAAAGTCCTTCATGGTTTGAGCCCAGTCTATCTTCCAGGTTCTTTTTTCTCCTCCTTTTTGCAACCTAGGCTTTTGTTGTGCTAGTTTCCTGAAATATGCCTTATTGTTCTGTTTTTATTAAGAGCTTCTTTTTGTGTGGGATGTCCCTCCTGACCCTTTTTACTAGTCAAAATGCTATTCATTCTTTAAGGTCCCACCTATATTGTTTATTTGAAAAATAGTATTTTAAATACTCCTCTCATTAAATTTAGCTAGAGCCAAAGTATGTTTGGGTATGTATTAGAAGGCAAGTACCATGTGCACTTAGTATAAATATACTTAAGCTTAAATGTGTGCCACAGTGATGTGCTACACATTGTAGATGCACAGGAAATTGTAATTACTGAAGTAGGAACTATAAATTGGAGTATCTAGGTATAATTTATGTTAACATTTTTTGACTGCTAGTGACTAGTTGACTAGTTGCCAGAAAAGAAAAGGCTGGAATGACCAGTATACATTGCAAATATGAAGTTTATATTCACATTTGAGGTAGAACCTTTTAAAAAAAATGTATTGGAGTGATATTAGTAAATAAAAGTATATAGGTTTCAGGTATACAATTCTGAAATACGTCATCTGTATATTGTACTGTGCGAGGTAGACCCTTTTATACTCTTTAAAAATAACATTTTTGATTATGCTTAACAAAATTTGAATCTTGTTAAATTGTATTGCACCAAGTGGGATTTTTAAAAATCCTAAGTGTTGGGAATTGGACAGGTGATAAAGTCAGACTATATATATGCTTTTTTCTTTGAATTCTAACTGAAAGTATTAATTTCAAGTTTCTGTGTTTACATCATAGAGAAAAATTTTCCATTTTAAAGAAAGACTAACTAGTGAAGAAAATTAGGATTTTTATTGTTACTCTGCTTTGATCCTGTCAATGTTTTTCTGCCTTGCTGTGTGTTATTATTATTATTTTTTTTTAAAGTGTATCAATGGAGACCTCTTTTATTAAATCTGTTCTCAGTCAACAACCAGCTAGTCAATAATTACTCGCTGGGACGTTATATGGGCAAAACATTTCACTATACTTTGTTTTTTAAAATTAATTAACTTATTACTGTTACAGATGTTTCTCCTTTTCCCCCCACTGAATCCCCGCTCCTCCACCCTCCCCGCCCTGTCCCCAGCTTTGTTGTCCATGTCCATTGTTCATGAATACATGTATTTAAGTTCTGTGGTTTATCAGTCTGTACCCCACTTTCACATCTCTGGGACTTCCCCATTCCTCAGACTGTTATGTTCATTATGTTCCACAAATAAGTGAGATCATATGATACTTGTCTTTGTCTGTTTGGCTCATTTTGCTTAGGATAATACTTTCCAGGTCCCTCCATGTCGTCTCAAAAGATAAGAGATCTTTCTTTCTTACAGCTGCATAGTACTCCATTGAGTATATGTAGCACAGCTTTTTTATCCATTCGTCTACTGATGGACATTTGGGCTGTTTCCAGATCTTAGCTATTGTAAAAAGTGCTGCTACAAACATGGGGGTACATATATTCTCTGTTTGGTGTTTCACGCTTCTTAGGGTATATTCCTAGAAGTAGGATCACTGGGTCAAATGGAAGTTCAATTTTTAATTTTTTGAGGTAACACCATATTGTTTTCCATAGTGGCTGCACCAGTCTGCATTCCCACCAGCAGTGTACTAGAGTCCCCTTTTCCCCACACCTTCGCCAAACTTGTTTGATGATTTGTTGATGGCGGCCATTCTGACAGGTTTGAGGTGATACCTCATTGTTGTTTTAATTTGCATCTCTCTGATGATTAGTGATGTTGAGCATTTCTTCATATGTCTCTTGCCCATGTGTATGTCCTGTTTGGAGAGGTGTCTATTCAGCTCTTCTGCCCATTTTTTAATTGTGTTCTTTGTCTTCCTTTTGTTGAGTTGTATGACCACTTTATATATTTTGGAAATTAACCCCTTATCTGATGTATCGTTGGCAATTATGCTCTCCCATAGAGTGGGTTGCCTTTCTATTTCGGTGGTTGTTTCTTTTGCTGTGCAGAAGCTTTTGAGTTTGATGTAGTCCCATGTGTTCATTTTCTCCTCTGTTTCTGTTGCCTTAGGTGATGTATCAGTGAAAATTCTGCTGCGTATGACGTCTGAAATTTTGTTGCCAACATTTTCTTCTAGGATTTTTATGGCTTCATGAGTCACATTTAAGTCTTTTATCCATTTTGAGTTTATTCTTGTGTATGGTGTAAGTCGATGGTCTAGTTTCATTTTTTTGCATGTAGCTGTCCAATTTTCCCAACACCATTTATTAAAGAGGCTGTCTTTACTCCAGTGTATGCTCTTGCCACCTTTGTCAAATATTAATTGAGCATAATGTTTTGGGTCCATTTCTGGGTTCTCCATTCTGTTCCATTGATCTATCTGCCTGTTATTGTGCCAGTACCAGGCTGTTTTGATTACAGTGGCTTTGTAGTATAATCTGAAATCTGGTAATGTGATCCGTCCAACTTTGTTCTTCTTTTTCAAGATTGCTATGGCTATTTGGGGTCTTTTTTGGTTCCATATGAACTTTTGAAGTATTTGTTCTAGTTCTGTGAAGTATGTCATTGGTATTTTGATAGGGATTGCATTTGTGTGTTGATTATTAATAGTTCTTTTGGTTACTGTTTGAAGGCCAGTTATAAAAGAGTGTTCTCATTATAATGTTTTTCCTTGTAGTGTGACTCTTTTACATTTCTTCAAAATAGGAAGCCCCATGGTTCATGTCTGATTATAATAGTGAAATGACAGAATATCCTATTAGGAATGGCTTTCCCAAAACAAAACTTCTTACTTATTAGTTTTGTTGGGATTTTTTGAAAAACCAAGCTTCAGGATTGTGATTCTCAGTTCTGCACTTCTCTTTGATTTCTGACTCTTATTCCTATTTACATTTGACTTGCTATTTGTTTTGTTGATGTATAACTTTGAATCCAGCAAAGTCATTAAAGCTAGTGTAGTACAAGGGTGGATTTAAACTAACAGGTACCATGAGTCATTTGCTTCTTTGCTGGGGCAACCAGTGTGCTGCTCTTAGGTGTGGTTGTATCTTTTAATGAACTATCTTTCAGGACAGATCCTAATCCATTGTGGCATTGCAGACACAAGAGCATAACAGAGGAGGATTTCTAGATCTCATAGGCAAATATTTATTATTGGATGACTAAAAAGATTCTAGCTGTGTTTGGCATAATGTAGGCTGTTCCAGGATATTTCAGTAGTTTTAGTAAAATATTAATGCATTTATTCATATAGTTAACTATAAACACAATTAATCTTTCCTTCTCAGATACAACAGTTAATGAATTTAATAATTGAGCTCTTGAGAGAGCATTAATTGACCATGACTAAATATTGGTGTCAATATTTATGTCAAAAATATGCCCCTGTGATTTATAGACATTGGTGGAAAAGGATAAATATATAGAAACAGTCTTCATTTGAAAGTGGAATGTATTTTCATACCCGGTGGAATTGAAGGCATCTGTTCTATAAGAAGAGTGTCCATGTTTCCTGTGGTCAGTGATCACCACTGTTGACATTTCTTATGCCATGCTTTCAAGTTGATTGTTGCTTGTGGATTATTTGTATATAAATCTTCTATTTGATTAGTCTTGTTTCTGTTTTTTCTGTGTACTCTGTCCATCTTTATCATTATAGGTTTTTCTTCAGGCTTACAATTTTATTTTATTTATACTCTGTTGCATTGCCATTTCCCCTGAGGTTCTCAGCATTTTTATGTACATTTCAGCCATTTTTCTAGACTACTAGGCTTTTGATTAAGTAAATAATGCTCAGAAATAAATGTGATTCTGATAGTCAGAACTACTGGTCACCACTGGTCAGTATTTTTGTTTATAACTTAATAGCCATGTTTTTTATGTGTTCATTGAGTGCCTGCCTGTTCATGAGCCAGAGTGACTGTGTGAAAATTATCCCTAGTAGGGTTCATGTAGGAAACAATGGAAGATAAGTCAGACATATGTCTTGTCCAACAACTTTCACACACACAGGTATGCCTACTAATGAAGAATACCTTTAAAAGAATCTGTTTCCCATGAGCAGGACCTGGACAATCAATAAATTGCAGGTGTTGATTTTATTCATGTAAGAGATAGAAAGCACCAGAGTTCCTGAGTTAGGAAAGATCTTTCTCCTGAAGATGTAGTTAGAATGGTCAGTTATACTTGGGGCAACTCCAGTTGATTTTTAAGGAGTGCAAAGCTGTAAATACTACTAAGAATTTTAGAAGGTAGGAAGTCAGGGAAATTAGGGAAACAAGTATCTTATATTTGGTTTTGGTATTAAATGGATGTGTGAGTGTAGGAGTGTGAGTGGGAGAGCGAGAATCACTTGATCACCACATTGTGTTTGTGGCATTGCCTGGTGATTAGCATCTATAGAAAGGTTTCTAGAACCCCTTTAATGTAAGTACTTTATGAGGGGGAGACCGTCATCTTTAATTCACTTTTTTTATTAGTTCAACAAATATTTATACTTAGTACCTACTGTGGATCAGCACTGTTCTAATCATTGGAAACATTTTTTTCTGTACTTGTTCATTTAAGGTACTATTTAAGTCATATTTCTACTTCTAGAAACTTGCAATGTAAGCTTATGATGTAAATTAGTATATTATAAACTTAGAAGCAAATGAATGAAACTGACAAGTAAAATTCATTTTGTATTAGCACCTATAGGGACAGATGCTCTGACAAGTAAAAATTCATTTTGTTTTAGCACCTAGAGGGACAGAGGCTCTTATTGGAAAGTAGCTATGAAGAAATCATGACCTTCCTTTCTCTCTTCTCTTCTCTTCTCTTCTCTTCTCTTCTCTTCTCTTCTCTTCTCTTCTCTTCTCTTCTCTTCTCTTCTCTTCTCTTCTCTTCTCTTCTCTCTCTCTGCCTTTTCGTAAGTATTTTTTTCTTATTAATCTTATACAGAGAGGAGGGAGAGGGAGAGACAGACATCAATGAGAGAGAACATCAATTGGCTGCCTCCTGCATGCCCCCCCCCCCCCCCGGAGATTGGGCCCACAACTTGGGCATGTGCCTTGACTGGGAACCGAACTGGTGACCTCCTGGTGCAGGGTCGACGCTGATCCACTGAGCCACACCGGCTTTTTTTTTTTTTTTTAATTGCTACATTTTCATTTTATTTTTCTATTTTTTATTTTTTTTGCAATTTTTATTAATTTTATTTATTTTTTATTAATTTATTTTTGTTACAGATGTCCGTCCCCTCCCCCCCCCACCCCACCCCCCAGGTGTTGTTGTCTATGTCCATTGTTTACACATACATGCACATAAGTTCTTTGGTTTATCTCCTCCTTCTCCTCTGCCTGTGAAAGTTGTTGGATAAGACATATGTCTGACTTATCTTCCATTGTTTCCTTCATGAACCCTACTAGGGATTTGGTATATGCATGATAGAATTTGAGACCAACTAATTGAACTTTAAAATAACCTTTGTTCTATGTAATAGCGTTACTTCCACTTGAAGTTCTCTTGGTGCCTGATGGCAGCTGATTCTGAGAAGCTGAACAAGGTACTGTTCGGCAGTATAATTACACTCTGCAGCTCTTTCTAATAATACAGCCATTTGTTTTTGCAGGTTATGCTATAGCTCATCATTTTCACTTCTCCCCCTTGACAGTTTTTTGTGTATATATATATATATATTTTTTTTTTTATCCTCACCCGAGGACATTTTTTTCATTTTTTGTTCAGATAGAGCGGGAGGGAGAGAGAGGAAGAGAGAGAGAGAGAGAGAGAGAGAGAGAGAGAGAGAGAGAGAAACATCGATGTGAAGGGACACATCGAGTGGCCGGGGACAAACTGCAACCGAGGTACGTGCCCTTAGCGGGAACCGAACCCGGGTCTCTCTGTACCGCAGGCCGACGTTCCAACCGCTGAGCCAAACCGGCCAGGGCTAGATATATATTTTAATCCTCACCCAAGGATATGTTTTATTGATTTTTAGATAAAAGAGGAAGTGAGAGAGAGAGAGAGAAATATCAATGTAAGAGAATCATCGATCTGTTGCCTCCTGTACACCCTCTGACTGAGGATTGAACCTGCAACCTTTTGATGTATAAGGCAATATTCTAGGCAACTGAGCCACCCAGCCTGGGCTTGGTTTTTTTTGTTAATCTTCACCTGAGGATACTTTTCCATTGATTTTTTAGAGCGAGTGGGAGGGAGGGAAAGAGAGAGAGAGAAACATTGATATGATAGAGACACATTGATTGGTTGCCTCCCGTATGACCCTGACCAGGGCCGGGGATCGAGCCTGCAACCCAGGTATGTGACCTTGTCGGGACCCAAACCCATGACCCTTTGGTCTTCAGCTGAAGCTCTAACTGTTGAGCCAGAAGGGTCAGGGCCAGGGCTTGCTTTTTAATTTGAAAATTATTTTAACCCAATCCCTTTTTAACCCACATTTAATATAGGAAGTCTTTTCTATATATTCTATAATTTTATTTTATATATCATGTAATACCTGTATAATTAATTTTTTTACTTTGTTTTTCCTATCTTAGATCCAAAGCAGGTGTTTTATAAAAAAGAATTTTGGCCCTGGCAGTGTGGCTCAGTTGGTTGCACTGAGGCTCAGTTGGTTGCACTGAAAGGTTGCCCATTTGATTCCTGGTCAGGGCATATGCCTGGGTTGCTGTCTTGATCCCCAGTGGAGGGCATGCAGGAGGCAGCCAGTTGATGTTGCACTCTCACATCAGTGTTTCCCTTTCCCTTCCTCTCTCTCTAAAAATCAATAAATATATTTTTTTAAAAAAGAGTTTTGGATGATCAATGTTAGTAGTAACATGATGTTCCTACTTAGTGACAGACTGACTGCAGACTTGATTGATCAGTGGACTGACTTTATTTTGCCAACTAGTTTCTTAAATGCAGAGTTTGGTGAGGAAGATAAAATGCTAGAATTTTTGGCTGACTGGTCATAGCTTTGGGGCAGAACATAAAACAGCAAGGCTGGTGGCAAATTCAAAGTCATAGACCCACTTTCCTTTCTTTAAAACAACTTGTTCACACCATATTTCTTTCTGCCAGACTTGTTTCTGAGTTTTGTTGGAGTATTGCAGGAATGTTCTGATAGACCTTGGGGTCAGCAGATAGTCCCCATGTCACTGATTGAGATTTCATATTTTCTTTTAATCTTTGGGTGTTAGTGGAAGATGAGTTTTCTCCCTTTAAAGTGATCTGCCCCTCTTCTTTTGGATTTATTTAACAAGGTCTGCAAATAAGTATTTTATATTACTATTATAAAATTGCTTATGTGGCTTGTCTATATGAGTTACAAAAACCTATATGAGTTTAAAAACTTTATAAAATTGATAGGCTTTTGAACAACTTAGATAAAAACAGTTTAATTCAATTTTTTTAAGCAAGCAAGTTTATTTCTAAAGGTTCAAATTCTATATTTACATCAAGTTATACTTAGTATTTCTCCCAATGGAATAAATACTATTTAATATTTTATATGTAAACAACTACCACCAGGATTCAGCAAAAACAGATATTTTGTAAAACAGAGTATCCTCGAAGTACAACTTTTTCAGTGATAGCCTTTTTACTTAAAGTTTTTTACTGTACCGTATACCATAATATTTTACGTGGACAGAGTATGGTAAAATATACATAATATACACTTTACCATTTTAAATTGTATAATTCAGTGACATTTCAGTATACCTACAAGTCTATGTACCATCACCACTGTTCATCTCCAGAACTGTTTCATCATTCTGTGCTGAGAAGCTATTTTTAATGTTACTAATGAAAGTGCATCCCACCTGGTTCTGCTTATATTTTGTTTCCTTGCATTGAGTTTTTCTTTGCAGTCTGATACTAGTGTGCATATTTCCCCTCTTCTCACAAATATTTATTGAGCACCTTCGGTGTACATAGTAGGGCATAGAACCTAGTAATGTAACTATTATCTATAATATTTGAATACAAGACTATCTGGTACCAGCCACACTGGCATTACAGTGGTTTTTCAAAAATCAAAAAGAGAAAGACTCCATAAAATACTTGAATAATGTTCAGACTGAAAAGGAAAAAATACAAGTCACATCATGTACCTGGAGAATCCAAAAGATTTCTTTGTGGTTGAACAAAAAGCTTTTGTACAATGTTCTTGGATTTTGGTTAACTTTAAGTGTTGAAGGGGTGTAATGGTCAACTGTATCTATATAACTATTACCTCCTTATTAACTTGGATAAATCTGGCTGTACAGAACTATATCATTTGAAATGTATTTATTGAAGCTGTGTCTGTCCTGAGCAATAAATCTGAAGTCCATTATTTTCAGATTTATTAATTCTAGAATATGTAATAAGACTTAAGTGTTTGAAATATCTAAAATTGCCTCAAGAGATAATCCTAGCCACTATGTTTCTGGGGAGTTTATGCTATTTTATCATTGTAATGTCAGCAGCCATGTGAAATCTAAACTTAATGCAAAATTTGTTATAATTGCCACCATGTAGGTGGGCCAGGTTACAGAAAAAATAATTTCTTTGAATATTCTAATGCCAACTCTGAGATATCCAGACATGTATCATTGTAGGGGATCAGGGTGGTGACTGATGTATGATGTCTTTCTTACAAGTGTGGTAAATACTTAATGGGAGGTTGCTAAGCATGAAATTAGATTATTTGAAATTTGAAATTTCTCAACCTAACATTGAAACTGTTTAGGCCTTTTCATCTTAACTCTGGAGATGTGACCCAAAACAGCTAAAAATGTAAACTAAAAGTATAAGGGAAAGTTTAGGAGTAGATGTAGGACAAAAGTGCTAGAGAGTAATAGTTGTAACTTATTATTTTTTTAAAATTAATCCTCATTGGAGGATATTTTTCCATTGAATTTTACACAGAGCAGGAGGGAGTTGGGGGAGGGGGGGAGAGAGAGAGAGAGAGAGAAAGAGGGAGAGGAGAAATATCAATGTGAGAGAGACATCGATTGGTTGTCTCCTGCACTAACCCAACCAGGGCTGGGGATCAAACCTGCAACTCAGTTACGTGCCCTTGACTGGCAATCGAACCTGAGATCCTTCTGTCTGGGGGCATGGCTGATGCTCTAACCACTGAGCAGGGCAGTTTTTACTTACTTTTATTTGAACTCCAGTTGCCTCCTATTTGTTGTGCTTATTACATGTTCAGGGCCTAGATTTCACATCTTTATCCCACATTACACTTCTCAGTGGATCTGTGTTTCCCAAGCTGTTGCTATGGTCTTAATATCTATGGTTGTATGCTTTGAGATTTTTCCAGGGATGGCACAGTGCCTAGAAAATAGTAGATACTCTCCTGCTGGTGTGGCTCAATGGATTGAGCATCATCCCATGGATTGAGAGCTCCCAGTTTGATTCCTGGTCAGGGCACATGCCTGAGTTGCGGCCTTGATCCTCAGTGAGGGACATGCAGGAGGCAGCCAATCAATGTTTCTATCTCTCTCTCCCTAAAAAAAAAATCAGTAAAAACATGTTTTTTTAATTAATTAATTAATTTATTTATTATTAATTAATTAATTTTTGTTACAGATGTTTATCCTTTTCCCCCCACTGATTCCCACCCTCCCAGCCCTGTCCCGAGCTTTGTTGTCCATGTCCACGTCCATTATTCATGCATACATGCATATAAGTTCTGTGGTTTATCTCCCCACCCAACCCCTCTTCTGGGGATTGTCAGTCTGTACCCCACTCCCACGTCTCTGGGACTACTCCATTCCTCAGACTGTTATATTCATTATATTCCACAAATAAGTGAGATCATATGATACTTGTCTTTCTCTGTTTGGCTCGTTTTGCTTAGGATAATACTTTCCAGGTCCCTCCATGTCGTCTCAAAGGATAAGAGATCTTTTTCTTACAGCTGCATAGTACTCCATTGTGTATATGTAGCACAGCTTTTTTATCCATACGTCTACTGATGGACATGTGGGCTGTTTCCAGATCTTAGCTATTGTAAAAAGTGCTGCTACAAACATGGGGGTACATATATTCTCTGTTTGGTGTTTCACGCTTCATAGGGTATATTCCTAGAAGTGGGATCACTGGGTCAAATGGAAGTTCAATTTTTAATTTTTTAACACCACATTGTTTTCCATAGTGGCTGCACCAGTCTGCATTCCCACCAGCAGTGTACTAGAGTCCCCTTTTCTCCACCCCTCACCAACACTTGTTGTTTGATGATTTGTTGATGGCGGCCATTCTGACAGGTTTGAGGTGATACCTCATTGTTGTTTTAATTTGCATCTCTCTGATGATTAGTGATGTTGAGCATTTCTTCATATGTCTCTTGCCCATGTGTATGTCCTGTTTGGAGAGGTGTCTATTCAGCTCTTCTGCCCATTTTTTAATTGTGTTCTTTGTCTTCCTTTTGTTGAGTTGTATGACCACTTTATATATTTTGGAAATTAACCCCTTATCTGATGTATCGTTGGCAATTATGCTCTCCCATAGAGTGGGTTGCCTTTCTATTTCGGTGGTTGTTTCTTTTGCTGTGCAGAAGCTTTTGAGTTTGATGTAGTCCCATGTGTTCATTTTCTCCTCTGTTTCTGTTGCCTTAGGTGATGTATCAGTGAAAATTCTGCTGCGTATGACGTCTGAAATTTTGTTGCCAACATTTTCTTCTAGGATTTTTATGGCTTCATGAGTCACATTTAAGTCTTTTATCCATTTTGAGTTTATTCTTGTGTATGGTGTAAGTCGATGGTCTAGTTTCATTTTTTTGCATGTAGCTGTCCAATTTTCCCAACACCATTTATTAAAGAGGCTGTCTTTACTCCAGTGTATGCTCTTGCCACCTTTGTCAAATATTAATTGAGCATAATGTTTTGGGTCCATTTCTGGGTTCTCCATTCTGTTCCATTGATCTATCTGCCTGTTATTGTGCCAGTACCAGGCTGTTTTGATTACAGTGGCTTTGTAGTATAACCTGAAATCTGGTAATGTGATCCGTCCAACTTTGTACTTCTTTTTCAAGATTGCTGTGGCTATTTGGGGTCTCTTTTGGTTCCATACGAACTTTTGAAGTATTTGTTCTAGTTCTGTGAAGTATGTCATTGGTATTTTGATGGGGATTGCTTTGGGTAGTATGGACATTTTGATGATATTAATTCTTCCAATCTATGAACACGGTATGTGCCTCCACTTTTTTATATCTTTCTCTATTTCTTTTTTTTTTTTTATCTTTTTTTTTTTTTTTATCCTCACCCGAGGACATTTTTCCATTTTTTGTTCAGATGGAGTGGGAGGGAGAGAGAGGGGGGGAGAGAGAGAGAGAGAGAGAAACATCGACGTGAAGGGACACATCGAGTGGCTGCCACCCGCACGACCAACCAGGGCCGGGGACAAACTGCAACCGAGGTACGTGCCCTTAGCGGGAACCGAACCCGGGTCTCTCTGTACCGCAGGCCGACGCTCCAACCGCTGAGCCAAACCGGCCAGGGCTCTATTTCTTTTTTCAATGACCTGTAGTTTTCTGTGAATAGGTCCTGTATTTCTTTGGTTAAGTTTATTCCTAGGTATCTTTTTTTGCCTTGTTGGTAAATGGGATTACTTTTCCAGTTTCTCTTTCTGTGAGGTCTTCATTGGTGTATAAGAATGCCGTCGATTTCTTGACGTTAATTTTGTATCTTGCAACTTTGCCAAATTTATTAAGTCTTATAGATTTTTGATGGAGTCTTTAGGGTTTTCTATGTATAATATCATGTCATCTGCAAATAATGACAGTTTCACTTCCTCCTTTCAAATTTGGGTCCCTTTTATCTTTTTCTTCATGTCTGATTCCTGTGGCTAAGTCTTCCAGTACTATGTTAAATAAGAGTGGTGAAAGTGGGGATCCTTGTCTTATTCCTGTTCTTAAGGGAAATGCTTTTAATTCCTGCCCATTGAGTATTATGTTGGCTGTAGGTCTTTCATATATGGCCTTTATTATGTCAAGATATGAACCCTCTATTCCCAGATAGCTGAGCGTTTTTATCAGAAATGGATGCCGGATTTTGTCGAATGCTTTTTCAGTGTCTATTGATATGATCATATGATTTTTATCTTTCATTTTGTTTATGTGGTGTATCACATTTATTGATTTGTGAATATTGTACCAACATTGCATCTCTAGGATGAATCCCCTCTGGTCATGGTGAATAATTTTTTTGATGTATTGACTTTCCTGTCCAACAAACTGTCCAAAATATGGCTGGCAATATGATCTAAAAAGTCTGGAGCACATTCCCTGAAGAAATAAGTTCATTGTTTTAGATAGACTATAAAAAAAGAAAGACTTTCACGTTTGTTATAGTCTTAAGAAAGAATTATAAATTGAAACTTTCTTTTCCTTTTACAGTATCACATCAAGGACACAGATAAGCTTTCCACCTTGAGATATGACATATTAGTCATTTAGCTTCCTTAAAATTTGGCAAATAGCACCCTAAATTGGAATAAAATGCCCTGGCCTTTCGATACTATTAACTGTCTTTAAAACGAGAATGGAGGCGTGGGTAGAGATTTTATTTTATTATTACTATTTTTTGCCAGTTTATTTTATTTTCTAACTCATCTTTATTGTTGAATCTATTACAGCTGTCCCCCCTTTTTATCTCCATTGACCTCCTCCCCCCCAATCTCACCCCCCTTCTGCCCTCCCCACACTATTGTCGGTGTCTATTGGTTATGCACATATGCATAGAAATTTGTTGGTTTATCTCATCCCTCCCTCCTTACCACTTTTCCTTTGAGGTTCATCAGTCTAAACCAATTTGTACTTCTTAATTCCTTCATCTTTTTCACCCATTCCCCCAGGCCCTGCCCATATTGCAAGCAACAAAAGTTCTCTGTATCTGTGAGTCTGTTTCTGTTCTGCTTGCTCTTTTTGTTTCTAGATTCAATTGTTGATAGATATGTATGTATTGCTATTTTGTTATTCATATTTTTTATCTTCTCTTCAAGAAGACCCTTCAACATTTCATATAATACTGGTTTGGTGGTAATGAATTCCTTTAGTTTTTTCTTGTCTGGGAAACTCTTAATATATCCATCGATTCTAAATGATTGCTTTGTAGGATAGAGTAATCTTGGTTGTAGGTCATTGCTTTCATCACCTTGAATATCTCTTGCAACTCTTTTCTAGCCTGCAATGGTTCTTTTGAGAAGTCAGCTGACAGTATTATGGGAGCTCCATTGTAGGTAACTAACTGCTTTTCTCTTGCTGCTTTAAAGATTCTCTCTTTGTATTTAACCTTTGGCATTTTGATGATAATGTGTCTTGGTGTGGATTCATCTTGTTTGGGACTCTCTGTGCTTCCTGGACTTGTATGTCTGTTTCCTTCACCAAGTTAGGGAAGTTTTCTGTCATTATTGTTTAAAATAGGTTTTAAATTTCTTGCTCGCTCTCTTCTCCTTCTGGCACCCCTGTAATGTGATTGTTAGCACGTTTGAAGTTGTCCCAGAGGCTCCTTACACTATCCTCATTTTTTTGGATTTTTTTTTTCTGTTCTGACTGGGTGTTTTTTGCTTCCTTATATTCCAAATTGATGGTTTGCTTCTTGGCTTTACCTACTCTACTATTGATTTCCTGTAAATTATTCTTTATTTCAGTTAGTGCATCCTTCATTTCTGACTGGCCCTTTTTTATGTATTCTTGATGTTCTCACTAAGTTCCTTGGAGGTCTCCTTAAGTTCCTTGAGCAACCTTATAACCTGTGTTTTGAACGCTACATCTGATTGATTGCTTATCTCTATTTTGTTTAGTTCTTTTCCTGGAGTTTTGTTCTTTTCTTTCATTTGGGACATGTTTCTTTGTCTTATCCTTTTGGCTGCTTTCCTGTGATTGTTTCTATGTATTAGGTAGAGTTGCTGTGTCTCAGTAGTCTATTGTTGTAGGTGTTCTGTAGGATCCAGTAGCACAGCCTCCCTGATCACCCCAGCTGGGCCCTCGAGGTGCACCCCTAATGTGGACTGTACACCCTTCTGTTGTAATTGAGTCTTAATTGCTGTTGGCACATCAGTGGGAGAGTTTTACTCAGGCTGATCAGCTGCAAGGACTGGCAGTGCCCACTAACCACTGGCCTCTGACTACCTTGGAGGATCAGCTGTGTAGGGGCCCACCACAGAGAGAAAGACTTACTTCAGCAGGACTCTGGTATGCACTGAGTCAGCTTATTAAGTGTGTCACTTGTGGAGGTGGTTGGGTGGTGCTGTTTCGACGTGGTCTGAAGCTGTCCACGGGGTGTGCTGGCTCTGGGGCAAGGTCAGCCACTGCCTGTGTTCTATCTAGGGCCACCGGCATAAGCTACAAAGTGATCTATAGATGGCTGCTTTTTGTGCTGGGCTTGGAGGTGCCCAGAAAAAGCCAAGTTGTGAACCAAGGCTGGTTGCTTCTAGTGCCAGGCCTGGGGCCACTTAACGAGAGGTATGGGGCTCACTGAGACCAGATGCTGCTTGTTTGAGAGATGTTAGGAAACTATGAAACACTATCCAAGACAGACCAATCCTATGGTACAGCCTTTGGAAACAGCTTGGGTGGGCCTGAAAGTTGGGTGGGGTGGGGCTTCAGGGAATCAGCAGGACGGGGCAAACAGTGTGAGCCAGGTTGCTAGCGTCCCAGATATGGCCGCTGTCTGCCACCCCAGGGAAGGGCTCACCAAAGGAACAAGGGCCTCCACCATACGTCTGTCTAGAAGAAAGCTGCCTCTCCCATCTCTCACCCTAATGCCAAACAACTCAGTTCTTCCTCATATGTCTCTGGTACCCCTCAAGCTGCCTCCCTTCAGAGCTTTGAGGGAGCAAGTTTGAGTAAGTCTGTGCGCGGGCCCTTTAAGAGGAGCTGCTTTGGGGTCCAGCAGCTGCAGCTTCCCTCAGCCTCAGTTCCCACTTGTTTTTCCAGCCAGAAGTTATGGGGACTTCTCTTCCTGGCAACTGGAACCCTGAGCTAGGCGGCTGGTATGGGACAGGGACCCCTCACTCCTCAGGGAGGACCTTCCCAACCGAGGTGTCCTCCTGATTTTTATCCACCACACGTGGGTGTGGGACTAGTCTGTTAGCGCCTCCTTCCCTCCTACCAGTCTAGTTGTGGCTGTTTCTTTTCTTTTTATTTATCCTCTCCCTCGATCATTTTTTCGTTTTTTGTTCAGATAGAGTGAGAGGGAGAGAGAGAGAAACCTTGACGTGAACGGGACACATGTGTTTGCCACCCACACGACTCAACCAGGGTCGAGGACAAACTGCAACGGAGGTACGTGCCCTTAGCGGGAACCGAACCTGGGCGTCTCTGGACCGCAGGCCGACGCTCTAACCGCTGAGCCAAACAGGTCAGGGTGTGGCTGTTTCTTTATTTTGTAGTTGTAGGACTTCCATTAAGCTCAGTTTCAGGCAGTTTTGAATGATGGTTGTTCTATAGTTTAGTTGTAATTTTGATGTGTTTGTGGGAGGAGGTGATACATCATTTACCTACGCTGCCATCTTGACTGGAAGCCATGGGTAGAGATTTTAAAAGGGCAATTTATTTTTCTTCACTATGACTGATAGGTGCGTTTCTTTAAAGGTATTAGGGTATAGACTAACTAGAATTTCAGGTTATTTATATGCAATTATACAATCCAAAGAAGATAATTTTATTAGCTATCATTAACAAAACAGGTAAGTATAATACATAACACATTAGGTTAATCAAAGTAATGTTTCCTGCTTAAAAATAATTAATATAGGGAATTCCGTTTGTGAGGTCTACTTTCTAGGTCTTGGTGCTAGATAGGGATTGTGAGTTAGGTTCCTAAAGGGAAATAGGTTAAGGGTAGGGTGGCCATATAAATTCATCTAAAGAGTGAAAGAGAGTGATGTTAATAATTATGTCAGAACATCACCTGTCAAACCAGGACTGTCCCATGCAAATCGGGACACAGGGTCACCCTAGTTAAAGGGCACTGTTGTAACTCAGTTTATTTTCTTTTTGGGAAATCCTAGTAGGCTGTGGAAAATGAATTCATGCAGGTTATTAATGTTAAAGTCCTGATCTGTCCGGGGGATGGGGGTAGAGGGGGAATCTCTATCTCAGAGCATAGACACGTTTTTATTCAGAGAAAACTGAACCTGAGAGGTTGAATAAGAAGGAAAAGGTAAAGAATTTTAATTCAACAGATTGACCTTGTCTCCTGTCCCCTGCAAGAAATGTTTTGTGGCCATGGAAACAACATGACAGAAGAATGTTTTCTTTTAATTGTGTAATGTTATTGTTTTCAAATTCCAGATTAAGTTTATAAAACAGATACTAAAAAACTTGAGTACTGCCCTGGCCGGTGGCTCAGTGGTTAGAGCGTCAGCCTGTGGTCCAGAGAGACCCAGGTTTGGATCCCGCTAAGGGCATGTACCTCGGTTGCAGTTTGTCCCCAGCCCTGGTTGGGTTTTGCGTGTGGCAACACTTGATGTGTCCCTTTCACGTCAATGTTTCTCTTTCTCTCTCTCTCACCCTCCCTCTCACTCTACCTGAACAACAACAACAAAAAAAAGGAAAAATGTCCTCGGGTGAGGATAAAAAAAAAAACAAAAACTTGAGTACTTTTTGAGAAAATTTTGTTGTAAGACATTGATTACATATTTGATTTTTGTTATTCACTGCCCCTTGTTAGGCTTTTATGTTCAGTTTTGAGGGAGATATCATAGTATTTATGTGGCGGCCATCTAACTACATGATCTGGTAGCCTTTTACATTTTCGGGAGGTGATATGTGTTATGTCATGCCATATATCTTGGATATACATCACTTTGATTTTTTTATATAATGAAATTGACTTTTTTGGTTGTATATATGAATTTTAACACATATGTACGTTTCTGGAACCACCTCAACAATCAGAATACACAGCCCTAAAATTCTCTTGTGCTGTCCATTGTACTCAACCCTTCTCTCATCCCTAATCCCTGGCGATCTTTGATCTGTTCTGTTTCTGTTCTTTTGCCTTTTGCTGATTGTCATATAAATGGAATCAAATAGTTTGTAGTATTTGAAGATTGGCTGCTTTCACTCAGCACAGCGCCTCTGAAATTCATCCATACTGTTCCATGTATCAATTGTTTTTTACTGCTAAATAGCATTTCATTGTATGGGTGTACCACAGTCAGATCTTCTGCTTCAGAAATCCTTGTTCATTTTCCGCCTTCTGAAAGTTTACACAGTTTTGATATATTTTATAGTTTGAATATGTTTTCTGTATAAATTCAAATTTGTGATTCATTTCAGCACTGAAACATATTTAGTGTTTTCAAGCCAGAGCATTTACTTCATCTGTGGATGTCATGTCTAGATAAGCAGCTATTTTTAACTTGTGGTATACCATATCATTGTTGCCATACGTTGTTAGTAAAATGCTGCACCAATGACGTTTGTATGCTACATAACACACAAGTGTTTAACTTTGGAAATATAACTCTTGAATTACCCTTGTGTTTCTAGCTTCTTCCTAGTTGTCTTTTAAAGCCAATGGAGGTAGTTGTTTTATTTCTCTATGGCTTGCTTTATATGTGAGCTATGCTCTGAATAAGAGATGTTGTGCTTCAGTAATAATGCACATTAAATAAAGAAAGTAACTCCTATGTTAATGTGGTAAGTGCACATTGGTGATAGCTGTTCCATATTATACTTGACATTTCGCAGCACTGTGTCTGGTTGTGATATAGGGAGCCTTGTCTTTGACAGATTATTTTGTCATATGTCCAGTGTTTCCTTCCCAAATGGAGCAGCTTGAGTCACATGAGTCTGGCCTTGAAGGAGGTTGGTTTATATATAGTTTGTAGAGTTGCCAAGTAGAAAACAAGGATTTCATGAAATTAATTCCTTGCAGTGCCATATGGCACAAAATTTTGCTTCATGTGTTCTGTGGTGAAAGTTTCTCAGATGGTAGTGAAGAAGCCTCGGAGAAAGGACAGAGAAGGTGTGTTTTTTTTTAAATTTCAGTTTAGAAGTTTGTCTGGCTCCAGAGAAGGCAGTGCATTCTAGGGAAAAGAACAAAGAACTTAGCTTATTTGTTGTTCCAGTTATGGTCTTAGTTTTTATTTCATATGTTTAGGTAATTACCCAGACCTTCTTCAAGGTAATATTGCTTGCCCTGAGTCCCCTGAGAGATATAAGGATAGGCAGATGTGAGGATCGACTTTTCTTGCCCTTGAAGGAGTAGTACGTGCTGCATAAAATTCTACTGAACAAATTAGAAGAAAGCAGCAGGTATTGCCAAACAGATGATATTACTGATGAAGCTGATTATTCCAACTGTCAATACTTAACGCTTCTAGATGTTTCCAAATTCTAGTTACCTTTTGATTGAGCCATTTGTGTGCAGTTCATCTAGCAGGTGCTATAATAAGATTGTAAAGAATTAAAAGATGATTCAATTCATAAGGGCTTGCATTTGTAGAACGTTTCTCTATTCTTGAAAAGCACTTTCACAAGTTTTCCTTTATAGTGCATTGAAAGAACTAAAGCATGGATTTTTATATTTATTTGCATGATGTAGTGTTGACAGATAATTATTTCCATTTGTATATCACTTTATAATTAAAAAATATTTTTCATACATTATCGCAGAGGAGACCCATAGAAGTTAAATGGTTTGCTGTGGTGGACACAGCACAATTTAGTGACAGATTCAGATGTGAATCCAGAGCTTCTTGGTGTCCATCCCATCAAAATGTGTCTGAATGGACACAGTAATCTATGCTAAATATAGAATGTGCTTTATGCCTGAGTGCTAAGAAGATACAGGCATTAATAAAGTTGAGAAAACATTTTTTCCCCTTATTGCTATATCAGTAAATGTATAACTAGAATGCTAGTGGTGGTAATAACTGAATAACACTAAACAACAAAACTTGTAAGCACATTTAGAAGATAGACATGAAGAAAGCTGAAGGTCTGATAGTAATCTTAGGTCTTCATTTTATTTGGGGTTTTGCCTGCTATATTGGTCACAATAGCACGATTCAGTTACAGAATTGGAGGTTTGTTGAATCCTTTAGTTTGCTGGCCTGTGGTAAGTGTGTGTTCCTCATGGCTGAATTACAGCTGCTGTGAGACTCTAAGCTTGGAATTTATGGTAATAAAAGCTCCAAATATCCCAAATATTTCAATATGGGTAGAAGAATCCCCATTTAAAATTTTTTTTTCTTTACTGAGTTTTAGAGAGAGAGGAAAGGAGCAGGAGAGAGAGAGAGAAACGTCAATGAGAGAGAACATCGATTGGCCGCCTCTTGATGCCCCCCTCTGGGGATTGAGCCCACAACCTGAGCCTGGGCCCTGACCGGGAATCAAAGTGGCGACCTCTTGGTGCATGGGACGATGCTCAACTACTGAGCCACACTGGCCAGGCAAGAATCCCCCTTTTTAAGGGAGCAGGGTCCAATGTCTATTTTGAGGTTGAGTAGAGTCAATGGGCAGTTTCTGAGGAATGCTGTTTCCAAGTTCAAAGAAACTGTAGTTATTCCCCTCTGTGTAAATCTGGTGGTTTATATGTCTCATGTGGATGGGTATAAAACACAGTCTTTCCCATTGAGAGACTCTAATTTTAAGCTAGAAGGTTTAGTCTCCCTGAGGTGATTTTTCTTTTTTAGTTAGCTTTGATAGATAATAGGATTTTTTGGACTGGATATCACTTAGTCTTAGACTTCTTAGATTTGTACAATTTACAGATCTCTCTAATGAAATAATATTTCTCTCAGAATTTAAAATGATCCATCATCATGATTATCCTCTCTAAAATAAGAAATATTTTTAAAAATTAATGTATGACATAAAAACTTGTGTCAACACTAATAGCAACAATGCCATTTAATATTTGTTGTGCATTTACTGAGTGCTAGGTCCCAATAACTTTTTTTAGTTGCTAATTCTTTATATAAAAATTGTAAGTAAACATGCAGTGTTTTCTCATTACCATAATTCAACGTTCATAGAATGTCTTGTGAAGTAGATGATATTCATTTTAACAGATGGGGGACCTGAAGCTCAGAGAGGTTGTGATACTACACATGGTTGTTAAAACTTATTGGTTACAATTTATTGAACACTAATTAAGTGCCTAGCATTGTACTAAACACTTTACTTGCATCATTTTATGTATCCTCAAAACCTCACTATGAAGCAAGTGCTGTTTTCAAACACATGTTCCGAATGAGGAAATTGAGGTTTAGTGTGGTTAAGTAATGCGCAAGATTATAAAGCTAAGTAGTGAAGTAGGCAGAGTTACCACCAGCTTAAGAGACTTCTTTGACATAGAAAAATGTACCCCCTTGTGGTGAACCAGTTCTGCCACACCACCCTGGGCAGTAGCTTGGGGGCCTGTGTTGGTGCCACTTTTTCCAGCACACGTATCCCCCATCCTAGGGTGGATGGCTTGGTGAGCTAAACATTGGCAGAATTTCAGTTCCATTTTGCTTTCTTGGCCACTTGCCTTTTTATACTGTGCACAAACTTTGCCACCTTACACAATGATATTAAAGCCAGGATTTCAGTCCAGGTCTCTTTTACTCCAGAACCTGTACTCTAATACCAAATTGCCAATTAATGGCAAAGTTAAGAATTCATCTCAAGTTTTCTGATCATAAACACTTTGCTCTGTCTGTTATATACCATGCAAGTTGGTTGAATTACAAATAACACTAGATTTTTTTTTTTTTTTTTTTTGGTACGTGCCTCTAGCGGGAACCGAACCCAGGACTTTGGTCCGCAGGCCGACGCTCCAACCGCTGAGCAAAACCAGCCAGGGCAATAACACTAGAGCCCTGGCCGGTTTGGCTCAGCAGTTAGAGCGTCGACCTGTGGTCCAGAGAGACCCAGGTTCGGTTTCCGCTAAGGGCACGTACCTCAGTTGCAGTTTGTCCCCGGCCCTACTTGGGGTTGTGCGGGAGGCAGCCACTTGATGTGTTCCTTTCACGTCAATGTTTCTCTCTCTCTTACTTTCTCTCTCTCCCTCCCACTCTATCTGAACAAAAATGGAAAAATGTCCTCGGATGAGGATTAAAAAAAACAAAAACAAAAAACAAATAACACTAGAGTCCCATATTATGCCATGCCCATTGCTTAGTTCCATAGGCATTGTTTGCTTGCTGTTGATGGTAAAGACTTATGAGAATTTACAAGGAGAAAGTTAAAAAGAGTTATAAGCCTTACATGTCTTATAGCTAACTGAGTTCTCAGTAATGTAGTTCAAGACTTGTATTGAATTTCTGACTTCACCATCTTATTAGCTGTATAACCTTGACCAAGTTAGGGAGAGAATATAGTATAATGCTTAAGAGCATGGACTCTGGACTTAGACTACCTGGGATCAAATTCTATCTGTTACTTACTAGCTATGTGAAGTTGGGCAATTTACTTAATGTCTTTAAGCCTAGTCTAGAGGAGGAATGGGGAACAATAATTCCTATCCCAGTGAGTAGTGAGAACTGCTATATAAGTTAAATATATAAAGCACTTAGAACAGTGCTTGGCACATAAATATATATAGCAAATACTATTTAAGTGCTAGCAGATGTTGTTATTGTGGTTAATATTTCATCATTATGAGTTTGTGCTATAAGTCAAAGCAGTTTCACTTGCTGAAACATAAATGATCATCTAAATATGGTCTCTTGGGACTTTTTCCTTCCAGACAGGCGTTTTCAAAGACTATGTTAAAGTATTTGCTTTGGGATACTAGCCCAATTGAAACCAAATTGCCAAAAGAAGTTTGCACAGCCATATGATGTTCTCTATTTATTTTTATTTTTAAAATAATTTTTGTATTGTGTTGTGATATCAAGCTATGTTTGGGTTGTTAGCATTTAAGAATTGCATTTTCAGTAGATTACTGTAGGTTATAGCCACTAACAGTTATTCATATATAAAAATGTTCTTTTGGATCATTAGCCATTGGGGAGCCTCTCAGAAGAAACTGCTTAATTCACTAGATCAATAATTTTTCAACCTTTTTCATCTTGTGGCACACGTAAACTAATTATTAAAATTCTGCGGTGCATCAAAAAATAGATATTTTTGCTGATCTGACCAAAAAATAGGTATAATTTTGATTTGTTCACACCAGATGGCTATTGTTATATTTTAACTTGACAGTCTAGGGGAAAAGAGGTCAGTGCCCCTGACTAGATAGTCAGGTATTGCATGTTTTAAAAATTCTTGTGGCATGTGGTTGAAAATTGCTGCACTAGCTGAATGGAAGTTCCTGGTCTTCGGAGGCGAGAATATCATTATTATTGTGTGCTGTGTTCTTTGTCAGTACACTTACTGACTTGTATTTATTGGTACTTTTGCTATAGTCAAAACACAGCTCAATCTGAGAGACTCCCTGGTAGACATAACTTTGACACAACTAGCATATTACGTGCATAGCTTTTGCCATCTGTTTTGTTCACTGACCTTCCCTGTCCACTTTTCCTCCTCCCTCCCCAGCCCTCATCTTCATTTCAACGTGTGCCCTGAGAAGTCAGAGTTTTGATCTCAAGGCCCATGAATTCATCATGTTTAAGCTTTTTAATTGAGGAATCATATTAAAGCACCTAAGTATATGAAAAAGCGAATTAACATTTCAAAAAGTAGTGATAAATTGCCAAATAAGTGTTTTTTTTTAATTTAAGTATAGTTGGTGTACAATAAAGTGATTTCATATTTATATATCTTACAATGTGATCACCATACTAAGTCTAGTAATTATCTGTCTAGTAATAATGCGAAGTTATCACAGTATTATTAAGTATATTCCCCTTTACTTTTTTCACCTAGTCAGGGTCTTACCTAGGAAAACAGAAACCATCTCTGTTATTTACAACAAAAGTAATCTGATGCAGGAAAATTATAATACAGGCAGTGAAGGAGCTGAGAGCCAAGTAGGAGATGGTGAGGTTTATAGAGATTAGCAACGGAAGCCACTGCCACCACCACCACTCCTTCCAGCTGAAGAAACACAGGGAGGCACAGTGTTACTGCACAGAGTACAAACATTACTGTTTCAGGAAAAAAGAAAAATAGAATGTTTAATTTGGTTAGTTAAGGACAAGTACAATGTGATTCATCTCCCTCTTTCTTCCTTCCTCCCCCAAAGCACAAAAAACCTTGTAAAAATTTCTGTTTCTGAATAGGAAGCTTCTCACTTTTTCTCTGAGGTGCCAGCCTGCACGTCAATGCTAAAGGATAAAAGTATGTTTTTTTCTTTTAAAGCCATGATAATAGGAATAATATTACCTAGTTTTACTTTTTTTTTTTTAATCTCTAAAAAGTAAAAGAACTTAACACCCAGCCAACGTGGTCTGAGGAGTAATACCTACCAAATATAAGCTAGTGTGTTTCCCCACTAAAGAATTCTGGCTCCCTCTGCTCCCTATGAGATGTTTTTTGTAGCAACCCTCTATGTTATAGCATTTCCACAGATATAGTTGTACACAAGCATTTGGTGCCCAGAAAGATGGTATATAAATAAAATCTCTGCCATCCAGAGAAAGTGAATACAGTTATTAAAGCATTCTATGTGTTTTTTCTGAAAGCACATAAAGACAATTTACTGGAAATAATTTTTCTAACTCCAAATTGCCTCTGGGTGGATTAGGCTCATTGATGAATGCTGGTCAAGAACTAGCCCTGGCCAGTTTGGCTCAGCGGTTAGAGCACTGGCTCCTGGACCCGAGACTCCTGGGTTCCCGCTAAGGGCACGCGCCTCGGTTGCAGTTCATCCCTGACCCCGGTCGGGGTTGTGTGGGTGGCGACCACTCGATGTGTCTCTCTCACGTCGATGTTTGTCTCTCTCTCTTCCCCCCTATCTCCCTCATGCTCCATCTGAAGATAAATGCAAAAAAAAAAAAGAAAAAAGAAAAGTCCTCAGGTGAGGATAAAAAAAAAAAGGAAGAAACCAGTTATTTGGTTTTCCCTAAAAGTAGAAGTCACAAAATTATAAGGCTAAAATTAAACCTTAGTGTTTTTTTTTTTTTTTATTTTTGTTACAGATGTTTATCCTTTTTTCCCCACTGATTCCCCCCTCCCCTTCCCTCCCTGCCCTGTCCCCAGCTTTGTTGTCCATGTCCATTGTTCATGCACACATGCATATAAGTTCTGTGGTTTATCTCTCCCCCAAGACCCCCTCTTCTAGGGATTGTCAGTCAGTGCCCCACTTCCACGTCTCTGGGACTTCCCCATTCCTCAGACTGTTATGTTCATTATATTCCACAAATAAGTGAGATCACATGATACTTGTCTTTCTCTGTTTGGCTCGTTTTGCTTAGGATAATACTTTCCAGGTCCCTCCAGGTCATCTCAAAGGATAAGAGATCTTTCTTTCTTACAGCTGCATAGTACTCCATTGTGTATATGTACCACAGCTTTGTTATCCATTCGTCTACTGATGGACACTTGGGCTGTTTCCAGATCTTAGCTATTGTAAATAGTGCTGCTACGAACATGGGGGTACATATATACTTTCTGATTGGTGTTTCAGGCTTCTTAGGGTATATTCCTAGAAGTGGGATCACTGGGTCAAATGGAAGTTCAATTTTTAATTTTTTGAGGTAACACTATATTGTTTTCCATAGTGGGTGCACCAGTCTGCATTCCCACCAGCAGTGTACTAGAGCCCCCTTTTCTCCACACCCTCGCCAACACTTGTTGTTTGATGATTTGTTGATGGCGGCCATTCTGACAGGTGTGAGGTGATACCTCATTGTTGTTTTAATTTGCATCTCTCTGATGATTAGTGACGTTGAGCATTTCTTCATACATCTCTTAGCCATTTGTATGTTCTGTTTGGAGAGGTGTCTGTTTAGTTCCTCTGCCCATTTTTTTTTTTTTCCTCACCCGAGGACATTTTTCCATTTTTTGTTCAGGTAGAGTGGGAGGGAGAGAGAGGAACAGAGAGAGAGAGAGAAACATCGATGTGAAAGGACACATCGAGTGGCTGCCACCCGCACAGCCGACCAGGGCCGGGGACAAACTGCAACCGAGGTACGCGCCCTTAGCGGGAACCGAACCCGGGTCTCTCAGGACCGCAGGCCGACGCTTTAACCGCTGAGCCAAACCGGCCAGGGCCCTCTGCCCATTTTTTAATTGGGTTCTTTGTCTTCCTTCTGTTGAGTTGTATGAGCACTCTGTATATATTGAAAATTAACCCCTTATCTAATATATCATTGGCAATTATGCTCTCCCATACAGTGGGTAGCCTTTCCGTTTTGATGATTGTATCTTTTGCTGTGCAGAAGCTTTTGAGTTTGATGTAGTCCCATGTGTTCATTTTCTCCTTTGTTTCTGTTGCCTTAGGTAATCTATCAGTGAAAATTCTGCTGTGTATGATGTCTGAAATTTTTTGCCTATAGTTTCTTCTATGATTTTTATGGCTTCATGAGTCACATTCAAGTCTTTTATCCATTTTGAGTTTATTCTTGTGTATGGTGTAAGTTGATGGTCTAGTTTCATCTTTTTGCATGTAGCTGTCCAATTTTCCCAACACCATTTATTAAAGAGGCTGTCTTTATTCCACTGTATGTTCTTGCCACCTTTGTCAAATATTAATTGAGCATATTGCCTTGGGTCCATTTCTGGGTTCTCTGTTCTGTTCCACTGATCTATATGCCTGTTCTTGGGTCAGTACCAGGCTGTTTTGATTACAGTGGCTTTGTAGCATAACTTGAAATCTGGTAATGTGATCCGTCCAACTTTGTTCTTCTTTCTCAAGATTGCTGTGGCTATTCGAGGTCTTTTTTGGTTCCATATGAACTTTTGAAGTATTTGTTCTAATTCTGTGAAGTATGCCGTTGGTTATTGATGGGGATTGCATTGAATTTATAGATTGCTTTGGGTAGTATGGACATTTTAATGATGTTAATTCTTCCAATCCATGAACAGCGTATGTGCTTCCACTTTTTAATATCTTCCTCTATTTCATTTTTCAATGACCTGTAGTTTTCTGCGAATAGATCCTTTATTTCTTTGGTTAAGTTTATTCCTAGGTATCTTAATTGTTTTGCCGTGATTATAAATTGGATTGTTTTTTTAGTTTCTCTTTCTGTGAGTTCATTGTTGGTGTATAAGAATGCTGTCGATTTCTTGAAGTTAATTTTGTATCCTGCTACTTTTCCAAATTCATTTATTAAGTCTAGTAAATTATTGATGGAGTCTTTGGGGTTATCTACGTGTAGTATAATGTCATCTGCAAATAATGACAGTTTCACTTCCTCCTTTCCAATTTCGATCTTTTTTATTTTTTCTTCATGTCTGATTGCTGTGGCTAAGACTTCCAGTACTATGTTAAATAAGAGTGGTGAAAGTGGGCATCCTTGCCTTGTTCCTGTTCTTAAGGGAAATGCTTTTAGTTTTTCCCCATTGAGTATGATGTTGGCTGTAGGTCTTTCATATATGGCCTTTATTATGTCTAGATATGATCCCTCTATTTCCACATTGCTGAGTGTTTTTATCAGAAATGGATGCTGGATTTTGTCAAAGGCTTTTTCGGCATCTGTTGATATTATCATGTGGTTTTTATTCTTCATTTTATTTATGTGGTGTATCACGTTTATTGATTTGCGAATATTGTACCAGCCTTGCATCCCTGGGATGAATCCCACTTGGTCATGGTGAATAATTTTTTTGGTGTATTGCTGGATCCGATTTGCTAGTATTTTGTTCAGGCTTTTGGCGTTTATGTTCATCAGGGATATTGGCCTGTAGTTTTCTTTCTTTGTAGTGTCTTTTTCTGGTTTTGGAATTAGAATTACGCTGGCTTCATAAAATGAGTTTGGAAGTCTTCCTTCTTCTTGAATTTTTTGAAACAGTTTGAGGAGAATGGGTGTTAGTTCTTTGAATGTTTGGTAAAACTCTCACATGAAGCCATCCAGGCCTGGGCTTTTGTTTGCTGGGAGAGTCTTGATTACATCTTCAATTTCTTCTGTTCAATTTGGTCTGTTCAAGTTTTCTATCTCTTCCTGGTCCAGTTTTGGGAGACTATGTGTTTCTAGAAATTTGTCTATTTTGCTTAGATTGTCGAATTTGTTGCCATATAATTTTTCATAGTAGTTGTTAACAATCTTTTGTATTTCTGTGGTGTCAGTTGTTACTTCTCCTCTTTCATTTCTGATTTTTTGTATTTGGATGTTCTTTCTTTGTTTCTTGGTGAGTTTAGCTAAGGGTCCATGAATCTTGTTTATCTTTTCGAAAAACCAGCTCTTTTTTTTTATTGATCCTTTGAATTGTTTTTTTGGACTCTACGTCGTTTATTTCTGCTCTGATTTTCACTATTTCCTTCCTTCTACTTGCTCTGGGTTTTTTGTTTGTTTGTTTGTTTGCTTTAAGTTGTGAGGTTAGATAGTCTATTAGAGATTTTTCTTGTTTTTTGAGGTAGGCCTGTAGTGCTATGAACTTCCCTCTCAGAACTGCTTTCGCTGCATCCTGTAGATTTTGTGTTGTTGTGCGTTCATTTTCATTGGTTTCCAGGAAGTTTTTAATTTCTTCCTTGATCTCCTTGATAACCCAATCATTGTTTAATAACATGCTATTTAGCTTCCATGTCTTCAAATGTCTTTGCATGTTCTTATTGCAATTGATTTCTAGTTTCATGCCATTGTGATCTGAGAAGATGCTTGGTATGATTTCAGTCTTCTTGAACTTGTAGAGACTTAGTTTGTGTCCTAACATGTGGTCTTTCTTTGAGAATGTCCCATGTGCACTTGAGAAGAATGTGAATTCTGTAGTTTTGGGGTGTAATTCTCTTTAGATATCTATGAAATCCATTTGGTCAAGTGCTTCATTTAGAGTCTCTGTTTCCTTGCTAATTTTTTGTCTAGAGGATCTATCCATTGATATCAACAGGGTGTTGCAGTCCCCTGCTATGATTGTATTGCTATCGATTTCTCCTTTGAAGTCCTCCAGAGGATTTTTAATATATTGAGGTGTTCCTATATTGGGGGCATATTTGTTTATCAAGGTTATATCTTCCTGTTGGATAGGTTAGTTCAGTATTATGTAGTGGCCTTCTTTGTCTCTAGTTATGGCCTTCATTTTGAAATCTTTTTTTTCCTTTCCATTTGCTTGGAAGATTTTTTCCCCATCCCTTCACTTTCAACCTGTGTGAGTCTTTTGTTGTGAGGTGGGTCTCTTGAGAACAACATATAGATGAGTCATGCTTTCTTACCCAATCAGATACTCTGTGTCTTTTTATGGGAGCATTCAATCCATTTACATTTAAGGTGATTATTGATATGTACTTATTTATTGCCATTGTTGTTTAGTGTGATTATATTTTTGTTCCCATTTATCCTGCTAATTACAGCCGTTCTTTTAACATTTCTTGCAGTGCTGATTTGGTGCTAATGTATTCCCTTAGCCTTTTTTTTTTTTTTTTTTTTTTTTTTTTTTGGCTGGGAAGCTCTTTATTTGACCTTCTATTTTGAATGATAGCCTTGCTGGGTAGAGTAGTCTTGGATTCAAATCATTGTTTTTCATGATCTTGATTACCTCATGCCATTCCCTTCTGGCCTGTAGTTTTTCTTGTGAGAAGTCAGCTGAGAGCCTTATGGGGGTTCCTTTGTAGGCAACCTGTTTCTTATCTCTTGGTGCTTTTAGGATTCTCTCTTTGTGTTTAATTTTTGGCACTTTCATTACTATGTATCTTGGTGTGGGCCTGTTAGGATTCTTCTTACTTGGGGGCTCTCTGTGCTTCTTGAAATTGAATGCCTTCTCCTTCACCAAATTAGGGAAGTTTTCTCTCACCATTTCTTCAAATATATTCTCTATCCCTTTGCCTATATTCTTCTTCTTCGGGGACTCCTATGATGCAAATGTTATTACGTTTCCAGTTGTCCTACAGTTCTCTTAAGCTGTCTTCCAGTTTTTTAATCATGTTTTCCTTTTGGTTTCCTGATTGGTTAATTTTTTTCTACCTTATCTTCTAATTCACTGATCCAGTCCTCAGCTTCCTCTACTTTGCTATTTAGACCTTCCAATGTGTTTTTCTTTTCTGATGTGTCATTCGTCATTTCTTCTTGGTGGTTTTTAATTTCCCACTGTTTGATTTTCAACATTTCTATGTGTTTACTCATGGTGCTCATGTCCTTACACATGCTGTTGAGCTTCCTCAACATCATGGGTCTGAATTCTAGTTCTGTTAACTTGCGTAACTGCACCTCATTTATCTCATCTTCGGTAGAGGTCTCTTGTTCTTTCATTTGGCTTTTGTTTCTGTGTTTTACCATTTTGGCTATCACAGTAGTCTTTGGAGCCTGCCAAATTTTCCCTGTGGGTGTTGGTGTTCTGCTGTTTGTGGCTCCCTCTCCTGGGTTTGGATGAGGCAGGGAGGACCCAATTAAACACCACTGCCAAGTCTTACTTTCCTGGTTAGAGTTCCTAGCCCAGGGAATGGTAGTTATCCTCTAGCTTTTTTTTGCCTGGAGGCTATTAATAGCGGTCACCTGAAGAATCTTGGTTTCTGAGTTGAATGAAAAACTCCCTCTGGTGCTCAGTGTAAGAGGATTACCCGAAGGTGGGGCAGATGCTGGTTGGTAATGGGCCTCAATTAGCATTTCAATGGCCACCGGGTGGGTTGAATCTTCGAGGGAAGGGCTGCTGCCTCTCCCCAGGGCCCTGGGAATGAGTAAGATGACCACAGTCGTGCGTGGCTGCAACTCAGCAAAATCTCTCAGGCCCCCCCAAATCCTGAGTGTTCCCACAGAGTTCCAGTTCAGTCTGCCCTCCCTCTGCCGGAGCCCAAGGTGAGTGGCTGCTGCTACTTTAGCCTCTGTCCCGGTTTTGTGCTGTGGAGTCACTTAGGACTATAACTCGAGGGTGCCACTCCCAGCTAAGGGTGCCGCTCCCAGCTAAGGCCATAGCTCCCATCCGAGTCTGCAGCAGCTTCCAGCCGAGGGCGTAGCTCCTATTCGAGGGCGCAGCTCCCAGCTGAGGTCACAGGTACCAACCGAGGCCAGTGGAGCTCCCAGCTGAGGGCACAGCTTCCAGCCGAGATCGTAGGTCCCAGCCGAGGCCGCTGCAGGTCCCAGCCGAGGCCGCTGCAGCTCCCAGCCAAGGCCACCGCAGCTCCCAGCCAAGGCCGCTGCGGACTTTGGGCCCCCAGCCTCCTCTTGCGTCTTTGCAAGCCTACCAGGATTGAGTCAGTGTCCCTGGTTATGTGGTCCTCCAAGCTGCTTTTCAGTTGCCTTTTCCTGACAATTTGTCTTTATTTTTGTTGTAATTTCAGTTTGGTCCTGGGAGATGGTCTGTGTAGCTTCCATTCACTCCGCTGCCATTTTCAGTCCTAAACCTTAGTTTTCATAGCTCTGTTTGATCTATTTTTTTGGCTTTGAGAACTTGTCAGTTAAAAAAAAAAAGTCTGCCCCTTCCACCTGCCTGCCTGCCTGCCTGCCTGCCTCCCTCCCTCCCTTCCTTCTCTCTTTCTTTCCTTCTCCCCCAGCTCCTCTTTTCGTTCTCTCATTTGTCCATAAAGCTCCACTTTTACTTTAGTCCTAAAACTTACTCTCCAGCATATTCTGAAAACATTTTTCTTGTCTTTCTCTTTGCTAATGGATCCTTTTTTTCTTTGACATTCTACAAAATCATTGATTTTACTGAATTCAAAACATTTTCTTGTACTATTTTGATTTAAAAAAAAAAGTCTTCCCTTTAATATTATTTAAATTTCTAATGAAAATAATTTTTAGGCAGATTTAAGAAGTAATGTGTGCCCTGAACAGTGTTCTCAGTGGGTAGAGTGTTGGCCTGTGCACCAAAGGGTAGCAGGTTTGATTCTCAGTCAAGGCCACATGCCTAGGTTGCAGGTTCCATCCCCAGCTCCTGTTGGAATGTGTACAGGAGATGACCAATTGATGTGTCTCTCTCACATAGATGTTCCTTTCTCCCTCTCCCCCCCTCTTTTTCTCCTCTTTCTCTCTCAATCTCTGTCTCTCTCCCTCCCTCCCTTACATTCTACCTAAAAATGGAAAAATATCCTCAGGTGAGGATTAACCACAACAAAAAAGAAGTGATGTCTGAGAGGACAGTGAAAATACATTTAGAAATAGAAGTTTGAAAAATATAATGGAATGAGCTTCAAGCTAAAAGGACCAAATTCTATTTGTAACTGTGTCTATTCAGTTGTGTCATTAAGGTTATGTTGCTTAACCTCTCCATGTCTGTTCCTCAAGCAATTCTATTTATTTTAGAAACTTGGCATGAGATTTGAATTTCTGTGAAATTTTATTTAAAATAAAAAATTCTATGCCCATGTTGTGGGCCAAATCCCCAGTGGGGGGCATGAAGGAGGTGGCCAATCAATGTTCTCTTTCACTGATGTTTCTCTCTCTCTCTCTCTCTTCCTCTCCCTTCCTCTCTCTCTAAAATGAAGAAAGAAAAAAAAATTTTTTAAACAAAAAATTCTAAGTACAAAGTTAAAGTAATATCTGTTATAGATTAAATGTTTGTGTACTCCATCCTCCCAAACTCATATTGAAGTGCTAACCTCCATTGTGACTATATTTGGAGGTAGGGCCTATGGAGAGGTGATAAAGATTAAAAGAGGTCATGTAAGTGGGGCCCTAATCCAACAGGGCTGGTGCCCTTAGAAGAAAAGGAAGAAACACCAGAGCTCACAACCAGAGGGGGCTGTCTACAAGCCAGAGAGAGAGCACCCTTTCACTAGAAACCAACCTTGCTTTACCTTCACTTGAAACTTCCAGCCTCCAGAGGTGTGAGAAAATAAATTTCTATTGTTTGAGCCATCCAGTTTGTGGTATCTTGTTATGGCAGCCCAAGTTAGCCCAAGACACTCTTTATAATACATTATTTTTAAATTCTACAAAACATTCAGATCTTGTGTCAAAAAATGGCTCCATGAAAAACCTGTTTATAATACTTTAAAGTCACACTTTAACAGAAAGGAATATTTAGTGAGTACTTACTCAGAGCCAGACATTATTTTAGATGCATTTTTAAACTGTATTTAATGTTTTAATCCTGAAAAGAACTGTTGATATTTTTGTCCTTATTTTAAATCAAGGCAACTAAAACTTGCCAAGGTCATATAGTTAGTAAGTGATAGGGCTGAGATTCAAACATAGTACCTCTGAAGCTTTTAAATTATGCCCTAATTTCTTCTATGTTTCTACTAGTTGTTCTGAGCTCAGTAGAATGCCAGGCAGAGTGCAAAGGTTAATGGGGTCCTAGGATCTTATAATTAGGAAAAGATTTTTAGACTTCATCTAATCCAGGTTTCTCATTTTATGGGTGAAAGAACCAAGGACCAGAGAGTTAGTGAAGTGACTTGAGGTTGCAGAGCTCATTGGTGAAGTGAAGGTCAATATTGCTAATGTTTTGCAGTCCATTTTGAAGTTTATATAAATGCTAACCATTAGTAATAGAGCCATCAGAGGATGTTGAATGAGAGGTTTGAGTTGTATATGAGATGAAGCTTAAGCCAAAAAATGAGCCTGAAATTTAGAATCTTTCTACTTTTCATCTCTCAAAAAATGAAAGTAACAATTGATAAGAAAGAGGCACAAAGCTGATATATGATTTGTAGACCTATCTTCACCTTAGAAAATAGATTTTAAGGTACAAAGAAAACAGTTATCTTATGGCCAGAGTACCTTTTCTCACCTTGTCACATAGTACTTTTGGTATTTATGATAGCCACTGCCCTGTCTTCAATGGTACCTGTCACTCTGAAAACTCTTTGTCAAATGTGAAGGTTGACTTTTCCCAAATTTCACTTTTTATTAGTAGAATAAGGTATAAAAATGTTGGTATAAGAAATATACTTCTTTTTACTATTTAATTGACTTTGGATTTGAGCTGTGTAATCAATCTTTAGAAAGATACTTAATCCCTCTGAGTCCTCCCACCCCAACCCCAATGGGGGTAATATATAGAATCACCTTTGTAAGGTCATTGTAAAGATTAATGCTTGCAAAACACTTAATTACCATAAAAATGGGCACATATTATGCCCCCAAAATGTTAGTTGATAGATACCATTGTGAACTATAGTATTGACCATGCCTCGGAAGAGGGAAAAACAATGTAAATTTTAGAGGGTTATGAAATGGCACTTTGGTACCTTCTGAATATTTTTAAATCCTTGATTCAAGAGATAAACCTCAAGTAGTAATTTTATCAGATACTCAGGAGATCTAAGTTAAAGCACTGTGGATAAAATTGAAAAGTGGATCTTATAATTGATAGAACTAAAAATATGTTTCTAATGACAATATATATGATTTAAAAATGTGATATCTGATATGAAAGAGGAACATGGATTTAAAAAAAGGCTACCTACATGCAAGTTCCACAGGAAGACTGGGTCATAGTGACTATTTGTCCTGTTAATAAAAGTCAGAAGTAGTAAACTAGTATTAATAGATCTCTGTGACTAAAATGACTAATGAGGATTGAAAGCAATTCATATTGCCAGTTAAGATTCTGGATTGAAGAAAAATGTTTTGATTGTAGTAATAGGATCTTTGGAATTAAGTTATGAACATATATCAGTTCTAAAATACTATTGAGCATCTCTGTAGACAGGAGTTATGCTAGGTACAGGGAATACAATTTTAAGTAAATAGAGAGTTCCCACCCTCGAACTGACACAGACAGTAATAGTATAGCATCATAAAACTGTCCACAAGTGTATTAATTTTTTATTGCTGCTATAACAAATTACCACAAGCTTAGTTGCTTAAAATAACATACATTTTGTAAGGAATCGGAGGCGCCGCCGAATAAAACAGAGAAGAGACTGGAGAGCCAATCAGCCGAATAAACAGGGATCAGGCTTTATTGGGTACACTCCGGGCGGGTTCACAGACTCCGGGGGTCGAGTCCTAGAAGCCGTGCTCAATGTAGGGGCTCGTGTCTTTTATATCTGCCTGTTGTATCTGGAATTTGTCCCTTAGGGTTTGGCCCTGCGGGGGCCATGCATGGAGCCTCTGGAATGTGAATCGATAAGAGCAAGGTGGGAGTTAATCTACAGGCTCGAGGCAGGCCGTTCAGGGTGGGAGACAAGGCTGAGCAAGGAGACAATGGTCGAGCACTTTGCCTGGCGCCAGTCCCCAGGCCATCGGACACATTTATTATCTTTCAGTTCTATAGGTCAGAAATCTGACATGCATCTCAATGGGCCAAAATCAGGGTATCAGTAGAGCTGTTTCTTCCTGGACACATTACAGGAGAATTCTTTTCCTTGCCTTTTCTAGTTTTTAGAAGCCATTCATATTCCTTGGCTCATAATCCCTTCCTCCATCATCAAAGCCTACAGCAGTAGGTCCAGTTCTGACACTGATTTTAAGGACTCATGTGATTAGATGGGACCTATCAGGATAATCCTAGATGATGATTTAAACCTCATCTCAAAGTTTTTAATAATGTTTATAAGGTAACTTTTGCCATGTAAGGTAACAGATTCACAGATTTTGGAGGATTAAAGTGTGGACAATTTGAGGGTCATTATATGCTACCACAACAAGGAACTGTGGAAAAATAACCTGGTTTAAGGGTATAGGAAAAACTTCTGGGAGATCCTCTGAATCTTGAATTAAATGAAGGAGGAATTTAGAGAGGTGGCTGCTGGGTGGGTATCATGACGAATTGGGGAAAAGTATGGGAGCTAAGGGGAGTTATGTGAGCATATATGGAAGTGTGAAATAGCCCAGTTTATTTGTATTTATTATTTAAGGAACAACAGTTAGTTCAAGCTGTGCATGAAATGGTGGAACCAGGAGAGATAAGAATGGAGAGAATGGTTTGATTATGGTGGGACTTTTCATACAGTTTTTCAGAGCTTGGATTTATCCTGTAGGCAGTGACATGACATTGAAGGATTTGAAACTGGGTATAACATCATCAGATTTCACTTGAGATAGATCCTTCTCAGCTGTCCAGAGGGAGAATAAGACTGGAGGTTAAAAGACAATGAAAAGGCTGTTACTTTTGTTCAGGCATCTTTATATATCATTTAGTTTATTAAATTTTTGGCCTAGCAGATTGGGTAGTACCATCTGACATAGAAGAATACAGAAAAGTAAGTTTTGAGAGATGTAAGGTAATAATACTATCTCTCTACGCACACTTGTATACAGAAAGAAAGCAGAACTTTGTAGAGAATTAACCCACATTCTTAATTTTCTTCTCTGAAAGTAGCCATTTACTATCAGTGAGTAAGCAAAACAGTTTAGGTTGAACTGTTAGATTTTTTTCTATTATTAAGAGCAGGCTTGCCCTGGCTGGTTTGGTTCAGTGGTTGGAGCATTGGCCTGCGGTCCAGAGAGACCCAGGTTCGGTTCCCGCTAAGGGCACGTACCTTGGTTGCAGTTTGCCCCGGCCCGGGTTGGGGTTGTGTGGGTGGTGACCACTTGATGTGTCTCTCTCACATCGATGTTTCTCTCTCTCCCTCCCTTTCTCCCTCCCTCCCTCCCATTCTATCTGAACAACAACAAAAAAAAGAGCAAGCTTTTTTTCCCCCCTTTGGCATCCTTTGCACATTTACATAATGTTGACTGGCCACATATTTGCCTTTCCCTGCCCTGTAGTTTTCACTATCACTAAATGATTTAAGCAGTCAGACCATTGTAGAAGTCCATTCCAGTTTACTTTCCCTTCCTTTGGTATGCTGTGGTGACAGAGCCAGTTTCTGGCTTGCCAAATAGTCCATTATTCAGTTTAATGAACAGGTTGGCCACAGGAGAAAGATATTACTTCAAGATATCAAAAAAATTCAGGGAGATGGTTGCTGATTAGGAGTGAAATTTACATGTAGACATGCTATACTTTCCTTGTAGTTATGCAGCAATTTAATATATTGCATAGCTAGGGATTTCAGTTATTTTGAAAGATGAGTTTGTACAGTTTGATAGATGAAAGGTAGTGTAATATGTGCCCATATATTTTCTGTTCACTAGCTGGACTAAGAGTTCTTAATTTGAAAAGTTTAAGCAGTGATTATACTTTTCAGTAGGAAAAGTATGGAGTAGGGAATAATTATAATTTAAATTTAAATGGTTGCATTCTCCTAAACAGATTTGGGGTTATATTTTTAATTGAAAAATGGGGCACAGTCTACTTAGAGTAACTATGAAATATAATTGCCATTGTGGGGAAGGACAGAAACTTTCATCTACCCTCAAGGTTTTTTTGGCTGATCCAATAAATAAACATGAGACAGATTAGCAAGAGAAAATGACCAGATTTAATTACATACATGAGTATTGGAACCCCACATAGATGACAGTTAGAGACCCTACATACATGAGAAGTTCTAAGATAGAAAGGGAAAAGGGCTGTATATATGACATTCTGTTGTACAGTCCCTTAGGGGATTCAAAGGGTCATTGCAGGATGTTAGGAAAAGCAGATGTTTAGTAAATAGAAGTTTGCCTTGCCCTATACATATGTCAAAAAGAGTTATCTCTAATAATTTCTTATTATGGGCAAGGTCCTTAATTAAAATTCCTCTTGATAGTTAGGGCTGACGGAGGGGGGTGGGGTGAGTGATGAAGTTTCTCTTGTGCCTACAGAGTCTCAATTGCTTTTTAGCTCAAAATAATCTACATATCACTGAGGCACATCTTGGGGTAGCTCTTTCTAAACCCCCACACCATGAAGTTCTAAGTTAATTTATATTATTTTTTTTGCCATATGAAGAAAATGGGGTTTATTAGGGGATGGTCTAAATTTTTACATAGCACAAGTTCACTGTAAATTCCTTGTTTAGTAGCCACTATATAGATTCATTAATGACTGCAAATTGTAGAATGGGATAAAAACGAGACATATTGATGTGATATATGCCTCCAGGAAGGGAAGAATTAAACATTAGGGCATAGAGAACAAAGGTCTTAATGAAGATATTGTGCTTTGTCTAGTAAACTCAGTCTATGAGAATTTAGTTGTTGATAACATAGTATAGTTAATTTGACTATCTGATCATTTTGAAATGTATGAAGACAGTTTTGTTCATAAAATGTTGCTGAGTCTTCAAATGGTTTCATTAGAAATGAGAGATGAAGAGAAAGAGTTGCGAGTAGGAGGGAGGGAAAAATTTGTTAGCCCTTTATTTGCTTTATGCCGGCTCCTTCTGGAAAGCTATTATTTCCTGGGACATGTCTTATGTTTCAAAGATTATTATTTTAATAACCTGTAGGGCTTTCTATTGCAGATATTAAAGGCAAATAATTTCATCAAGAATAAGGAATACTTTTTTTCACTAGTGAGTTATAGGAGCTCTAAAACTTTTCAAAAGAAAAACAATCCAGACTATTTTTTTTTTTTATCCTCACCCGAGGACATTTTTGCATTTATCTTCAGATAGAGCAGGAGTGAGAGAGGGAGGAAGAGAGAGAGAGAAAGACATCGATGTGAGAGAGACACATCGAGTGGTCGCCACCCACAGGACCCCAACTGGGGCCGGGGACAAACCTGCTGGAAACAAACCCAGGACTCTCCAGTCCGTGGGACACTAACCACTGTGCAAAACCGGCCAGGGCTATTTTTTATTTTTTGCAGTTTATATACTGGAATAAAATTAAGAGAAGTTAGAAAATTCAAAATACCTTTTACATAGCCCCTTTCCCTTTTTCTTTCTTTCTCAAAAGAGATTGTTCTTATTGGGGGAACTTTTCTATAGGGTCTGGCCTTGATTCTGTCTTTTGTTCCTTTTAAAATAAACTTTGTTTAGGTATAATTTACTATACAATGAACTAAACCTATTTTAAATGCACAGTTAATGAGTTTGACAAGTGTATATGTCCATGTGACCGCCACCACAATCACATAGATAGAATATTTTTATCACTCCAAAAGTGCTCTTGTATCCCTTTGCCTCTACTCTATTCCTTCTACCTCTGCTACCCTTGACCAGCTTTCTGTCATTACAGATTCTGTATGTAAAAAGTATTATTTATTTCAAATTAGACTTATTTTATATCTTTTTATTATTTTAATAGATTACTTTGCTTTAGGACTTAAGGGGCTTATGAATAAATACAATTTTCCTTCTTTTGTCTGTAATGGTCTTCTCAGCTCTGAGGTTTCCTAGGGAAGATATTACTTGCAATTTACAGATTAGAAAACTCAAGACATATAGAAGCTCAGAGATTATATAGGACCATGTGAATTCTTGCTTGTTGAAAAGGGAGCTCGTTTGAAGTCTCATGAGGTAAAAGAATATCTATTTTGATTTGACTATATCTGTGGGTTTTAGTATAAAATCAGTTCATTTCAGTTCTTTTTTACCCTCTGTCATATTAGGTTCTGATGAATTTATAAAGGGTGAATAAAGGCTGAAAAATAAGGGGTTAGGATTTGGTTTGAGTGCTGAGCCTGCCATTCATTCATTTATTTATTTATTTATTTATTTATTTATTTATTTATTTATTAAATGACTTTTACTAAATCACTTAAGGTTTTGAAGTTTAGTTTTTTTTATAGGTGAAACAAAACTAAATATTTAGAGTTGTTTTAGCAATTAAAATGAATGTATGAATTGACAAGCCTGTTTAATTTTTGGAGGAGAGATTGTACTGATTGTTTCGTCATCTTGTTAGGCCCTTGACTTTTAATTTAAGCACCTATTGGATGATCAGATCAACTTTAAAAAAAAAACACCTCTAAGGGAACATAGAAAATGTCAAGATTCTTAAAGTGACTTGTACTAATGACCAAAAAAAAAAGAATTCTGAGATATTCTAAATGAAATTACAGCTGGCTGAAAGAGAAAAGGGGACAGAACCGTTAGCATGTTAATAGCTGGGTGCCAGCTGACAAAAGAGTGCTCACATTCCTAAATGTATGTTAGAGCTTTGGGTCAATGTCCAGGCATCTACTAGCCAACCACTAGATGGACCATCACTCCCTGCATGTGTATAACTTTCAGGACTATTGCCCACAACCAATCCAAAAGAGCAAACACTTCTTTCTTATGGACTCTGCACCTATCCCAGAACTAGCCCTGCTTCACCTTATCCCGCCCCCCTTATCTGTGGTCATTGTAAATTCTTTCAAAACAACTTACATCTTTCCTTCTACTGTATAAAAACACCTGTTAATTCCAGGACAGTATGCATGTTGCCTTTTCCACTTAGTGCTGCTGGTGGTGGTTTAGACTGGTCCTGTATGGCCCAATAAACCCTTTCTTTTAAAAGTCTTTCAGCCATCAGAGTTCAGTTTTTTGTTTAACACTATCTATTAGAGCAGCAATTTTCAACCTTTTTCATCTCATGATACACAAACTAATTACTAAAATTCTGTGGCACACCAAAAAATGTTTTTTTTTGTTTTTTTTTTTGTTTTTGCCAATCTGACCAAAAGAATAGGTATGATTTTGATTCATTCACACCAATGACTGTTGTTGTGTTGGCTTTGTCATTTTTTTTTTTTAATCCTCACCCGAGGACATTTTTCTATTTTTTGTTCAGATAGAGTGGGAGGGAGAGAGAGAGAGAGAGAAACATCGATGTGAAAGGGACACATCAAGTGGCTGCCACCCACACGACCCAACCAGGGCCGGGGACAAACTGCAACTGAGGTACATGCCCTTAGCGGGAACCGAACCCGGGTCTCTCTGGACTGCAGGCCAACGCTCCAACCGCTGAGCCAAACTGGCCAGGGCGGCTTTGTCATTTTTTAAATTTGACTGTCCGTGGGTTTTAGTATAAAAGAGGTCAGTGCCCCTGACTAAATAGTCAGGTATTGCATGTTTTAAAAATTCTTACAGCACACTGATTGAAAATAGCTATGTTAGAATAGAAAGTTTCCAAGGGGAAAAATAGAGGACTGGGAAATAAAGAGTAGTCAATTTTTAAATTAGAGAAGAAAAGCAAAAAACAAAAATTTTTTTTTTTTGAAATTATGTTTATTTCTGCACAAAATAAAATTACCTTATACGTAATCTTTCACAAATCCTAACTCTGGAATCCTGGAATCTTGATTAGGTGAAACTACTTGACTATGAAGCCATTTTGGTATTTTAATAATTAACCTCCTTGTCCAGGTTGTAGGATAGGCATGTCTTTTTAAAAAATCTGCTTCATGGTCACTAATAATAAGATTCTGAAGAACTTCTTTACAAAGGATTTGATAATTTTCTGATTTAAAAATCTTTGTATAATTTCAATAAATTTAGGATTTAGTATTCTTATTAGAATTCCAGTAAACTAGAGTTAGGTAAGTCAATCTTGAACTCTGTATTACAGAGATACTAAATTTGTGGGGTTGGGGGGTTGGAAGATGGAAGTTTTTTAACTTTGTGTTAAGCATGCTCAACCTTGTGTTAATGCATCCTGGGGGGTGAGGGAGACCTGGCCTGCCCAGGTGTGTTTGGCACTTTATTTGCATGTGAATAAGGGTTTGTTATTTTTTGGCTTCAAGTGAAAAGCAAGAGACAAGGCTAGGGTGTTTGCAGTAATGCCATCTCAAGGAAATAATTTACTTAAAAACACTTGTAACCTGGGGGTACCAATCTGCAAATAAATGGGACTGTGTCCAGAGAACTGGAGCATTTGCTACTTTGCAAAGCTCCCTCTCATTTCAAGCAGCATGTGCTTGTAATTTCATTGCCTTGCACCAATCCCAGCAAACTGAGAGATGGCAAAATTAGCAAGGTAAAAATTTCAGCCTCTTAAATGATGAGTGTAGTCCACTCACATTGATTTTTGTTGCTAATATACTATATTTAATTGCCTCTAAGCTTCCATCAGTTGTAAGACACCATCATTTTATGTAGCGTTAGAAAAAATATAATTAAACTATGACATAATGCTTTTATGTTTTTCAATTACAGTTAACTTTTAATATTATTTTGTATAATTTCAGGTTACAGCATAGTGGTTACACAGTCATATACTTTACAGTGTGTTCCCCTTGATATTTTCAGTACTCACCTGACACCATACATAGTTACCACAATATTGCCAATGCTGAACTTTACATCCTTGTGACTATTTTGTAATTGCCAATTTGTACTTCTTAATCCCTTCACCTCTTTTACCCAGTCTCCCAACCCCCATCCCAACAATCTGCTCGTTGTGTCTATGAATCTGTTTCAATTTTGTTTGTTTGTTTTGTTCTTTAGAGTCCACATATAAGTGAAATCATATGGTGTTTGTCTTTCTCTGACTGTCTTATTCATGACAATGCTTAATTTTTATTTTATACTCACTGGCTGGACCATTTTGGTGAAGTGTATTTCCTCTGCAATATGTAGCCTCTTCTGTTGTTCCTCAGAGGTGCCAGTCTTTGCCATGCATGGAATCATCCTAGGATAGTGGTGATTTTAGCAGGCCTCTCTTTGGCTGTCTCTCCTGTTCTCTCTGTTAAGCTGCCTGCCTCTATAGATATCACACCCAGCTTTTAGCCCGCACTAATGGCCAGCCGATTGCTCTGTTATCAGTAAATGCATGTGGCATATATTCTTTTGCACCCTGATACAATTAAATTTGGGCTTCATTGCAGGAGTGTTTTGAGGTCAGCGTTTGAGGTTTGTTCTGAACCCAGAAGGACTCTTTCTTAGCTGTCTCTTTTCCTAGTTTTCTGGTAAAATTTTAGCTATGGTTTAGCTTGTTACTCTCACAGAGCTACCCATCTCTTCATTGCCTACTACCAAAATCTCTATTTTCTATAGTGCCTTCAGGCTTGAACTTCCTTACCCTGTGTTCCCCTGAGGAGAGCTTCAGAGCTCTCTCTTCTTATGGTCTGTCTCGACTCCTGGGCTAACCCTCTGCCACTGACCTGGAGATGGGAGTAAGGAAACAGTGACACCTTCTCTTGGAATGACACTCCTACTTGGTATTCTGTTGTGGAAACTTCACCCTGTGAGCAAGCTGGGGCAAGAGCAATTTAGATCCCAGTATTTTTGGCCTGCCTGCTATGGTAGAACTTAGTGCCTAGTGCCCAGTGAGTGGGTACTGGATAGTAAGACCTCTTAGCTGCTCTGGTCTGTTATAGAGCTTTTGTAACACAGACATGAGAAATGTAGGTGGACTGCCTCACCTGGAAAGATATCAGAGTTCTCAATTGGGAGTTGGGGAGCAAGAAACACCTACATTCTTTTAAAGTTTTTTTTTTCTTTATTGATTTTTGAGAGAGGAAGGGAGAGGGGGAGAGAGACAGAAACATTGATGAGAGAGAACATCGACTCCATGCCCCCTACTGAAGATCGGGCCCACAATCTGGGCATTTACCCTGACTGAGAATTGAACCGACGACCTCTTGGTGCATGGGTCGATGCTCAACCACTGAGCCACACCAGCCAGGCAAAATCCCCACAGTTTGCTTGCCCTCAGCCAGAGTGGAGGAACTTCCATCTTGGTGAACTCAAGGAAGGATGGAGGAGGGAGCAAGTTGTGGTTCAAATGCCACAGACTTGCTGTTTTTATAGAGATTTAATAGATTTTCTTGAATAAACATTTCTTTATTTGCTACATATCTTTAGGACAATTTCCAGAACCCCCATCTTGGTGAACTCAAGGAAGGATGGAGGAGGGAGCAAGTTGTGGTTCAAATGCCACAGACTTGCTGTTTTTATAGAGATTTAATAGATTTTCTTGAATAAACATTTCTTTATTTGCTACATATCTTTAGGACAATTTCCAGAACCCCTAAATGGTCAGTTTTTTAAATATATATATTTTGTTATAGTTGTTGTGCTGGGTAGATAGATGGTCCATAGAACTCCTCAAATTGGCATTCTAGCCCTGCCAGTTTGGCTCAGCGATTGGAGCATCAGCCTGTGGACCAGAGAGTCCCGGGTTCGGTTCCTGCTAGGGGCACATACCAACAATAAAAATAAAATAATAAAATAATAATAATAAAAAAATTGGCATTCTAGAAGTTGTCTCCATTTGCATTTATTTTTATCATTTGTACCTTCTAGAATTATCCTACGTCTTCTGTTTTTTCTTTTGCATTTTCTTCCTGAAAATGTATTCTTTATGCCCATTTTTCTCCTCTATGGGTTTAAAAATTGTCTGTTCTTTGTATACTTTATTAATATTTACCCTTATAATTTTAACATGCATTTCTGACCTAAAGTCTAAAGTTAATCAGTATCTTTTCCTTTCAGGACATTTTACTGCTGTCATTCCTCTATTATACAAAATGTTGTTGTGTTTTTTTTTATCCAGTTTTAAATTCTACTTTTTATTCCTCCAAACTTTTTGTCATCATTATTACTGTTTTTTATATAATTCTGGTTTAGATTTGTAAGTATCTTTTCACCATTTCTTTTCCTTTAGGTTCAGTTTTCTTCTTTTGAAGTACATTCTTTAGTTCTTTCTCTTGGGTTTATTTATAGTGAACTCTCTCATTTTATGTTTTTGTGAAAATGTTTTCACTTTCCCTTATCCTTTAATGACAGGTTAGTGGCATAGAATTTTAAGTTGATAGTTACTTTATCTCAGCTTTCTGGTGATGTAATTTTATTTTATTCAGACATCTAAAATCAGTCTAATTATTGTATCTTTTTAAGTGATCTGTATTTTTTCTCTAGTGTTTTTTTATTGTGGTAAAATATACATAACAAAATTTGCCATCTTAACCATTGTTAAGTAGTTCTGTGACATTAAATACGTTCACATTGTTTTGCAACCATCACTACCATCTCCAAAACTTTTTTTATTTTATTTTATCTTTTTATTCCTCACCTGAGGACATTTTTCCATTTTTTGTTCAGATAGAGCAGGAGGGAGAGAGAGGAAGAGAGAGAGAGAGAGAAACATTGATGTGAAGGGACACATCAAGTGGTTGCCACCCACACGACCAACCAGGGCTGGGGACAAACTGCAACCGAGGTATGTGCCTTTAGCGGGAACCGAACCCGGGTCTCTGTGTACCGCAGGCCGACGCTCTAACCGCTGAGCCAAACCGGCCAGGGCTCCAAAACTTTTTCATCATCCCAAATGAGAATTCTGTAGTAATTAAACAGTTGCATCCCAATTTACCTCAGCCCCTAGTAACCACTATTCTATTTTCTATCTCTTTGAATTTGACTATTTTGTGTACCTCATATAAGTAGAATAATATAACATTTGATACCTTTGGTCTCTGACTTATTTCACTTAGCATAATATTTTCAAGGTTCATCAGTGTTGGCTTATTAAGACTGATAATATTTCATTGTGTGTACATACCACTACTTCAGGTTCATCCATTGATGGATATTTATGTTGTTTCTACTTTTTAGCTATTGTGAATAATACTACTATGAACAATAGTGTACAAATATCTGTTTGAGTCCTTGTTTTCAATTCTTTTGGATATATACCTAGAAACTGCAGGATCAAACTTTTAATTTTTTGAGGAAACAACATATTCTTTTCCACACCATTATATATTACCACTGGCAATGCACAAGGGTTTTCATTTCTCCATATCCTTGCCAACACTCTTTATTTTCTGGGGTCCCCCAATAATAGCCATTCTAATCAGTGTAATGTCTTATTGTGGTTTTCATCTGCATTTCCCTAATGATTAGTAAGTATCCTTTTATGTGCTTTCCAGTTTCTTTTACTATATATATTTGTGTGTGTGTGTGTGTGTGTTTCTTCTACTTCACAGTAGTGTGTGTGTATGTGTATACATACATACATACATATATTTATTTATCGTGTTTGAATTCATGTCTTTTATAACTTCTGGATAATTCTCAATCAAATATCTCTTTGAATGTTGCTTTTTCCCATTATCACTCTTATATTCTCTGTGGAGCATCTATTAGCAGTATGGTGGTGGTCCTTTTCGTTCTTTATTATTTTTAAAATTTTCTTTATCTTTCTTTGATGGATTATGGTGATTTTTCTAATCTGACTTCCAGTTTACTGATTCTTTCTTCAGTATGTCTAATGTGTTATTTGAACCTTAAATTTGAATTTTAAATTTTAGTTACTAGTTTTCATTTCTAGAGGTTCTGTTAGGTTCTTGTTCAAATATATCTATAGTTTTTATTGTCTTCAGACATTTTCAAATTCTTCTTTTGGTCTTTATTCATCTTAAACTAATATGCTTTATAGTCATAAGATGGTTTCTAGTATCCAAAGTTTGTGGGTTAGGTGTCTAATATTATCCATGGTGGATTATTTCCTAATGTGTTTTGTTTTTTGAATAAGCAAATATATTCTTCAGTTCCATAGATTGCCTTTTTATCTTCACTGGGTTTTGTATGTGGGAATTCTATGTGGCCTAAATTGAAAGTTTTGTCTTCAGAGATGTTTGATTTTGATTTTTTATGATTATCTGAGATTGTCATGTCTCAGCACAATTTTCTGTATTTCTCAGCTTAAGAGTGTTTCTTGTATTACTTGAATAGAGGCCAGGCTGATGGTATGTTTCCTTGTCATATCCCTCTGGTACGGATGGATTCTTTATAATCCATTCCTTTATTAAGGATGTAGAGAGTTCTGGCATTATATGAGGATCTTATTTATAACATTACTTTTTTAATAGCTCAAATTTTTATCTCCAGCCCTGTCATGTTTTTTTTTTTTTAAATTGTGGTGAAATATACATAAAATAGAATTTACCATCTTAAACTTTTTTTTTTGTTAATCCTCACCCAAGGATATTTTTCCATTGATTTTAGAGAGTGTGGATGGGAGGGAGGGAAAGAGAGAGAATCATCGATGTGAGAGAGACACATTGATTGTTTGTAGTCGTATTCCGTGGGCTGACAGTTTAACTGTTGAGCCATACTGGCCAGGGACCATCTTAACCATTAAAATATATATATATGTTTTTATTGATTTTTTTTTTTTTAGAGAGAGAGGAAGGGAGAGGCAGAGAGAGAGAGAGAAACATCCATGTGAAAATGAAACAATGATCAACTGCCTCCTGAAACACCCACTTGGGGGATTGAGCCCACAACCCATGTGCCCTGACCAAGAATTGAACTGGCAACCCTTTGGTGCACAGGACACTGTCCAACCAACTGAGCCGCACCAGACTGGGCCAATTTTCTTCCTTTTTTAAGGCTGAGTAATATTCTGTGGTATGTATATACCACTTTATATTTAGCCATCCATCTGTTGATGGACACTTTGGTTGTTACTACCTATTGCCCATTGTGAATAATGCTACTATGAGAATGCGTGTGCCGATATCTGTTGGAGTTTCTATTTCTTTTGGATATCTACTTGGAAGTGAGATTGCTTGATCATTTGGTAGTTCTTTTTAAAATTTTTTGAGGAACTGCCATATGGTTTTCCATAAAGATTGCACCATTTTATATCCCCACCAACAGTACATAGAGTTCCAACTTCCCCACATCCTCACCAATGCACATTATTTTCTGTTGTGTTTTTCTTTTTAATAGTAGCTTTCTTAATGGGTGTGAGGTGGTATCTCATTGTGATTTTGATTTGCATTTCCCTTATGATTAGTGATGTTCAGCATCTTTTCATGTGCTTGTTAGCTATTTGAGTACCTTCTTTGGAGAAATGTTTGTTCATGGCTTTTGACCATTTTTTAGTTGGGTTGTTTGTTTTTTGTTTTTTTATTGAGTTGTAGGAATTTTTTATATATTTTGGATATTAACACCTTATTAGAATGGTTTGAAAATATTTTCTTCAGTTCTGTGGTTGCCTTTTTAGTCTCTGATTGTGTCCTTTGATGCACAGATATTTTTAATTTTGATGTAGTTCACCGTGGTGAATTTTTCAAACCAAAGCCTGCAAATTACCCAGACCAAGGAATTTCCCTTTTCCTGGGGCTCTGGTTTTCAGTTCTCTATTCATTTTTAGGCCCCCCCCATTTTTTTCCTTCTTATTTTCTTGTGTGCTTGGTCATGTATTTTATTTATTTGTTTATTTTCTTTATTGATATTAGAGAGAGAGGAATGGAGAGGGAGAGAGAGATAAAAACATCAACGAGAGAGAACATCGATTGGCCACCTCCTGCATGCCCCTCACTGGGGATCAGGCCCACAACCTGGGCATGTGCCCTGACCAGGAATCGAACCAGCAACCTCTTAGTACATGGGTTGACGCTCAACCTGTGAGCCACACCAGTCGGGCTTGGTTATGTATTTTAAAGGATATTTATTATACTTTTATTCAGCACTTCTCTATGTTTTATGATAAGAGAGTTTTTAGTTTATCTGGCCTAAAGAATTGGTAAGAATAAAAGTACTACCTGCTCTAATTCAGATAATTTTGCAAATATGAATTAGGATAGGGGCCTCTTAAAATCCAAGAATTAAATAAATCTTAATAGCATCCCCCTTCTTTAGATAGCAGATAGGTTGCCATAGGGTGGGAAAGGGGATTCAGATTTAATTTAAGCCATGCCCTAATACTACTGCAGCTATGAAGCTAGCCTGTGGGAAGATGGATTGATAGTGTATAAAGTTTCTTACAAACTATTTACAAATTTAGATAACACAACCCACTTATAAGCTGTATTATTATTATTATCCAACACCCACATTCAATATAGTACTATCAGAATAGTTAGAATGGGAAAAGTCTCAATAATTTTAATTTAATTTAATTTATTTATTTTTATCCTCACTTGAGGACATTTTTCCATTTTTTGTTTAGATAGAGTAGGAGGGAGAGAGAGGGGGAGAGAGAGAGAGAGAGAGAGAGAGAGAGAGAGAGAGAGAGAGAGAAATCGATGTGAAAGGGACATGTCGAGTGGCTGCCACCCACACAACCCACCCAGGGCCGGGGACAAACTGTAACCAAGGTATGTGCCCTTAGTGGGAACTGAACCCGGGTCTCTCTGGACCGCAGGTTGACGCTCTGACCGCTGAGCCAAACCAGCCAGGGCTCAATAATTTTTAAATAGGTTTTTATAGATATTTCAAGCTGATGAAGGTACAGCAAATACTGAGAGGATATATTCTTCACTCTTTCCCATTATGTTTATAAAGCTGAAAATATGTAATCATTTGTCCTTAGGCCTTATGGGATGTGAAATGCAGTAAAGTATTGTTTGGATCCTGGGTTATCTGTGATTGGTCTATGGGGTAGCCTTTTATTGCTGTTACTTTTTTTTATCAAATAGAAAAAGCCTTTAGGCATGAGCTAGCAGAAGGTGCAATAATACTTCGTTTCATTACTTTTATAGACTTGATAGCAACGTAGTTGCACACCTCATTGCTGAGTCACAAATCTTTGTTACTCTTGAACTCTTTGGCCAGTTGTTTTTCCACATGCACCAACCAATTATAGGAAATATGCAGTTGTAAACTGATTATTGGGTATTGTAATTAAGAATCTTGAGATCGGGAGATTATTTTGCATTAGCTGGTTGGGTCTGATATAATCAATCACAATGGGTCCTTATAGTAGGGAGGAGATGAGAGTTAGTAGTAGGAGATGCGATGACTGTAGCAGGATGTTGAAGTGATATAAGAAAGAGGTCATGAGCCAAGGAATTCAGGAGGCCCCTCGAAGCTGAAAAAGGTAAGGAAATAGATGGATCCTGTTCTCAGAACCTCTAGAAGGAACCAGTTCTGTGGAAACCTTGACTTTATTTAGCTCAGTGAGACTCATTTTGAATTTCTGACCTCCAGAATTGTAAGAGAATAAATGTGTTGTTTTAAGCCACTAAATTTATAGTAATTGTTTACAGAAACAATAGGAAACTAATGAAACAAGGAAGACCTGAGTTCTTGTAACTGTGGTGAAGGCTAATAAAATGTTTGTATTTTCTGAGTACTTCATTTTTGTTTCAGGAAAAACTTGGCTAACTTTTGTTTTTAAGTTTTAGGCATCTCCATAGTTTTATATCCTAGCAGTTAGACAACTAAGATGATCTAATGTCACTTTTTTTCTGTTTCTGATAGTCAAATGAGAAGTAGATCAGAACAGAAAGGTTTAATTAAACTCACACAAATAATCCCATAGCTATTATATGTTACCAAACCAGTGCCTTCCTTTTCATTCTTTATTAATAATATGATCACTTACTTTTTGCTTCAAAACCAAGAAATAGAATAAAATTAACTATTGAAGGCTAGTTTCTATCATTACAGATATTTAAGTCTCTTCTGTTTTGAAAGCAAATAGTCTTTCAGAAGTAAACGGATTTTGAAAACATAGTGAAAGGATTAGCCAATAAGTTTCATAAATACAGTATTTCTTTGAAACTGATTAATGTTTAGCAAAGTTGTTAAGTGTCCTCCTTAATTCTCACGTTGTATCATGGGGAAACTTTGAAAACTGTCGTGTATAGTAATTGTCACATGAAAAAAACGTTCAGCCTTGATATGTGAAAAAAAAAAGGTTTATAAAATGATATTCTTATATTAGGCTGAGACTACCTAGTGTAAGAAACCACAAAAGGAAGATTTAAAAAAAATTTTTTTTAAGCTCTTTGGAGCCTAAGTCATAATTTGTGACTAGAACATGGGGGTCTTGTTCCCAAGACTGTCCCAAATGACTAATTTGCCTAACATTAGTCTGTTGGCTTGTTTGATTTTTAGCATTAAAAACTCTGTTATTGTTTAAGAAGCAATATCTATTCACTGCAAATACTAAATTAGAAAATACATATATGTGGAAATAAGAACCATTGAGATAGATGTTCACTGTTAACAATTTGGTATAGCCCGGCCGGTGTGGCTCAGTGGTTGAGCGTCAACCCTGCACCAAGAGGTCACCGGTTCGATTCCCGGTCAGGGCACATGCCCAGGTTGTGGGCCTGATCCCCAGTGAGGGGCATGCAGGAGGCGGCCAGTCGATGTTCTCTCTCATCAATGTTTCTCTCTCTCCCTCTCCCTTCCTCTCTCTAAAATCAATAAAGACAAAAAAAATTAAAAACAAAAACAAAAAACAATTTGGTATAGATCCTTTCTGACTTTTCTATATACTCTAAAGTGGTTTTTTTTTTTTGTTTTGTTTTTTGTTTTTTTATCACATAGCATCGTATTGAATAGCTTTCCTGTGACACTTATACCAGAATTTTAATATATGGCAGGTTTTCATAAAGCTTAACTTTAGAATCTGGAATCAGACTTTGTTTTCATTCTGAATTTTTTAGCTTAACACTTAATGACTTGGCAAATAAACGTCCTTTGTAAAATGGGGATACATCATATGATTGTTGGGAAGATTAAATGAGGTCATATAAAGCATTTAACACAGAATCTGATATACAGTATTAGTTAATAAATGCTTACTATTTTTACTCAAATACTCTATTATATGAATGTCCTATATAGGTAATGTAACAAATTTCTATGATTGAAAAACATTTTGTAATGTTTCAGGTTATACAAAAGATGCAATATTTAAGCAACTTATTCCTGGCTGGTTTGCTAAATGGATTGAGCATTATCCCTTGGACTGAGAGGTCCCAGTTCGATTCCTGATTGAAGCACTTTTCCGGGTTGTGGGCTCGATCCCCAGTAGGGGGCATGCAGGAGACAGCTGATCGATGTTTCTCTCTCACATTGATGTTTCTATCTCTCTCTCCCTTGTCTCTCTCTCTCTAAAAAATCAATAAAGACATATTTAAAAAATATTTAAGCAACTTCTTAAATGTCAAGAGGACTAACTAGATGTGGGGTTAGGGAAGAGAATCTTGGAACTGTTCGGGGCAAGAATGGCACCAAGTGTTAGATCAGTGGAGTCAGACCAGACCTTGGTTCAGCAACCACCATTGACTTCTGGCTAAGAAAGAATTCAGAGTTAAGACTCATTAGAAAGTTACAGAAGTAGAAAAAATGGGCTCAGGAAACAAGTTACAGAGGCAAAAGAAGGGGCCCACAATGCTTAGGAGAGAGAAGGGTAATGGTGTCTGAAGGGGGAAATGGAGGGGACCAGGAAAGGTGAGGGAGTGCAAGAGGGTGGGAGAGAGAGAGAGAGAGAGATGGAGAGCATGTGCATGCTGGGTTCTCTGTCCTAAAGGCTTTTAGGGGAGGTCCCAAAGGAGGATCTAAATAGAATATTCATCAGCTTTCCAAGTGTGTCCTTTCAGGGTTGTGGTCACCACTGATTGGTTCCAGGGCAGGGGGTCATTAGTCAATGCAGCTGGTCCCGAGGCCAGTGCAAGTGGTGTCACTTGTCTGGTTTTCTGCTTTTCTGGGTCTGGAGCTAAAACATAGCTGAGGCCTAGATGTGTTAGAATCTTCTTGTCCTGGGGGCTTAATGTAAAGGCTATTCTCTGGTTCCTTTGTTTGTTCCCCCTCTAAGGGGGTCTAAACCTGGGAGCAAGGTCCTTGTTTTTCCAGTTCTGCCTGTTGCTAAGCACCTGGAGCTTTCCACCCTGGTGACCTTCTGTACCTGGCTTATCGTCCTTGCTCTGCTCATGTCTGTCTTAATTGCCTACCACAGTACCTTTCATGATCAAGAATAACGGCCATATAATCTTTTTTTATTTTTATTTTTTAAAGAGTTTAAAAAATTGATCTTTAGAGAAGGAGAAATGGAGAGGGAGAGAGAAAGAAGAACATTGACATGAGGGTGGAACATCCATCGGCTGCCTCTTGCACTCGCCCTACTGTTGATCGAACCTGCAATCTTTCAGTGCACAGGAAGATGCCCAACCAACTGAGCCACACTAGCCAGGGCTTTAAAATTTTTTTTTTAGCCCTGGTCGGTTTCGCTCAGGGTTAGAGCCTCAGCCTGAGGACTAGAGAGTCCTGGGTTCAGTTCCCACTAAGGGCACATACCTTGGTTGCAGTTTGTCCCTGGCCCTGGTTGGGGTCGTGTGGGTGGCAACCAGTCGATGTGTCCCTCTCACATCGATGTGTTTTTTCTCTCTCTTTCCCCCTGTCTTTTTCCTACCCTATCTGAAGATAAATGCAAAAATGTACTCTGGTGAGGATTAAAAAAAAAAAAATTTTAATAGACTGATTAGCCTAGTCTTACTTTGTAGGGAAATACCTGTAAAATAATGTACTCTTACAGTCTTTTATTACTGTATTTCTAACACTGAGTTATTTTATTTCACTGTTTATAAGTTCAATTTAGAATGTGGTATGTGCAAAGATAAAAACTTAGTTATGTTAACTTAAGTATGTTGTTTACAAGAGACACTGAGGTATGTGATAACAAGTATATGAATAAACCTTTAGTTTTAATACTCTCTTTGTCAGTGATTAGGTGTGTGATTTTGGACAAATTACCACTACCACTGGACTGCAGTAAAAATGAAGGCATTGGACTAGGTCAGCACTTTTCAAATTTGAGTAATGTGTAAATCCTTTAAAAGGGACAAATGTTCTAAGTGTTAATTCGAACTATATTGTTGTTTTTAATTATATACTTAACTATAGTGTGGGCAAACATAAAGCTAAATAGGAGTTCCCTCTGCTACATCCATGTAGAGCCACAAAACCAAAACAAAAGAATTACAAACAAAACTACAAAAACAACATATTAGCAACATTGATGTGATGAATGATAATGGTTTGCTGAAGCTAAAAGGCTGCTTCCAATGTGAATATGTTATTGCTTTCTATCCTATAGTTTTTATTGTATTAGGCTACCTAGAATACTGTGCACCAGATGATAATATTAATACTGTCATTGTTTAATACTCACCCAAGGATATTTTTCCATTTATCTTTGGATAGAGCAGGAGGGAGAGAGGGAGGGAGAGAGAGAGAGAGAGAGAGAGAGAGACAGACAGACAGACAGACAGACAGATGTTGATGTGAGACACATCAATTGGTTGCCTCCCACATGACCCCAACCAGGGCTGGGGACAAATTGCAACCAAGGTACGTGCCCTTGGCCAGAATCGAACCTACGACTCTGGTCTGTGGGCCGACACTCTAACCACTGAGCAAAAACCGTCCAGGGCAGTACTGTCTTTTATTTAGTGCATCATGATATCATTGGGCCTTCAGCTGAACTGTATTGTCTGTCTCTATACTTTTCTCATTAGCCTAGGATAGTGAGAGAAACTGGTGACTTTCTTTGTTGGTAAACACAAAAGTGGGGACATAAATATACTGGAAACACTCAGTTATAAAATATTCATTCAGATTATCCAAATTTTCAAATATTACCAGTGATCAAGGCACAAATATTTGAACTTTTTATAAAGAACTCCTGAAGTCTTGAATAATATAGTGATATAATTTGGGCTGTGGTCCATATTGAGAACACCAAACTAGATTAGTAAATGCTTCTGTGATTCTGTGACTAGGAAGCTATTCCTATAAGTAACAATAGCCATATATACACACATTCCAGGGTGTCTTGCTGTCTTAGATTAGGAAAATGTATATATGAAGCTAAACAAAATTAGAGCATTTTAAAAATAAGCAACAACAAAAAAATCATACTGTCTAATTGCTGTAGGGCAGTGTTTCTCAACAGGAGGTAATTTTGCACCCCAAGAGATACTTGGCAATGTTTGGAGATGTTTTTTTGCTTGTCAACAACTGGTGGGGTGGGAGTTGGGGGATGGGCAGCAATGCTACTGGTATCAGGGATAGCCCCTCACAACAAAGACTTATTTAGCCCGAAATGTGAGTAGTGCTGAAGTTAAGAAACTCTGTTGTAACCCTGGCCGGTTTGGCTCAGTGGTTAGGGCGTGGGCCTGAACACCACAGAGTTCCGGTTTAGGTTCCTGCTAAGGGCTTGTACCTTGATTGCAGTTTGTCCCTGGCCCCAGTTGGGGTCATGGGGTGGTGACCAGTTGATGTGTCTCTCTCACATCGATGTTTCTCTCTCTTCCCCCTCTCTCCCTCCCGTTCTGTCTGAAGACAAATGCAAAAAAGAGTCCTTGGGTGAGGATAAAAAAACAAAAAACAAAACTCTGCTGTAGGGCAATGTAACCAACCCAAGGGTAGTCTTAGAGATAACGAGAACAGCATGATCATATTTATAAGAACTTTATTATTGAAAGTACAAAATGCCCTATACTCTGTCCTATAGTATAGAACAGGACTCTTTAAAATCAAGTATTGTGAAATAGATACTACTTTTAAGATTTTTTTTTCTAAAATGGATTTTAGGCACAAAATAATGGAAGTATGGTGCTACTCAATTTTTCTTAAAGCAATACGGTTTCTCTATTATACTTGTAGAAGCTGTTACCTAAGAAAATGAACCTTATTTGATTTGTCTTACATTTTTGGGTAACTTTTCGTATGAATTTTTCTTTTCCATAATTACATTTGAAAGAATAACAGTTTGGGGGGGGGGGGGAGGAGAAACATCTGTAACAAAAATAAATAAATTAATTAATTAAAAAAAAAACCAAAATCATATTAGTGATGCCTGAAATATGAAAAGCTATCTATCTTATATGACACCTTATCAAATGAGAAAATCATTATGTTTTTTCAGCACTGGATCACTCCTATTTTTTGTTTTGTTTTACTTATATAGAAAAATTTGAAAAAATACACAAAGAGAATAACCCATGAATGCTGACATACTCTTTAGCCAACTTCAGCATGTGAACCATATGAACATTTGCCAATCCTTTTTTTTTTTTAATTGATTTTTAGACAGTGGGGAAGGTAGAGAGAAAGAGAGAGAAACATTGATGTGAGAGAGATACATCAATCGGTTGCCTTCCTATGTGTCCCTACCAGGGGTTGAATTCACAGCCTAGGTGTGTGCTCTGATCAGGAATCAAACCTGTAACCTTCCAGTGCAAGGGACGATGCTCCAACCAACTGAGCCACACTGGGAAGGGCGCCAATCTTGTCTTATCTTTCCTCTCCCCATTAGCTCTCCTCCCACAATATTTTAAATCAAATTGCAGACATCGTGTTATTCCATCAATAAATAATTTGTAACACTGTTTTAAAATGAAGATAGAGAAGGTATTGTGTTGAGAAAGGAGACTCATAGTAAGTCTTTGGAATGGAGGCTTATTAGAAATAAGTGGATAATCCAGAGTCTTCCATATAGTAGGAGCTCTATTTTATATTTATTGAATCGAAAAATCTAATATAAATGATTTGTGAAGTAATGTTACAATTTTAATGTGCCAGAAAAGCAATTTACTCATTAAAAATAGTTTTTATGTCACCTTTAATTTTAGCATTGGCTTTAATCATAGCCCAGCCCTCACCACTGCTCCTCTTTTCCCTCCTGGTAGTTTACTAATTTGCATATTTTTTTCTGGGTCTTTCCCCAAGTATGTACTCATGACACCTGGCTCTTGAAAATCTGTTACTACTTATGTTCCTCCTTTTAAATATTTGGAATTTTAAAAATTCCTAAGGCAAATGAAATAGGGTTTAAGCAAGGGAGTGACATGAAAAGATTAGCATTTTACAACAATAATTATGGTTATGTTGTGGAGGATGGATTGGAGAGTAGGATTGGTGCAGTTTAGACTAGGAGATATAGAAACAGATGGATTTAATTTAATCGTTCTTTAAGAGCTAGAACCCACAGTCTTTGGTGATTGAATGAAGGAAGGTGGAAGGAAGGAGTTAAGACAGATGGCTCAGTTTATCATTTCAACAACTAAGTGATTGTACCATTTTCTGAGAGAAGGAATATAAGGGACAGAGCAGGTTTGTGGGGAAAATATTTGTTTATGTAATTTCCTAATTTGGTGAGTGGGATAGAGGGAGAATCTTTCAAGTCTCAACATGGTGTTCTAGTGAAACAAGAATTATTTTAATTGATGGTGTCAATGGGGAAAGAAAGGAGAAACATCTGTAACAAAAATTAAAAAAAATAAAGAATTATTTTACTTGAGAAGTACTTTGAAAATTCATTTCATTTATGCTTTTTAACTAGTTTATAAGAAAATCTATTGGGCTACTTGTACCCCCAGTTCTTCATGGCATACAACTTTTGTGCAGTCATGATCTGGACCAGGATTTGTTACCTGACACTCACACGTCAGAGGTGGTATACAAGATGCCTTGAGAGAAATAATCCAAATTGGGCACATATTCTTAGGGACTCCTCCAGTCCCTCATCCACTCTCTACTTAGTTGTCTTTCATAACTTAGAGGCCACTTGATGTTTGATTTACTTTGGTAAAAGAAGCCTGAGTCCTGATGGAAAATGACTCCAGATTTTCCTTGTTTCATATGCTTCTAAGTTGTTGGGTTTTTTTTCTTTGAAATACTGTTCCACCATGAATTTTTGTGCACGGTAAGGGGTCAGTGTAGTATAGGTATTCAGAAACCTCCAAAAGTGATATTGTTAAGGTTTCATTCATTCACTAGTTAAAATTGATTTCTTTCTTTGGGGGGGAGCAGTTTATTTTTTAACTACTTTATACTTAAATTCACATGACTAAACAATGCTTGTTTTTAGTAGTAGACGTGAATTTTTTTTTTCTTTTCTTTATTGACTTTAGAGAGAGAAGAAGGGAGAGGGAGAGATATAGAAACATTGATGAGAGAGAACATTGACCGGCCGCTTCCTGCATGCCCCCCACTGGGGATCAGGCCCACAACCTGGGTATGTGCCCTGACCGGGAATCGAACCTCTTGGTGCATGGGTCGACGCTCAACCACTGAGCCACGCCAGCTGGGCTAGACATGAAATCTTTATTAATTTCTGTATTCTCTTCAAAAAAGAACATTTCAATCCTCTTTCTTTTTCTACTTCTGATTACATTTATGAGCTTTATCCAAAATAGTTGGTACCAAATCATCAGTAGGTTCGCCATTCTCATCATTTGAATCAGGTGGGTCTAAGATAGGGCTAGTACACCTGGTAAAGCTGAGTGCATTTGTTTCATGTGAGTTTCTATGGAAAAGGAATCTGAGAGCTGTAACTTAAAAGCTGGAGCCACCTTGGGGGTTGTGACTCCCTTTGCTATCATCATAATTAGCTAGTTAATATTTTTTTTGTACAGATAGAGTGGGAGGGAGAGGGAGGAAGGGACAGAGAGAAACAGAGAAACATCGACGTGAAGAGACACATTGAGTGGCTGCCACCCGCACGACCAACCTGGGCCGGGGACAAACTGCAACCGAGGTACGTGCCCTTAGCGGGAACCGAACCCGGGTCTCTCCGGACCGCAGGCCAACGCTCTAACCGCTGAGCCAAACTGTCCAGGGCAGCTAGTTAATATTAATAAAAGGAAGAAAGCAGAGGAAATCAGACATTCTAAGCATGGTCATATGAGCAGCTTTATCAGGAAGCTACAGCTTCATGCTCCCCAGGGATCCTCCGGTCCATTCCCTACAGATCACTGGGGAAGGGATGGAACAAAGAGGGAGATGGGCACCTACGTACAAGTCAGAGTGCTGCCTGGTAGTCTAGCCTGGGAAAAAGATCATTGGCTAGGAGGGTGGAGCCACTGCAAGCACACAAAATCTTGGAAAGTTAAAATCCCCAGAGTTCCCTCTCTCTTGTTCAGAGGCTTTGAAAGGTTTCATAATGATTTCGACACTTTTAAATTTCTTGGTATTTGTTTCACTGTTGATTTTGGCACTCTTGGTAATCAAAATTCCTCCCAAGTGAATTGTTTATCAATGGGGTTCTGGAAAAAGGTCAAGTAAAAAAATGTATCTAAAAGTAGATTGATTTGGTCTTAGTTTTTTTAAACCTATCATCAAGAGAGAGAAAATAAATAGAATAGTAAGTGACAAAATGATGCAAGTCCTTCTCTGAAACTTTGCCATTATAACATACTTTAAACTCCAAAATGGTGAATGTTTAGCTCCTTATTTCTGGGATGGGCCAACTCATACAGTCCTTAAAGCTTTGCACTGTTTGACTTCAGGGAGTGAAATTCTTATGTATGGAATGTGGCTGCCCAGGGTCTAGGAGACTGGGGGCCAGCAGAGTCCTTCAGGCTGGGAGTAGATCAAAAGGCAGTGGCCTCTTGAAGAGACCCAACCAGCCCCTCCTCCCAAAAGGAGCCCAAGGGATGGGGCAAGATAGATTTTCTTTATGAAACTTAAAGACAATAAGGAAACAGTACCCAGAGGGAAACATGTAGAAAAATCACTTCTGAATAGAAGTGATTTATTTGCTTCTTCTCAAGTCTATTTCTATGTCTCCCCACTTAATTACTCTTATCATTCTTTAAAACAACAAAATGCAAACATCACAAAACCTTCAAATTCATCTTCTAGCTACCATTGGCCATCAATACCTAATGACTTTCAGAATTCAATACTTTTTTTCTTGTTAGCTTTGCGACAAAGTTTAAAGGCTGGGGGAAGTATATAGTACATAGTGTTCCTTAACTTTATTGTTTCTATTATCACCAGATAAATTTTTGGGATTCTGTAGCTTGATATGCCCCTGAATCTTAGTATTGATTTCACATACTATTTAAGTAAATGTGGGTGCTTCTGTTGCTGTTGGAATTGGGGTTCTTGCAGTGTCACAAGGAAAAACATTTCCAGAGACCCATAAGGGAGGATGAGGTCTAGTGGTAATATTTATTTGTGATGCAAAATCAAAGGAGTGCCTCTTCAGTGTCCCATCTCTGTCTGTCCCACCGTGGAAAATCAGGGCCAGAAACAGAGTAATGTCCAGAGATTCTGTGCCATATTAAAGCTTAGTCTCAGTCCAACATTTGGTGAGTTTAGCTAGTGTTGCCGGCTGCAATCCATTGCTTTGCAACTATCTCCCGCTTGGAGCAGTGAGGTCCCTGTGGCAATTGGCCCTGTGGCTGCTAAGGCCACATGGCTGTAGAAAGAGAACCCATGTATGCACTGGGCAAGTACAGGTCATTGAGGCGGGGGTGGGGGGACGGAGGAATTCTTTGTTTACCTGGAATTATATATTCTCAGGCTTGGGAGAAACCAGAAGCTTTTTCAAAATAACCAGTTATCTTCCCAAACTTTTTCTGGCTTGCAATGGGGTCCAAACCCTAGCCAACTATCTTTTCCCCAGGTTAGACTGACAGTCCTCAATGGTTAAGTACCTCCCCCTGTGTCATTTTGACTTTATTGCTCATGCCCTTTTCTCCCACTGCTCCCCTCTCCCCTATACACATTCTGCTACCTGAGGTGGGGAGGACAGTGGTGTTAATCCTCTTGGAGAGACAATGCTTTGATTTGTTGGGGTGTAAAGCTATAGCTTCCTGGTGAAGCAAACTGGCCTCCGCCTCCCAGCTGACCATACCCAACAATTTCTGACTTACCTTGCTCTTTCTTTCATTAACTAGCTAAGGTAACACTTCCAATTAAAGTCGATAGATTGAACACAGGTTTATCTTCACATCTCAAAACTCCACTAAAATTACAAAGGGATTTTTTAAAAGGTATAATTTCACAAACGGAACAGAAAGACAAAGGAAAGGGAAGGAAAATGGAAGGTACTAGAAATTTTAGATTTAGGAATCTGAAGAGAAGAATGAGTAATTCTTTAAGAAAGCTGAATCCTATGTCAGTAATGGTGTAATCTGAGGAGGAAACCTGGTTTATCTGAAATACTCTCCAATACTCTGATAGGGAAATGAATGAAAAACAGGGAAATTAGTTGAAGGATACATTGAAAAATCTCTTTACATGGCCCCCCAGATTCCTTTCCTCCATCTCTTCCACCAGAAAACTGAAAATTTAGTCCCTAAGAATAATGAAACAGATTTTCTGAAATGAGGAACCCTAGATACCATAAAGGCAGGAGTGCTCTACTGACAGAGGAGGATTAAATAGAAAGTATTCTATTAAATATTTATATTTCTAGCCTTATTACCTCATTTGGCTCTGAAACATTGACAGATGAGCTTTTACCTTCTAAGTAGGAGATCGGTATTATTTGGAGAACCTAACATAATTTGAAAGATCTAAAGATATTGATCATGGGGGTTCCCCAGGGAAATAGCCCAGCCAGATCACTTTGCCCTGTAGACCACCATTAAAACTTCCAATTAGCTTTTTGGTGCCACCCCCCCCCCCCCCCCCCCCAGCAATCAGTGAAAGATTACTGGACATTTGAGAAACAATTTTAATATGAACAATAGAACCCAAACAAATAGGAAATAGCAATTTAAAAGAAACAGAGCTTATGTAGGAAGAAGTAAAAAAATTGAAATATGTCACTAATACTCCTCAGAGAAAAAAAGAGCAAGTAATACATCTATAAAACTAGTATAAAGTGCTCTATAAAAGAAACTTGCAGAAAACCAAAAAGAGATCTTAAAAATTATAAACATAACAAATAAAATATTTAATAGAAATTTTGAAGTGATCAAGAAACTAGAACTAGAAGTAAGAGATAGCCCAGCCAGTGTGGCTCAGTGGTTGAGCATCGACCCATCCACAAAGAGATTGCCAGTTTGATTCCCGGTCAGGGCACATGCCCAGGTTGTGGGCCCGATCCCCAGTTTGGGGCATGCAGGAAGCGGCCAATCAATGTTCTCTCTCATCAATGTTTCTATCTCTCTCTCTCCCTTGCACTCTCTCTCTCTAAAATCAATAAAGAAAAAAAAAAGTAAGAGATAAAACTTAAGTGAGAAGAATAATAAAATTATTATTTTTTAAATTAAATTTAATTTCTTTTTGGTACGTGTCCCTAGCGGGAACCGAACCCGGACTCTCTGGTCTTCAGGCTGACGCTCCAGCCGCTGAGCCAAACCAGCCAGGGCAAGAATAATAAAATTAGAGGACCAGTTCAAGAGGCTCAATAATAATTTTAAAAAAAAGGTTTAAGTAATAGGCATTCCAGAGGGGAGAACAGAAAAAAAAATGGAAGAAAAGATATCATCAAAGAAACAATTCAAGAAAACTTCCCATAACTAAAAGATAAGTTTCTAAATTAAGATTATCTAATTATTATTTTTAAAAATGTTTTTATTGTTTTTTCTTAAGAGAGAGAGAGGGAGCGAGAGAGGGAAACATTGATTGGCTCCTGCGTGCTCCCTACTGGGGATTGAGCCACATCTTAGGCATGTGCCCTGACAGGGAATAGAACCAGCACCTCTCAGTCCATGGGACAGCATTCAATCCACTGAGCCACACTGGCCAGGTAAAATAATCCAACTATTGCCAAGCATAGTTAAACCCAGATCAAGGTATCTTTCTGTGAAATTTCATAATAATGATGAAAAATAAAATTATACATCATAATCAAGAAAAAAACAGTTTTATACAATGGATCAGAAATCAGCTCAAGCTTTTCAACAGTGAAGGCTACTAAAATAATGGAGAAATGACTTCTAAGTTTGAAGGAAAACAATTTTTTAAAAAGTATTTTTGTTGATTCTTAGAATGAAGGAGAAGGAGAAAGAGATAGAAACATCTATGTGAGAGAGAATCCTAGGTTGGCTGCCTCCTGCACACCCCCTACTGGCTATTGAACCCACAACCCGGGCATGTGCCCTGACCAGGAATCGAACCAGCAGCCTCTTGGTACATGGGTCAGTGCTCAACCACTGAGCCACACTAGCCAGGTGGAAAACAATTTTTTCTTTTTTATTCTCACTCGACATTTTTTTCTGCACTTATCTTCAGATAGAGGAGGAGGGAGAGAGGGAGGAAGGGAGAGAGGGAGGAAGAGAGAGAGGGAGGAAGAGAGAGAGGGAGAAACATCAATGTGAGAGAGACACATGGACTGTTTGCCACCCATACAACCCTAACAGGGTCCAGGGACAAACTGCAGCTGAGATACGTGCCCTTAGCGGAAACTGAACCTGGATCTCTCTGGTCCATGGGCCGATGCTCTAACTGCTGAGCCAAACCGGCCAGCAATTTTCAATCTAGCATTCTATGCTTAATCAAACTTTGAAATAAGCGTGAGGGAAAATAAAGACATTTGCAAACATGTAAGGTCTCCAGTTCTTCCTTCTAAGTACACTTTCTCAGGAAGCTATTAAAATATATGGGCTGTACCAAAGTGAGGACATAACCCTAAGAGATGGTGCCCAGGAAATGGAATATTAGAGGTAAAGGAAATGTTTAGAATAATGGCAAATGTACACCTTGAGAGAATGAGTTAATTTGTATGTGAACACTAATACCTTATGCTAGTTTTCTAGATGCATTACCTGCTCTAGAAGTGTTTTGCATAGATTTCCCATATGACCCAGCTCTTCCACTTCTAGATATATATCTAAGATAAATGAAGGCATATATCTACACAAAACTTGCATAAAAGTTTATACAATGTTCATAGTAGCATTATTCATAACAGCCAAAAAGTAGAAATAACCCAAATGTCCATGAACTAAGAATGGATAAACAGAGTGTGCTATATCCATACAATGGAATATTATTGTAACATTATTGTAACAAAAATGAAGTACTGATACATACTATAACGCGCATGAGCTTTGCAAATATGCTAAGTGAAAGGCAGTCACAAAAGACCACATATTGTCTCATTCCATTTGTATGTAATGTACAGAACAGGCAATCCATAGAGACAGAAAATAGATCAGTGGTTGCCAGAGCTGGGGAAAAGGGGCCTGGGGAGAGACTACTAATAAGCATAAGGTTTCTTTTTGGAGTGATGAAAATGTGCTAGAATTAGTTAGTGATAATTGTGGCATAACTTTGTGAATATAATAAAGACCACTGAATTGAAAACTTTACAAGGATGAATTTTGTGGTATGTAAACTATATCTCAAAGTAGTTAAAAAAATTAACTGTGGAAGAAGAAAATGGAAAATAAAGTTTGCCATTTCTCAAACAAAATGAAAGATAAAAATTATATGATCATATCAATAGATGCTGAAAAAGCATTTGACAAAATCTAGCACCCATTTTTTATAAAAAACACTCAGCAATGTGGGAATAGAGGGATCATATCTTGACAATAAAGGTAATATATGAAAAATCTATAGCTAACATCATATTCAGTGGGCAAAAACTAAAAGCATTTCCCTTAAGAACAGAAACCTGACAGGGATGATCATTCTCCCTACTCTTATTTAACATAGTACTGGAAGTCTTAGCCATAGCTATTAGACATGAAGAAAACATAAAAGGGATCCAAATTGGAAAGGGGGAAGTGAAACTGTCATTATATGCAGATGACATGATACTGTACTTAGAAAACCCTAAAGAGTCCATCAAAAATCTAGAGTTAATAAATGAATTTAGCAAAGTAGCTGGATACAAAATTAACGTCAAGAAATCAACGGCATTCTTGTACACCAACAACGAACTCAATGAAAGAGAAACTAAAAAAGCAACCCCATTTATCATTGCGGCAAGAAAATTAAGATACCTAGAAATAAACTTAACCAAAGAAGTAAAGGACCTATTCGCAGAAAGTTACAGGTCACTGAAAAAAGAAATAGAGGAAGATATAAAAAAGTGGAAGCATATGCCTTGTTCATGGATTGGAATAATTAACATCATTGAAATGTCCATACTACCCAAAGCAATCTATAGATTCAATGCAATCTCCATCAAAATACCAACGACATATTTCACAGAACTAGAACAAATATTCCAAAAGTTTATATGGAACCAAAAAAGACCCTGAATAGCTACAGCAATCTTGAAAAAGAAGGATAAAGTAGGAGGGATCACAATGCCGGATATCAGGTTACACTTCAAAGCGACTGCAATCAAAACAGCCTGGTACTGGCACAAGAACAGGCATATAGATCAATGGAACAGAACAGAGAACCCAGAAATTAACCCAAGTCATTATGCTCAATTAATATTTGACAAAGGTGGCAAAAGCATACGGTGGAGTAAAGACAGTTTCTTAAATAAATGGTGTTGGGTAAATTAGACAGCTACATGCAAAAAAATGAAGCTAGACCACCAATTTACACCATACACAAGAATAAACTCAAAATGGATAAAAGACCTAAATGTGACCCATGAATCCATAAAAATTCTAGAAGAAAATGCAGGCAACAAATTTCAGAGATCACACGCAGCAGAATTTTCACTGATACAATGCCTAAGGCAATAGAAACAAAGGAAAAAATGAACACATGACACTACATCAAATTAAAAAGCCTCTGCACAGCAAAAGAAACAACCATCAAAATGGAAAGGGAACACACTGTATGGGAGAGCATAATTGCCAATGATACGTCAGATAAGGGGCTAATTTCCAAAATATATAGAGTACTCATACAATTCAACAAAAAGGAGACAGAACACAAAAAATGGGTAGAGGACCTAAATAGACACCTCTCCAAACAGGACATACACATGGGCAAGAGACATATGAAGAAATGCTCAACATCACTAATCATCAGAGACATGCAAATTAAAACAACTATGAGGTATCACTTCACACCTGTCAGAATGGCTGCCATCAACAAATCATCAAACAACAAGTGTTGGCGAGGGTGTGGAGAAAAGGGGACTCTAGTACACTGCTGGTGGGAATGCAGACTGGTGCAGCCACTATGGCAAACAATATGGTGTTTCCTCAAAAAAATTAAAAATTGAACTTCCATTTGACCCAGTGATCCTACTTCTAGGAATATACCCTAAGAAGCCTGAAACACCGCCCTGGCTAGTTTGGCTCAGCGGTTAAAGCTTCGACCTGCGGTCCAGAGAGACCCGGGTTCGGTTCCCGCTGAGGGCACATACCTCAGTTGCAGTTTGTCCCCGGCCCTGGTTGGGTCGTGCGGGTGGCAACCACTCGATGTGTTCCCTTCACTTCGATGTCTCTATTTTTCTCTCTCTTCCTCCGTTCTCCCTCCCACTCTCTCTGAACAAAAAATGGAAAAAATGTCCTAGTGTGAGGATTAAAAAAAAGAAGCCTGAAACACCAATCAGAAAGAATGTATGTACCCCTGTGTTTATTGCAGTGTTATTTGCAATCGCTAAGATCTGGAAACAGCCCAAGTGTCTATCAGTAGATGAGTGGATAAAAAAGCTGTGGTACATAAACACAACGGAATACTATGCAGCTGTAAGAAAGAAAGATCTCTTATTCTTTGATCTGACATGAATGGATCTGGAGTGTATTATGCTAAGCGAAGTAAGCCAGTCTGAGAAAGACAAGTATCATATGATCTCACTTATTTGTGGAATATAATGAACAAAACAAGCTGAGGAACAAAATAGACCCAGAGACATGGAAGTGGGGTGCAGACTGACAAACCTTAGAAGAGGGGGTGGGTGGAGGAAAGAGATAAACCACAGAATTTATATGCATGCATGCATAAACATGGACATAGACAATGATGTTGGGTGGAATGGGATTGGGAGGAGGGTGTCAAAGGGGGGGGGTATCTATAACAAAAATAAATAAAATAAATGAATAAAAAATAATAAAGTTTACCAGTTCTTTTAAAGTCATGTTCTAAGATATTTCTTAGCTAATATTGTGTGTGTATCTCTGTGTGTTTTGGATGAATTAAAACAAGAGGGGGAATGATACTTTTGTTGTCATTTATTAAAACATATTTATCATAATCTCTTATGAGAGCAGGCACATGGTGCCTACTTTATTCAGCTGGAAAGCCACAGAGCTTCACTTCACCACCCCCAGCCTTCAATAGTCCCATAATCCAGAAAGGTCTAGCAAAACGAAAAAAAAAGACGAAGACGAAGATGAAAAAGAAGAAGACCTGATGTAGTGATATCTGAGTTTTATCATAGTTACTGCATTTCTGTTTATTTCCTGTTAATACCTCCCTTAATACTCACAAGGTTATTGTGACAATCAAAGGAAGTTTTAGGCAGGAAAGGGCCCTTAAAGAATTAAAAACACTCTACAAATGTAAAGTAACAAATATAATGGATTGGAATGGTTTTTTTAATTTGATGACTTGTGATGTGCATTTAATTGGTTTGACTGACTTGCAGAGACAGTAATTCAAAGAATAATTTATTCATTTATTTCTGGGTACTTTTACCCTCCTGATATAATTTAAAAAATTGGAACACTCCAGTGGGGTGGGGGGTGGGGGAATAATAGCGAGATTTTTGATGTAAAAGTTGGTATCTTGTTATTGGTAATCAGGAAATATTTGATGAATTGAATTTTTCAGGTAAAGATTTAGGGGATCTGAAATTGTTGAGGTGTGAAGCTACTTGGAACCAGTAGGGACCTCTTTGTTGACATATAAACTGATGTCTCCTTAGCCTGGGCTACAAGCCTTTACAATTTTTCCCCGTAGCTTACTTTGCCTCTGACACTTTGCTTTCTCAGTGTCTTAGATTTATACATTTTAAATGAATCATTGTGGGGTTAAATTCAACTTAAAGCTAGCCAGGTTATAGGGGGTGAGGATTCCCAAAGGCAAAATATACACAAAGTATACTGTGTGTGAGGCATCATTCACTCATTCCATTTTTAGTTAAAACAAGGCTTTGGGGGTTTGAGTATTTGTTTGTTCTCAGAAATAGGTGGTTGTGTGGTTGTACATAAGTAGATGTTTTGTTTTCCTGGGAATCAGTTGAGACGTGAGCATAGGAACTTAACCTGAGCTAATTTCTACGTGAAGAATGAGAATGATGAGTTGCTTAACATACTTCAGATAAATAGGTATCTACTTTCATGTTAGTTCCTTTCATTTTCTTTTACCCCTTCCCTTGGTGCTGTGATATATTTAAGGTCTTTGTGGCAAATGTATAATGATCCTGGAGCCTTTTTTTTTTTTTTTCCTTGCTCTATTTTTTTTTTATCCTCACCCGAGGACATTTTTGCATTTTTTGTTCGGACAGAGCAGGAGGGAGAGAGAGAAAGAGAGAGAAAGAGAGAGAGAAACATCGACATGAAAGGGACAGATTGAGTGGCTGCCAACCGCACGACCCAACCAGGGCCGGGGACAAACTGCAACCGAGGTACGTGCCCTTAGTGGGAACTGAACCCGGGTCTCTCTGGACCGCAGGCCAACGCTCTAACTGCTGAACCAAACCGGCCAGGGCTTTTTTTTTCTTTATTGTTGAAAGTATTACAGATGTCCCTCCTGTTGATCCTGGAACCTATTTTAGTGACAGGATCTTTGTAGATAATCCAAATGATTGATAGAATGAGGACACTGTTATTTGTGGTCATGCATAGGCTGCAGAAAAGGGGAAACTCCTTTTTAGTCTCATCAGATATTTGGGGTCACTTCCATGAGGGAAACTAGTGAGTGCTGCCAGGACTCCTCTCTATAGTCCGGATTATAATTCTCCCTACTCCATCCTCTTTTGCTGTTGCTGATTCCACAAAATAGTATACTTTAACCACACATTTGGATGAGAGGGACCCAAGAATTGGCAATACAAAAGAATGCCATATCCCTTCTCAGTCTACCTGAAATCTTATGTAGTGCTTGTAGAAGAGTAGGGCTACTTACACTGGTCCATTTCCTTTTGTAGCATGCCAGATACATTTTCACCTTCACACTGTATGTATTTCTTCACTCATGCTTTTCCAAATGGTCTCTTGTTCTTTCCAATTTATTTTAATCCTGCCTATTTTTAAAAAATATATGTATGTTTTTATTGACTTTTTAGAGAGAGAGGAAGGGAGAGAGAGACAGAAATATCAGTTGGCTGCCTCCTGCACACCCCCTACTGGGGATCGAGCCCACAACCTGGGCATGTGCCGTGACCAGGAATCAAACTGGTACCTCTCCGTCCATGGGGTGACACTCAATCCACTGAGCCACACTGGCCAGGCTAAATTCTGCCTGTTTTTAAAATATAGCTGTGTTTCTACCTCTTCTGTAAAACTCATTTTAACTTTAACTTTACAAGGGTGTGTGTTTATTTTCTCTTACTGCTTTGTAAGTTCCTTGCATACAGGGCTCATGCATTATTTGCATCTTGGCTGGTACTTAGCATGGCCAGGAACAACAGAGGTTATTGTGACTCTAGTGTTGCTGTCTGACATCCTGCAGTTGTATACAAGTGACTAGCCCTTGAATTGTAAAGGAAACCAGATAAATGATCAAGAATCCAGGGAATTTAGAAATATTTGTGACTGGTGGTGTCTCTCACTGGACCCTCCTACTAAGGCAGTTTGCAGCCTACAGTTCCATAGGAAAGTGTGAAGGGAGTTTCCAGCCATAAAAAAGGAAATAGTAACTAAATTAGTATGAAGTTTTTGCTGACTTCACTTTAAGCATAATCAATATCCATCCTAAATTCTTCATTGAATAGTTTAAATGAAAGTACTGCATTGCACATGCTCTGCCTTGGCTAAAGAATATCAATGTGTAGATTGATTTCAAGTTGGATTTTATTACCTAGCATAAGTACACCATCTAGGTGCAGTCTATGTAAAGCCTCCAGATAGTTTGAAGGATTATATTATGCTGTTGATTTTTCTTTTACTTTTCAATTACAGTTGACATTCAATATTATATTAGTTTCAGGTATACAGCATAGTGGTTAGACATGTGTGTGTGTGTGTGTGTGTGTGTGTGTGTATATATATTTATATATATATAGCTTACAAAATTTATCCCTTGATAAATCAAGTAACCCCCACCACACATACCATACATAGTTATTACAATATTATTGACGATATTCCCTATGCTATATTTTACATCCTGTGACTATTTTGTAACTGCTAATTTGTACTTCTTTAGCCTTTTACCCTTTTCTTTTTTCTATCCTCACCTGAGGACATTTTTTTTTTTTTTAATTTATCTTCAGATAGAGCAGGAGAGAGGAAGAGAGAGAGAGAGAAACATTGATATGAAAGAGACACATCGAGTGGTTACAACCCACACAACCCCAACCGGGGCCCAGGGACAAACTGCAGTTGAGGTACATGCCCTTAGCAGGAACCAAACCCAGGACTCTCTGGTCTGCGGGCTGATGCTCCAACCGCTGAGCCAAATCGGCCAGGGTGCCTTTCACCCTTTTCAGTCAGCCACCCAACCCTCCTCCTACCTGGCAACCATCAGTTTGTTTTCTATATCTTTGAGTTTCTTTGTGTTTTGTTAGATTCCACATATAAGTGAAATTATATGACATTGGCTTTGTCTGACTTATTTCACTTAGCATAATACCCTCTGGGTTTATCCATGTTGTTGCAGATGGTAATATTTTATTCTTTTTTATGGCTGAGTAATATTCCATTGTATATACATACCACTTTTTGTTGTTGTTAATACTCACCCAGGGATATTTTTCCATTGACTTTTTAGAGAGACTGGAGGGGAGGGAGGGAGGAAGATAGAAAGAGAAAGAGAAACACTAATGTGAGAGAGACACATTGATTGGCTGTGTCCCGCATGACCCTGACTGGAGCTGGGGATTGAACCTACAACCCAGGTACATGCCCTTGACCAGAATCAAACCCGTGACCCTTCAGTCCAAGGGCCTAACTCTAACCACTGAGCAACACCAGCCAGGGCGGTACCACTTCTCTTTTTTTTAAAAACTCATCTTTATTGTTGAATGTCCCCCCTTTTTATCCCCATTGGTCCCCTCCTCCCCAATCCCGTCCCCCTCCAGCCTTCTACACATTGTCATCGGTGTCCATTGTTTATGCATATATGCATAGAAGTTTTTGGTCTATCTCATCCCACCCTTCCTTCTCTTCCCTTTGAGGTTCATCAGTTTAACAACCAATTTGCACTTCTTAATTCTTTCATCTTTTTCACCCATCCCCCAGCCCCCACATATCTGGCAAGCAACAAAATGTTCTCAGTATCTATGAGTCTGTTTCTGCTCTGCTTACTCTTTTGTTTGTAGATTCAATTGTTGATAGATATGTATTAATTGACATATTATTGTTCATATTTTTGTTCTTCTCCTTCAAGAAGACCCTTCAACATTTCATATAATACTGGTTTGGTGGTGATGAATTCCTTTAGCTTTTTCTTGTCTGGGAAACTCTTGATATTCCATTGATTTTAAATGATAGTTTTGCAGGATAGAGTAATCTTGGTTGTAGGTCACTGCTTTTCATCACCTTGAATATCTTTTGCCACTCCTTTCTGGCCTGCAAAGTTTCTTTTAAGAAATCAGCTGACAGTCTTATGGGAGCTCCTTTGTAGGTAACGAACTGCTTTTCTCTTGCTGCTTTTAAGATTCTTTCTTTGTATTTAACCTTTGGCATTTTGATGATGATGTGTCTCGGTGTGGACCTTTTTGGGTTCATTTTGTTTGGAGCTCTCTGTGCTTCCTGGTCTTGTATATCTGTTTCCTTCACCAAGTTATGGAAGTTTTCTGTCATTATTGTTTCAAATAGGTTTTCAATTTCTTATTCGCTTTCTTCTCCTTCTGGTACCCCTATGATGTGAATGTTGGCATGCTTGAAGTTGTCCCAGAGGCTCCTTACACTATCCTCAATTGTTTGGAATTTATTTATTTATTTATTTATTTATTTAGTTATTTATTTATTGCTGTTCTGATTGGGTGTTTTTGCTTCCTTATATTCCAAATTGAAGTAAACCTGTTTGCTTCTTGGCTTTCCCTACTCTACTATTGATTCCACGTAATTTATTTTATGTATTCTTGATGTTATAACTAAGAACATCATTGCTTTTCATCACCTTGAATATCTCACTAAGGTCTCCTTGAAGGTCTCACCAAGTTTCCTAAATGTCTCACCAAGTTCGTTGCACAACCTTATAACCTGTGTTTTGACTGCTGCATCTGATTGATTGCTTATCTCTATTTTGTTTAGTTCTTTTCCTGGAGTTTTGTTCTTTTCTTTCATTTGGGACATGTTTCTTTGCCTTCTTCTTTTGGCTGCTTTCCTGTGATTGTTTCTATGTATTAGGTAGAGTTGCTGTGTCTCGATAGCCTATTGTTGTAGGTGTTCTGTAGGATCCAGTGGCACAGCCTCCCTGATCACCCCAGCTGGGCCTTCGAGGTGCACCCCTAATGTGGACTGTACACCCTTCTGTTGTAATTGAGTCTTAATTGCTGTTGGCACATCAATGGAGGGATTTACTCAGGCTGATCAGCTGCAAGGACTGGCAGTGCCCACTAACCACTGGCCTCTGACTACCTTGGAGGATCAGCTGTGTAGGGGCCCACCACAGAGAGAAAGACTTACTTCAGCAGGACTCTGGTATGCACTTAGTAGGCATATTGAGTGTGTCACTTGTGGGGGTGGTTGGGTGGTGCTGTTTCGACGTGGTCTGAAGCTGTCCACTGGGTGTGTTGGCTCTGGGGCAAGGTTAGCCACTGCCTATGTTCTATTTGAGGCCATCGGCATAAGCTACAAAGTGATCTGCAGATGGCTGCTTCTTGTGTTGGGCTTGGAGGTACCCAGGAAAAGCCAAGTTGTGAACCAAGGCTGGTTGCTTCTAGTGCCAGGCCTGGGGCCTCTTAACGAAAAGTACGGGGCTCGCTGAGACCAGATGCTGCTTGTTTGAGAGATTTTAGGGAACTCTGAAGCAGGATTCAAGACAGGTGAATTTTATAGTACAGCCTTTGGAAACAGCTTGGGTGGGCCTAAAAGTTGGGTGGAGCAGGGCCTCAGGGAATTAGCAGGGTGGGCAAACAGTGTGAGCCAGGTTGCTGGAGTCTCAGATCTGGCAGCCATTTGCTGCCCCTGGGAAGGGCTCACCAAAGGAACATCAGTCTCTGCCAGCATGTCTGTCCAGGAGGAAGCCCCCTCTCTACCCCTCGTCCTGAGGCCAAACAGCTCAGTTCTTCCCTGTATGTCTCTGGTGCCCCTCAAGCCTACTCTCCTTCGAGCTTAGAGGGAACAAGTCCAAGTAAGTCCATGCATGGACCCTTTAAGAGGGCCTTGGGCTCCAGCAGCTGTAGCCTCCCTCAGCCTCAGTTCCCACTGATTTTTCCAGCCAGAAGTGATGGGGACTTCTCTTTTTGGCACTGGAAACCTGAGCTAGGAGCCTGCTGTGGGACGAGGACCCCTCACTCCTCAGAGAGGACCTTCCCAGCCAAGGTAGCCCTCCTGATTATTATCTGCCACACGTGTGTGTGGGACCAGTCCGTCAGCGCCTCCGTCCCTCCTACCAATCTCAATGTGGCTGCTGCTTTAATTTTGTAGTTGTAGGACTTCCGTTAAGCTCAATATCAGGCAGTTCTGAATGATGGTTGTTCTGTAGTTTAGTTGTAATTTTTATGTGTTTGTGGGAGGTGATACCACGTTTACCTACGCTGCCATCTGGACTGAAAGTCCTTGTTCTACTTCTTTAATAAATTTTCTGTCAATAGACACTTAGATTGTTTTCATATCTTGGCTATTGTAAATAATGCTGCAATGAACATAGGGATGAAACATTCAAAGTGATGAAAAGCAAGGGACTACAATCAAGATTACTCTACCTAGCAAGGCTATCATTTAGAATTGGAGAGATAAAGAACTTCCTAGACAAGAAAAATGTAAAGGAGTTCATCACCCCAAAACCAGTATGACAAGAAATATTCAAGGCTCTTCTTTAAGAAGAAGAAGGAGGCCCTGGCCAGTTTGGCTCAGTGGTTGGAGCGTCGGCCTGTGGTCCAGAGAGAACTGGGTTCAGTTCCCGCTAAGGGTGTGTACCTCGGTTGCAGTTTGTCCCCGGCCCTGGTTGGTTGTGCAGGTGGCAGCCACTCAATGTGTTCCTTTCACATCGTTGTCTCTCTCTCTCTCTCTCTCTCTCTCTCTCCCTCTCCCCCTCTCTCCCTCCCTCCCACTCTATCTGAACAAAAAACGGAAAAAACAAAAAAACAAAAAAAAAAAGGAAGGAGGAGGGACATGTGGAGGGGAAGATAAAATATACGAATCATAAAATGGCAGTAACTACATACTTCTCAACAATTATTTTAAGTGTAAATGGATTAAATGATCCAATCAAATGACACAGGGTACCTGAGTGGAGAAGAAAACAAGAGCCATACATATGCTGTGTACAAGAGACCCAATTCAGATTGACAGACAAAAAGTGAAGGGATGAAAAAAGATATTTCATGCCAATATCCCTGATGAACATGGATGCAAAACATATGAACAAACTGAATTCAGCAATACATTAGAAAGATCATACACCGTGATCAAGTGGGATTTCCTCCCTAGATTATGTTGTTAAAATTTTCCCCATTCTTTCACTCCCATCCCCATGCCCAAAACAACTGTGATACTCTTCATTTTAGAATATTATAGGAGAAAGGCATGTAAAAAACAAGTATGGCTTTTTGAAGTTATATGTTTTGAACCAATATAAGGAATTGCCACATGCCACTCATTTGAGTCTGTCTTTGTCATCTCTGAGGTTTTGCAAATACTGTGTGAACCCTCTCTTTCTAAAAGAGTTTGCTTAGTGGGACAGTGTTGGGATTTCTAGCCCGTTTTCTTGAAGTAAAAATATGTGAACTTAAACATTGCAGGATGAAGAGAGGTTTTTTTTTTGGAGGGGAGGGGGAGAGCAGTTGTATTCAGAGTGTTACTATAGAGCATATACTGTTCATTTTATCAAAAGAAAAGGGAAAAGAGAGATCATGCCAATAAAAACACATAGAGTGGAACGAGGTGGAGAATAAAGTGTGAAAAGTGCCTAAAATCAGATGCATGTAGGAAGGATCTTCCCCATGATTAGCTCCAAATTCTTTTTTAGATAGCATTGCTTGTTTCTTTCTTTCTTAGTTCTTTTTTTTAATTCTTTTACTTTGTCCTGGACTGTTTAGTTTCAAAAGAAGGCTGAGGCCCTGGCCGGTTTGGCTCAGCGGTTAGAGCGTCGACCTGCGGTCCTGAGAGACCCGGGTTCGGTTCCCGCTAAGGGCACGTACCTCGGTTGCAGTTTGTCCCTGGCCCTGGCTGGTCGTGCGGGTAGCAGCCACTCGATGTGTCCCTTCACATCGATGTTTCTCTCTCTCTCTCTCTCTCTCTCTCTGTTCCTCTCTCTCCCTCCCACTCTACGTGAACAAAAAATGGAAAAAATGTCCTCGGGTGAGGATGAAAAAAAAAAAACTTTAATAAAAATTAAAAAAAAGAAGGCTGAGGAGAAGTTTATTATGAGGCTTAGAACCAAAGGCATTATTGACATTTACCAGCCCCCCAAAGTCAATATCCAATTACTATACCTTTTTGGCTGTTCCACAAAATTAACACTGCTGTTTGGGTCAAGGGAAAGCAGAGGAAGCCTGGCACTGTTGGAGGTCATAGTTCCTTGCTTAACCCTTCATGTTGTGCTGCAAGATTGAGGAGCTCATTACCTGGATCTCTGAGGGGTTGGCATTTTCAAAGAAAAAATTTCCTTCTACTTTGTCTTGAGAACCAATGTAAAGAGTATTGTATAATACTCTTCATAGAGAGAAAGAAATTGCTTTCTTTGGATTTGACTAAAAGGAAGTACACAGGCTATTTTATTTATACACACACACACACACACACACACACACATATCCTTTCAAATTAATGCTGTCATATTGGGGAAAAGCTTTGCCTATTTTCTTAATTGATCTCTTAGAATTATGCCTTTTATGCAGATAGTAATTGTGGTTTTTAAAGCTAATCTGTATGATTTATTTACTTAAAATCAAGCCACCTTGTAGCCATGCATAATTTTCCTGAGCATTTTGTTGGAAGGTAAATGCAGTAATTAATTGGCTACAGTTAGTTGTAGGAGAGGTTTAAGAATAAATTTAATTAAGTGTGCTGCCTACTGTCATATCTAAGAAGGATGGAAAGTCCTGTAAAGCGATTTGTTCCCTGGATGTCCTTGTCAGGAAAAGCTCTCTATATACCCAGTAGCTTCTATAAATGTTAATGTGACACGGAGCAGGGAGACAGAGGGCCATCTCATTTCAGCATAGGTTGCTGGGGGAAGTCTGTCCCTTGGTATGCGTGGGTGTGTGTGTGAGGGCCTCTGAGCATGCTGGATAAAGTATACTGCAGAGCAGCTTTGCCTTTTCATTGGGCTCTGGTGTGGGGAATCCCTCCTACTCCATGGATTTGGGGAAATTCCTAAATGCTGATGCATTTTCAGGTCTAAAATGGTAATGCCTTTGGAGTGAGGAGCAAAGCGCACATAGAGAATGTTTTGAAAAAGTGAAACAACCAATTCCTAGTGTGTCTTTTATTTGCTTGATAGAGCTGTGCAAGCATAATCTTGCTGTTGTCAAGGAATTTGGGATTCCACATAGTCCAGGGATTGCTCTTCATTTACCCGGGCTCCTCCTGCTCTAGTTATTTAGCATGCAGATGTAGTTTCATGATCCAGTAGGAGAATCTCCCCAGTTTCCACATATATCATGCAGTCAGTGAGGCAAATGGTAGTGGTAGCTGCTCCTGACAAACCTGGCAGTGCTTCTTCCAGCAGTTTCTAGTAACCTTGGTGTCTCTGCAGCAAGGTTAGTGGTTATGTATTTACTGAAGTTACATCTTTCTTTTTTGCTTCTCTCTCTGCCTCTATCTGTACCCCTACATCCCCTCCTGCCACCCCCTACACTTAGGTTTATAAACTTGTCTATGGTATGCTGGAACTAGACATGCATTATTAAAATACATTTTAGAGTTTTTAAAAATGTGCATAATAGAAATATATCTAAGTGTTTAAAACATTCTCTGGGCCCAGCCGGTGTGGCTCACTGGTTGAGTGTCGACCCATGCACCAAGAGGTCGCCGGTTCCATTCCCAGTCAGGGCACATGCCCAGGTTGTGGGCCCAATACCCAGTGGGGGGCATGCAGGAGGTGGTCAGTCGATATTTGCACTCATTGATGTTTCCATTTCTCTCTCTCCTTCTTCTTGTCTTTCTCTCTAAAATCAATAAAGAAAAAATACTTTTAAAAAATAAAAACATTCTCTGAGTGTCATAATTAGTGGCAGATGAAGGAAACAGAATATAAAATAGCCGGATATTTTGTACGAAGTCATGCTTATTGAGTAGACATTTATCTGACAAACTGAAGTGAGCTTCTTTTGTGTGTTGGCATATAGGCCAGAATTGCAATTTTATTCACTTTTTGGTATTTATGTAAAATTCTTCTGTTGATTTATTTCATAGAAATAAGGGCTCACTTTATCTCTGCCCCTTGTTTATAATAAGATCCTACAAGGGTACCAGTTTTCACCTTGGTTTAATTTGTAAGGAAATCATTATCATGTATGTGTAGCCACCTAATTTAGTGTTAGTTACCTAATAATAGAAATGGCTGAGAAGATAATCCCTTTGGAAAGGACATTTTTACAGAAATCAAAGTGTGTTTCTTAGCAACTTGTAATTAATAGGTGTTTATTGAAGATACACTCTGGGAATGTATTGAGCACTTTACAAATTCTGAAGAAGAATATATCCTTGTCTACAAGATGCTTTCACCAATCTGAGGAGACGAAAGTTGTCCATGGTACAGTAAGCGAATAAGACTGTATTAAATAAGGTACAAAAAAGGAACTTTAATGCAGTAAAAGATCAAGAATAGAATGATACATAATGGACTGATTTGCCCCTGAGATAATTTTATTAGACATCAGATTGGTGCTCACAGATGTAGTTCTGGATGACTGTGGAGTTATGGCTAGTTTAAAAAAATAGATCCATATCCTGCCTTTGAAAACATTGACATTTAGTGAGCAGCCACTGCTTTTGCTACCTAAAAAAATGAGTCACATATGGTAGGCAGAGATGAGTTTTTAGAATCAGATCCATCCCATTTTAAATCCTAACTGTGTCGGCTCTTTCTATTACCTTAATAATGTAATATAAAATGATTTTAATATTAAGCTAAATAAAACATAATTTAAAAGATATGCCTGTTGGAGATTCCAAAATGGCAGTGGAGTGAACGGAAGCTACACAGACCATCTCCCAGAACTAAACTGGAATTACAACTATAACACAGACGAATCGACGGGAAAAACCAACAGAAAGCAACTTGCGAGGACCATATAACCAGAGACACTAACTCGATCCTGGTAGGATTGCGCAGGCGCGAGACGGGGGCTGGGAGCCCACAGTCAGCAGCTCGGCAGCGGCCTCAGCTGGGAGCGACGCCCTCGGGTTACACTCCCAAGCGGCTCAACAGCGCAGAGCCGGGTCAGAGGCTAAAAAAGTCACAGCCACTCACCTTGGGCTCCGGCAGACGGAGGGCAGACTGGTCTAGAACTGTGTCGGGACACTCGGGATTTGGACGGCTCTCAGACCTTTTGCTGAGTTGCTGCCAGGCAGAACGGAGGCCATATTGCTACCTCCCAGGGCTCTGGGGAGAGGCAGCAGCCCCTCCCTCGGAGATCCACCCCACCCTGTGGGCCACTGAAGTGCTGATTGAAGCTCATTAACAACCAGCATCTGCCCCACCCTCGTGAAATCCCTTTATGCTGAGCACCTGAGGGAGTTTTTCAATCAACTGACAACCCAAAACTCATCAAGTAACTTCGACTGCTAGCCTCCAGCCAAAAAGTTAGAGGATAATAGTACTGTTGCTGGGCTAGCAACTTTAACCAGGAAAGTAAGACTTGACAGTGGTGTTTAACGTGGGTCCTCCCTTGCTCATCTAAACCCAGGAGAGGGAGCCACAATCAGCAGAACACCAACACCCATAGGGAAAACATGACAGGCTGCAAAGCCCACTGTGATAGCCAAAATGGTGAAACACAGAAACAGAAGCCAAATGAAAGAGCAAGAGACCTCCACTGAAGATGAGATCAATGTGGAGCAGTTAGGCATGTTAACAGAGCTAGAATTCAGAGCCATGATGTTGAGGAAGCTCAACAACATGAGTAAGGACATAGAGATGCTAAAAATAAGCCAACTGGAAATTAAAAAACATCAAGAAGAGAAAAAAAATGACATATCAGAAATGAAAAACACATTGGGAGGTTTAAAAAGCAGAGTAGAGGAAGCTGAGGACTGGATAAGTGAATTAGAAGATAGGGTAGAAAAACCCAACCAATCAGAAAACCAAAAGGAAAAAAACGATTAAAAAACAGGAAGACAGCTTAAGAGAACTGTAGAACAACTGGAAATGTAATAATATTCGCATCATATGAGTCCCCGAAGAAGAAGAAAATAAGGAAGGGATAGAGAATATATTAAAAAAAATAGTGACAGAAAACTTCCCTAATTTGGTGAAGGAAGAAGGCATTCAAGTTCAAGAAGCACAGAGAGTCCCATGTAAGAAGAACCCTAACAGGCCCACACCAAGACACATAGTAATTAAAATGCCAAAAATTAAAGACAAAGAGAGAATCTCAAAAGCAGCAAGAGATAAGCAACAGATTACCTACAAAAGAAACCCCATAAGGCTCTCAGCTGACTTCTCACAAGAAACACTACAGGCCAGAAGGGATTGGCATGAAGTAATCAAGGTCATGAAAAACAAGGATCTGAATCCAGGAAAACTCTACCCAGCAAGGCTATCATTCAAAATAGAAGGTAAAATAAAGAGCTTCCCAGACAAAAAAAGCTAAGGGAATACATTAGCACCAAACCAGCACTGCAAGAAATGTTAAAAGGACTGCTGTAATTAGCAGGAGAATTGGGAAGAAAAATAGAACCACACTAAACAAAAATGGCAATAAATAAGTACATATCAATAATCACCTTAAATGTAAATGGATTGAATGCCCCCATAAAAAGACACAGAGTAGCTGATTGGATAAGAAAGCATGACTCCTCTATATGTTATTTACAAGAGACCCACCTCACAACAAAAGACTCACATAGGTTGAAAGTGAAGGGATGGAAAAAAATTTTCCAAGCAAATGGAAAGCAAAAAAAAATCTGGGGTAGCAATACTCATATCTGATAAAATAGATTTCATAATGAAGGCCATAACTAGAGACAAAGAAGGACACTACATAATATTGAAATAACCTATCCAATAGGAAGATATAACTTTGATAAACATATATGCACCCAATATAAGAGCAACAAAATATATTAAAAATCTTCTGGAGGACTTCAAAGGAGCAATCGATAGCAATACAATCATAGCAGGGGACTTCAACACCCCGTTGACAGCACTGGATAGATCCTCTAGACAAAAAATTAGCAAGGAAACAGAGACTCTAAATGCAGCACTAGATTTAATAGATATCTACAGAGAATTACACCCCAAAACTACAGAATACACATTCTTCTCAAGTGCACATGGGACATTCTCAAAGATAGACCACATGATAGGACACAAACTAAATCTCTACAAGTTCAAGAAGATTGAAATCATATCAAGCGTCTTCTCGGGTCACAATGGCCTGAAACTAGAAGTCAATTGCAACAAGAACATACAAAGACATTTGAACACATGGAGGCTAAATAGCATGTTATTAAACAATGAATGGGTTACCGAAAAGATCAAGGAAGAAGTTAAAAACTTCCTGGAAACCAATGAAAATGAACACACAACAACACAAAATCTATGGGATGCAGCGAAAGCAGTTCTGAGAGGGAAGTTCATAGCACTACAGGCCTACCTAAAGAAACAAGAAGAATTTCTAATTAACTGTCTAACCTCACAACTTAAAGAATAGAAAGCAAACAAAAAGAAAACCCCAGAGCAAGTAGAAGGAAGGAAATAGTAAAGGTCAGAGCAGAAATAAATGACATAGAGACAAAAAAAAAACAAAAACAAAAAATTCAAATGATCAATGAAACAAAGAGCTGGTTCTTTGAAAAGATAAACAAGATTGATGGACCCTTAGCTAGACTCACCAAGAAACAGAGAGAGAGAACCCAAATACACAAAATCAGAAATGAGAGAGGAGAAGTAACAACCGACACCACAGAAATACAAAAGATCGTTAACAGCTACTATGAACAACTATATGGCAACAAATTCGGCAATCTAAGAGAAATGGACAAATTTCTAGAAACACACAGTCTCCCAAAACGACCGGGAGGAGATAGAAAACTTGAACAGACCAATAACATCTAAGGAAATTGAAGAGGTAATCAAGACTCTTCCAGCAAACAAAAGCCCGTGCCCAGATGGCTTCACGCGAGAGTTTTACCGAACATTCAAAAAAGAACTAACACTCATTCTCCACAAACTATTTCAAAAAATTCAAGAATAAGGAAGACTTCCAAACACGTTCTATGACGCCAGCATAATTCTAATTCCACAACCTGAAAAAGACACAACAAAGGAAGAAACCTACAGGCCAATATCCCTGATGAACATAGACGCCAAAATCCTGAACAAAATACGAGCAAATTGAATCCAGCAATACATCAAAAAAATTATTCACCATGACCAAGTGGGATTCATTCCAGGGATGCAAGGCTGGTACAATACTCACAAATCAGTAAATGTGATACACCACATAAACAAAATGAAGAATAAAAATCACATGAGCATATCAATAGATGCTGAAAAAGCACTCGACAAAATCCAGCATTCATTTCTGATAAAAACACTCAGCAATGTGGGAGTAGAGGGATCATATCTCGACATTATAAATGCCATATATGAAAGACCTACAGCCAACATCATACTCAATGGGCAGAAACTAAAAACATTTCCATTAAGAACAGGAACCAGATAGGGATGTCCACTTTCACTACTCTTATTTAACATAGTACTGGAAGTCTTAGCCACAGCAATCAGATATGAGGAAAAAAATAAAAGGAATCCAAATTGGAAAGGAGGAAGTGAAACTGTCATTATTTGCAGACGACATGATATTATACATAGAAAACCCTACAGACTCCATCAAAAATCTACTAGACTTAATAAATGCATTTGGAAAAGTAGCCGGATACAAAATTAACGTCAAGAAGTCAACGGCATTCTTTTTTTTTTTTTTCCTCACCCGAGGACATTTTTCCATTTTTTGTTCAGATAGAGCGGGAGGGAGAGAGAGGAAGAGAGAGAGAGAGAAACATCGATGTGAAGGGACGCATCGAGTGGCTGCCACCCGCACGACAAACCAGGGCCGGGGACAAACTGCAACCGAGGTACGTGCCCTTAGTGGGAACCTAACCCGGGTCTCTCAGTACCGCAGGCCGACGCTCCAACCGCTGTGCCAAACCGGCCAGGGCGTCAACAGCATTCATATACACCAATGATGAACTCACAGAAAGAGAACTGAAAAAACCATCCCATTTACCATTGCGGCAAAAATATTAAGATACCTAGGAATAAACTTAACCAAAGAAGTAAAGGACCTACTTGCAGAACACTACAGGACATTGAAAAAAGAAATAGAGGAAGATATAAAAAAGTGGAAGCACATACCTTGTTCATGGATTGGAAGAATTAACATCATTAAAATGTCCATTCTATCCAAAGCAATCTATAGATTCAATGCAATCCCCATCAAAATACCAACGACATATTTCACAGAACTAGAACAAATATTCCAAAAGTTCATATGGAACCAAAAAAGTCCCCGAATTGCCACAGCAATTTTGAAAAAGAAGGACAAAGTAGGTGGGATCACAATACCAGATATCAGGTTATACTACAAAGCGACTGCAATCAAAACAGCCTGGTACTGGCACAAGAACAGGCATATAGACCAGTGGAACAGAACTGAAAACCTAGAAATGGACCCAAGGCAATATGCTCAATTAATATTTGACAAAGGTGTCAAGAGCATACAGTGAAGTAAAGACAGCCTCTTTAATAAATGGTGTTTGGAAAATTGGACAGCTACATGCAAAAAATGAAACTAGACCATCAACTTACACCATACACAAAAATAAACTCAAAATGGATAAAAGACTTAAATGTGACTCATGAATTTATAAAAATTCTAGAAGAAAATGTAGGCAACAAAATTTCAGACTTCATACGGAGCAGAATTTTCACTGATACATCACCTAAGGCAACAGAAACAAGGGGAAAAATGAACACATGGGACTACATCAAACTAAAAACCTTCTGCACAGCAAAAGAAAAAATAATCAAAATGGAAAGGCAACCCACTGTATGGGAGAACATCATTGCCAATGATATATCAGATAAGGGGTTAATTTCTAATATAGAGAGAGTGCTCATACAACTCAACAAAAGGAAGACAAAGAACCCAATTAAAAAATGGGCATTGGAGCTGAATAGACACCTCTCTAAACAGGACATACAAATGGCCAAGAGACGTATGAAGAAATAAATGCTCAACATCACTAATCATCAAAGAGATGCAAATTAAAACAACAATGAGGTATCACCTCACACCTGTCAGAATGGCTGCCATCAACAAATCATCAAACAACAAGTGTTGGCGAAGGTGTGGAGAAAAGGGGACTCTAATACACTGCTGGTGGGAATGCAGACTGGGGCAGCCACTATGGCAAACAATATGGTGTTACCTCAAAAAATTAAAAATTGAACTGCCATTTGACCAAGTTATCCTACTTCTAGGAATATTCCCTAAGAAGCCTGAAACACCAATCAGGAATAATACATGTACCCCCATGTTCATAGCAGCACTATTTACAATAGCTAAGATCTGGAAACAGCCCACGTGTCCATCAGTAGACGAATGGATAAAAAAGTTGTGGTACATATACACAATGGCGTACTATGGAGCTGTAAGAAAGAAAGATCTCTTATCCTTTGAAACGACATGGAGGGACCTGGAAAGCATTATCCTAAGTGAAATAAGCCAAGCAGAAAAAGACAAATACCACATGATCTCACTTATATACAGAATATAATGAACATAACAGTCTTAGGAATACAGTAGACCCAGAAACATGTACGTAGGGCACAGACTGACATCCCTCAGAAGAGGGAGTGGGGGGTGGGGGTGAGAAGAGATAAATTACAGAACCTATATGCATGTGTATATAACCAATAGACTTGGACAAGAAAGCCAGGGACAGGGTGGGGTGGTGGGGGGGTGCCAATTGAGTAAAAAAGGAGAAACATCTGTAACAAAAAAATAAATTAAAAAAAATAAAAATTAAAGATATGCCTGTTGCCCCTGCACCTTTTAATATAGCATGTCCTTCTGGACTCAGCTGGGGTCCCCCCCTCCAGGAAGCTTTCTCTGGCCACTTTGCCCACAATAATCTTGAGTCATTGAAAATTCAGTTTCTCTTGGTTATTTAAATTGTATTGTGTTTACTTCTCATTTGGCACTTAAGCATTGTTATAAATCTGCATATCTATTTTTATGATTGTACCATGCCTTGCTAATTAGATTGTCAGCTATTAACTGAGATGCACCTTATTTTGTACTTTTTTATTTTCCTCATGGCACCTTAGTGTTGCTCTGTACATAATATGCACAGAGTTGATACATTTTTCTTGAGGGAAGTGGCAACATCTGTCAGGAAACAAGGACAGATTCTATTCTGTATTCCAGTCTGTGGAGGGAGTTCTGGCCTATTCATTTAATAGGTGTCCAGCCATTACCCAAACAAGTAATTGTTCACTTTGAGTGTATGACTCTAGCTGGTTAAACAACGCAGTGGCTACTTTCCAGTGTAGTACTGAAATAATGGGATTGTGGTGAAAACGCATAGGTAGTAGTCCCTATGAATGGCTACACATACAAACTAGTGATAAGTAAAATTATGTAGTATATTCTATTTGGATATTTTATACCACATCTTTATTGCTAAGGGATGAGTAAAGGAGATGTCTTAAAACCATTTTATAACTTGCATTGTCACAGAGTTACACATCATGAGTAATTGACTCATGAGTGTTTGCTTGTTAGTTTATAACATCCTCTATTTAAACATTTTTTTTCTCTATTGCTTTTAGAGAGAGAAAGGAAGGGAGAGAGAGAGAAAGATAGATACATCAATGAGCTAGAACACTGGCTGCCTCCTGCACGCCTCCCACTGGGGATCGGACCCACAACCTGGGCATGTGCCCTGACCAGGAATTGAAATGGCGACTTCTTGGTGCATGGATTGATCCTCAACCACTGAGCCACACTGGCTGGGCTAACTTCCTCTATTTTAAAAGATACTGTAGATCAGGTAGTTTATTGGAATAAAAATCACATTTGCTAAGTAGAGACTAAGGAGAATAAGCCTTGGGTATGTCTGAATTCTCTGACAACAATCTAAAATAGAGTGTGATGTCTTAGCTTTAGTTTGGCTGTTTTCTTGAATCTCATTTCTTTCTCTAAGTGGAAAAAAATAAGACTGTGCTTAGAGTTCTTGAGTCTTGTAACTGGTCCATTTGTACCTGTTTAGAATGATTACTGTGTGTCTACTCCTTTAGGCTTATAAGGGATGGGTTTGGGATTAGAAGAGTAAAAATTAGAGGACAGGATAGTAACTTCTCAGTCTTTATCCTTTGTCCTCCCATTGACTATCTCTAAGTTCACATATGCTAAGGTACACAGTAGGTACCTTAAAACCTACCACCATCAAGTGAACAGAATTGACATATTCAGTGACTTGACCAGTTCTAAAATGGATTGAATAGCTGGAAATTTTGAAAACAGTTATGATACTTAAGAATATAATCTTAGCACAATAGGTAGTAAGATGTTCTAGATTTAAATAATATTTTGTAATTCAAGTTTTATTAGTAGTAGTGTGGGTACCAGTTAATATCTAATAGAGTAAAATGCCTAGAATTTAAGTGATTGCTGTTGCATATTAGCTATAATACAGCGTTCCTCAAAGGTCTGTGATATGTTTAGAACTACATTAGGTTTAGCTTCATGTCAAGTTAGTATAGGAACTTTTAAGAATTTATAATGCTAGTTCTATATAATTTTATAGTCTAATCATCTTGTTTTGTTTCATCTTTCTCTCTCTATGGAAGAATTGCTCCGTTTTCATACTAGTTCCGGGAAAAGTAAGATTGAACCATATTTGACACACAGGATTAGTTAGTTCTTCTCACGCCTTTCCCTCAAACGTAAGATTGATGAAGTTTATTTCCAGCATTTCTAGCTCTCCCTTTCTATTTCCATTCATCTTGGTTAAGTCCTGTTCCCTTGTCATCAAAATTTGCAACCCCAGAAAAGGAATGACTATCAATATATTAGTCTTTGTAACACTCCTGGGCTTTTGAAATTAGATTCATATTTCTAATGGCACATAAGTAGTTATTCTCTTTTAAAGGTCCCCTAAGTTACACAATAAAATACGGAACACTAGAAAAGAAATTTGAGAAATACCTAGCATGACCCGAAACCCTCAAAAGGATTCAATTCCTATTCTCACTACATGACCCACAAGCTGTTTCTGGTTACACACTTAGGATGTATCTACTGGTTTTGGTTCTGGTTTGGCTGTGGTTCTGGTTCGATTCAGGAGACTTCTTCTTTAAATAAAGAAGAAGTGTGTGGGAACCTATTCTGTGCCATGCATTGTCATAGTCTACTTAAACTCTAGATATATATACATCAGAATTCTGAACTCTGTGGATCTTTCTGAACCCTACAGCACTGCTGTCCTGATACCAGCATTTTGGTCTAGATCTAGTGTGTGTCTTTCATGTTGGAAAATTCAGCAAAAGAGAAGGGAGAAAAGATATTCCCTAAATCTGATATAAGTGAATGTTGGCTTTTTCTATACAAAAAGAAGGGAAATAACTTTTAGGCTAATTCCAGGTTTTTTTTACTTTCTGTGCTTTCTATCCTCCTTCTTCCTCCTGAAATTAGGTGGTATTTAAAGCTACACAGGAAGTTGTATTTGTTACATACATTCCAGAAGCCTAAACAAACATATAAAGATTGTTATGTGTAACAATCTGATACGATCTAAGGTGAATTGTATGGACTCTTTAGAAATTTTGGTATTAAAAAGAAAACTCTGCAAGATAATTCCAATCTGTTTTATTTTTTGAATTGTTATTTTGTAGATGAATGTAGATGGAGGTATAATATGCATAGAGTAGAAATATTTTTAATCCTCACCTGAGGATATTTTTCCTTTTATCTTCAGGTAGAGTGGAAGGGAGAGAGGGAGGAAGAGAGAGAGAGAGACAGAGAGGGGGGGGGGGGAGAGAGAGAGAGAAACATCTATGTGAGAGAGACACATTGATTGGTTGCCTCCCTCACAACCCCAACCAGGACTGGAGATAAACCACAACTGAGGCACATGCCCTTGGCCAGAATTGAACCCACAACTCTTTGGTCCATGGGCCAACACTCTAACTGCTGAGCCAAACTGGCCAGGGTGAAATATACATTTCTTATTAAATTGAATCTTTTTGTTGAATGAAATTACCCTGGGTATTCCTGGGATTCCCTGATGCTTATGTACTTATAGGTTGTATCTAGGAAAGCTATGGCTATATAATAAGAGCTGCTAGGCATGCTGTATGCCACTATGCTTAGAAAGCTTTGATTGCAGAAGTATTTTTGTGAATACCAGCACTTCAGTAGAAATGTAATCTCCTAGGATCTCACATCCATTATATATTTAAATCATAATGGTGCTTTTCATTTTGATTATAGAGAAATAAGAAACAAAGAAATATATTGTGATCTGACAAAGATAGACAGATCAGGTATTTTGGAAGCATTTCAAAATCTTGAAAGCCTTGCTCTATTGGTATATAATACTTAGTGGATATTCTTCAGTGATTGATTCTCCCTGGAAGGAATAGTATGCATGTGAAGTATTCTTTGGAGTCTTTGTAGATGGCCAGAGGGATCGCAAGAGTATGTTGTAGTCTTCCCTTATTCAGTTTCACTTTCAGAGGTTTCAGTAACTGTGATCAACCAAAGTCCAAAAATATTAAATGGGAAGGTGGGTAGAGGGGATGAAAATGGGAGATATCTGTAATAGTGTCAGCAGTAGAAAAATTTTAAATTCCAGAAATAATTCATAAGTTTTAAATTGTGTGCTGTTCTGAATAGTGTGATAAAATGCACCATCCTGCCTGGGTCATGAGTCATCCCTTTGTCCAATGTATCCAAGCCGTATATGCTACCCTACCAGTCATTAGTCACTTAATAGCCATCTTGGTTATTAGATCAGTTGTCAAGGTATCAAATTACTTGTGTTTAAGTAACTTTTATTTTTAGTGTTATGATTGATCTACTTTATTTTTATGTATTGTTCATCTCTTACTGTGCCTAATTACTGAATTAAACTTTGTCATAGGTATGTATGTATGTATAGGAAAAAACATACTATATACAGGATTTGGTACTATCTTAGGTTTCAGGCAATAACTGGGGGTCTTGGAATGTATCCCTACCTCCAGGAATATTGACTCTGGATTGTCAAGTAAAAGTTGTTTTATAATCAGTATGCTTAAAGTAAAATGATTAAATTTTAGAAAATTTTCCATTAAGACTGCTAAAAATTGAAAAATGTGTTTGTGATAATCATGGTTATGTTCTTAAAATAATTTTATCTGAAATATTAAAATATTAGTGTATAACGTATAATTTCTAAGAGGTGCTTCAAAATAATGTTAGTGGGGGAAATGTGGTGTGGAACAGATGAAATATGATCAACTAAAAGTTGGTAATTGGTGAATCTGGGTGATGGATATATGTAGATTTATTGTACAGTATATTTGTATATATTTGTTTTCTTTTGTGGTAGGCAGCAAAAGTTATACTCAGAGATTGAATTTGTCTTTCCCAGCAATATATTTACCACAAGTTTGCTGTGAGAAAGACAATATCACAAGCCAATAGCATATAGGAAAGTATCTCTCTTTTTAAAAAACAAATTTTTACTAATTTTTTTTTTTAGAGAGAGAAGAAGGGAGACAGAAACATTGATTGGCTGCCTCCAGCACAACCCCCACTGGGGATCGAGCCCACAACTACAGGCCAATATTCCTGATAAATATAGATGCCAAAATACTTAACAAAACATTAGCAAATTGGATCCAGCAATACATCAAAAAAATTATTCACCATGACCAAAGGGGATTCATCCCAGGGATGCAGGGCTGGTGCAATATTCACAAATCAATAAATGTGATACACCACATAAACAAAATGCAAGATAAAAATCATATAATCATATCAATAGACACTGAAAAAGCATTTGACAAAATCCAGCACCCATTTCTGATATGCTCAGCAATGTGGGAATAGCGGGATCATATCTCAACATAATAAAGACCATATATGAAAAACCTACAGCCAACATCATACTCAATGGGGAAAAACTAAAAGCATTTCCCTAAAAACAGGAACAAGACAGGGATACCCACTTTCACCACTATTATTTAACACAGTACTGGAAATATTAGCCACAGCAATTAGACATGATAAAAAAACAAAAGGGATCCAAATTGGAAAGGAGAAAGTGAAACTGTCATTATTTGCAGATGATATGATATTGTACATAGAAAACCCCAAAGACTCCATCAAAAATCTACTAGATTTAATAAACAAGTTTGGCAAGGTAGCAGGATACAAAATTAACATCAAGAAATCAACGGTATTCTTATACACCGTCAATGAACTCACAGAAAGAGAAACTGAAAAAACAATCTCATTTACTATTGTGGCAAAAAAATTAAGATACTTAAAAATAAACTTAACCAAAGAAGTAAAGGACCTATTTGCAGAACACTACAGGACACTGGAAAAAGAAATAGAGGAAGATATAAAAAAGTGGAAGCATATAACTTGTTCATGGATTGGAAGAATTAACATTAAAATGTCCATACTACCTAAAGCAATCTATAGACTCAATGCATTTCCCATCAAAATACCAATGACATATTTCACAGAACTAGAACAAAAACTTCAAAAGTTTATATGGAACCAAAAATGATCCCAAATAGCCACAGCAATCTTGAAAAAGAAAAACAAAGTAGGAGGGATCACAATACTGGATATCAGCTTATACTACAAAGCCACAGTAATCAAAACAGCCTGGTACTGGCACAAGAACAGGCATATAGATCATTGGAACAGAACAGAGAACCTGGAAATTGACCCAAGATATTATGCTTAATTAATTTTGACAAAGGTGGTAAGAGTATATAATGGAGTAAAGACAGCCTCTTTAATAAATGGTGTTGGGAAAATTGGACAGCTACATACAAAAAAATGAAACTAGACTATCGACTTACACCATACACAAGAATAAACTCAAATTGGATAAAAGACTTAAATATGACTCATGAAGCCATAAAAATCCTAGAAGAAATTGTAGGCAACAAAATTTCAGACATTACACGCAGCAGAATTATCACTGATACAATGCCTAAGGCAAGAGAAACAATTGAAAAAATTAATACGTGGGACCACATCAAACTAAAAATCTTCTGCAAAAGAAACAAGCATCAAAATGGAAAGGCAACCCACTATATGGGAGAGCATAATTGACAATAATACATCAGATAAGGGGTTAATTTCCAAAATATGTAGAGTACTCATACAACTCAACAAAAGGAAGACAAAGAACCCAATTAAAAAATGGGCAGAGGACCTAAATAGACACCTCTCCAAAAAGGACATACAAATGGCCAAGAGACATATGACAAAACGCTAAACATCACTAATCATCAGAAAGATGCAAATTAAAACAACTATGAGGTATCACCTCACACCTGCCAAAATGTCTGCCATCAACAAATCATCAAACAAAAAGTGCTTGTGAGGATGTGGAGAAAAGGGGACTCTAGTACACTGCTGGTGGGAATGCAGACTGGTGCAGCCAGTATGGAAAACAATATGGTGTTTCATCAAAAAATTAAAAAATGAACTGCCATTTGACCCAGTGATCCCATTTCTAGGAATATATCCTTAGAAGCCTGAAACACCAATCAGAAAGAATATATGTACCCCTATGTTCATAGCAGCAATATTTACAATTGCTAAGATCTGGAAACAGCCCAAATGTCCATCAATAAATGAGTGGATAAAAAAGCTATGGTACATATACACAATGGAACACTATGCAGCTGTAAGAAAGAAAGATCTCTTATCCTTTGAGACAACATGGAGGGACCTGGAGAGTATTATGTGAAGCAAAATAAGCCAATCAGAGAAAGGCAAATACTACATAATCTCACTTATTTTTGGAATATAATGAACAGGAAAAGCTGATGAACAAAATAGACCCAGAAACATACAAAGGAATACAGTTCAAACTTACAAATTTCGGAGGGTGGGTGGGTGATGAGATAAACCATAGAACTTATATGCATGTATGCGTAACCAAAGGACATAAACAACAAAGCTTGGGCGGGGTGGGGGTGCGGGATAGGGAGAAGGGTGTCCGGGGGGGAAAAAGGAGAAACATCTGTAACAAAAATAAATCAATAACATAAAATACAATCCCACTCCCCCCAAAGAGAACCTGGTTTTAAAACTTTATGATTACTTTGTTTATCCAGAAAAACTTTCACATGATCTTCTTTACTGGATCTCACCTGGCATCATAACAAAAACAGTTGTTATAGTATACTAGGTAATTTTCAAGCTATTTTCCTGAAGTACTGCTGTCTATAGAGAGTGAAAGTATACCCCTCAGGATCATAGGGTAATTCTTGGCAAACATGAAATTTATTTGAAATCCTATGTTCTACATTTGATGCTTGCATATATTTTTATTCTATTATGTACTAAATATATCTGTTGGAGGTGGAAGGAATAGCACCAGGTGTTAGACCAGTGGGGTCAGACTGTACCTGGGTTCAGCAACCTCAGTACTTGAGTTCTGGCTAGGAAAGAATTCAGAGCCATGACTCCAACTATAAGATAAAATTTATTTGAAAAATCACAGAGGTAAAAGAACTAATTTGTAGAATAAATAAGCTCAAGAAATAAATTAATAGAGGTAAAGGACAGGCCCTTTGAGCTTAGAAGTGAAAAAGTAAAGTTGATGTGCCTTGGGGGAGGGAGAACAGAAAGTGAAAGGAAAAGGCACTGGGGTACTCCTGGAAGGGAGAGTACATTGGGTCCTCTGTGCTAAGGATTTTAAGGGTGGAGATTTTAGAGGAGGTCCCAAAGGAAAATCTCTATAGAATATTCAGCAGTTTTCCAGGCATTTCCTTTCAGGGTCAGGTCTCAATTAATTGATTGGCACCAGGGCAGGGGGTCGCTATCCAATATAGTTGGTCCTGAGGTTAGCTATGGGGTCACCATTCTGGTTTTGCTGCTTTTCTGGGCCTGGTGCTGAAATACAACTGCGGCCCACATGTTATCTCTAGGGAAGAAAGTTTGGGGGCCCAAACTGCATGACCAGCGAAATGCTAGGGGAGGAAAGATCCCCCTAGGGGCGAGGTCCCACCCTCGATTGTTCTTTGCTAGCCATCCAGGGCTTTCCACCCTGGTGACCTTTTGTACCTGGCCCATAGTCCTTGCTCTGATCATGTCTGCCTAACTGCCTACTACATATGTATTTATTATAATATTAAAATGCTACCATAACTCTAAGAAAAAAACACTCCAGGGAGTTGTCCCAGTTTTCTCCTCTAACACCAAGTAACAACATATGGACACAGTGTTATTTATTCATCCCTCAATTCCATCACAGCTCCTGATTACTAGAAATGCTGGCTTCTGATGAGGTAGCTATGATGTAGTATCTGTTTCTTTATAATAAAAGATGCTATGCATAGATATTCATGATTGTTATATCTTTGTGGTGAATAACTCTTCGTGGGCGACCTTAGATAGCTCTTTGCAGTTGTGTGATCTTGTACATGTTCTCTAACCTCTATGAGCTTTAGTTTGACAGTACAACAGTGTTAACATAATTAATATATTGAGGTTTAAAAGTTTTTATTGTTATTTTTCTTTAATTACAAAAATCCTATTCAGTGATGCAATTTGAACAATACAGAAATACATAAAGGAGAAAAGAAAACTACTCAATGTGGCATTATTTTTTACTAAACTAAATGTGTAAAGGGGACAAATACCCATTATTCTAGAACCCGAAAGTAACCACTATATTTTTATTATATCCTCTCCAAGTTTTTTGTGTGCATTTAACATATTTTTAATTTTTAGCCCTGGCCGGTTTGGCTCAGCGGTTGGAGCGTCGGCCTGTGGTACAGAGAGACCCGGGTTCGGTTCCCGCTAAGGGCGCGTACCTCGGTTGCAGTTTGTCCCCGGCCCTGGTTGGTCATGCGGGTGGCAGCCACTTCACATCGATGTTTTTCTCTCTCTCAATTCCTCTCTCTCCCTCCCGCTCTATCTGACCAAAAAATGGAAAAATGTCCTCGAGTGAGGATAAAAAAATATATATTTATTTTTTTAATTTTTAGAAAAAATTTTCTTATTAGACTTTGTATGTCAGTCAGATAATATAGAAGTGTTATAGAGTGAAAAGCAAATATCTTCTCTCCTTAGAGATAAAACCATTAACAGTTTGATATAGATTCTTTCAAACTCTTCTCTACACATGTACAATTGTGAGGATATCTTTTACATACAAATATAGAATAATACTGTATATTTTAACACAAATATAAAATCATACTGTATTTAATTTTTTTAATAACTTATTTTTTGTATCTAAGATCTCTAGATACAAATTCTTTTCACAGATATATGTGTGGATTAACTTCATTCTTTTTAACAGCCATGTAGTATTTCATTGGATTGATATACCATAATTTATTTAGATTGTTTTCAAATATTCAACAAAATAAATAGTGCTAAAGTGAACAATTATTCAATCAATAAATATTTAATGAGCACCCTCTGTGTGCCAAGCACGTTTTTGGTTTTGAAAATGCAAGTTTCTCCAGTGAATACTCCTATCTTTGTATATTTGTGACAAGTCAATACAGAAAAATTGTGAAGTACAATTGTTGGGGCAAACATGTTAGATACTGCTAAATCTCTTTAATTTGATTTTTTTTTTTTTTTATCCTCACCCGAGGACATTTTTCCATTTTTTGTACAGATAGAGTGGGAGGGAGAGAGGGGAAGAGAGAGAGGGAAACATCGATGTGAAAGGGACACATCGAGTGGCTGCCACCCGCACGACCCAACCAGGGCCAGGGACAAACTGCAACCGAGGTACATGCCCTTAGCGGGAACCGAACCCAGGTCTCTCCGGACCTCAGGCCAACGCTCTAACTGCTGAGCCAAACTGGCCAGGGCTAATTTGATTTTTTTTTAAAAGCAATTCATTTTGTTGTTTTTTTATCCTCACCTAAGGACATTTTTCCTTTTTTTTTTTAATCCTCACCTGAGGACATTTTTCCATTTTTTTTTTTTGTTCAGATAGAGTGGGAGGGGGAGAGAGAGACAGAAAGAGACAGAGAAACATCGACATGAAAGAAACACATCGAGTGGCTACCTTCCACACAAACCAGCCAGGGACAAACTGCAACCGAGGTACGTGCCCTCAGTGGGAACCAAACCTGGGTCTCTCTGGACCGAAGGCTGATGCTCTAACTGCTGAGCGAAACAGGCCAGAGCTCATTTTATTGTTTATAATAATTGTCATTATTATTAGGATTGAACATTTTTTCTGATTATTGGCCACTTGTATTTCTGATTTTATGAATTGCCTATTTATATCTTGAATTTAAATAATATATTATAAATGACTAATAAATTTCTTTGAAATATATTAGACTTTAATATTTGGTTAGATCATAGATTTTTTTTTTTTTTAATTAATTTTTGTTAGAGATGTTTCTCCTTTTCCCCCCACTGATTCTCCCCTCCACCTCCCTCCCTGCCCTTTCCCCCGTTTGTTGTCCACATCCACTGTTCATGCATACATGCATATAAGTTCTGTAGTTTATCTCTCCCCAACCACCTCCTCTTCTGGGGATTGTTAGTCTGTACCCCACTTCCACGTCTCTGGAACTGCGTCATTCATCAGACTGTTATGTTCATTATATTCCACAAATAAGTGAGATCATATGAAACTTATCTTTCTCTGTTTGGCTTGTTTCACTTAGGATGATACTTTCCAGGTCCCTCCATGTAGTCTCAAAGGATAAGAGATCTTTCTTACTTATAGCTGTGTAGTACTCCATTGTGTATATGTACTACTGCTTTTTTATCCATTTGTCTACTGCTGAACACTTGGGTTGTTTCCAGATCTTAGCTATTGTAATAGTGCTACTATGAACATGGGGGTACATGTATTCTTCCTGATTGGTGTTTCAGGCTTCTTAGGGTATATTCCTAGAAGTAGGATCACTGGGTCAAATGGCAGTTCAATTTTTAATTTTTTGAGGTAACACCAGATTGTTTTGCATAGTGGCTGCACCAGTCTGCATTCCCACCAGCAGTGTATTAGAGTCCCCTTTTCTCCACACCCTTGCCAACACTTGTTGTTTGATGATTTTTTGATGGCGGCCATTCTGACAGGTGTGAGGTGATACCTCATTGTTGTGTTACTTTGCATGTCTCTGATGGTTAGTGATGATGAGCATTTCTTCATATGACTCTTATCCATTTGTATGTCCTGTTTGGAGAGGTGTCTGTTTAGTTCCTCAGCCCATTTTTTAATTGGGTTCTTTGTCTTCCTTTTGTGGAGTTGTATGAGCACTCTGTATGTATTGGAAATTAACCCCTTATCTGATATATCATTGGCAATTATGCTCTCCCATACAGTGGGTTGCCTTTCCGTTTTGATGATTGTATATTTTGCTGTGCAGAAGCTTTTGAGTTTGATGTAGTCCCATGTGTTCATTTTCTCCTTTGTTTCTATTGCCTTAGGTGATGCGTCAGTGAAAATTCTGCTGCGTGTGATGTCTGAAATTTTGTTGCCTACAATTTCTTCTAGGATTTTTATGGCTTCATGAGTCACATTTAAGTCTTTTATCCATTTTGAGTTTATTCTTGTGTATGGTGTAAGTTGATGGTCTAGTTTAATTTTTCTGCAAGTAGCTGTCCAGTTTTCCCAGCACTATTTATTAAAGAAACTGTCCTTACTCCACTGTATGCTCTTGCCACCTTTGTCAAATATTAATTGAGCCTATTGCCTTGGGTTCATTTCTGGGTTCTCTGTTCTGTTCCACTGATCTATATGCCTGTTCTTGGGTCAGTACCAGGCTGTTTTGATTACAGTGGCTTTGTAGTATAACCTGAAATCTGGAAATGTGATCCCTCCAACTTTGTTCTTCTTTTTTTAGATTGCTGTGGCTATTCGAGGTCTTTTTTGGTTCCATATCAACTTTTGAAGTACTTGTTCTAATTCTGTGAAATATGCCGTTGGTATTTTGATGGGGATGGCATTGAATCTATAGATTGCTTTGGGTAATATGGACATTTTAATGATGTTAATTCTTCTAATCCATGAACAGGGTATGTGCTTCCACTTTTTTATATCTTCCTCTATTTCTTTTTTCAATGACCTGTAGTTTTCTGCGAATAGGTCCTTTATTTCTTTGGTTAAGTTTATTCCTAGGTATCTTAATTTTTTTTTTTGCCACAATGGTAAATGGGATTGTTTTCTTAGTTTCTCTTTCTGTGAGTTCATCATTGGTGTATAAGAATGCCATCAATTTTTTGATGTTAATTTTGTATCCTGCTACTTTTCCAAATTCATTTATTAAGTCTAGTAAATTTTTGATGGAGTCTTTGGGTTTTTCTATGTATAGTATCATGTCATCTGCAAATAATGACAGTTTCACTTCCTCCTTTCCAATTTGGATGCCTTTTATTTTTTCTTCCTGTCTGATTGCTGTGGCTAAGACTTCCAGTACTATGTTAAATAAGAGTGGCGAAAGTGGGCATCCTTGCCTTGTTCCTGTTCTTAAGGAAAATGCTTTTAATGTTTGCCCATTGAGTGTGATGTTGGCTGTAGATCTTTCATATATGGCCTTTATTATGTCAAGATATGTTCCCTCTATTCCCACATTGCTGAGCATTTTTATTCAGAAATGGATGCTGGATTTTGTCAAAGGCTTTTTCGGCATCTATTGATATGATCATGTGGATTTTATTCTTCATTTTATTTATGTGGTGTATCACATTTATTGATTTGCGAATATTGTACCAGCCTTGCATCCCTGGAATGAATCCCACTTGGTCATGGTGGATAATTTTTTTGGTGTATTGCTGGATCCGATTTGCTAATATTTTGTTCAGGATTTTGGCGCCTATGTTCATCAGGGATATTGGCCTGTAGTTTTCTTTCTTTGTAGTGTCTTTTTCTGGTTTTGGGATTAGAATTATGCTGGCCTCATAAAACGAGTTTGGAAGTCTTCCTTCTTCTTGACTTTTTTGAAATAGTTTGAGGAGAATGGGTGTTAGTTCTTCTTTGATTGTTTGGTAAACTCCCCCATGAAGCCATCTGGGCCTGGGCTTTTGTTTTCTGGGAGAGTCTTGATTACATCTTCAATTTCTTCTGTTGTTATTGGTCTGTTCAAGTTTTCTATCTCTTTCTGGTCCAGTTTTGGGAGACTATGTGTTTCTAGAAATTTGTCCATTTTGCTTAGATTGTTAAATTTGTTGCCATATAATTGTGCATAGTAGTTGTTAATGATCTTTTGTATTTCTGTGGTGTCAGTTGTTACTTTTCCTTTTTCATTCTGATTTTGTGTATTTGGGTTCTCTCTCTTTGTTTCTTGGTGAGTCTACCTAAGGGTCCATCAATCTTCTTTATCTTCTCGAAAAACCAGCTCTTTGTTTCATTGATCCTTTGAATTGTTTTTTTTTTTGGTCTCTATGTCATTTATTTCTGCTCTGATCTTTACTATTTCCTTCCTTCTAATTGCTCTGGGGTTTTCTTTGTGTTTGCTTTCTAGTTCTTTAAGTTCTGAGGTTAGATAGTCTATTAGAGATTTTTCTTGTTTCTTGAGGTAGCCCTGACGTGCTATGAACTTCCCTCTCAGACTGCTTTCGCTGCATTCCGTAGATTTTGTGTTGTTGTGTCTTCATTTTTATTGGTTTCCAGGAAGTTTTTAATTTCTTCCTTGATCTCCTCGGTAACCCATTCATTGTTTAATAACATGCTATTTAGCCTCCATGTGTTGAAATGTCTGTGCATGTTCTTGCAATTGATTTCTAGTTTCATGCCATTGTGATCTGAGAAGATGCTTGATATAATTTCAATCTTCTTAAACTTGTAGAGACTTAGTTTGTGCCCTAACATGTGGTCTATCTTTGAGAATGTCCCATGTGCACTTGAGAAGAATGTGTATTCTGTAGTTTCGGGGTGTAATTCTCTGTAGATATCTATTAAATCCATTTGGTCTAGTGCTTCATTTAGAGTCTCTGTTTCCTTGCTAATTTTTTGTCTAGAGGATCTATTCAGTGATGTCAGCAGGGTGTTGAAGTCCCCTTCTATGATTGTATTGCTATCGATTTCTCCTTTGAAGTCCTCCAGAAGATTTTTAATATATTTTGGTGCTCCTATATTGGGTGCATATATGTTTATCAAGGTTATATCTTCCTGTTGGATAGATCCTTTCAATATTATGTAGTGGCCTTCTTTGTCTCCAGTTATGGCCTTCATTTTGAAACCTATTTTATCAGATATGAGTATTGCTACTCTAGCTTTTTTTTGCTTTCCATTTGCTTGGATGATTTTTTTTCCATCCTTTCACTTTCAACCTATGTGAGTCTTTTGTTGTGAGGTGTGTCTCTTGTAAACAACATATAGATGAGCCATGCTTTCTTATCCAATCAGCTACTCTGTGTCTTTTTATGGGAGCATTCATCCATTTACATTTAAGGTGATCATTGATACATATTTATTGCCATTTTTGTGTAGTGTGGTTCTATTTTTCTTCCCATTTCTCCTGCTAATTACAGCAGTCCTTTTAACATTTCTTGTAGTGCTGGTTTGGTGCTCATGTATTTCCTTAGCCTTTTTTTTGTCTGGGAAGCTCTTTATTTGACCTTCCATTTTGAATGATAGCCTTGCTTGGTAGAGTAGTCTTCGGTTCAGATCTTTGTTTTTCATGACCCTGATTACTTCATGCCATTCCCTTCTGGCCTGTAGTATTTCTTGTGAGAAGTCAGCTGAGAGCCTTATGGGGTTTCCTTTGTAGGTATCCTGTTGCTTATCTCTTGCTGCTTTTAGGATTCTCTCTTTGTCTTTAATTTTTGGCATTTTAATTACTATGTGTCTTGGTGTGGGTCTGTTAGGGTTCTTCTAACATGGGACTCTCTGTGCTTCTTGAACTTGAATGCCTTCTTCCTTCACCAAATTAGGGAAGTTTTCTGTCACTATTTTTTTGAATATATTCTCTAACCCTTGCTCATTTTCTTCTTCTTCAGGGCCTCCTATGATGCGAATATTATTACATTTCCAGTTGTCCCCCAGTTCTCTTAAGCTGTCTTCCTGTTTTTTAATCGTTTTTTTCTTTTGGTTTTTTGATTGGTTGAGTTTTTCTACCCTGTCTTCTAATTCACTGATCCGGTCCTCAGCTTCCTCTACTCTGATTTTTAGACCTTCCAATGTGTTTTTTATTTCTGATATGTCATTCTTCGTTTATTCTTGGTGGTTTTTAGTTTCCCACTGTTTGATTTTCAACATTTCTATGTGTTTACTCATGGTGCTCATGTACTTACACATGCTATTGAGCTTCCTCAACATCATGGCTCTGAATTTTAGTTCTGTTAACTTGCTTAACTGCACCTTATTTATCTCATCTTTCGTAGAGGTCTCTTGTTCTTACATTTGGCTTTTGTTTCTGTTTTTCACCATTTTGGCTATCACAGTTGGCTTCGGAGTCTGCCAAATTTTCCCTGTGGGTGTTGGTGTTCTGCTGTTTGTGGCTCCCTCTCCTGGGTTTGGAGTAGGCAGGGAGGACCCACTTTAAAGACCACTGTCAATTCTTAGCTTTTCTGGTTAGTGTTGCTAGCCCAGGTAATGGTAGTTATCCTCCAGCTCTTTTTTCCTGGAGGGTATTAGTATGGGTCACCTGAAGAACCTTGGTTTCTGAGTTGCCTGAAAAACTCTCTCTGGTGCTCAGTGTAAGAGGATTTCCTGAGGGTTGGGCAGCTACTGGTTGTTAATTGGCCTCAATTAGCATTTTAATGGCCACTAGGTGGGGTTGAATCTCTGAGGGAGGGGCCGCCGCCTCTCCCCAGGGCCCTGGGAAGGAGTAAGATGACCACAGTCCTGTGTGGCTGCACTCAGCAAATGCTCTGAGCACCCTTCAAAACCCGGGTGTCCCCACACAGTTCCAGTCCAGTCTGCCTTCTCTCTGCCGGAGCCCAAGGTGAGTGGCTGCTGCCAATTTAACCTCTGTGCGTACTCTGCGTCGTGGAGCTGCCTGGGACTTTCAACCCGAGGGCGCTGCTCCCAGCTAAGGGTGGCTGCGGCTGTTGCACCAGCCGAGAGCGTAGCACTCAGCCGTAGCCACAGGACTCAGCCGCGGTCGCAGCAGCTTCCAGCAGGGTCCCCTTGTCCCAGCTAGTTCATGTGGCACCAGCCGAGGGCTTAGCACCCAGCCGAGGCAGCCGAGTTCACAGGACTCAGCTGCGGTCGCAGCCGAAGCGGCAGAAGCTTCCCGCTGAGTCCCCTGGTCCCAGCGGTGTCCGCTGGTCCCAGCCCAGGCTACTGTGGACCGTGGGCTCCCAACCCCCTCCTGCGTCCTCGCAAGCCTACCAGGATTGAGTTGGTGTTCCTGGTTATGTGGTCCTCCAAGGTGTCTTTCGGTTGCCCCTTCCTGACGATTTGTCTTTATTTTCGTTGCAAATCCTGTTTGGTCCCGGGAGATGGTCTATGTAGCTTCCATTCACTCTGCCGCAATTTTTTCCATGGTTTCTTTTATTAATAATTTTTTTCTAATCAATCTGACAAATAATGCAAAAAGATGGAAAAACCTCTTATTCATGTATCAACAAGTCAAGATTTATTTACTGAATGACATAATGAGTCCATATAGCTACCCTGTCTTAAAATTACAATCTCTGGGTTATTCTCTTCATTTGAAAGCCTAAAAATCACTGATAGCAAAGGCAAACATCCTCTAACAGAATGCTGAATAAAAGAGAAAGTTATACTTTCCTAAAGAAATCTTTAAATTGTGTTTTGATAATTTTTTAAACCTTGCCGGCATGCATTAAATTGTTTTGTTTTTCTTTTAGTATGTATCTGAGAAGAGTTTTTTATTTTTATTTTATTTATTTATTTTTGTTACAGATGTTTCTCCTTTTTTGCCCATTGAAACCCTCCTCCCCATCCCCCCAACCCCATCCCCAGCTTTGTTGTCCATGTCCCTCGGTTATGCGTACATGCACATAAGTTCTGTGGTTTATCTCTTCCCTCCCTCCCCAAATTGTTTCTTTTTCCCCCATTTTGTTTACCTTTATTGTTGAATGTATTACAGATGTTCCTCATTTTTCCTCCATTGACCCCCTCCTCCCCACTCCCACCCCCCTCCGGTCTTTTCCCACACTGTTGTCTGTGTCCATTGGTTATGCATATAAGTTCTTTGTTTTATTGCTTCCCTTCCCCCAACCCCCTTCCCTTTCAGGTTTGTCAGTCTAGCAACCAATTTGTTCTTCTTAATCCCTTCACCTTTTTCACCCATTTTCCCGACCTCCCTCCCATCTGGCAACCAACAAAATGTTCTCTATATCTATGAGAATGTCTCTGTTCTTCTTGTTCATTTTGTTTGTAGATTCCATTGTCGATAGATATATATTCATTGCCATTTTTTTGTTGTTCATATATTTTATTTTTTCTTCAAAAAGATCCTTCAACATTTCATATAATAATGTTTTTGTGGTGATGAACTCCTTTAACTTTTTCTTGTCTGGGAAAGTCTTTATATGGCCATCGATTCTAAATGACAGCTCTGCTGGATAGAGTAATCTTGGTTGTAGGTTCTTGCTTTTCATCACTCTGAATATTTCTTGCCACTCCCTTCTGGCCTGCAAAGTTTCTTTTGAGAAATCAGCTGACAGTTTAATGGGAACTCCCTTGTAGGTAACTAACTGCTTTTCTCTTGCTGCTTTTAAGATTCTCTCTTTGTCTTGAACCTTTTGCATTTTGATGATGATGTGTCTTGGTGTAGGCATCTTGAGGTTCATCTTACTTGGGACTCTCTGTGCTTCCTGGACTTGTATGTTTGTCTCCTTCACCAAGTTAGGGAATTTTTCTGCCATTATTATTTCAAATAGGTTTTCGATTTCTTGTTCTCTCTCTTCTCCTTCTGGCACCCCTATGATGCGAATGTTGGCACGCTTGAAGTTGTCCCAGAGGCTCCTTACACTATCCTTATTTTTTGGATTCTTTTTTCTTTTTGCTGTTCTGATTGGGTGTTTTTTGCTTCCTGATATTCCTAATCAATGGTTTGCTTCTTGGCTTTACCTACTCTACTATTGAATCTGTGTAAGGAGGCACTATTTCAGTTAGTGCCTCCTTCATTTCTGACTGTGCATCCTTCTTTTCTGACTGGTCCTTTTTTATGCTCTTGAGGCCCTCACTAAGTTAGTGAGCATCCTAATAAGCAGTATTTCGAACCTAGCATCTGTTAGTTTGCTTAACTCCATTTCGCTTAGTTCTTTTCCTGGGGTTTTATTCTGTTCTTTCATTTGGGACCTGTTCCTTTGTCTACTCATTTTGGCTGCCTCCCTGTGTTTGTTTCTATGTATTACTTAAAGAGAGGTATGGGGCTAGCTGAGGCCAGATGCTGCTTGTTTGAAAGAAGTTAGGAAAACCTGAAGCAGGATCCAAGACAGGCCAATTCTATGGTGAAGCAACTGGCAACAGCTTGGGTAGGCCTGAGGGTTGGGTGCGGCGGGGGCCTCAGGGAATCACCGGGGCTGGGCAACCAGTATGAGCCAGGTTGCTAGAGTCCCAGATATGGTGGCTGTGTGCTGCCCCAGGGAAGGGCTCACCAAAGGATCAAAGGCCTCTGACATCACGTTTGTCCCAGAGAAAGCCCCCTCTCCAGCCCTCGCTCCAGTGCCTAACAGCTCAGTTCTTCCCTTTATGTCTCTGGTGCCCCTCCAGCTGCCTCCCCTCCAAGCTTAGAGGGAGAGAGTGTAAGTCCATGCGTGGGCCCTTTAAGAGGAGCTACCTGGGCTCCAGCCACCTCAGCCTCCCTGAGCCTCAGTTCCCACTGGTTTTTGTAGCCAGAAGTTATGGGGACTTCTCTTCCTGGCATCACAACCCTGAGCAAGGTGCTTGGTGTGGGACGGGGACGCCTCAGTCCTCAGGGAGGACCTTCCCAGGTGTCCTCCTGATTTTTATTCCCCACACCTGGTTGTGGGAACAGCCCATCTGCCTCTGCCCCTCCTACCAGTCTGGATGTGGCTGCTTCTTTAATTCCGTAGTTGTGGGACTTCCATTCAGCTCAATTTCAGTTGGTTTTGAATGATGGTAGTTTAGTTGTGACTTTGATGTGATTGTGGCCATCTTGACTGGAAGTCTCTTCAATCCCATATTGTTTTAATTGAAATATAATTTACATTAAAAAAAATAAATATAATTTAATCCAATTTAGTGCGCAAGTCTTAGGTGTTTAATTATTTTTAAAACTGTTTCAGTGAAAAGAAAAACCAAAATGTTTACCATATTATCATTATTAACTTGGGGAGATGGAGAATATTAGAAATCCTATTTGTAGTGCTTTGAAAACTTTGAAAATATATAGTTCTTTTAGTTTATGATACAATATCACCTATTAAGCTAGGTATTATTGGTAATTATAGAAATTTAAAACGCTTTATTTATTTATTTTTTAATTAATTAATTTTTGTTACCGAATTTTCTCCTTTTCCTTCCACTGATTTCCCACTCCCTCCTTCCCCACCCTGTCCCCAGGTTTGTTGTCCATGTCCATTGTTCATGCATACATGCATATAAATTCTGTGGTTTATCTCTCCCCCACCACCCTTTCCTCTGGGGATTGTCAGTCTGTACCCCACTTCCACGTCTCTGGAACTACCCCATTCCACAGACTGTTACGTTCATTATATTCCACAAATAAGTGAGCTCATATGATACTTGTCTTTCACTGCTTTGCTTGTTTCACTTAGGACAGTACTTTCCAGGTCCCTCCATGCCGTCTGAAAGGACAAGAGATCTTTCTTTCTTACAGCTGCATAGTACTCCATTGTGTATATGTACCACAGCTTTGTTATACATTCATCTACTGATGGACACTGGGTCTGTTTCCAGATCTTAGCTATTGTAAATAGTGCTGCTACAAACATGGGGGTACATATATTCTTTCTGATTGGTGTTTCAGGCTTCTTAGGGTATATTCCTAGAAGTGGGATCACTGGGTCAAATGGCAGTTCAATTTATAATTTTTTGAGGTATCACCAGATTGTTTTCCACAGTGGCTGCACCAGTCTGCATTCCCACCAGCAGTGTACTAGAGTCCCTTTTTCTCCACACCCTCGCCAACACTTGTTGTTTGATGATTTGTTGATGGCGGCCATTCTGACAGGTGTGAGGTGATACCTCATTGTTGTTTTAATTTGCATGTCTCTGATGATTAGTGATGTTGAACATTTCTTCATATGTCTCTTAGCCATTTGTATGTCTTGTTTGGAGAGGTGTCTATTTAGGTCTTCTGCTCGTTTTTTAATTGGGTTCTTTGTTTTTCTTTTGTTGTGTTGTATGAGCACTCTATATATATTAGAAAGTAATCTTTTATCTGATATATCATTCGCAATTGTGCTCTCCCATACAGTGAGTTGCCTTTCCATTTTGATGATTGTATCTTTTGCTGTGCAGAAGCGTTTGAGTTTGATGTAGTCCCATGTGTTCATTTTTGCCTTTGTTTCTGTTGCCTTAGGTAATGTATCAGTGAAAATTCTGCTGCTATGATGTCTGAAATTCTGTTGCCTACAGTTTCTTCTAGGAATTTTATGGATTCATGAGTCACATTTAAGTCTTTTATCCACTTTGAGTTTATTCTTGTGTATGGTGTAAGTTGATGGTCTAGTTTTTTTTCTTGCATGTAGCTGTCCAATTTTCCCATTACCATTTATTAAAGAAGCTGTCTTTACTCCAGTGTATGCTCTTGCCACCTTTGTCAAATATTAATTGATCCCATTGCCTTGGGTTCATTTCTGGGTTCTCTGTTCTGTTCCACTGGTCTATATGCCTGTTCTTGTGCCAGTACTAGGCTGTTTTGATTACAGTGGCTTTGTAGTATAACCTGATATCTGGTATTGTGGTCCCACCTACTTTGTCCTTCTTTTTCAAAATTGCTGTGGCAATTCGGGGACTTTTTTGGTTCCATACGAACTTTTGAAGTATTTGTTCTAGTTCTGTGAAGTATGTCTTTGGTATTTTGATGGGGATTGCATTGAATCTGTAGATTCCTTTGGGTAGTATGGACATTTTAATGATGTTACTTCTTCCAATACATGAACAAGATATGTGCTTCCTCTTTTTTATATCTTCCTCTATTTTTTTTTCAATGTCCTGTAGTTTTCTGCGAATAGGTCCTTTATTTCTTTGGTTAAGTTTATTCCTAAGTATCTTAATTTTTTTGCTATGATGGTAAATGGGAAGACCCAGGATCTTCCAAAATGGTGGGACCTCCTTACCACGCAGGAGAAGCACCCTGAAAGGCCGCTTTTCGCGGTAGCTGGCTCCTCCTGTCCACAGCACAGGAACCTTCTCCTCCACGGCTCTGTACTGCTTGGGTTTGGTCGTCCACCTTTACGTCCACTCACACTCTTTCACACACTCGCTTACTTTCTCACACACTCACCCTCCCTTCAGTCCTGCCTGCTGCCATCTTCTACTATCTTTCTTAAAATGCTTTAGAAATGGAGGACAATGAAGGGTTCTAATTGATTAAATAATTTTCTAGATAAGTAGTATTGCCTTATAACATCTCTAGTCTTTTTTCTTGAAATATTTCCTAAAGCTCTGCTCTGTTCTGTTGGTTTTATAGGTAGAATATAGTTAATATAAGTGATTCTTACTTGAATGATTTATATTGCCAGGGACTTTTTTTAATGTAAATTTATTTTTACAGTCTAGGATTGTAGTATAGAGGCTTTTCTATATTGCAGTATAGTAGTATCCAAAATGATTTGATAGTATTTTATTGTCAAGACCTTAAAGACATTTAATGAAGTCTTCATATCACAAATGGAGAAACTCAAGTTCAGTGAGAGATGAGAGACTTGAGAAAGGTCATAGTCTTAGCCAGTACTGGAGCTAACATTAGAACTCTGGCCTTCTGACTTCTGTCATATGTACCCTACTTCCTTTGAGAGGCTTAGACAGAATTTGATCCACAGACTTCTTAGAGTAATTTTGGTAATTCTTTGTCAGTTTTCTTGAAAATTGCCACTTTATTTTAAAAGTAGAAAATAGGAAACATTTTGTTTTGTGAATGTTCTAGGTAGTTAATTCAAGGTAACAATTAAGCATGTTTTCCATATTAATGTAAGATTTCTTTGAAGAATACATATGTGGCCTTTGACAAATTATGATTCTGAGTGTGCAACTCAAAAAAATGCAAACTTCCACAGTTGAGAAGTTGGCCCATTCTATCCTGAAGGCTTTAAAGCATTTTGTGATGCAAACGGTTCTAAGAGGCAGGCTCTTAGTGGATCCTGATGATTTTCTCTGCCTCCTTTGAGCTAGTCATCTATCCTTGCTTCAGTAACTTCAGTGAATCTAGAGTAGGAATGAATAATAAGATAAAGAAATTCTGTTAACCCCTTTTCCATTTAAAAATAATTTTGCATTTAATTGAAATATAAATAAAGCCTGTTTGAGTTTTCTTAAATAAATAAATGTTTATGAGTGACTCAAAGCTAGCAGCTCTGTCCAAGGCTTCTGAATGATGTTTAAAAGACCTTTAATAATGCCCTGGCTGGTTTGACTCAGCGGTTAGAGTGTCGGTCCATGGACTTATGGATTGCAGATTTGATTCCCAGTCAAGGTCACATACTTGGGGTGCAGATTCAGTCCCCAGCCCTGGTCCGGGTCGTTTGGGAGGCAATCAAGTGATGTGTCTCTCTCACCTTGATATTTCTCTCTCTCTCCCCTCCCTTCCATTTTATCTAAAAATTGATGGAAAAATATCCTCAGGTGAAAATCAACAACAACAACAACAACAAAAATGTCCTTTAGGGAAACCAGCAAGAACCTAAATCAGACCTACGAATTTGTAATTTCATTAAAAAGTGAGTGAAAAGGAAAATTATTTTGAATAGCCACAACTCTCAAAGCCTTCCCTGTTGAAATGCTATATTCAATGTGTGTGTGTGCGTGTGTGTGTGTATTATTCATGCATTGCTTTTATTTTTTGTTCATTTATTTTTTTATTCTCACCCGAGGACATTTTTTCCATTTTTTGTTCAGATAGAATGGGAGGGAGAGCGAGGAAGAGAGAGAGAGGGAGGAAGGGAGAAAGAGAGAGAGAGGAAAAACATCGATATGAAGGGAACACATTGAGTGGTTGCCACCTGCACGACCCAACCAGGGCTGGGGACAGACTGCAACCGAGGTACATGCCCTTAGCAGTAACCGAATCCGGGTCTCTCTGGACCGCAGGTCGAAGCTCTAACTGCTGAGCTGAACCGGCCAGGGCCATCCATTGCTTTTAAAAGCAAATTGAACATTGATTCCTTTGCATAATTCTTAAAGCTTCACTTTGTTTTATGCCTTTATTTAAACATTAAAATAATATTTGTGTATTTCTCCTTATTTTATAAATGCCTGTGAAAAGTGATTTGGTAAATCTGTTTAATCCTTTACAAAAACATTACCACTCAAATTTATTTTGAAATATTTATAAGTCATGAGTAATTGTGTCCAGTAGTTTTTCACAACAGTTAATCAAGAGTTATTTCATTCCCTATACAACCTTCATGTCATGGACTAAAAGAATTGTATCTTATTCCATTTGTATTATTCATTACTCATTGTTTCTCTATTTCTCTTATAATAGAATAATATTTTCTCCCCATCCCCTGCCTTCTTTGTGTGTGTGTGTTTTTAAATCAGAGAAGATAGGTTTAAAACAGAACATCTTTTAAGAGCAAAATTAGGTGGGTTTTTACAATCTGGCTAATCTATCTTATTGTGGAGGAGAATATAGCTCATAGAGTAGATGGTTTGGTGTTTTTCCTGCTTGTGTGTTTTAGAAATCATTTCTTCATAAAAAATCAGCAATTCTAATTTTTTCTGTATTTCTTCATCCATTTGGCTCTCATTTTCCCCTGCTTGTATATTGTGATAAAGACCCAGTGACCCTAAGGAAACTGCAGAACTTTCATTTAAAAATGCAGTAGTGGAGCCCTGGCCGGTTTGGCTCAGCGGTTAGAGCATCGGCCTGCGGTCCCGAGAGACCCGGGTTCGGTTCCCGCTAAGGGCATGTACCTCGGTTGCAGTTTGTCCCCGGCCCTGGTTGGGTCGTGAGGGTGGCAACCACTCGATGTGTCCCTTTCACGTCGATGTTTCTCTCTCTCTCTCTCCCTCCCACTCTATCTGAACAAAAAATATAAAAAAAAAAAATAAAAAAAATAAAAAATAAAAATGCAGTAGTGGAAAGAATGAACAAACACCTGCCACAAAGAAAAAAAATCCAAACTCATAAATCTGGATTGTTTCAGCAACATCCTTTGCTGTTTGTTTATCTATGTATGCTGAAAACTCTGAAGGGGCTTTGTTTGAAGACATTTCTTGGAGAATCCCTAAATCTGTTCAATTCTTACCCTCCAAATCTTTTTGTAATAAATAATCTTAAGCTTCCACTTTATATTCTTAATATTTGATGAAAATTTAAAACTTTTATGAAAGTTGGAAGAATAGTTTAATGAATCCTATGTATCTAAAACCTTACTTCATCTACATGGCCCATCATATTTCATCTTTACTTTCACCCATTTCCATGCACATTCACACACAACAACTGGATTGTGTTATGCAAATCATTTATCAAACCATTTTCCCCAAAATGCTTCAATATATTCCTCTGACATATAAGGATAGCCATAATATCATCATCACATCTAAAAATATCAATAATATTTTTAATATCATTACATAACTAGTAGTTGTTAAATCTTTTCTAATTGTCTTATAAATGTTTTATTATAGTTGGTTCATTTGAAGCAGAATCCAAACAAGGACCATGCATTATATTATGTTTTAATATATAGGTTCCTCTTACCTCTTTTTTGTTAGCAATATAAGTCAATGTTTAGAATGAGAAAAGAGCTTCAACAATTTACACATTTTTAGAACCAACAAATACCTATTCCAGAAGAATATTAAAACATTTCTATTAATTAACTGACACAATTCTATAGTACTTATTAATTCTACATATTTTCAGTCTTCATACTCTTTGATCACTTCTTCATATAAAAACAATTTTCTGTAGAGAGTGAAAGCCTTTTCTTAGCATGGTTGATAGAAATTTGTTTTTTATTATTGATAGTTTGAATGCAAAAAATGAGAAAATTCACACAGATGCACTTATTATTTATACTGTTACTGTACACAGTAGTAACAATTAATTCTGTTTTGTGCTATTTCTAACAAAAATGAAAAAGGTGTGGTTCAGTATAATTGTATGCTTGTGTTATTGAATATATTTCTGACAGAAAACTTCCATTTGACTAGGTGCCAATGAGAACTGAATCTTTCACTTACATTTTTCCCCCTTGCCATTTATTTGTTGAACAAACCAGGTTATTTGTGCTGTAGAAATTCCCAATAGAATCTGCTAATCCTTGTGGCATCTTTTAATATATTTTCCTCTCTCCTGTATTCTTACAAACTGAAAATTATATCTAGAGGTATGATCAGATTCTAGTTTTGTTTTTGTTTTTTTTGGCAAGAATACATCACAGATGATTCTCTGTATGCTTCCTATTGCATTACATCAGGGGGTACAATGCTTGCATATTTCTCCCTTTGTCAAGATATATTAGCACTATCCCCCAATTTTTAGTTTAATTTTTAAAAAAGAAGTGGGGTACAGACTGACAATCCCCTGAAGAGGGGATGAGGGGGGAGATAAACCACAGAACTTATATGCATGTATGTATGAACAATGGACATGGACAACAAAGGTGGGGACAGGGTGGGGAGGGAGGGGGAGAGGGGAATCAGTGGGGGAAAAAGGAGAAACATCTGTAACAAAAAATTAATTAATTAATTTTAAAAAGCAAGCCTAAAAACTTGATGTTGAAATTTTGCTTTAAATCTATCAATTTGGAACTTTTAACATCCCAAAACAAATTTATCTTTTTCTTTTGTAATGTTAAATATGTAGTTTTCTTTTCTTTTTAAAGACTCAGAGAACAACTCTAATTTCTAGAATAGGCCTTCTTACATGAGAACTGTACAGCGAAAAAGCTATATACGTAAATTAAGGAATATTGTCTTAAGTTTTATTTTCTTTCTTTATCCCACACATATTTATACGTATAATAAATACTTACTGAGAGCCTGTTATGTGCCAGCCCTTGTAAAGGTGACATAGTTCCTGGTTTCACGGAGCTTACCGTCTAATAAAGGAACTGATATTAGTCAAGTAATTTCACAATTAAATATAAAATTATAATTTCAAGGTGCTTAGAAGAAAGATAGAAGAACTTTAAGACCATTTAAAAGAATTTGGCCTGCCCTGGCCATTTTGGTGCAGCAGTTAGAGCATCAGCCTGGGGTCCAGAGAGACCGGTTTCAGTTCCCGCTAAGGGCGCGTACCTCAGTTGCAGTTTGTCCCCGGCCCTGGTTGGTTGTGCGGGTGGCAGCCAGTCGATGTGTTCCTTTCACATCAATGTTTCTCTCTCTCTCTCTCTCTCTCTCTCTCTCTCTCTCTCTCTCTCTCTCTCTCTCTCTCTCTCTTCCTCTTTCTCCCTCCCACTCTACCTGAACAAAAAATGGAAAAATGTCCTTGGGTGAGGATTAAAAAAAAGGGTGGGGGGGGTGGATTTGGCTTAGTCTGGTTATTAAGGAGGTGGTGATTGAATGAGATTTGCAAAAATGAATAGGCATTAACCAGATAAAAAAAATAAACTAGTCTTTTTCTAAACAGACTGGGGAAAGCCCTGTGCCTACAGAGGAGCACGTAGAATTTAAGTAGTTACAAAAAGCCAGTGTGCACTGAAGTACAGTGAGGAAAAGCCTGTTAGGAGATAAAGCCAAAGACATAGGTAGGCAATAGGCTATGAAAGGCTTTACAGGCAGCTAGGTGGAGGCCTTTAATTCATTGATTTATTCAAATATGCAGTAATTATTATTTTAAAAAATATGTTTGTATTGATTTTTCAGAGAGATAGGAAGGGAGAGAGAAACATCTGTGTGAGAGAGAAACATTGATCGGCTGCCCCCCTCATTGCCCCATTCTGGGGGCGGAGCCTGAAACCCAGGCCTGTGTCCTGGACCAGGAATCTAACCAGGATGTCTCAGTCTATGTGATGACGCCCAGTCCACTGAGCCACACCGGCTGAGCCTGCAGTAATTATTTTAATGAATTGTGTTTATTTTGTTCTGGGTACACTGCTATTAATGCCAGAAACATAGTTGAACAAGTCATGGACCTTGTGTTCTATTAATGGTGTAGGCTGAAGGGAAAGAGTCGAAAACTAATTCATAAGAAATAATCACATAGTGAGAAGCACCAAGAATAAAATAAAGCAGAGTCTTTTGATCACAGTCACTGTTGAACTACTTTAGACTGAGTGGAAATAGAAGACCCTTTTGAGGAGCTGTTTAATGAAAGCTGAATGACAAGATGAGCCAGTTATGCGAAAATCTATGGAAAAAATATTCCAGGCAGAGAAAAGAAATTATGCTAGACCATAAATTTGGCCAGTTCAAGGAACTGTAAAATGGCATTGGGATATGACCTATGGAGTGAGGATGACAGAGATACAAAATAAGGTCAGAGAGGCATATAGCTCCAATATAGCTACAAAATCATATTATAAAACTAGTAAAATTCAGGTACCTTTAATTTTATGTAATAATGGTTTACTAACATTAAATGGCCAACTTGGAATATAACTGTGGCACAGATTACTACTGCTCTGATTCTTTTGAGTCCAACATATATACATTACTGTGTGTGGTGTGATGACTGAGTTCTCCTACCATTTTTCCCCTTCCTTTTGGCTGCATTGAATTTCTTTTCACTAACACAGTATAAAACACAAATATGGGGGTGAGTTTGGTAGAATTACTCTAGTTTACCTAGATTATGCTTTTTTACAGTCTGAATAATACAGGTCTAAAGAGTAACACTTGCTTTGGTAACTAATGTGGTTTTTTAAGTCATTGAGAAACAATAATTATTGCATTGCTTGTCACACAGAGAATCAGTATTTTCTTTTTAATTTTTTGTTGTTGTTACAGATGTTTCTCCTTTTTTACCCCATTGACACCCTCCTCCCAATCCCCCATCCCCACCCCATCCCCGGCTTTGTTGTCCATGTCCATTGGTTATGCATACATGCATATAAGTTCTGTGGTTTATCTCTTCCCACACCCCCCCACCCCCTCTTCTGAGGGATGTCAGTCTGTATTTTCATTTATTGTTTTGGTATTTAGGTGAGTTTAAAAATCTGGATTTGGTCATAAATAAATACCATTATAAAGTGATTCATCTTTAGGGAGAGAGGAGAAATGACTTTTTAACAGTAATTTAATAAATCCTCATTAACAACACAGCCAGCTAAAGTAAAACCTTAAGAATCTTGAGGAACTTATTACCTAATTTAAATATTTTATTTATTGCCCTGGCCGGTAGGTCTCAGCGGTTAGAGCATCAGCCTGCGGTCCAGAGAGGCCCGGGTTCGGTTCCCGCTAAAGGCAAGTACCTTAGTTGCAGTTTGTCCCCGGCCCCGGTTGTGTCGTGCGGGAGGCAGCCACTAGATGTGTCCCTTTCACGTTGATGTTTCTCTCTCTCTCTTCCTCTCTCTCCCTCCCACTCTATCTGAACAATAAAAAAAAAAAATTTATTTATTTAAAATATGTTTTTTTATTGATTTTTAGAGAGAAGAAGGGAGAGGGAGAGAGAAATAAAAACATCAGTGAGAGAGAAACATTGATCGGCTGCCTCTTGCACACTCCTTACTGGGAATTGAGCCCACAGCCTGGGCATTTGCCCTGACTAGAAATTGAACCGGTGACCTCTTGGTGCATGGGATGATGCTCAACCACCTGAGCCACATAGGCCGGGCTAATGTTAATATTTTAATGACTGCTCATTGGACCAAATGCACTTCTTCTGAAATCTTAAATAAAAAATCACTAAGGTACCTCTCCTTGGAGCCAGTAACTTTCAATATAGTCTAAGCCAAGAGGACTAATGAAATTTGCTCAAGTTCAATGAGCTCTCACTTTGCTATTTTTATTAGAAAAGGAGGCTAGTCATCATGATATAATTAAAGCCCAAATTTTAGCTCTGCAGTAACTCAATTCTAAATTGTTTATTGAAATAGTTAATCTAATACTTTGATTTTTCTGCCTCTTTTCACTCCTCTCTGCATAAAAATGCTACTTGACTTACAGTGGGATTGCATCCTGATAAACCCATTGTAAGTTGAAAATACCATTAATCGAAAATGCATTTAATACACCCAGACTGCCAAACATCATAGCTCAGCTTATCCTACCTTACATGAGCTCAAAACACAATATCCACAAACACTGGCAACAAAGTACACAGTAGAGTATTAGTTATTTACCCCCATGATTGCGTGGCTAACCGGGAATTGTGACTTGCTGCTACTGCTCAGCACCACGAGAGTGTTGTACAGCAGCAAGCATATCCTAGCCCTGGAAAATATCAAAATTCTAAGTGCTCTTTCTACAGAATGGGTATTTCTTTCACACCATCATAAAGTCAAAACATCATAAATCAAAACAGCATAAATCTGGGGCTGTCTGTATGTACATACCTTCTCTCTCATCCTCCTCCTTCCCCACATACATAAGCTTGATCAGAAAATAGATACTGGACTTGTTTACTGACGTATTATACTGGCTGTCCTAAGGGGTAGCCAACAGAAGATAGAATACTGAGAATATTTTCTCTTTTCTACCCAGGACCATGTATTATTCATAAAATAATACATTCTGTTAATGTGTATTTACAAATTATTAGAAGGATAACTAATGAAATTTTTAAAAACTTGAAAAGAGAATCATGGATTTTTGTTCAGATTTTGTTTACTTAAATATCTAATTACCTTTCCAAATAGGAACAGTCACTTAGATGCAGTCTAGCAATAAGCAACATAAAATAGGAAACTTTATAACTATTTTATTCTATTTGAGGTAAGAAATACTTAGGAAAAGAATAATGTGAATTTAGAGAATAGTCACATTTTACAATGACACATTATCACCACTAATGGCTATTAGGTTTCTTTTGTCATTGTATTCAGCAGTTGGCTTAACTTTTCTTCTACCTGCCTTCTCTGAAACTCAGCCAGATTCTCTTGTCTTTGGTTTCTGATGCAGAGTTCATTATCAGCCAAATGGAAAGTATTCAAATAAATGTTTGCCATGAAATTTAGGTGAGTCTGCTACAGAAACAGTCATGGGCATGTGAAATACTAACTTCAAAAGGTTTGTAGAATCCCAATAAAATATTTTACAGTTTTGATTGATAAATGAAGTTTTTAAAAATTTTTAATTTTTCAGGTGAATTTTTCATATTCATGGGACAACAGCTATTAGATAAAGGACTCTAGTAATACAGTTTTAAGGTCTTGTTTTAGAAGGAACTAGTATCTTGAGAAGGAGTTAAGACTGGTTTATTTTGTTCAAAGCCTTGAAAATCATAAGAAGTTTTGGCTTTAATACTTTAGGCAAAGACAAGCCAGTGAAAGTGTTTTAAAGAGAGGATGGTATGTATCATCCAGTCTTTATTTAGGAGAGTGACTGGTACACTTTGATGGCTATATTAAGAGGACAAAAGATTGGAGACTATTGCAGGAATAGTTAATAACAAATGCTTTTTTTAGTGTTTTTGAGTGTCAGTGCTTTTATAAATTAGCTCCTTGACAGTTCACAACATCTGGATTTATAGATACAGAAACTAAGGCTTAAGGTAGTTAAAGAACTTGCTAAAAATCACAAAGCTAATAAATGGAGGAGCCTCATGAGATTCAAATCCATTTGTGACCTCAGGGCCTGTGCTGTTAACCTTATAAACATAGTTATAGTAATGTTTGTAGAAAAATTAAAAAGGAGTAAAAAAGAGGTCAGGGTGGTAGTAGACTTGATAAGATATGGAATTTGCTGAGAGTAAGTGAAGACTAAGATGGCTATGAGGCCTAGAGCCTGAGGGACTGACCAGAAGGTTGGAGTTATAATTAATCAAAATAGGAAACAAAAGAGTGGAGCAGGTTTGAGAACATATTTAGTTAAAATTAACCTAAGGTATCTTTGATAGAGATATCTAACAGTTGGAAATTTGCATCAGAAAATTAATTTGAGAAAGGATTGAAGATATTACTTTCATTGAGATAGTAACTTGAAATTCTTTTTTAAAAAAAAGTTGAGCTCTCTAAGCAGAATGAAATGTGAAAAGATAAAGGCAAAAAACAGGACTTATTAAGTATTTTTGGGACAGTTGAAAGACCAAGAGTCAGTGAAGGAAACAGAAGTAGTCAAGGACATTGGAGGGCAAGAGTAAATTCAGGAATTCTTAGAGTGTCTGGAATTCAAATAAAAGAATTTCAAGAGAGAGGAAGTAGTCATCAGTATCAAATGATTTCAAAAGGTATTAATAATATGAGAAATGAAACAAAGGCAATGGAAAGTTGAACAGTGAAAATTAGTTTGGGTGGAAAGTAGGATCAGTGAAGGCAGAGTATGTGGGATAGGTGGGGGCAGGTGGTTTTGTGTAGTACAGAAGTGGACATGTTTAAGGTTGGGGAAAAGAGCTATTGAAGTTGAAGACATTAAAAATCTCAGAGAGCCTGCCGGTGTGGCTCAGTGGTTGAGCGTCAACCCATGCACCAAGAGTCGTCGGTTCGATTCCTGGCCAGGGGGCATGCTGGAGGCAAGCAACTGATGTTCTCTCTCATCAATGTTTCTCTCTCTGCTTCTCCCTTCCTCTCTCTCTAAAATCAATAAAGAAAAAATAAATAAAAATCTCAGAGAGAGCCCTAACTGGTTTTGCTTAGCGGTTAGAGCATCAGCCTGCCGACTGAAGGGTCTTAGGTTCAATTCCCAGTCAAGGGCATGTACCTGGGTAGCAGGTTCATGATCCCCAACCCAGTCTGTGTCTTGTGGGAGGCAGCCAATTGATGTGTCTCTCTCACAACAATGTTTCTCTCTGCCTCCCTCCCTTTCACTTTATTAAAAAAAAAAAAAAAAAAGGAAAAATGTCCTCGGGTGAGGACTAACAACAACAAAACTAAGTGAAGTAGTAAAGGGATTAACCTTGCAAAGGAATAGGGATGCTTTGTCTCCTGATACAGAATAAAAGAAGAGAAAAAAAGAAAATTGAGAGAAACTTTTGATAGGAAAGAGAGTAGTTGTGGAAGTGAATTTCAGAAGATGTTGACCTCACTACAAGAGGAGGTGAGAAAGGCAGAAAGCAATTCTGAAAAGCTTCTGAGAGTCTACTAGGAATGCATGAAAGCATTTACTGAGCAAACCTCAGCATCTAGCTAAGGTTGGATAACGTGAATTTGTAGTGGTATCAGTAAAGACAATTATATTGTCTTTTGTTTATAGCCCTTGCCTCATCCTATGACAGGAGTTGATGAAATGGATTTACTACAACTAAGGGTTGGCAAAGTAGGTCTAGGAGGTCAAGGAGGCTGAGACACTAGAGAACATAATTAAAATAAGGCTTATACTGAGTAGGGAGAATAGTAAAGCAAGGAGGATAGGCCTGGATATGCTGAGGGAGAATATTGAAAAGACTCGGTAACTTCTTTTCTTTTCTTTTTTAAAATTTATTTATTTTTATCCTTATCCGAGGACATTTTTCCATTCTTGTTCAGATGGGGGGGGGGGGGGCGGGGAGAGAAACATCGCCGTGAAAGGGACACCGAGTGGCCGCTTCCGCACAACCCCAGCCGAGGTACGCACCCCTAGCGGGAACCGAACCCGGGACTCTCTGGCCCGTGGGCCAACGCTCTAACTGCTGAGCCAAACCGGCCAGGGCTCGGTAACTTCTTTTAGATACATCCAGTAAGAAACCTTAAAGCTGTTCAGCACATGCTTTTAATTACAGTTATTCAGTGTATACTTTGTCAGTTTACTCCTTGGGGTCACACTTTGAACCAAGATAGTTTAAACTTAGATCTTTTACTGCCAGCTTCTTAAAACTAAACTGCGTAATTTATAATGTAGAAAAGATAGGTTATAAAATAGTGGATGATAAGATTTATGACCAGATGCCTTTTCGGTTTTGCTGTGGTTGTTGTTGTTTTGAGAAAAAGGTTATTGTTGTTGAAGGAAACTTCAATAAGCCAAAATAGCATTTTCTGAAATCTTGTTGATGTGTGCATGTATGTTTTTGGCTGAACTGAATTGGCATTTTTATGAGAGAAACATTTTCTTGTACCTAGGTATTTGGGTAGTAAAGAGCCAATGTAATCAATAGATGTGATCTTCTATGAATGTATTTAATAAGATTTATATTGTAAGATCAGTGGGGTTTATTCAGATTCTTACAATTGCATTTTCTTTTTTTTTTCTTGACTAGGCAGCCACTGAGTTTTTCTTTTCACCCAGTGCATTAGAATTTCAGAACAGGAGAAAAGGAATCTTTCAAATTCAGTTTAGCTTGATAGAAAAGTCACATTGTTCATTAAAATACATATTGTCTTTGAGTTTATCGTTTAATGGTTTTCTTCTCTCTTTGTATTCAGATACTGAGTAATGAAAAAGTTTTAAATTTTTGAAAAATAAATTTCGTATTAACCAACTTATCTTTGAAGACAAAGTGGTAATTTCTCAAGAAAACATAAATGTTACAGTATTTGAAAGAATTTTACCAAAAGGGCCCTGCTGGCTTTTTCAGTCTTATTTTATCTTATAAAATTCTAAATGATGTATTTTCTTTCATCAGAGATATAACCTAAAACATTCCTCTGTGTCTTGCTGGTTTTTCAGGAGAGAAATAAATTTCACTCAGCCAAGCCTGTGGTCCTTGTCATTTATGTACTAGATATACCTATATAGAACATTTCTTTTTAATTTTTTTTCTTTATTCATATTAGAGAGAGAGAGAGAGGAAGAGAGAGAGAGAGACATCGATGAGAGAAAGAGAGAGATAGAGACATCGATGAGAGAGAACATCAATTGGCCGCATCCTGCATGCCCCCCACTGGGGATCAGGCCCACAACCTAGGCATGTGCCCTGACCGGGAATCAAACCAACGACCTCTTGATGCATGGGTCGGTGCTCAACCGCTGAGCCATACCAGCCGGGCTAGAACATATATTTTTTAAATTAAAAAAAAAAAATCTTAATTTTTTTTTAATCTTCACCCAAGGATATTCCTCCATTGATTTTCAGATAGAGTGGGAGGGAGGGTGGGGAGGAGGGGGAGAGAGGGAAACCTCAGTGTGAGAGAGACACATCGATTGGTTGCCTCCTGCAGGACCCTAACCAGTTTTCAGGAAATTGAACCACAACTGAGGTACATGCCCTTGACCAGAACCGAACCTGAGACTCTGGTCTACGGGCTGATGCTCTAACTTCTGAGCCAAACTGGTCAGGGCTGTTTTATTTTTAGATGGAGGGAGGGAGGGAAGGAGGGGGGGAGAGGGAGAGAGAGAGAGAGAGAATAAACAAGAATGAACGAACACATCAGTTTGTTCCTCTTATTTATGCATTCATTGCTTGCTTCTTTTGTATGTGCCCTGACTGGGGATTGAACCCACAATCTTGGCATATCTGATGACACTCTCACCAACTGAGCTACCTGGCCAGGGCTGGACCATATTTAGAAAACATTATTATTATTTTAAAAATTTGGTTTTTCTTTATTGATTTTAGAGAGAGCCAGGGAAAGGGAGAGAGAGATAGAAACACTGATGAGAGAAAACATTGATTGGCTGCCTCCTGCATGCCTCCCACTGGGGATCGGGCACACAACCTGGGCATGTGCCCTGGGAATCGAACCGACAACCTCTTGATGCATGAGTTGATGCTCAACCACTGAACCACACCGTCCGGGCAAGAATACAATATTATTTATCTCTTCATTTTAGATATGTATAGTGCTTTTTTTTAAAGATGGAAAATATAATGCTTTTAATTTATGATTTTAAGATTTCTTATAGTTCATAATCTATATGAGGTGGAGACTAGGTAGAGCAAGAGACAGAACAAAAAACAGAAAAGGGACCTCTGATCTAGTGACCAGAGAGAACAGGATTGTATAAAGAGATTTAGAGGTTGAATACAGGACGTGAAGGGGCAAAGGAATAGCAGGGATGTCCCTAGTGAGTAATCTTTAGTGTTCAATATTGAAGATAATGCTCTAAAATAGCATTTTTCTGAAAATACATACCATAAATTATTGTTGCATTTGAAGCAAATTGTTGTGAAGCAACATAAAGAGGAAGTAAGCTTTTATCTCATTACTACTTAAAATAACATTTATCAAATACTTGGGTTTTATGTTGTCTGTTTATTAGTGTCCTGCAGGAGATTGGTGGAGTTGGACACCAAGCCCTTGAGTAAACATAAGGTCCGCAGCTTGAAATTTTAGTCTCACTGTGGCTTGGAGATTCAAAATATGCTTTAACTGACATATCTGATTCCTGGATCATTTTCATCAGTGTCATTTCTAAGCTATGCTAAACATTAAATAGCATGAGGACTCACTGCTGCCAGCACTGAGAACACAGTGTAGTTGTTAGTCTCATATCCCAGCCTAACGTTCTGGATTTTTTTTTATATTGAGAATGACTCATGTCAGGAATCCAAACAGATTCCCAATTCCCAACGGGAAGCTGAAATGAGACAGCTTTTAGCTAGATGACTAGACCCCAAATTCAAATGATATAGTGAGCGAGAGCCGCTGATCAGCCAACTTAGAAATTAACATTTAGAGACAGAGGATCTTTTTATGAGCAATGGCATCGACTAGCAATGCGATGTAAAATTCATTGTAAACAACTCTGAAAGCTGCAGAAGCCCAAACTTTTAATTATAGAAGGTAAAATAATACATGATTACTGTGAATAATTTGGAATGACACATAATCACCTACAAATCTATTTGGCATCTGTCCTCCTAGTCTATTCGTAGATATTTTAAAAGCATAATTCATCTTCATACTGCACAATATATATAATCTACAGCATAATTTTTTACTACCTAAACCCAAAGAATTTAAGCCTCAAAAATAACCTAATCAAACCTGAAATTGGAGGAGATATCTGAACCAGAATAGCAAGTGATAGAAAAGGAAAGGCAACTAGACACATGCCATATGTCAACAAATAAGCACCAAATCAAATGGCAGAGTGCAGTACGGGACTTTAGTGGTAGTCAGGTAAAACTGCTAATCCTAATCCTGAACCTAATTATAAGCATGCTATGAAAATCTCTAGTACAGCATTCTGCAGCTACTTTTAATTCAAGTGATACAACTGATTTGGCATGGCTGCTCGAACAGATCTCCCAACAAATGTTGTTCCTGGCACAGGCTTCTTCTAAGCAATTCTTTCATACTGCTGATGTTGTTGTTTTTTTTATCTTTCATTCCCTGATGCATTAAAACTATGAAGCCTGTAATTTATTGCCTTAAAGATTAGCTCATTTTAAAATATGTTCGAGGAGAAGACTTTACTTGAAGGTAGTAAAGAAATATTTTTTATTCTCTTCTCCTTTGAAACTCACTAAAAACAAGAATATAGGGTAATAGAAAAGAAGTCCATTATGAGTGAAACTAGGCACAAGGCTAAGCCCAACATACAAACAATGAAGCATGACTTGCTAAATACTTTGAAATCTAGACCACATGCTGGAAGATGCTGAACCCCTCCTGGGAACCCCAAGCAATACATTAATTTCTCTAAAAGAAAGTGTTATATTGCTTTAATGATCCAACCAGTGAGTCTTTATTGAGCTCTGGTATGTAGTTTTTCATAGACTCGAAATTATAGACATGACCTGTTACAGAAAATACAGTAACAATTTTTTAAAACCTCTCCAACACACATTAAGAAGACATAAAAGGACAATAGAAAGAGATGAAAAACCAGTGTGCAAACCTCCAGAAAGAATTACAAGAGAAAAAGAAAAGCATTAGAGAAATGAAAATCACATTAGAAATTTTTGAAAGAGAAACAGAGAGAAAATGTAATCAGCGATATGGCTGAGAGGCTTGAGGAAATTACGTAATTTTAAGAAAATATGAAGTAAAATGTAAACGTTATAGAGAAGATAAAGGGAAACAAAGAAGACCTAACGTGCATGAGGTCAGCAAACTTTTTCTGTAAAGGGCCAGATAGTAAATATTATTTTAGGCTTTGTGGTCAGTACTGTTTCTATTACAGTCATTCAGCTTTGCCTCTTATAGTACAGAGCAGCCATACATGCTATTTATGGCTGTGTTCCAGCAAAACTTTATATTTAAAAACAGAGCCCTGGCCAGTTTGGCTCAGCGGTTAGAGCATCGGCCTGCGGTCCGGAGAGACCCGGGTTCAGTTCCCGCTAAGGGCACGTACTTCGGTTGCAGTTTGTCCCTGGCCCTGGTTGGTCGTGCGGGTGGCAGCCACTCGATGTGTCCCTTCACGTCGATGTTTCTCACTCTCTCTCCCTTCCTCTCTCTCCCTCCCACTCTATCTGTACAAAAAATGGAAAAATATCCTCGGGTGAGGATAAAAACAAACAAACAAAAAAACAGAAGGTGGGCTGGATTTTGCCAGGTCACGGTTTGCCCACCTCTGTTCTTAATGAAAACAACAAATGGAACAGAAAACATATTTAGAACTATAACAGAAAAAGTATGTGATACTTTCTGCTGTCAAAGGCCTCATGGTCTAGTTGGAAAAGTATTTGTAAGTATCAGTAAAAGCTGAATTATCTTATTTTGTATTAGTAAAGTAATAGAAGTCCTTCTATTAAAGTAGGTAGAGACTTTAATGGATTTGAGTGATCCAGAGGGCTATGAAATTTTATTGGAAAGGAAATTAACATTGAGTGCCTTACATGTACTAAATATTTTAATGTTAATCAATCAAGTACAGTGATACCTCGGTTCTCGAACGCCTCGGTTTTCGACCAAATCGGTATTCGACCAGGAGATTCGAGAAACTTGTCTCGGAATCCGAACAAATATTTGGAACTCGAACTTCCGAGATGAGCCGAGTTGAGCCGAATGGCGTTCATTTGGCCCAGCGCGCCTTGCTTGCGTCATCAGTGTGAGTGCAGAGAGAGAGTCACGCTTTGTGGAGTCACGCTTTCCTATTGGTTTCATTGCTTCGGTTCTCGAACAATTCGGTTCTCGACCGTCCTCCTGGAACGAATTATGTTCGAGAACCGAGGTATCACTGTACTTTTACCTCTAAATGTAGATATTTTGACTTTATTCTTTTAGAATTTTGTAAAATGGAAAATAGCTGTTTAAAAATACGCAAACTGACAGTGTTTAACTTTCCTCTTGGAACAGAATTAGATGATAGGACAGTAATAGTATAGAAAACTTGAAAGACTTAAGCAGTTTATAATTGAGCGACTGTTCTGGCTATATTGGATCGAAAAAAATGAGATTTAGAATGAAAAGTTCCTCTTGGAATCTAGGTTATTGTCCTCTTTTGTGACTTTGTTTTTTTGTTGTTGTTGTTTTTCTTTATCTTATCTTTTCCTCGTTTTTATTATGGAAAATTTCAAAGATATAAAAGTGGAAAGAATGGTATAATGAACCCCTGTATATCCATAATCCAGCTTCAAAATGAGCACCTCATAGACAATTTTGTTGTATTGACATGCCCTCCACATCTCCTCCTCCTTCCACTCTGGGTTATTTTAAAGCAAATTCCAGATATTATAACTTTGCATCCACGGATATCTCAGCTTGTATCTCTAAAAGACAAATATTCTTAAACATAACTTTAATACCATCACACCGAAAATAACTAACAGTAATTTCTTACTAATCATTTTTTTTTTTTATGAATTTTTGTTTATTTTTTTGTTACAGATATTTTAACTTTTTACCCCATTGGCACCCGCCACCCCACCCCACCTCCGCCCCGTCCCCGGCTTAGTTGTCCATGTCCATTGGTCATGCATACATGCATATAAGTTCTGTGGTTTATCTCTTCCCACCCCCTCAGCCCCCCATCCTCTCTTCTGAGGGATGTCAGTCTATGCCCTACTTCCATGTGTCTGGGTCTACTGTATTCCTCAGACTGTTATGTTCATTATATTCCGTATATAAGTGAGATCATGTGGTATTTGTCTTTTTCTGCTTGGCTTCTTTCACTTAGGATAATACTTTCCAGGTCCCTCCATGTCGTCTCAAAGGATAAGAGATCTTTCTTTCTTACCGCTGCATAGTACTCCATTGTGTATATGTACCACAGCTTTTTTATCCATTCGTCTACTGGTGGACACTTGGGCTGTTTCCAGATCTTAGCTATTGTAAATAGTGCTGCTATGAACATGGGGGTACATATATTCTTTCTGATTGGTGTTTCAGTCTTCTTAGGGTATATTCCCAGCAGTGGGATCACTGGGTCAAATGGAAGTTCAATTTTTAATTTTTTGAGGTAGCACCATATTGTTTTCCACAGTGGCTGCACCAGTCTGCATTCCCACCAGCAGTGTATTAGAGTCCCCTTTTCTCCACACCCTCGCCAACACTTGTTGTTTGATGATTTGTTGATGGCGGCCATTCTGACAGGTGTGAGGTGATACCTCATTGTTGTTTTAATTTGCATCTCTCTGATGATTAGTGATGTTGAGCATTTCTTCATATGTCTTTTGGCCATTTGTATGTCCTGTTTGGAGAGGTGTCTATTCAGCTCCTCTGCCCATTTTTTAATTGGGTTCTTTGTCTTCCTTTTGAGAAGTTGTATGAGCACTCTATATATATTGGAAATTAACCCCTTATCTGATACATCATTGGCAATGATGTTCTCCCATACAGTGGGTTGCCTTTCCATTTTGATGATTGTTTCTTTTGCTGTGCAGAAGCTTTTCAGTTTGATGTAGTCCCATGTGTTCATTTTCTCCTTTATTTCTGTTGCCTTAGGTGATGTATCAGTGAAAATTCTGCTCCGTATGATGTCCGAAATTTTGTTGCCTACATTTTCTTCTAGAATTTTTATGGATTCACGGGTCACATTTAAGTCTTTTATCCATTTCAAGTTTATTTTTGTGAATGGTGTAAGTTGATGGTCTAGTTTCATTTTTTTGCATGTAGCTGTCCAATTTTCCCAACACCATTTATTAAAGAGGCTGTCGTTACTCCACTGTATGCTCTTGCCACCTTTGTCAAATATTAATTGAGCGTATTGCCTTGGGTCCATTTCTGGGTTTTCAGTTCTGTTCCACTGGTCTATATGCCTGTCCTTGTGCCAGTACCAGGCTGTTTTGGTTACAGTCGCTTTGTAGTATAACCTGATATCAGGTATTGTGATCCCACCTACTTTGTTCTTCTTTTTCAAGATTGCTGTGGCTATTCGGGGTCTTTTTTGGTTCCATATGAACTTTTGAAGTATTTGTTCTAGTTCTATGAAATATGTTGTTGGTATTTTGATGGGGATGGCATTGAATCTATAGATTGCTTTGGATAGAATGGACATTTTAATGATGTTGATTCTTCCAATCCATGAACAGGGTATGTGCTTCCACTTTTTTATATCTTTCTCTATTTCTTTTTTCAATGTCCTGTAGTTTTCTGCAAGTAGGTCCTTTACTTCTTTGGTTAAGTTTATTCCTAGGTATCATAATTTTTTTGGCGCAATGGTAAATGGGATTGTTTTTTCAGTTTCCCTTTCTGTGAGTTCATCATTGATGTACAAGAATGCCGTTGATTTCTTGACGTTAATTTTGTATCCTGCTACTTTGCCAAATTCATTTATTAAGTCTAATAGATTTTTGATGGAGTCTTTAGGGTTTTCTAGATACAATATCATGTCATCTGCAAATAATGACAGTTTCACTTCCTCCTTTCCAATTTGGATCCCTTTTATTTTTTCTTCATGTCTGATTGCTGTGGCTAAGACTTCCAGTACAATGTTAAATAAGAGTGGCGAAAGTGGACATCCCTGTCTTGTTCCTGTTCTTAATGGAAATGTTTTTAGTTTCTGTCCATGGAGTATGATGTTGGCTGTAGGTCTTTCATATATGGCCTTTATTATGTCGAGATATGATCCTTCTATTCCTACACTGCTGAGCGTTTTTATCAGAAATGGATGCTGGATTTTGTCGAATGCTTTTTCAGCATCTATTGATATGATCATGTGGTTGTTATTCTTCATTTTGTTTATGTGGTGTATCACGTTTATTGATTTGCGAATATTGTACCAGCCTTGCATCCCTGGAATGAATCCCACTTGGTCATGGTGAATAATTTTTTTGATGTATTTCTGGATCCGATTTGCTAATATTTTGTTCAGGATTTTGGCGTCTATGTTCATCAGGAATATTGGCCTGTAGTTTTCTTTCTTCATAGTGTCTTTGTCTGGTTTTGGAATTAGAATTATGCTGTCCTCATAGAACGTGTTTGGAAGTCTTCCTTCTTCTTGAATTTTTTGAAATACTTTGAGGAGAATGGGTGTTAGTTCTTTTTTGAATGTTCGGTAAAACTCCCCCGTGAAGCCATCTGGGCCTGGGCTTTTGTTTGCTGGGAGAGTCTTGCTTACCTCTTCAATTTCCTTAGTTGTTATTGGTCTGTTCAAGTTTTCTATCTCTTCCGGGAATAGTTTTGGGAGATTGTGTGTTTCTAGAAATTTGTCCATTTCGCTTAGATTGTCAAATTTGTTGCCATATAGTTGTTCGTAGTAGTTGTTAACGATCTTTTGTATTTCCGTGGTGTTGGTTGTTACTTCTCCTGTTTCATTTCTGATTTTGTGTATTTGGGTTCTCTCTCTTTGTTTCTTGGTGAGTCTAGCTAAGGGTCCATCAATCTTGTTTATCTTTTCGAAAAACCAGCTCTTTGTTTCATTGATCCTTTGAATTGTTTTTTTGGTCTCTATGTCATTTATTTCTGCTCTGATCTTTACTACAGTGATACCTCGGTTCTCGAACGCCTCGGTTTTCAACCAAATCGGTATTCGACCAGAGATTCGAGAAACTTTTGTCTCGGAATCCGAACAAATATTTGGAACTCGAACTTCCGAGATGAGCCGAGTTGAGCCGAATGGCGTTCATTCGGCCCAGCGCGCCTTGCTTGCGTCATCAGTGTGAGTGCAGAGAGAGAGTCACGCTTTGTGGAGTCACGCTTTCCTATTGGGTTTCATTGCTTCGGTTCTCAAACAATTCGGTTCTCGACTGTCCTCCTGGAACGAATTATGTTCGAGAACCGAGGTATCACTGTATTTCCTTCCTTCTACTTGCTCTGGGGTTTTCTTTTTGTTTGCTTTCTAATTCTTTAAGTTGTGAGGTTAGACAGTCAGTTAGAAATTTTTCTTGTTTTTTGAGGTAGGCCTGTAGTGCTATGAACTTCCCTCTCAGAACTGCTTTCGCTGCATCCCATAGATTTTGTGTTGTTGTGTGTTCATTTTCATTGGTTTCCAGGAAGTTTTTAATTTCTTCCTTGATCTCCTCGGTGACCCATTCATTGTTTACTAACATGCTATTTAGCCTCCATGTGTTGAAATGTCTGTGCATGTTCTTGTTGCAGTTGATTTCTAGTTTCATGCCATTGTGATCTGAGAAGATGCTTGATATGATTTCAATCTTCTTGAACTTGTAGAGATTTAGTTTGTGTCCTATCATGTGGTCTATCTTTGAGAGTGTCCCATGTGCACTTGAGAAGAATGTGAATTTTGCAGTTTTGGGGTGTAATTCTCTGTAGATATCTATTAAATCCATTTGGTCTAGTGCTTCATTTAGAGTCTCTGTTTCCTTGCTAATTTTTTGCCTAGAGGATCTATCCAGTGCTCTCAATGGGGTGTTGAATCCCCTGCTATGATTGTATTGTTGTCGATTTCTCCTTGGAAGTCCTCCAGAAGATTTTTAATATATTTTGGTGCTCCTATATTGGGTGCATATATGTTTATCAAGGTTATATCTTCCTGTTGGATAGATCCTTTCAATATTATGTAGTGTCTTTCTTTGTCTCTAGTTATGGCCTTCATTTTGAAATCTGTTTTATCAGATATGAGGATTGCTACCCCAGCTTTTTGTTGCTTTCCATTTGCTTGGAAAATTTTTTTCCATCCCTTCACTTTCAACCTATGTGAGTCTTTTGTTGTGAGGTGGGTCTCTTGTAACATATAGATGAGTCATGCTTTCTTATCCAATCAGCTACTCTGTGTCTTTTTATGGGAGCATTCAATCCATTTACGTTTAAGGTGATTATTGATATGTACTTATTTATTGCCATTTTTGTTTAGTGTGGTTCTATTTTTCTTCCCATTTCTACTGCTAATTACAGCAGTCCTTTTAACATTTTTTGCAGTGCTGGTTTGGTGCTAATGTATTCCCTTAGCCTTTTTTTGTCTGGGAAGCTCTTTATTTGATCTTCTATTTTGAATGATAGCCTTGCTGGGTAGAGTAGTCTTGGTTTCAGATTCTTGTTTTTCATGACTTTGATTACTTCATGCCATTCTCTTCTGGCCTGTAGTGTTTCTTGTGAGAAGTCAGCTGAGAGCCTTATGGGGTTCCCTTTGTAGGTAACCTGTTGCTTATCTCTTGCTGCTTTTAGGATTCTCTCTTTGTCTTTAATTTGTGGCATTTTAATTACTATGTGTCTTGGTGTGGGCCTGTTTGGGTTCTTCTTACTTGGGACTCTCTGTTCTTCTTGAACTTGAATGCCTTCTTCCTTCACCAAATTAGGGAAGTTTTCTGTCACTATTTTCTTGAATATATTCTCTATCCCTTGCTCATTTTCTTCTTCGGGGACTCCTATGATGCGAATATTAGTACGTTTCCAGTTGTCCCATAGTTCTCGTAAGCTGTCTTCCTGTTTTTTAATAGTTTTTTCCTTTTGTTTTTCTGATTGGTTGATTTTTTCTACCCTGTCTTCCAAATCACTGATCCGGTCCTCAGCTTCCTCTACTCTGCTTTTTAAACCTTCCAATGTGTTTTTCATTTCTGATATGTCATTTTTTATCTCTTCTTGTTGGTTTTTAATTTCCAATTGGCTTATTTTCAGTGTCTCTATATCTTTACTCATGCTGTTCAGCTTCCTCAAGATCATGGCTCTGAATTCTAGCTCTGTTAACATGCCTAATTGCTCCACATTGATCTCATCTTCGGTGGAGGTCTCTTGCTCTTTCATTTGGCTTCTGTTTCTGTGTTTCACCATTTTGGCTATCACTGTGGGCTTTGGAGCCTGTCAAGTTCTCCCTGTGGGTGTTGGTGTTCTGCTGTTTGTGGCTCCCTCTCCTGGGTTTAGATGAGCGAGGGAGGACCCACGTTGAACACCACTGTCAAGTCTTACTTTCCTGGTTAAAGTCCCAGCCCAGGAAAGGTACTGTTATCCTCTAGGTTTTTGCCTGGAGGCTAGCAGTCTAGGTTACTTGATGAGTTTTGGGTTGTCAGTTGATTGAAAAACTCCCTCTGGTGCTCAGCCAGGGGTTTTCACGAGGGTTGGGCAGATGCTGGTCATTAGTGAGCCTCAATTAGCACTTCAATGGGCCACAGGGTGGGGTTCGATGTCCGAGGGAGGGGCTGCTGCCTCTCCTCAGAGCCCTGGGAAGGAGCAATGTGGCCACCGTCCTGAATGGCTGCACTCAGCCAAAGCTCTGAGCGCCCTCCAAACCCCGAGTGTCCCGACTCAGTTCCAGTCCAGTCCGCCCTCCCTCTGCCGGAGCCCAAGGTGAGTGGCTGTGGCTGTTTAGCCTCTGTCCCCGCTCTGCGCTGTGGAGCCGCCTGGGAGTGTGACCCGAGGTCGCTGCTCCCAGCTAAGGCCGCTGCTGAGCTGCTGAGCTGCCAAGCTGCCCACCGTGGGCTCCCAGCCCCCGTCTCGCGCCTTCGCAAGCCTACCGGGATGGAGTCAGTGTCCCTGGTTGTATGGTCCTCGCAAGCTGCTTTTCTGTTGGTTTTTCCCGTCGATGTGTCTGTGTTATAGTTGTAATTCCAGTTTGGTTCTGGGAGTCAGTCTGTGTAGCTCCATTCACTCCACCGCCATTTTTCGGTTCCTCTTTTGTGACTTTGGATTTTCATGTGCTTCAAGTGTAGAATAATTAGTGGGAAGAGATAGACTATGTGAGCAAACCATGATTGCTCTGTTATGGCAATAATGATATTCACAGTATTTTTCTATCTAATTCTGAAAATAAAACAGAAAGTACTGTTCTGAGAAGCCACTAAAATTCTCCTTTGTCCTTCTTGATTTCTATGATCATTTCCATTTTAGGACCTTGAACTCCTTTAACACACCTTGATTGTTGAATTGACTGGCTTTTACTTATTGAATTATTTAGTAGTGGTGAATCCAAAAGGGGAGAGTATGATATTCGGGCCATTCTCAAAGAACTTGTGTTGTCAAGACAAATAAAGACAGCATTGACTTGGAGCATTGTCTTAATAATGCTATTTAATGACATTAAACATATTGGCACTCAGAGTTACACACTGGAAATAAAAGTAATTTCTAACTTTTAATGCCCTTTATCCTTCTTTCATAGGAACATTAATTCAGTATAAAAATAGATATTAGGTTTGACTTTGTTGTGCCTCTATAATATTTTCTTCTTTTGGGTAAGACAGAAAACGAGTTAAGATATTTTGTTGGATGTCATTTGAAAATTTGGTGGGAAAAGTCCATGGAGAATGGTGTCTGGATCCTAACCAGCATCTCTAAAAATAAATATTAGAGAGGGATTTAGGTAAAATTTCATTATTTAGACAATTGGGGTGAGCTAGGCTAGGCCTTATAATTTGCAAGTCACCATAGTTCAACTGAATAGCTACTTTGAGGAAGCAGCTTTCGCAGAAAGTCTGGCATTTTGGTGAGAAGGGAGAGGAACAATAAATGAAGAAAGGGGGCAGAAAATAATTTTTTTTTTCTTTATTGATTTTAGAGGGAGAGGAAGGGAGAGGAAGAGAGATAGAAGCATCGATGAGAGAGAACATTGGTTGGCCGCTTCCTGCATGCCCCCCACTGGGGATCTGGCCCACAACCTGGGCATGTGCCTTGACCAGGAATTGAACCAGTGACCTCTTGGTGCATGGGTCGATGCTTAACCACTGAGCCACATCGGCTGGGCCAGAAAATAATTTTTATCAGGCATTCACACAAAACTCTGTCTCTTTTATATATTTGAAAACTGATATCTGTTTGCATTTTTATTTAACAAAAGATAGGTCTTAGGGATTAACATTGTGTTACATATAGATGCATTAAAGGAAGTACTGGTGAGACCCTCCCATTGGAGGGTAGTTGGGACAGGAGTAAGCTTGTTGACCCACTGCCAGTCTCTCACCACAAGGCCTCCACTTAGGTACTTCAAAGTGTTTTTGGCCAACAAAATAGTGCATCATGACTGTTGCACCTCCTATTTGACTTTTACAATTAATGTATTAATTCTCTCTCTTCTACTTAGATTAGCTTTGGGATAGTAAAGATCTCAGCATGTTCCAAAATTAAGAATCTGCTTTTTAGGCATGGGTTTTAGATGAGAATTAACACATACACATGATTAAGATACAAGTTGTTAGTCCTTTCATTAATTGTTGATACTCCTATTTCCCACTATTTTCTTCACCCAACATGCAAAATACGTATAGGTAAGTTTAGATACCAGCATACAAAGTATAAAATTCCAAGTTAAATATAAGAGGAATTCAGAGAGGAAACTTTTTCTTTCAAAGAGCTTACAATATTCTAAATATTGTGGAACCTTGGTTCTCAAACTTCATTGATTCCGGAAGGCTGTTTGAGAAGCAATTTGTTTGAAAACCAAATCATTTTGCCCATCAGAAATAATATAAATTGAATTAATTTGTTCCAGACCCCCATATGACCCCCTGTTTTAACCTTTCTTTTATACAGTACATGTCTAATGTACTGTTTAATCTATAAGCAAACACTTCTCTTTTTTTGGGGGGGGGGTACGTGCCCTTAGCGGGAACCTAACCCAAGACTCTCTGGTCCACAGGCCAATGCTCCAACTGCTGAGCCAAATGGGCCAGGGCAGCAAACACTTCTTAAATTTATCTAACCACATCCTACTAGCCTTACACAAATCACTTTCAGCACTCGTTCCAGGGGTGTCTTTCAGGAGCCCAGTATGCGGCATGGTCTTCATTTTTCACATATCACTGCCTCCAACATGCTGTCAACAGCTAATTGCCTTTTTGAAAAATCTGAATCAACAACAGTTTTTCTACCTCTTCATTTGCCTGTGATCATTGTTTCTTTCACAACCTTAGCGATATTAGCACTCTTGATGGCCTCTTTATGTTTTAGAATTGTGTTAATCATCCATTTTGCCAACAATAAAAGCAAAAAAAAAAAACCACACACACACAGAAAAATACTCACAGCACAGTCTCCTTACAGGTTAACAACTGGAGGTTTAGCTGTAAACTGACTCGCATTCTCTCCTTTGTTTGTGGCCTGAGAGACACTTTTCTGTCATACTGATGTATCAGCACGAAAGGGTTGTCAGGTTGAGAATTTAAGTTTTATCCTAAGACCGAGACATTTTTTTCATGAACAACTTGGTCTAGAACCAAATTGTTCTGGAAGAGAAACATTCAAGAACCAACGTTTGACTATATTTAGCACATAGAGTTTCCTAGTCGACAGTATCCCATCAACCTTAGTTAGCATTTTTGGATTTTTAATAAATGATTTCCTTTTTAATTTTTAATTTGAAAATTTTCAAATCTACAGAAAAGTTGTAAGAATAGTACAATGGAAATTCAAATTACCTTTATTTAGATTCACTCATTATTAACCATTTTGCCAATGTATGGTTTATTTCTACTGAGCCTTTTGAGACATCACAGACACTTCATCTATAAAAAGTTCAGTATGTGTTTCCTAAGAATAAGAACATTCTTCTACTTAACCATAACATAACTATTACACTCAAGAAATTTAACATTGATGCAATACTATTAACTAATATACAGTCCACTGAAACATATCAGAGTTAGATAGTATTGTTGACTCAAGGAAAAATGTTTTTTCTGCCCACTTAAAAATAAATGTATTTTCCTCCTTGATAAGTCCAAGGAGAAAGTGTTTGCTATTTATTCTACAAAGTTGAGTGGTATGTATCTGTTACAGGGCAGGAAGTAATAATTGTGCTTGAAGTAGGCATCTTCCATCAGTGAGAATCTGGTGAAAGATATAATCCACTTACCTTACATGTGTGCTTCAAAAAGTATTTCATCTGTGCTGCACATATGTGTAATACATATTTACATACCTTTTGTTGCTATTGTTTGCTACCATTTGTAGAGAATTTTATCAGTAAGAAATAAGTTATTTGCCCTGTATTACAAGAACTGTTAGATTTGATTCTTAATAATTTTTCTCATTCTCCTATTAGACTACTTATACTCATGAACTTCCTTGCTTAATTGTTTGAAAGAAATAAATATTTTTTATATCTGTTTTACTTTTCACTTCCTGCTTAGGTGATTATTTATCAAAATTACTCAGGCTTTTCTTTGAAGAGAGGCATAACAAGGAATAACTTGATATTTAACTGGCAACTGATCAAGTAGATATCTCCTTTTGGACTTCTAATTCATCCATTTGACTATGGTTTCTAATGGGACAATAACATGAAATTTCACACTGTTTTTGTCAGTAGTTATTCCCTACTACATCCTGTATTTGTTCCCTTTCCATTTTGTTTTGTTTTGTGTCAGATGGTGACATAATACTAGATTTTACACAATCATCTGCCTTATAACAACTCAGTAGTGCGACCAGGACTTGAACTTTATATATCAAATTCTATTCCTAGATTCAGTGTCCATTCTGCAACTGAAACTGATTTTTGCTTTATCTTTAAAGCATTGTTCATTTTTAACCTTCTAACTTCCTCATGATCATTACTGTGTCTAGAAGAAGGGATGGGTTCCTATATTGCAAGAAGCAGACTAGAAAGGGAAGAAGGATCTATGGTGAAAGTGAAAGTTTTATAAGGTTTTAAAATTTTTAAACCCAAATGTTTGGTCCCCAAAGCCTGTGTGAAATACAAAATTGATATTTACTTAACGAAGTCCCCGCTTCATGCAAAATGTAGTGAAGTAGTCAGCTAATTTTAAACTTCACCTGGTGTTTTAATGCTGTGAATTATATGTAATAAGCTTTTTGAAGAATGAATATTCTTTCTAGAAAACTGGTTTAAAACCAATTAGGCTGTGTAACTCTGGAGAGTAAAAATGACTCAGGCCAAACTTTTCTTCCAGTCTTAATAAGAATAATATGTATGCCTGAGTTCTTAACATGAAATTGATTTCCTAATCAGAAGCAAACATACATGCTATTCTGTTTGACTTGAACTCCACAGTATTTAGGGTAGCAGCATATTCTATTTGGGAAGTTCTTCGCAACAGTTACTTAAAGATTTTGATTTTGCAGAGATAGAATAGCTCTCCAGTCAAGCAAGAAACAAAGTTAAGCCCTTTATTGTCACAAAAAAAAAAAAAAAAAAATGTCAGCTTTAACTCAGCTGGTGTTAAAAGTCCTTGATGATAATACCATATCCAACAACTATAGAATACTTGGCTATTTTCAAATGCACTTGGAACATTTTCCAAAATTGGCCATAAGCTAGTCCATAAAACAAGTTTTAATACATTTCAAAAGATTAAAATCATACAGAATATACTCTCTAACCACAGTGGAATTAAGCTAGAAATCATAACATTTTCATTGGTAAATCTTCCAATGTTTAAAAAGTACATCAAAACTTCCTTTTTCTTCCTTCCTTCTTTCTTTTTCTTCCTTTTCTCCCTTCCTTCCTTCTCTTCATAATATCAACATAATAGCAAAAAACATAAAAATATCTAATAGTAATAAATCTAATTAAAGATGTGCCAAAACTCTACAGGGAAAATCACAAAGAAGACCGAAGTGAATAGAGAAATATGCCATATTTAGGGATTGGATGGCACAACATTGTTTAATTGTCAGCTGTCCCCATATTGATCTATGTATTCCATATAATCCCAGTCAAAACCCCAGGGAAAAATTTTTTATGGGAATTAACAAACTGCTTCTAAAATGTATAAACAAATGCAAATGGCTAAGAATAACCTAGACAATCCTGAAGAAAAACAAAATTAAAGGATTTACGCTACCAGATATTAAGTCTTAACAATACTATAGTAAAGATAGTATGGAACTGTGCAAGGGTAGATGAATAAACAAGTGGAACTAAGCAGAAAGTACAGAAACAGGCCCACATACCTGATTTATGATAAACGCTTCATCTCAATTTATTGGACAAAGGATGGTCTTTTCAGTACATGGTGCTGGGTCAATTTGATACCGTATAGAAAAAAATAAATTTAATCTTGGCCACATCTCAACATCAGACAAAAAAATAAAATAAAATTCTAGGTAAAATATAGATATAAATGTGAAAGGTAGAACAATAAAGCTATTATTACCTAGAGCCTCCTATATAAAATGCTGCATCAGAAATTTCTTTTAGAACTTTGTACTAGAAAATATTTTGCCATTCCTGACAAATTATTATGCTTCCTTCTTCTATTAATGAGAATTATCATTCGATTGTATTTTTGTCTTGGGGGCTAGGAGGCTATAATAGTTTTCTATTGTTGCTCTAACAAATTACCACAAAATATGTGGCTTAAAACAACATACAGTCTCACTGGGCTAAAACCAAGATATTGGCAAGGCTGTGTTCCTTTCTGGAAGGTCCAAGGGAGAATCTTTTTCTTGCCTCTTCCAGCTTCTAGACTCGCAGTGATTCTCAACCTTCCTAGTACCACGACTCTTTAATACAATTCCTCATGTTGTGGTGACCCCCAATTATAAAATTATTTTTGTTGCTACTTCATAACTGTAATTTTGCTACTGTTATGTCTTAGGCAACCCCTGTGAAAGGGTCATTTGACCCCCAAAGGGGTCACAACCCACAGGTTGAGAACCACTGTTCTAGAGGCTACCCACATGCCTTGACCCTCTTCTTTTAGCAGCATTTTTCAGTCTTTCCACATAGTCATCTTTCTGGTTCTCCATGATTACATCTTCCGCCACTGTTTGAAGGCCCATGTGATGACACTGGTCTTATTCAGATAATCCAGGATAATCTCCCTCTCCTAAACTCAGTTTATTAGCAACCTTCATTCCACTTGCAGCCTTACTTTCCCTTTGCTATGTAACATGCCCACAAATTAGAACATCTTTGGGGTGGTGGACATTATTCTGGCTACCACAGAGGCTTAGAGCCAAATATGGAACCTAGGTTTTAATGGCCCACATACTCTTTTCCCTCAATCTTTGTCTTCTAGTATGTTTATTTTGCTTGGTCCTGGCTTTCTTTTTTCAATTTCAGAATTTAAAAACATTTTCCACCATTTTTTGATAAATGTATGTTGTAGATGCCCCAAAATTCTTTGTAGAACAGACTAAAACAATTTAAAAAATTGAGCCCTGTGCATATTAAGAAAACAAAGAGGATGGTAGTGATAGTGGTAATGGGGATCTCTCTATATAGAGAAAGATAAGAATCTGCCAGTCTCTTTGTGTAAAGTTGTGGCTAGAATGGTTTGCTAAGAGATTGGTCCTCGTGGAGGGATGGAGGGATCAACTGGAGTCAGGCAGAATATACTGAGGACCATTCTGGATTGAGTGTTCTCAGTTTTGAATTAAACAGTGGTGGGCAGAAGTAGATTTACAGTTGTAATACAAGTAAATAATACAATAATAAATAATAATAATACAAGAATAAACTCTGTTTTGTGTGCTCACAACTGTAAGCCTACTTTTGCTTACCCATGTATATGAAAATTAACTATCTTATTTGATCTTACCCTTCATACTGCACTAAGACCTTTTAATGACTATTATTCTTTTATATTAATTTAAAGTAATGTATTCAGCCCAGCCAGTGTGGCTCAGTCATTGAGCATCAACTCCTGCACCAAGAGGTCGCTGGTTCAATTCCTGGTCAGGGCACACGCCCATGTTGTGGGCCAAATTCCCAGTGGGGGCATGCGGGAGGTAGCCCATCAATGTTCTCTCTCATCGATGTTTCTCTCTCTCTCTCTCTCTCTCTCTCTCTCTCTCTCTCTCTCTCTCTCCCTTCCTTTCTCTCTAAAATCAATAAAGAAAAAAAATTAACGTAATGTATTCATTATCTGAAGTTGCACCCTAGAACAGCTTTGTTAAGGATATTATTAAAATTCAAGCAAACTAAAGTAAATTCCCTTTGCTAAAGGTAGATAAAAGGAGGAATGGATATAAAAATCTGTGTATTTATATGAGACTAGAATGTTAAAGACAAATAAGACTTATGACTGGTTTTAAACCATTAATTGAAGGTGTATCTGTTGTTCTTATGGTATTCCTGTTAGATAAAGTCTGGAAGGACTGAGGGAACATTATCAGTCAGCTACTACATGATTCTGTTATTTGTATTTTGAATTGAGATTTACAATTAAGCAGGACAATTATGTTAGAAGTACAGACAGCATGTTCATTTTGTTTTTAATTGGGTAAAATATCATAAATGGTAAAGGAATTCTGACACAAAACAATTACTTTGCTATTATTTTCTCTTTTTATGGTTTGTTCTTCTTGTGGTATAAGTCTGTTACACTTACACAACACATGGGAGGTTGAAGAGTGATTTTTATAGCAGCTGTTGTGTCCCTCTCATTGCAGGGGAATGAAAAAGACCTGTAGTTATTTATATTTGTGAGTGGTAACTACATTCTTTTTCATTATTAGCTGAAGCTAGAGCAAAACTGAAAATCACACAAGGACTACTTTTGGCTTGAAATTATTTACTTTATTAAAAGGAAGATTTGAGATGACTTCTCTCCACCACTTCTTTACCCCCTTTTATTTTATCCTTAGCTAAGAAAAAAAGTAAGCAGGTCTGTAACTAAAAGGCAAAATAATGAAACAACATTGGCCCTGGCTGGTTTGGTTCAGAGGTTAGAGCGTTGACCCGTAGACCAAAGAGGTGCGGGATTGATTCCAGTCCAAAGAGGTGGGGGTTTGATTCCAGTCAAGGGCATGTACCTCCCTTGCAGTTCGGTCCCTGGCCCTGGTCAGGGTCATGCGGGAAGCACAACCAATCGATGTGTCTCTCTCACATCTCTCTCTCACCTCTCTCTCTCTCTCTCTCTCTCTCTCTCTCTCCCCCCTACTTCACACTCTATCTGAACATAATGGAAAAATATCCTCAGTAAGAATTTTAAAAAAGGAGCAACATGGGAGTGCATACTGATATCTTCTATGTAATGTTTTTTTCCTTCTATCCTAGTTTTTCTTTTGCATTTTAAAGGTTACAGAAAAAATACATCAATTATATTTAACTACAAAAAATAAAAAGAGAAGAACAGGGTATTTTGGGATCAGTAGATATTATATATATATAATATATATATGGCAAAAATTATATTCTTTTTCTCTTCTAAGTTTTATTTGGAAAAAATTTTATTTTATTTATTTATTTTTTTATCCTCACCCAAGGACATTTTTCCATTTTTTGTTCAGATAGAGTGGGAGGGAGAGAGAGGAAGAGAGAGAGAGAGAAACATCAACGTGGAAGGGACACATCGAGTGGCTGCCACCCGCATGACCAACCAGGGCCAAGGACAAACTGCAACCGAGGTACATGCCCGTAGCGGGGAACCGAACCCGGGTCTCTCTGGACCACAGGCCAACGCTCTAACCACTGAGCCAAACCGGCCAGGGCTGGAAAAAAATTTTAAACCTACAGAAAAACTGCAGAAAGAGTACAATGTTCAGTCTTATATCCTTCACCTAGATTCATTAGTCACTGATATTTTGCCACATTTGCTTTATTTCTTTCTACACACACTTGTGCATATATATACACATATATATGTATATATATATACACACACAAAAATACATACATATATACATATATATACACACATACATACATATGTATTTTATTATTCATTAGTTTCTGATCTATTTGACAGTGTCAAGCATATAATCTTTTTCCTCTAAATGCTTCAGCCATGTTTTTCTTAAAACATTAACATTCTCCTGTTCTTGCACAAAATATAGAATCTGATTTTACTTTTTCCTGAATCCTGTCTATTTCTTGTATTTTATAAGCATTCAAGAACAAAGGAAGCAGTGAAGGGAATTATTAATAGCATCCACCCACTTCCTAAGTTATTCACCACCATGCATCTTCCAGAAAGCAAGTGTAAAAACGAAAAGATAGAGGTTAATTTTCTAAATGACATAAATATAAAATAATTGATGACAAGGCCTCTATACCATTAAAAGTAGACCCAATTTCTTGAGATAGCATATACAGTTGAACCATTTCCCTAAATACCTTTTTGGGTTTATTTCATAAATGTACAGGCTTTTCAGAGCTGGAAGAGCCTTACAATGTATGTTGTATATAACCTGTTTATTTTACACATGAGAAGAACCAGGGGTCAAGGTCACACATCAAGAGATGAGACTGGAATCCAGTTTTTCAAACTCTCAATGCAATAGTCTTTCTGTGGTGTAATGTTTTCTCCTCATGAGCTCTGGTTGCTTATACCAGGGTCTTGATAAATGAGAAAGGTAAAATGTCTGAGACTACTACACCTAACTAACTAATGTATCCCCTTGAATCTCATTTGGGTGAAGTATAGCAGTGCTTCTCAAACTTCAATGTGCAAGTGAATTTCACAGTGATCTTGTTAAAATGCAAATTATGAGCCCTGGGCAATTTGGCTCAGCTGTAGAGCATCAGCCCTCGGAACAATGAATCTCAGGTTCGATTCCATGAATCTCAGGAACGATTTTGGCCAAGAGCACATACCTTGGTTACGGTTTGTCTCCAGTCCTGGTCGGGGTTGTGCAGGAGGCAACCAGTCGATGTATCTGACTCACATCGATGTTTCTCTCTCCCTTTCTCTCCTTCCCACTCTATTTGAAGATAAATAGAAAAATATCCTCGGATTAGGATTAAAAAATATAATAATAATTAAAAATGAAAATTATGATTCACTAAGTGTGATGTCATATCTGAGAATCTGCATTTCTAACATGTTCATCTGAAGCAGATGCTGCAGATCCATGGAATAAATTTTAAGTAGCAGTTATCTAAACAAGCATAGGTATGTTATAGTCCCCAGGCACCACCAGCAAATGAGAAAAAAACTATAAAATATTTTAATTACATAAAGTATAGAGAAAAATATAACTAATAATTTTTACTTATCATCGAAGGCAATATAAAATATTTTTATTTTTTTAAATTAATTATTTTGTTACAGATATTTCTCCCCCCCGCCCCCACTTATTCCCCTTCCTTGTCCCTTCCCCTCCTTCCCCGCCCTGTGCCCAGCTTTGTTGTCCATGTCCATTGTTCATGCATACATTAATATAAGTTCTGGGGTTTATCTCTCCCCCACCACTCCCTCTTCTGGGGATTGTCAGTCTGTACCCCACTTCCATGTCTCTGGGACTACGCCATTCCTCAGACTGTTATGTTCATTATATTCCACAGATAAGTGAGATCATATGATACTTGTCTTTCTCTGTTTGACTTGTTTCGCTTAGGATAATACTTTCCAGGTCCCTCCATGTAGTCTCAAAGGATAAGAGATCTTTCTTTCTTACAGCTGCATAGTACTCCATTGTGTATATGTACCACTGCTTTTTTATCCATCCGTCTACTGATGGACATTTGGGCTGTTTCCAGATCTTAGCTATTGTAAATAGTTCTGCTACGAACATGGGGGTACATGTATTCTTTCTGATTGGTGTTTCAGGCTTTTTAGGGTATATTCCTAGAAGTGGGATCACTGGGTCAAATGGAAGTTCAATTTTTAATTTTTTGAGGTAACACCATATTGTTTTCCATAGTGGCTGCACCAGTCTGCATTTCCACCAGCAGTGTACCAGGGTCCTCTTTTCTCCACACCCTCACCAACACTTGTTTGATGATTTGTTGATGGCGGCCATTCTGACAGGTGTGAGGTACTACCTCATAGTTGTTTTAATTTGCATCTCTCTGATGATTAGTGATGTTGAATATTTCTTCATATGTCTCTTAGCCATTTGTATGTCCTGTTTGGAGAGGTGTCTATTTAGCTGCTCTGCCCATTTTTTATTTTTATATTTTTATTAATTAATTTATTTTTGTTACAGATGTTTCTCCTTTTTACCCCAGTTTTTGCAGGTAGCTGTCCAATTTCCCAACACCATTTATTAAAGAGGCTGTCTTTACTCCACTGTATGCTCTTGCCACCTTTGTCAAATATTAATTGAGCACTCTGCCTTGGGTCCATTTCTGGGTTCTCTGTTCCACTGGTCTATATGCCTGTCCTTGTGCCAGTACTAGGCTGTTTTGATTACAGTGGCTTTGTAGTATAACCTTAAATCTGGTAATGTGATCCCTCCAAATTTGTTCTTCTTTTTCAAGATTGTTGTGGCTATTCGGGGTCTTTTTGGATCCATATGAACTTTTTTTAATCTTTAGTGTTGAATGTAGAATATATTGACAGAAATTCCACATTTTTCCCCCATTGACCTCCTCCTCTCCACTCCCGCCCCCCTCCCGCCTTTTCCCAAACTACTGTCTGTGTCCATGGGTTATGGATATAAGTACTTTGGTTTATTTCTTCCCACCCCCCCAACCTGTTTCCCTTTGAAGTTTGTCAGTCTAGCAATGAATTTGTACTTCTTAATCCCTTCACCTTTTTCACCTATTCCCCCAACCCCCTCCCCTCTGGCAACCAACAAAATGTTCTCTATATCTATGAGAATGTTTCTGTTCTACCTGTTCATTTTGTTTATAGATTCCATTGTTGATAAATATGTATTCATTGCCATTTTGTTTGTTCATATGTTTTATCTTTTTCTTCAGAGACCCTTCATCATTTCATGTAATAACGGTTTGGTGGTGATGAACTCCTTTAACTTTTTCTTCTCTGGGAAAGTCTTTATATGGCCATCGATTCTAAATGACAGCTTTGCTGGATAGAGTAATCTTGGTTGTAGGTTCTTGCTTTTCATCACTCTGAATATTTCTTGCCACTCCCTTCTGGCCTGCAAAGTTTCTTTTGAGAAATCAGCTGACAGCCTTATGGGAACTCCCTTGTAGGTAACTAGCTGCCTTTCTCTTGCTGCTTTTAAGATTCTCTCTTTGTCTTGAACTATTTGCATTTTGATGATGATGTGTCTTGGTGTGGGCCTCTTGGGGTTCATCTTGTTTGGGACTCTCTGTGCTTCCTGGACAAACTCTGTCTGTTTCCTTCACCAAGTTAGGGAAGTTTTCTGCCATTATTGTTTCAAACAGGTTTTCGATTTCTTATTCTCTCTCTTCTCCTTCGGGCACCCCCAAGATGCGAATGTTGGCATTCTTGAAGTTGTCCCAGAGGCTCCTTACACTATCCTCATTTTTTTCGATTCCTTTTTCTTTTTGCTGTTCTGATTGGGCGTTTTTTGCTTTCTTATATTCCAAATTGATCGTTTGCTTCTTGGATTTACGTACTCTACTATTGAATCAGTGTAAATTATTCTTTTTTTTTTTTTATCCTCACCCGAGGACATTTTTTCCATTTTTTTCTGTTCAGGTAGAGTGGGAGGGAGAGAGAGGAACAGAGAGAGAAAGAGAAACATCGACGCGAAAGGAACACATCGAGTGGCTGCCACCCGCACAACCGACCAGGGCCGGGGACAAACTGCAACCGAGGTACGCGCCCTTAGCGGGAACCGAACCCGGTCTCTCAGGACCGCAGGCCGACGCTCCAACCGCTGAGCCAAACCGGCCAGGGCATGTAAATTATTCTTTATTTCAGTTAAAGCCTCCTTCATTTCTAACTGTGCATCGATCATTTCTGACTGTCCTTTTTAATGCTCTTGAGGCCCTCACTAAGTTCACTGAAGTTCTCACTGAGTTCATTGAGTATCCTTATAAGCAGTATTTTGAACTCAGCATCTGTTAGGTTGCTTATCTCCATTTCGCTTAGTTCTTTTCTTGGGGTTTTGTTCTGTTCTTTCATTTGAGACCTGTTTCTTTGCCTCCTCATTTTGGCTGCCTCCCTGTGTTTGTTTCTGTGTATTACTTAACGAGCTGTATTGGGCTAGCTGAGACAAGATGCTGCTTGTTTCAAAGAATTTAGGAGAAACCTGAAGCAGGATCCCACGCCAATCCTATGGTTAAGCAAGTGGCAACAGTTTTGGTGGGCCTGAAAGTTGGGTGGGGCAGGTCGCGGCCTCAGGGAGTCACCAGGGCGGGGCTACCAATGTGAGCCAGGTTACTGGAGTCCCAGATATGGCGACTGTGTGCTACCCCAGGGAAGGGCTCACCAAAGGAACAAAGGCCTCTGACAGCACCTTTGTCCCAGAGAAAGCCCCCTCTCCAGCCCTCGCTCCAGTGCCAAACAACTCAGTACTTCCCTGTATGTCTCTGGTGCCCCTTGAGCTGCCTCCCCTCCAAGCTTAGAGGGAGTGAGTCCGATAAGTTCGTGCGCGGGCCCTTTAAGGAGCTGCCTCCAGCCGCTTCAGCCTCCCTGAGCCTCAGTTCCTGCTGGTTTTTCCAGCCAGAAGTTATGGGGACTTCTCTTCCTGGCACTGGAACCCTGAGCGGGGCACCTGGTGTGGGACGGGGACCCCTCAGTCCTCAGGAAGGACCTTCCCAGCTGAGGTAGCCTCCTGATTTTTATCCACCACACGTGGGTGTGGGACCGGCCTGTCTCACTGCCGTCTCACCACCGCCCCTCACGCCGCCACCCCTTTGCCCCTCCTACCAGTCTTGATGCAGCTTCTTTAATTCCGTAGTTGTAAGTCTTCCATTCAGCTTGATTTCAGGCAGTTTTGAATGATGGTTGTTCTGTAGTTTAGTTGTAGCTTGGATGTGGTTGTGGGAGGACACGATACCACATTTATGTAAGCTGCTATTTTGAGCAGAAGTCCGCCATCGATTTCTTGACATTAATTTTGTATCTTGCTACTTTGCCAAATTCATTTATTAAGTCTAGTAAATTTTTGATGGATTCTTTGGTGTTTTCTATGTATAGTTTCATGTCATCTGCGAATAATGACAGTTTCACGTCCTTCTTTCCAATTTGCATCCCTTTTTATTTTTTCTTCCTGTCTGATTGCTGTGGCTGAGACTTCCAGTACTATGTTAAATAAGAGTGCTGAAAGTGGGCATCCCTGTCTTGTTCTTAAGAGGAATGCTTTAAATATTTGCCCATTGAGTATGATGTTGGCTGTATGTCTTTCATATATGGCCTTTATTATGTTGAGATATGATCCCTCTATTCCCATATCGCTGAGTGTTTTTATCAGAAATGGGTGCTGGATTTGTCAAATGCTTTGTCAGCCTCTGTTAATATGGTCATATGACTTTTATCTTTCATTTTGTTTGTGTGATGTATCACATTTACTGATCTGTGAATATTGTACCAGCCTTGCATCCCTGGGATGAATCCCCTTTGGTCATGGTGTATAATTTTTTTGATATATTACTGGATTCGATTTGCTAGTATTTTGTTCAGGATTTTGGCATTTATGTTCATCAGGGATATTGGTCTGTAGTTTTCTTTCTTTGTAGTGTCTTTGTCTGGTTTTGGAATTAGAATTATGCTGGCCTCATAGAACGAGTTTGGAAGTCTTCCTTCTTCTTGAATTTTTAAAAATAGTTTCAGGAGAATGGGTGTTATTTCCTTTTTGAATGTTCGGTAAAACTCCCTCGTAAAGCCATCTGGGCCTGCGCTTTTGTTTGCTGGGAAAGTCTTGATTACCTCTTCAATTTCCTTAGCTGTTATTGGTCTGTTCAGGTTTCTTATCTCTTCCTGGTTCAGTTTTGGAAGACTATGTGTTTCTAGAAATTTGTCCATTTTGCTTAGATTGTCAAGTTTGTTGCTGTATAATTGTTCATAATATTTGTTAACGATCCTTTGTATTTCTGTGGTGTCAGTTATTATGTCTCCTCTTTCATTTCTGATTTTGTGTATTTGGGTTCTCTCTCTTTGTTTCTTGGTGATTCTAGCTAAGGGTCCATCAATCTTGTTTATCTTTTCAAAGAACCAGCTCTTTGTTTCATTGACCCTTTGAATTGTTTTTTTGGTCTCCATGTCATTTATTTCTGCTCTGAAATTTACTATTTCCTTCCTTCTAATTGCTCTAGGTTTTTTGTTTGTTTGTTTGTTCGCTTTCTAGTTCTTTAAGTTGTAAGGTCAGATAGTCTACTAGAAATTTTTCTTGCTTCTTGAGGTAGGCCTGTAGTGCTATGAACTTCCCTCTCAGAACTGCTTTTGCTGCATCCCTAGAAGTTGTGTTGTTGTGTGTTCATTTTCATTGGTTTCCAGGAAGTTTTTAATTGCTTCCTTGATCTTCATGATAACCCATTCATTTGTCAATAACATGCTAGTTAGCCTCCATGTGTTGAAATGTTTTTGCATGTTCTTGTTGCAATTGATTTTTAGTTGCAGGCCATTGTGATTTGAGAAGATGCTTGATATGATTTCCATCTTCTTGAACTTGTAGAGACTTGCTTTGTGTCCTAACATGTGGTCTATCTTTGAGAATGTCCCATGTGCACTTGAGAAGAATGTGAATTTTGCAGTTTTGGGGTGTAATTCTCTGTAGATATCTATTAAATCCATTTGATCTAGCACTTCATTTAGAGTCTGTGTTTCCTTGTTAATTTTTTGTCTAGAAGATCTATCCAGTGATGTCAGCAGGGTATTGAAGTTCCCGGCTATGTTGTATTGCTGTTGATTTCTCTCTTGAAGTCCTCCAAAAGATTTTTAATGTATGTTGGTCCTCCTATATTGGGTGTATATATGTTTACAAGGTTATATCTTTCTGTTGGATAGATCCTTTCAATATTATGTAGTGGCCTTTTTTGTCTCTAGTTATGGCCTTCATTTTGAAATCTATTTTATCAGATATGAGTATTGCTACCCCAGCTTTTTTTTTTGCTTTCCATTTGCCTGAAAGATTTTTTCCCATCCCTTCACTTTCAACCTATGTGAGTGTTTTGTTTTGAGGTGGGTGTCTTGTAAACAACATATATGAGAGTCATGCTTTCTTATCTAGTCAGCTACTTTGTGTCCTTTTTTTTTTTTTATTCTCACTCGAGGACATTTTGTTCAGATAGAGCGAGAGGGAGAGAGAGGAAGAGAGAGAGAGAAACATTGATGTGAAAGGGACACATCGAGTGGATGCTACCCTCACGACCAACCAAGGCCAGGGACAAACTGCAACTGAGGTACGTACCCTTAGTGGGAACCGAACCCAGGTCTCTCTGTACTGCAGGCTGACCCTCCAACTGCTGAGCCAAACCGGCCAGGGCTACTTTGTATCTTTTAATCGGAGCATTCAACCTATTCACATTTAATGTGATAGTTGATATATACTTATTTATTGCCATTTTTGTTTAGTGTGGTTATATTTTTCTTCCTATTTCTTCTACTAATTACAGCTGTCCTTTCAACATTTCTTGCAGTGCTGGTTTGGTGTTAATATATTTCCTTAGCCTTTTTTTTTTTGTCTGGAAAGCTCTTTATTTGACCTTCTATTTTGAATGATAGCTTTGCTGGATAGAGTAGTCTTGGATTCAGATCTTTGTTTTTCATGACCTTGATTACTTTATGCCACTCTCTACTGGCCTGTGGTGTTTCTGTTGAGAAGTCATCTGAGAACCTTATGGGGGTTTTCTTTGTAGGTAACCTGTTGCTTATCTCTTGCTGCCTTTAGGATTCTTTCTTTGTCTTTAATTGTTGGCATTTTAATTACTGTTTGTCTTAGTGTGGGCCTGTTTGGCTTCTTTTTACTTGGGGCTCTCTGTGCTTCTTGAACTCGATTGCTTTCTTCCTTCACCAAGTTTTCTATCACTATTTCTTCAAATATATTCTCTAATCTTTGCCCATTTTTTTCCTCTTTGGGGACCCCTATGATGCGAATGTTTACGTTTTCAGTAGTCCCACAGTTCTCTTTAGCTGTCTTCCTGTATTTTAATTGTTTTTCTTTTGGTTTTCTGATTGGTGGATTTTTTTTCTACCCTGTCTTCTAATTCACTGATCTGGTCCTCAGCTTCCTCTACTCTGCTGGTTAGTCCTTCCAAGTGTTCTTTATTTCTGCTATGTCATTCTTCATTTCCACTTGGTTGTTTTTCAGTGTTTCTATATCTTTACTCATGGTGCTGATGTCCTTATGCTTGCTGTTGAGCTTCCTCATGATCATGGCTCTGAACTCTACCTCTGATAATTTGCTTCACTGCATTTCATTTATCTCATCTTCAATAGAGTTCTCTTGTTCTTTCATTTGGGATTTGTTTCTTTGTTTCACCATTTTGGCTATCTCAGTGGGTTTTGGAGCCTGCCAAGTTTTCCCTGTTGGTGTTCTGCTGTTCGTGGCTCTCTCTGCTGGGTTTAGATGTGCCTGGGTGGGGCCACATTAAACACCACTGTCAAGTCTTACTTTCCTGGGTAGATTTGCAAGCCCAGGAAAGGTTCAGTTATCCTCCAGCTTTTTCCTTGTGGTGAGTAGTCTCAGTTACTCAGTGCCTTGGAATGAAGCCCTTGTGTTCTGCATGAGAGGATTTCCAGAGGGTGGGATAGATGCTGGTTATTAATGAGCCTCAATTTGCATTTTTTGCCTCACCTGGGAAAGGCTGAAGCTCCAAGGTAGGGGGCTGCTGCTTTTCGCCACAGCTCAGGGAGGAGCACACTGGCCACCATCCTTTGTGGCCACAACTCAGCAAAAACTCTGAGTGCCCTCCAAAACCCGGGTGTCTCTACAGAGTTCCAGCCCAGTCTGCCCTACCTCTGCCGTAACCCCCAGGTCAGTGGCTGTTTTAGCGCGCTCTGTCCTTGCTCTCTGTGCTGTACAGTGGGCTTGGCCTTTATTCCCCAAGGGTGCTGTTCAAAGCTAAGGCTGCTGCCATCCATGGGCTCCCAGCCCGCCACCCTTTCGCTCCTCTAGAGATCTTACCATTGTCCCTGGTTATATGGTCCTCTCCTGCTGCTTTGCTGTTGCTTTTTTCTGAGTATTTGTCTTTATTTAGTTATAATTACCGTTTGGTCCTAGGAGATCGTCTGTGTAGCTTCTATTCACTCTGCCTCCATTTTCACATCCTCTACTCCTATCTTGCATGCAGCTGGGTCTCTCAGGCCTTCCTGGTGCCCCCGCACCCTGCATGTTCCGTGGGTATCTGGATCACACAGTCCCTTTGGGTCCCTTGCTCTATGCCTAGATTATGGGCTGCTGGGGCTCACAGGCCTCTCTGATGCTTCAGTACCCCACAGGTCCTGTGGGTAACTAGATCACACAGTGTCTCTTGGGTCGCACAGGCCTCTCTGGTGCTTCAGCTCCCCGCAGGCCCTGTGGGTAACTAGATCGCACAGTCCCTGCTGGGTTGCACAGGCCTCTCTGGTGCTTCAGCTCCCTGCAGGTCCCATGGGTAACTGGATAGCACAGTCCCTGCTTGGTTGCGTAGGTCTCTCTGGTACTCCAGCACCCCTTGGGCCTGGTGGGTAATTAGATCGTCAGTTCCTGCTGGGTCACACAGGCTTCTCTGGTGCTTCAGCACCCCACAGGTCCCGAGGGTAACTAGATCGCACAGTCCCTGCTGGTTCGCAAGGCCTCTCTGGTGTTTCAGCACTTAGCAGGTCCTGGGGGTAACTAGATTGCAGTCTCTGCTGGGTTGCACAGGCCTCTCTGGTGCTTCAGCACCCCGCAGGTCCCATGGGTAACTGGATGGCACAGTCCCTGCTGGGTTGCACAGGCCTCTCTGGTGGCTCCGCACCCTGCAGTTCCTGTGGGCAGGCAGCTGGATTGTACCAGTCTCTCTTGGGCTCAGGCTTCCCACTGCTCTTGTAAGCTACTGGACTGAACAGTCCTCTGTGGAGCCCCAGGTCCCACCACTGGCGGCCGGGGAGTGCTGCTGCCCTGTGGGGCTCAACTCCTGCTCAGTTTTTGCTGTAGTTTTTGGGTATGGGTCTCAGCTGCTGGTCTGTGCTTCTGTTGCCTTGGGATGGATGTCTGCTCCCCAGCCTCTGTTGCTCTCATGAGGCTGCTACTATGGGGGATAGTGCTGGGCTCTGGGCTGTCTGCGGCTTCTGCAACCTGCACCTTGGGAGCTCCACTACTGTGCATCGGTCTATCTTGACACAGAGTGTCCACTGATCCTGATCCGATGGTGCCAGGTATGCTGGTGGGCTCAGGTTGCTGGGCCCTAGCCGCTCCCACTGCCTCCTCCCAGGGAAGACCTGGGATCTTCCAAAATGGTGGGACCTCCCTGCGGCGCAGGGATAAGCGCCCTGAAGGGCCGCTTACCCGGGTAGCTGGCTGCTCCCGTCCATAGCACAGGAACTTTCTGCTTTGTGGCTCTGCACTGCTCGGGTTTTTTGTCCACCTTCACGTCAACTCACACTCTCTCACACACTCACCCTCCCTCTGGTCCTGCCTGCCACCATCTTCCAAAATAAAATATTTTTAAAAGTTATTTTTCTATCTTTTATGCAGTTCAGAAAATGGAGTTTTATCCCAATACATTAATTTATAGATGTAACTACCTGCTTCCCTAATATTGTTATATCAACAAGTACTGAGATTTCACAGTATTTAATGATACTGTGGAAGGAATTATGAATTCAGGTGATGATAAGAACCATAGCCAAATTGAATTGTCGATCTAAAGGAACAATCAATGATGTTCCACTTTTACTCTCCATAAAAATATCTTTGAAACCAGCTATGTTTATTCATTTTATAAACACTTATTGAGAGATCACGTTACCATGTAGTTTATATTCTGATTTCATTCTCTTATATGTATCTAGTCTATGTGCTGCTTGAATTGTGCAAACAATTGTTGAAGGGTACAAAGCGAGCTTTTATGAGACAGTGAGTCCTTTAAAGTAGGCATTTTGCATTTGGATTTTTGTTGGTTAAAAATAATAATTAGCAGTATATTTAATGACTATTCAATACAACATGGAATACATTTACACCTACAGCAGCTAAAAATAAAAAATATTTAAAATATAAGAAAATTTGCAAATGCTTATAGAAATAATAATTTCGTCCTTATTTCTCAGAATCGTTTAGCAGTAAAATATTCCTGTGGGAGGGAAATTAGACACAAAGCAAGTTATAAAATTTGTCAAAGATATTGAAATATAAGGAAGAAGACAAAGAAGAAAACTCAAGTAAATATTTATTAAGCTTCTACTTTCTCCTAGTGTATGGTAGGGGGAGGGTACCAATATATAAAGAAATGAAGGCAGTCTTCAGGGTGATCATTACACTAAAGGGGAGGCAGGCATCTAAACAGATAATTAGAATACAGTGTGACAAATGAAAAGAGGTACAGGGGAAATCTAGAAGCAGCACAAGAAGCTTGTAAAGGAAATGGAGTTGGACAATGTTACTACATTTAAAAATGATACAAGAAACTACTAGAGTTAAGAATGTCTATAAAATAGTGGGATGGATAGATAGATAACATGATAATGTTGAATCTAGGTAAAGGGTATAAAAGGACATTCACTATAAAATTCTTTCAATTTTTATGTATGTTTGAAAAGTTTCATAATAAAAGGTTAGATAAAATAATAGTTGTAAAAAAAAAAAGGTAGGATGATATAAAGGTGCTGCTGTTTTTACTTTTCTTATGAATAGTAGAGTCTTAAGAAATACAAGGAAAAGAACAAAATAGAAAAGAACTTTTCATTTCACTGTGGGGAGGGCAGGTTGTCATTTAAGGAAAGCAGAAATTCCTTGCTCTGGTATCATAATATCTGTCATGAGAGCCAAGAGCGTAAAAGTACATTCATTAAGGAACCATTAGGGTATAAACATATTCCAAATATAGGTGTAGAATTGCCTTAGATAACTAGGGTCTAGACTATACAGTGAAGTTTTAGTAGATTTTGGGCTCTAGTTCTTATATATTATAAACCATAGGTTATAATTTTGGGGTAATAACAAAATCTAAAATAGAAACATTATTTATCAATCAAGTTAATTTATACTAAGTTAACTTAGCTTTGTAAGTACTGACATACTAGAAATAACACTAATCTTTGCAGTCTTAGAACCTAGGTATTGATTTCAAAATCTAACGTAAGAGAATTTGCTTTAATTAGCATTTCTTGATACTGTTAAATGGGTAAATGTTTGTATTTATTGGGATAAAAATGATACTTTATTAATTCATATGTTGAATGATACGATATATAACAAGTTACAATTAAGGTTTGAGTGCTCTGATTATTTTAGTCTATTACTAGATCAGTAGTAGTGAAGAATTGTATGTCTAAGGTCTTGCCTTCTATGGTTTTAGATACATTTTGTTACTTGATCTTCAAAGCACTGTGAGTTGGATGAACAGGTGTAAATTTTTATTTATTAATATATATTTTATTTTTTTATTTTTGTTACAGATGTTTCTCCTGTTTTTCCCCAATGACATCCTCCTCCCCATCCTCCCCACCCCTTCCCCAGCTTTGTTGTCCATGTCCATTGGTTATGTGTACATGCATATAAGTTCTGTGGTTTATCTCTTCCCTCCCCCCACCACCCCCTCTTCTGAGGGTTGTAAGTCTGTACCCTACTTCCACGTCTCTGGGTCTACCCTCTTCCTCAGACTGTTATGTTCATTATATTTCACAAATAAGTAAGATCATATGGTATTTGTCTTTTTCTGCTTGGCTTGTTTTGCTTAGGATAATACTTCCAGGTCCCTCCATGTCATCTCAAAGGATAAAAGATCTTTCTTACAGCTGCATAGTACCTCATGGACACTTGGGCTGTTTTCAAATCTTAGCTATTGTAAATAGTCCTGTTATGAACATGGGGCTACATATATTCTTTCTGATTGGTGTTTTAGGCTTCTTAGGGTATATTCCTAGAAGTGGGATCACAGAGTCAAATGGCAGTTCAGTTTTTAATTTTTTGAGGTAACACCATATTGTTTTCCACAGGGGCTACACCAGTCTGCATTCCCACCAGCAGTGTACTAGAGTCCCCTTTTCTCCACACCCTCGCCAACACTTGTTTGATGATTTGTTGATGGCAACCATTCTGACAGGTGTGAGGTGATACCTCATTGTTGTTTTAATTTGCACCTCTTTGATGATTAGTGATGTTGAGCATTTCTTTATATGTCTCTTGGCCATTTGTATGTCCTGTTTGGAGAGGTGTCTATTCAGCTCCTCTGCCCATTTTTTTTTAATCCTCATACGAGGACATTTTTTCCATATTTTGTTCAGAGAGAGTGGGAGGGAGAGAAAGAGAGAGAGAGAAACATCGACATGAAAGGGACATATCGAGTGGCTGCCATCTACCCAACCCAACCAGGGCCGGGGACAAACTGCAACCGGGGTACATGCCCTTAGCGGGAACCAAATCCCGGTCTCTCTGGACCGCAGGCCAACGCTCTAACTACTGAGCCAAACCGGCCAGGGCATCTGTCCATTTTTTAAATTAGGTTCTTTGTCTTTCTTTTGTTGAGTTATATGAGTACTCTATATATTTTGGAAATTAACCCCTTATCTGATGTATCTTTGGCAATGATGCTCTCCCATACAGTGGGTTGCCTTTCCATTTTTGGTGGTTGTTTCTTTTGCTGTGCAGAAGCTTTTGAGTTTGATGTAGACCCAGGTGTTCATTTTCTTCCTTGTTTCTGATGCCTTAGGTGATGTACCAGTGAAAATTCTGCTGGGTATGATGTCTGAAATTTTGTTGCCTACAGTTTCCTCTGGGATTTTTATGGATTCATGGGTCACATTTAAGTCTTTTATCCATTTTGAGTTTATTCTTGTGTATGGTGTAAGTTGATGGTCTAGTTTCATGTTTTTGCATGTAGCTGTCCAATTTCCCAACACCATTTATTTTTATTTTATTTTTATTTTTTTATCCTCACTCGAGGACATTTTTCGATATTTTGTTCAGATAGAGTGGGAGGGAGAGAGAGAGAGAGAAACATCGATGTGAAAGCGACACATCGAGTGGTTGCCACCCACACGACCCAACCAGGGCCGGGGACAAACTGCAACCAAGGTACGTGCCCTTAGCGGAAACCGAACCCGGGTCTCTCCGGACCACAGGCCGACACTCTAACCGCTGAGCCAAACTGGCCAGGGCCCAACACCATTTATTAAAGAGGCTGTCTTTACTCCATTGTATGCTCTTGCCTCCTTTGTCAAGTATTAATTGAGCATAATGTCTTGGGTTCATTTCTGGGTTCTCTGTTCTGTTCCACTGGTCTATATGCCTGTTCTTGTGCCAGTACCAGGCTGTTTTAATTTTTAAATAACTTTATTATTTGGAAGCCCGATTTGATCTCCTAATTAGAAAACTGATATTGAAAGATGTAACAAAAAGTCCTTGTTTTATAAATGTGAAATCCTTTTAGATATCAAAGGTATGTACATTGAATCATGATTTCCATTATAAAGTAATAATATATTCTAGTGGGGTAAACTTTGCCAATGTTCTAATAAAATGTTGTAACAATTCTTAATACTATATTCAAAGAGAAAATAATTTTCTCTAAAAATTTTTTACCTCAGAGGGAATGAGGAAGGGGGTGCTGGAAGAGCTAAACTGAAGAATTTATATACATATGTGCCTAACCAATGGACACAGACAATAGTGTGTTGAAGGTGGAGGGGATAGGAGTGGAGAGGAGGAGGGTCAATGGAGGGAAGGGTGTAGTATCTGTAATACTTTCAACAATAAAGATAAATTTTTAAATTTTTTTATTGATTGCTTTTCGAGAGAGAGAGAAAGAAACATCGGTTTGTTGTCCCACTTATTTATGCTTTCATTGGCTGGTTCTTGTATGTTTCCTGACCAGAGATCAACCCTGCAACCTTGGTGTACTGGGGTGACGCTCTAACCAACTGGGCTACCTGGCCAGGACTGAAAATAATTTTCTAATATTAAACTATAACTCACAAAATATAAATACCATCTTCATTTAAACTGTATCAAAAACTTTGTTTCTTTGGTGAATTATTGAAAGACGAATAAAATATGCCCTGTATCTAGTCTAACTCTTTAAATGTTTATGGTGCTATCTGAAGAGATTCTCTTTTAAAACCTCAGGTTTTTACCTTTAATAACATGAATAGTTTATATGTATAATATTTCTTTGTTTAAAAATAGCTGTGGCTTTGGAAGTACATTATACTTATTCAGTTCTTTGTAATAAGAGTCAGTCCCTTAAGTAAATTGAAGGTTTGTTTTGAGTTTATATTTTCTAGTATCTTACATTTTGGTAGAATGTTAGTCATTCAAATGATGTCACATTTATATTGTCACTTATCCTCATATACATTTATATTGTCACTTATCCTTATATATCAGCCTTGAGAAATAGTCAGTTGTGTTCTCATTGCTGTTGTTTTTAACTTAATAGATGAGGAAACTGAGACTGAGGGTTGAAATGAAAGACTGTAAGTTGGAACTGGGCCCAAGTCTTCTAACTCCAATTTTTTCCCCCTGTATCAGATCTCAAGGGTTTGAAGCCACAGTGCTTATGTTAGTATTCTGGTGGAGTTGAACTAGTGAAAAATTATTTCTGATGTGATGCTTCAACTATTTTATTATATCAAAGATATGGACAAAACAGATGTAGAATCTGTTATAGGTGTTTCTTGCTTTAGACCAATTGAAACAGTTTTACACTGTTAATCCTAGTATACTTATAAGCACTGGATTCTGGAGATAGGTTTGGCAAAGTTGTTGAAACATGGGTAGTCTGCTCTTAAAAAAGAAACATTTGGAACATATATTGAAAGGGTCCATTCTCATAAGCATTTCATGTTATATATACTAAGGGAAATGTAACAGAGGGAAATAATTGAACATATCTAAACTTGTGGTATAGTGAGGCTATTTTTAACAAGGTTTTGGCCATGGAAAAACATGTAAATATAGTTACTTCACTTAAAGCTATTTGATATAGTTAATATAGTATTGTTTGTTATAGTGTGACACAGTTAATGAATATTTGCTTACTATGAAATTAGGTCCCAAGATTTTCTTAAATAAGGGAACTGGGATAGTAAGGAACTACCTTATTCTTTCAGTCTTTCTTCTATTTTTCCCTACTCTGGTCTAATGTCTAATTGACTATGAATATTTTGGAGGTATTGACAATTATTTAGACTTGACAGTCTTACAGAGTTGCTGGTAGGAATGTATTACTGAGTTTGCTCTTCTAAATAATGAAAGGTGAGTGTAGAGGAAGTTACATAATTTATGATAGAAGTAAAGAATTTTAAAGTAAGTTTTGACTTGAATTTAATCATTTGCTCTGAGGGCATGAAATATATTTTTATAATACTACAGTTTGATTTTTTTATTAGTTTGAATATTATGACTTGGGAAAATAAAATTACAGTGTTTTATAGTATAACTCTAACTTGATAACACTAGCATTTTTTTTCTCCTGGAGTTAAGATGAAAGGGAAATGGTTGTAATACCAGGGCAGATGCTATACTTTCATTTAACTACAAAACCCTGTTTTTCCTAGAAGTTCCTAAGTTACTTCTCAAAGATGTGGACTGTCTCACACCAAAAGTATAAACTTGTGTTTCCTTTTCAGTGGTCTTTGTTGGCACCAAATCTCCTTATTCATTGGCAATATCAAGCCTAGAGGTTTACTCTTTCTCTGATGATTTCTGTACATTCTGAATATTTACTTTCTTAACTTTAATCTTGTTCTCTGCCTATGAAATGTAAATATGTGAATAGTACATGCCATTTGCCTGAATGTTTTTCTGTTTTTAACTTCTTGACATATTTTTTAAATTTTTGGTATCAGTCAATTATTTATTAAAAGTTTTCTATTTTGCTATGATTTATTAAGAAAACACAATTTAACCCTGGCCAGTTTGGCTCCATGGTTAGAACGTCAGCCCGCGGACCAGAGAGTCCCGGTTTGGTTCCCACTAAGGGCATGTACCTCAGTTGCAGTTTGTCCCAGCCCTGGTTGGGGTCGTGTGGGTGGCAGCCAGTCGATGTGTCACTCTCATATCAATGTTATTCTCTCTCTCTTTGTTCCTCTCTCCCTCCCGCTCTATTTGAAAATAAATGCAAAGAGTAATATATATACACACACACACAAACTTGATTTTCAGCACAACCATAGAGATCTCCGCAATCCCAAAGCACAATATATGAAGAAAGGCTGCCAGATCTAGTGAAGGTCAAATGGGTGTGTGAGAAGCTGCTGAGAGACGACACATATGGTTACAGATCCCAACAAAGCCAAGAGAGCTCAGTTCTCCAAATGAAAGCACTAGCCTCAGACTTCTCCAAAGCAGCAGTCAACCTTGACGTCCTCAAGGAAAAATTAATTCAGGAATTTCGTACCAATCGAAATAATCATTCAATATAAAGACAAATACAAACATTTTTTTGTTGTTAATCTGTACTCAAAGATATTTTTCCATTGATTTTTAGATAGAGTGGAAGGGAGGGAAAAATAGAAGGAAGTGGGGGGCAAGAGAGAGACATTATTGATGTGAGAGAGACATCGCTTGGTTGTCTCCCACACAACCCCCACCGGGGCCAGGGACCGAATCTACAACCCAAGTACATACCCTTGACCAGCAATCCAATCTGAGATCCTCCAGTCTGAGAGCTGATGCTCTAACTGCTAAGTCAAACTGGCCACCGCCAAACATTTTTTTAACATGCCAAGTTTCAGGTAATTTAGCTCTCATGAGCCCTCCTTCTACAGGATGATGTTTACTCAAACCAAGAAACGAAAAGAAAAACTACAGTTAAAGTATTGGTAGTAAGCATAAAGCCTATTGAGTCATAAAATTAAGACTAAAACAAGTGTGAGATTAGCCCTGGCCGGTTTGGCTCAGCGGTTAGAGCATCAGCCTGCGGTCCAGAGAGACCCGGGTTCGGTTCCCGCTAAGGGCATGTACCTTGGTTGCAGTTTGTCCCCAGCCCTGGTTGGTTGTGCGGGTGGCAGCCACTCGATGTGTCCCTTTCACATCGATGTTTCTCTCTCTCTCTCTCTCCCTCCCACTCTATCTGTACAAAAAATGGAAAAATGTCCTCGGGTGAGGAAAAAAAACAACAACAAAAAAAAACAAATGTGAGATTAGGTTTTACAGAGCAGAATATGAATGTTTAAAACCTCGACAATGTAGTAATGATATAACTAACAAAAATTGGAAGAATGAGGACAGAAATGATGTAAAGTAGTATAAACTTCATGTTTTATAACAGGCTGTCAAAAGATACCATTTAATAATCCAGTAAAAGAGGTATAGTGGTAGGGAGGTACATAGGTAGATAGGTGATTAATAGGTAGGTAGGTAAACCCTTAGAGAAATAATATAAACTAAATAGGATGGTAGAGAAGAAAAAAGCATAACAACTATATTAACTTTATCATTGCTCATAATAGAAACTATATATATGTGTGTATGTGTGTGTGTGTGTGTGTATGTATATATATCTCCAATTGATGGGGTTGCCATATAAAATTGAGTGGCCAGAGCAGGAAAGTATAGGAATATGAAATTTGAGCAAAGATGTGAAGGAAGTGAGACAGCTTGGTAGTTTTCTGGAGAAAGAGTATTCTAAACAGAGGTAATGGTTCTTGCAAAGGTCCCGAAGCAAGCGTACAGCTGGTACATAAAAGAAATAGGAAAAAGGAGCTAAAGCAGAGTGATTGAGATGGAGAGTGGTAGGAAATGAAGTCAGAGAGATAATATCGAACTGTAGAGGCAGTTTAAAGAACTTAGATTTGTATTCTGAAATAACTACTAACACAGAAAAGTGTATCTTCCATCAGAGGAAATACATGCATAACTAAAACAAAGCAAGAACTAGCCATTTAATAAACTGTTTTTAAGAAAATAAAGCAGCCCTGGCCGGTTTGGCTCAGTGGTTGGAGCACCGGCCTGCGGTACAGAGAGACCCCGGTTCGGTTCCCGCTAAGGGCACGTACCTCGGTTGCAGTTTGTCCCCGGCCCTGGTTGGTCGTGCGGGTGGCAGCCACTCGATGTGTCCCTTCACATCGATGTTTCTCTCTCTTTCTCTTCTCTCTCTCTCCCTCCAGCTCTATCTGAACAAAAAAATGGAAAAATGTCCTCGGGTGAGGATAAAAAAAAGAAAGAAAGAAAGAAAATAAAGCAGCGCTAAAAACAGAAAGCATAAAATTTTTATAGCATAAAATTTGATGACTGTAGGGAGATTAAATGTATGTTATATTAATAAATATAAGTGGGTGAAACTTTCCTAATAGAAAATCCCAGATTAGATCACAAAGTAAACTATTCAGTCATTCCTAAAACAAAGAAACTCAAGGAGAGTAACAAAATCAAAGAACAGGCAAAGACATAACTTGCATATGCAACCAAAAAATGCACGATCTTAACATTAGACAAGGAAATGCAAAAAGTATTGCATTAGGGAAAAGAACGTACAAAATCTGTATGAAGAAAACCTTAATATATCTTTTAGGGATACAAAGACTTAAATGGAAAGGCTTCTTAGGTAAGAAGGATCTTGGGTAAGAAGACTCAAAGTTATATAGATGTCAGTTTCCCTTATGTTGATATAGAAAAAAATAACATGGAGTTAATATGATCTTTACTTCAAAACAAAACAAAAAACTAGCTAACAGGTATTGAACACTTAACTCTATGCCAGGCACTGTTCTAAATGCCGTATATGGATTATTCATTTAGTCCTCACAGCAACTTTATGTGGTGTAATACAAAAAAATGCAAATTACAATTATGGTGAAATATTGTTAACTTGTGACATTGCAAAATAAAAAGGTTTGATAGTACATTGTTTAGGAGGGTGTTGGGAACCAGATACTCATTTATTGAACAAGAGTGTAATTTGTAGGTATGTAAATGCATACAACCTTCCTGAAAAACAATTTGGCAATACTGTTCATATTTAAAGTATATATAACTTTAACCTAGAACTTTCTCTTATAGTATTTTATCCTCAAATATCTGTGCCCACATACAAGGATATTCACTCTAGTATCATGTATTTTCATAATAAAAGATTGTTCGTAGGCAGTGGTAAAGATGTACCATGTAGTTCCATTCAGTCACTAAAAACAATTCAGTTAAGTTAAAAACCAAACAATCAGATGAGTAATGGGACTGCAGCATGCTACCAGTTGCATTCTTTTAAACCTCCACAACTATATACATAGATGCACAAACGTATATATGTATAACACTTTCTTTGGTTAGGATGCCCAGATTTAACGTTTGTAGAGGAGAATGAGTAGCTGGGCCACAGGGTTAGGAGGAAGACCAATATTAAGTGTAAAATATGTAATTTTTTACTTAGTTGTTGTACTTTCAAACTTTATATCATGTACTTATTTATTCAAAAGAAATAAAATAAACATTTTAAATAAAATCAGAGTGCTAGGAAATACCAAGTACCCTAGCCCCTAATGCTATAGTTAAGCAAACTGAGACATACAGAGGACAAGACCCAAACCCTGATTAGCAGTGCTGAGACCTGGATTCTAATCTCGATTCGGATATATGACTCTTAGTAGTGATTTTCCTTCTGTGGGTCTCACTTTTCTCATTTGTACAATAAGGGGTAGGACTCATCTTCCTTGGTCCTCCAGCATTAGTTTTCAAACTAATTCATAGAGCCCAAGGATTCTTTCAATCCCTTTAGGGGGTCTCAAGCAGATTATTGGGATTGTAATGTTTGCCAGCACACATGTCTTTAACCACAGCATCCCTGGACCTCTGAGTAAGATTGAATTTAACTAAATGTTTTGAAACTTTTTAACAAGTCTGAAAGTCACAGTCCACAGTAATGTCACCGTATATAGTAAAAATTCTCAGTGCCAGTGCCAATACATATTATTGTGTCATGATCAACTCTGAAGTCTCAAGTAATTTTAAACTATTATTTACATTTTTAAATAAATGCCAACCTCACATTTGTGTATGCTCTCTTAAGTTGGAAGGAGGTGGGCGTTAATGATATTCACATGAAGGATAGTCTGTTATATGCCATAGTTGTGTCAAGGCATGTATTATCATAGTCTGAATTGTTTTTCTTTGGACTGTGGAGTGGACTATAACATTTGGCTCTGAGACTAATACATTGGTTTTTAGTTATTTAATGCCTTCCTTCTTTCCTCCTTTAATACATTTTGGGTTGGGAAAGTAAAAGGTACAAAGGGATGAATTAAACATATGGCAAGTCAGAAACAGATTCAGTATTCTTTCTGAAACTTAGTTTAATGTGAGAACCTAAATTTCAAATTAAAATGCACAATGATACTATTTGAGGAAGTAGTAAATGCAGATAATGAAGGTGACTGTTTTCCTCCTAACATTCAAAAGATGGTGGTGATTAAGGATTTAAGGAATGAAGTTGCCTGACCAAGTTTTGTGTTTTGTTTTGTTTTTTTAAGAAACATGAACAGAAAGACTGAATGTTTACCCGATAACAGTAAATTTATGATACAACAACTTAATAACTGATGCTACCTAGTAAAAGACATGATGGGAATGCAGGTCTAAAAACCAGCAGGAACAAGAAGCAGGAAAGTATAGTTTACACTTGATAGTACTTAAAACCAATATTAAGTGTTTTTAGAAGTAGACAAAAAACAATTTGTGTGATGTGTGTATGTAAATGTGTTTGTATAACATTTTGAAAACAAACCAGAATATTCATTACTATTATTTTAGGATGATGACATCTTGACTTTTATTTTCTTTTATCTGTATTTTTAAACTTTTTGCAAAGAACACATATTATTTAAGTACTCAAAATGCTATTATTTATTATATATACACACATATGCATGTAACATTTGTTTCCTGTCCTGACTGTAGCTGTGTCTTTGTATTTTCTAGGTGCATCAGAGGCTTTCTTCGTGGCAGAATTTGGGTGTTGTTTATTGCAGTACTGTTGTGCCCTCTGATGGTGAGTTTTGGCAAATCCATTTTTTTATGGTGTTCCCCCCACCCTCTTAAGTCAAGGGTTTCCCACTCTCTAATTGACATATACTCTTTTAAAAACTATACTCTTTTACTTAAAATTGGCTTGGAGTCAGAAAAAAGGAGGATGCTAAAGAAGAGAAATAAAATTTAAATGAGGATCTAGTGAATTTAGAGGAGAAATCAATAAGAAAAACTAATAGACCCATCAAGTTTTGATAGGTATGGAATTATTGCTGTCTAGTGCTTTTTAATTTTTTAAAAAATGGGAACATGGTTAATGTGAAGATCATAGAAGCACCATCTTTGGTATTCCTAACTATTGGGTCTTCATCTATGGATAATAATCAAACACTCCAGCCCCTTCGTGGTATCAGAGCCTACATGGAAGCAATTGAAAGTCTGAGACCTCTCCTCTTGCTTGTCTTTTTCTTCCCTTCGGCTCAAGGCTGTAATACCCTTCTTTGACATGGAAAAGAATGAATAGGTGCTTGAGGACTATATACTATATATGGTCCTTTGTAAATGTTCATGACACTGCATACTGGCAACAGAATCAAAGTTTTGGTGTTTTGACAGTAGTAGAGGAGATAATGTTTACTATTCTTCTTGTCATTTCTCTTACCCAGTATTGTACATTTACAGTTGAGATTATTTGCTTAGGGCTGAACTGTGAAAGTTCTAGGATCCTCTGTATTTAATCAGTATAGATATTTGCAGTATTATCAGAACCCCCTATCTGAATATATCAACAGTGTGTCCATATTTGCTAAATTCTCTAAGCTTGGGGGAAATATTCATTTGTAATTACTCATTTGTAATATGGAAAGGTTGAAAGGAAATACAGGCAAGAATCAAACAAAGAAAATAGTAGCTGGCTTTCTTTTTCCTATCTCTTAGAGACATCAAGAGCTGACAAATAATATCAGTATGTAAATTAAAAAGCAGCACTTGGCACTTTGTTACGGCTGAGGACAGGTAGGTATGTTGACCCCAGTCAAAACTCAGTATGTATGCAGATGCCAGTATTTCCCACATGGCTGAAAGCCAGCAGACCATAGTGCCACCTCCCCGTGCCACCTACTTTGTTTCTTCCTTAGGCCCCTCCAAAGCTGTGGGTGGCTATCACTCTTACCTCTAACACTGTCTTGGCTCATTAAACATCCAAATGGGTGCTGTTCACATCTATTTCAGCCCCACTGCCAGGTCCTGCTACCTTCCTCCACTACCACTACAGGGTAACATCACTGGATAGTTACAATAAAGAGAGAAGTTCTTTCAATGTATAAAGTATTGTTCATAATGTTGAATCTTCTCAGCTTTTGCTGAACAGCATTTCATTCGTAAATTTCTAGCTTTTATGATATTGTCTGAAATTATTATCTATTGTCAGTATATATTAATATGTATTCAATAAGTTATGTATATCCAATATCAATTGAGTTACAATACAATGGAACAGTCATCTGCTAGTGGTTGTTAAGATATTCAGAGGCGCCCTGGCCTGTTTGGCTCAGCGGTTAGAGCATCGGCCCTCGGACTGAAGGATTGAAGATTCGATTCCTGGTCAAGGGCGACATGTACCTGGATTGCAGGTTTGATCATGGCCTGGTTGGGGTTATGTAGGAGGTGGCCAATTGATGTGTCCCTCACATCGATGTTTCTCTCTCTCTCTCTCTCTCTCCCTTCCGCTGTATCTAAAAAAAAAATCAATGGAAAAATATCCTTGGATGAGGAATTTTTTTAAAATGATATTCAGAGGCAATTAACTTGAATTAATGAATTTATATTATTAATTTTACCACTTAGTGAAGTTACAATCATCCTGTATATCAGTCTGTATGGAAGTATTTCAATAATGTAACAATGGTACAGTTGTACTGGGATATCTGGCTGCATGTTATCCCAGGACATAAATGCTAGTAGATTGTCCCTATGTTGCATGAGGGGTTGAGGTAATATTTTTACAAAAGTTAAAAAGAATACATTTTTTTTTAAAAAGAGTGGCTTCAAATTTCCTACCAATAAGACAACTAACTCATATTAGTTGTCAAGAAATAGAAGTACAAAACTATTTTATTTAATGCAACTCAGTGTCCTTATTACCACAAATTATACATCTTTCTTATTTTGTACTTCTTTTTTTTTTTTTATCCTCACCCGAGGACATTTTTCCATTTTTTGTACAGAAAGAGTGGGAGGGAGAGAGAGGGAGAGAGAGAGAGGGAAACATTGATGTGAAAGGGACACATCGAGTGGCTGCCACCCGCACAACCAACCAGGGCCGGGGACAAACTGCAACCAAGGTACATGCCCTTAGCGGGAACCGAACCCGGGTCTCTCCAGACCGCAAGCGGACGCTCCAACCGCTGAGCCAAACCGGCCAGGGCTTATTTTGTACTTCTTAATTAATTTTACCTTAGGTCAATATACCATATGAGAAAACTCTACTTAATACACAGCTACTTTATTTATTTGTTTTTACTTTCACTACAAAATAATTTATTACAACACACAGCTCCAGCACAAGCCTCTGATATGTACAAGCACACACTGGCTACCCTAACTAGGGGGCCCTTTTCTTTTCCCTGGCCTTGCGGAGCTCTTCTGTTAGATCTTTCAAATACTGGACCTCCTTGGCCAAGGAATCTGCCTTCACTTTCAGAACGTTGTTTTTCTTTTCTAGCTCTTTACACTCACCAGTGAGGGCCTCCTGCTCTGCCCTCTCTGGCGGTACCTAGTGGCTGCTGTCTTGCTCTGCTCTATTTTTTTCAGCCTTTTATCTATTTTATCAACCTTTACTTTTGCTGCTACCACCTTCTCTACAGGAGGGTCGTAGAGTTTGGGGCCAGCAGAGCCACAGAGGGCACCTGGAGATAGCTTGATCCTGTTTGGAGAGGCCCCAGAGTTGGAGGGACTATGCTAGGGAGAGCCCAGATAGGACTCAAGGCTCATACAGACATGACTATCATTGTCTGAGATGGCATCCTCCTCCTTTATGCACTGAGGGATTAGGGTAATATTAGCAGTGGAGTCTGATGTCCTATCTCCTTCAGAGATATCAACTTCACTGCCTAGCTCTAAACTAAAGGAATGATCTGGAGTGGAGGACAGGGCCCCTGGGGAAAGGGGAAGAGGTTGCGGGAAGGTGAAAGGGGCAACTTGGTCAGTTTTTGGTGAATTTTCAATACACAGCTACTTTAATAGACTTTAGCCACCAGTAGTGAACAGCTCTACTATCATTCATTATTCTTTGCTGTAGCTGCTGGGTCTATTCTATTAGCAAATGAAAGCTTGACCCTAATTTTTTTAAAGTACAAAATCTAAAATACTACATTATATAATTATGATATTTATATACCTAGTATATATACCTAATATATACTGCCCCTCAGTGATTGCTTGTTAATAATGTTGTTTGGCAAGTCTTCTAGTTATGACTATGGTAGCTTATATAAAATATATAGATTATCTTAAATGTTTAACCTTCCTACCAAAACAATCTAAAAGGTTCTTATTTTGTGTGTGTGTCATAAATACTTTTGAGGATCTGGTGTAGGTTCTAGATTCTTTCTGTAAAAGAAAATTTATATATACACATAGGAAATTTTACATATAATTTATTTATTTATTTTATTTTTTTAGGGAGAGAGAAATAGAAACATTGATGTGAGAGAGAAACATCTATCGGCTGCTTCCTGCACGTCACCCAGTGGTGACTGAGCCCACAACCCGGGCATGTGCCCTGACCAGGAATCAAACTGGGACCTCTCAGTCCATGGGACGACACTCAATCCACTGAGCCACACTAGCAGGGCTACATCTAACTTCTTAGTAACCAGACTCCCTTAAACCAACTAAAGAATCTCTAGTCTCATGGACCTCAAGTCAAGAACTGCTTTGGATACAATGCACACAGATACACATGTACATACCCATACCCACACCCACACTCATGTTCCCTTTCAGGAGAGGCATTATACTTAGAGGCTAAGAGAAGAGCTTTAGAGTCGAGCAGACCTTTAGAGTCAGGCATCCCACTTCTACCATTTAACCACTTTATAATCTTAGGCAAGGTAATTAACTTCTCAAAACCTCTTTCCTTATCTGTAAAATGGAGATAGTGTTATTTACCACCTCCAAGAAAACAAATGTACTTACCCTGCAGAAATAGTACTTACCCACCAGAAACTCTTATTCTTTAAAGGGTGATTGTGGGACTTCGGTCAAGATGGTAGTGTAGGTAGACACGGTACTCGCCTCCTCCCACAACCACATCAAAATTACAACTAAACTACAGAACACCCATCATTCAGAACCACCTGAAATTGAGCTGAATGGAAGTCCTACAACTATGAAATTAAAGAAGAAGCCACATCGAGACTGGTAGGAGAGGCTGAGGCGCAGAAGAACTGGTCTCACACTCACCTGTGGCAGATGAAAATCAGGAAGACTCCCTTGACTGTAAAGGTCCCCCCTGAGGAGAAAGGGGTCTCAGTCCCACACCAGGCCCCTCAGCTTAGGGTTCCAATGTCAGGAAGAGAAGTCCCCATAACTTCTGGCTCTAATACCCGGCAAGAATTGAGACTGAGGGAGGCTGAGGTTTCTGGAGTCCCAGGCAGTTCCTCTTAAAGGGCCTGCACATGAACTTACTTGGACTTGTTTCCTCTGAGCTTCAACAAGGAGCAGCAGCTTGAAAGGCACCAGGGACAGGGAAGAACTGAGTTGTTAGACATCGGGGCAAGAGCTGGAGAGGCAGCTTTCTCCAAGACAAACTTGCTGGCAGAGGCCAATGTTCCTTTGGTGAGCCCTTTCCCCATGGGGTCTGGGAATGGACACCATATCAGGGACTCCAGGGCTCATATTATTTGCCCCGACTTGGTGATTCCCAAAGGCCCTGCCCCACCCAACTTTTGGGACCACCCAAGCTGTTTCCAGTGGCCATAGGAATGGCCTGTCTGGGCTCATGCTTTAGATTTTCCTAAAATCTCTCAAACAAGCAGCATCTGGCCTCAGTGAGCCCCAGATCCCTTGCTAAGTGGCTCCAGGCCCAGCATTAGCAGAAGCTGGCCTTGGATCACAGCTTGGCCTTGCCTGGGCACCTTCAAGTTCAGCACAAGAAGCAGCCATCTGCAAATAGCTTTGTAGCTGATGCCTGGTGGCCCCAGGTAGAACACTACCACCCATCTCCACAAATGACACACTCAAAAGATGGTCTCAGTGGGTTCCAGAGCCCTGCTGAAGTAAGTCTTGCTTTGTGTGGTGGGACCCTGCACAGCTAATCCCCCAAGGTGGTCAGAGGTCAGTGGTCAGTGGTCACAGCCCGTCCTTGCAACTGATCAGCCTGAGCAAATCCTTCCCGTTGACATGCCAACAGCAATCAAGACTCAATTACAACTAAAGAGTGTATAGTCCACATAGAGGGCACACCTTGAGGGCCCAGCTAGTCTAATCAAGGAGGCTGTGCCATTGGACCCTAGAGGACACCTACTACAGTGGACTACCCTACCAAGCCTAGGAGACATAGCAGTTATACCTAATACATAGAAACAAACACAGGGAGGCAGCCAAAATGAGACAAAGAAACATGTCCCAAATGAAAGAACAGAACAGAACTCTGGGGAAAGAACTAAACAAAATGGAGAAAAGCAATCTAACTGATGCAGAGTTTGAAACACTGGTTATAAGAGTGCTCAAAGAATTTAGTGAGGACCTCAAGAGTATAAAAAAGGACCAGTCAGAAATGTAGGATGTACTAACCGAAATAAAGAATAATTTACAGGGACTCAGTAGTAGAGTAGGTGAAGCTGAGATGAAAACCATCAATTTGGAATATATGGAAGCAAAAAACACCTAATCAGAACAGCAAAAAGAAAGAAATGAAGATAGTGTAAGGAGCTTCTGGGACAACTTCAGTCATACCAATATTGGCATTATGGGGGTGCCAGATGGAGAAGAGAGAGAACAAGAAATTGAAAACCTATTTGAAAAAATAATGACAGAAAACTTTCCTAAATGGTGAAGAAAACAGACATACAAGTCCAGGAAGCACAGAGCGTCCCAAACAAGATGAACCCAAAGAAGCCCACACCAAGACACATCATAATTAAAATGCAAAAGGTTAAAGACAGAGAGAATCTTAAAAGCAGCAAGAGAAAAGCAGTTTATTACCTATAAGGGAGCTCCCATAAGATAGTCAGCTGAATTCTCAAAAGAAACTTTGCATGCCAGAATGGAATGCCAACAAATATTCAAAGTGATGGAAAGCAGGGACCTACAACCAACATTACTCTATCCTGCAAAGCTATCATTTAGAATCAAAGGACATATAAAGAGCTTCCCAGACAAGAAAAAGCTAAAGGAGTTCATGGCCACCAAATCAGTATTATGTGAAATGTGGAAAGTTCCTCTTGAAGAAGAAGATAAAAAATATGAACAATAGCCCTGGCCGGTTTTGCTCAGTGGTTAGAGCATCGGCCCGCAGACCAGTGAGTCCTAGGTTTGGGTCCCGCTAGGGACGCGTACCTCGGTTGCAGTTTGTCTCCGGCCCTGGTTGGAGTCATGTGGGTGGCAGCCAGTCAGTATGTCTCTCTCACATTGATGTTTCTCTCTCTCTCTCATCTTCCCTCTCTCCCTCCTGTTTTAACTGAAGATAAGTGCAAAAATGTCCTCGGTTGAGTGTAAAAAAAATATATATATATATACACATATATATAAACAATAAAATGGCAATAAATACATATCTATCAACAATTGAATCTACAAACAAAATGAACAAGCAGAACAGAAACAGACTCATAAATACAGAGAAGTTTTTGATGGTAGCCAGATGGTAGGAGGGTTGGGGGAATGGGTGAAAAAAGTGAAGAGATTAAGAAGTACAAATTGGTTGTTAGACTGACAAACCTCAAAGGCAAGGGTGGAGGGAGGGCAGGAAAAGATAAACCAAAGAACTTACATGCATATATGCGTAACCAATAGACACAGACAATAATGTAGGGAAGGCAGGAAGAGGATGGGAGTGGGGAAGGGGGGGTTAATGGCGGGGGGGGGGGGAAGGGAGGGATATCTGTAATACTTTCAACAATAAAGATAAAAAATTTTAAACAGGGTGGTTGTGGCAGTATTCAAGACCCTTACTCTGAAAACTGTGGTTTGGGGCTCCCATTTTAATTTCTATGTGTCCCAGATCCTCAAATGTAAAATGACTCACTGAAATTTTTATGATTAGCCTTTAGGAGTTCCCTTTCTTGTGAATGGAAGTGAAGGATGAGAGTAATTCCGCTATATATAGGTTGAGTGTATAATTAATTTATAATCTAACTTTGAGAGTGAAAAAGGGACAACCAAACTTGTCCTGACAGTTTTTAAGAGTGTAAGCCATGACATATCTTTTAGCTGTGGGGAAAGTGTCAAAGGTGAGCTATAGTAAGAGCAAGGAAAAATAGCCTCTTCTAGCTGCCTTCATTTCTCTGTACAAAAATGTAATGCTACTTCAGTTAGTTCTCTGTTGAGAATTGTGGTGGAAAGTTGTGTATATTTTGTAGTTTATAAGAAATATAAGATTTCCTCACAAAAAACTGTTTGAGGGCAAATAATTTTAGTAAGGAAAGGTTATTGGCAATTCCTGTTTAATAATAAACAATCAATTATTTAATCAATCCAAGTACAGTTGGCCTTCGTTTATCGCAGTTAATCAGTTCCAGACTCTACCATGATAAATGAATTTCTGCGAAGTAAGATTCTTTATTTACTATACAGTCATCCCTCGCCACATAATATTTGAAATAACCACGATAGAGTGAAGCCGCGAAAGTCGAAGCACGAAGTGGCAGGGGATGTCTGTGTAGATAATATATAAATTTTTAATCTAAGGTCTGTGGACGATTTAGGGAACAGATACATGACCCATTTTTTTTCTTTGACTTTTTTTTGTCTTGTTACTTTTTAAAGAAAGCTTTATTGAGATATGTTTTGCATACCATAAAATTCACCTATTGTTGTGTAAACATAAGAATTCAGCTTTAGCCCTGGCCAGTTTTGCTCAGTGGTTAGAGCGTCAGCCTGCAGACCAGAGAGTCCCTGGGGTTGGTTCCCACTAAGGGCATGTACCTCAGTTGCAGTTTGTCCCCGGCCCCAGTTGGGGTTGTGTAGGTGGCAACTAGTCAATGTGTCCCTCTCACATTGATGTTTCTCTCTCTCTCTCTTCCTCTCTCTCCCTTCCTCCTACTCTATCTGAAGATAAATGGAAAAATGTCCTCAGGTGAGGATTAAAAAAAAAAAAAGAATTCAGCTTTAGACTGCTTGCTTCACCCCTGGAAGTTCCTTTGTTACTGTTTTGCAGTCAGTCCCTGCTACCACCCTAAGTTCCAGGCAACCACTAATCTACTTTCTGTCTCTATAGTTAAACCTTTTCTAAAAATGTCATATGAATGGATTCATACAATATGTAGTCTTTTGTATCTAACTTCTTTTACATATCATATAATGTTTTTAATGTTTATCTATATTGTAGCATGTATTGTAGTTCTTTATTTTTATTGCTGAGTAGTAATCTACTACATGGAAATATCGAATTTTGTTTATTCACTCACCAAATGAAAGGCATTTTAAATTGTTTTCCATTTGAACTATTAAGAATAATGCTGCTATCAACATTTGCTTATAAGTCTTTGTGTGGACATATGTTTTTATCTCTCTTGGGTAGATACTTAGGAGTGGAATGGCTGGGTCATATGGTAAATATATGCTTAACTTTTTGATAAATTATAAAACTGTTTTTCAAAGTACTGTACCACTTTGCATTCCTACCAGCAAAATGTGAATGTTCAAGTTTCCCCATATCCTCCCCAACACTTTGTATGGTCAATTTTCTTGATTATAGGCATTGTAGTGAATTGTTTTCATTGTGGTTTTAATTTGCATTTCACTGATGACTAATGATGTTAAGCATCTTTTAAGGTGCTCATTAACCATTCAAATATTTTCTTGGTAAAGTGTCCAAATTTTTTCCCATTTCCCCACCCTTACCCCCAAAAAGACTATCTTCTTAGTATTGATTTGTAAGGGTTCTTTATAATTTTTAGAATTTTTCCTGTTACTTTTGAAAAAGTTTTAGGGGAAAGATTATTTTGTTGACTCATGTTGTATTATTAATGGTCACACTCTTGTACACAGTTGTAAATTCTATATTTATCGTCATCATCATATTGAAGGCACAAGCATATCCCACCAGTCTTTCCTTCCAACTTTTAAAAATGTAACAGCAATAAAAAAGAAATGAAAGTAATGAAACTCCAAAGATGATGGAACACAAAGCCTCAGTGTTTTAATGTGATTAGAGTTTTCACTAACCTAAGTATGAAGTTGGAACAACTGAAGCACCTTATATTTTTCCATTTTTGAAATATATTCTACAGTTTGCATTTTTTATAAGACGTTTACATTTGAAACTACCAAAATGTGATTTAACTTGTTCCATCACAAAATCCCCCCCACACACACACCTTTTAAGGATTCTATAAAATTGACTTCCTTTGCCAAGGAAATCAGCCATATGAAATTGGAAAGACCTTTAAGCTTTATGTGCTGACAGTATTTGAACTGGCTTAGCTTGGAATAGAAGCAAATTTATGTCAAATTTCAGATGATGTCATCTATTCTAGGATTATGACATTTATTCCAATATTTTGGAGTAAGTTTTGAGGAAATTGGAGACTGTTCTGTTTCCCTCCACAATGCAACTTGATGAAACTATTGATATTGCTCTGACGAGGTAGTTCCTAGTTTTTGTCTGTTAATAAGCAAGTTGACACAGTTAAAGAAAAGTTCTGAATATGTGAAATTCTCTCGTGGAAATTAGAAAGGCTGTTAACATTAATGACTATCACCATCTTCGACCGAGTGTTAAATTTCTTTGCCAAAATAACTACCAGAAAAAAAAATGTTTAACTCTGAGGAAGATCTTGTTCCTTTACTTTCTACATAAATAATGCAACTTCCACACTTAGTATCATGCATGTATTTATATTGCCTCAGAGAAGAAAGGAACTTCACCCATTGCAATAATGCATTCTCCTCCTCTCCTCTGCATTGGCACATACTGACATTGAAGACTCTTCCAATAGCTAAAAAAAACGCTTTGCCTGCTACCACAGAAGTAATCACTATCATGAGAAAAATATTTTATAATAAAAAGAATCAAAATATAATCTTTATCTTTGCTGATTAAACATTGGACAGGAATTTTTCCTTTTAAAAGAGGAGAAAGTATATACAAGGAAGAGTTTAGTTATGGCTTGATTTATTGGGGATATTTGGAGCTTTATAAATGAGCATAATCTTCTAATTTAAGACCTTACAATTGTTATTGTTGATTTGATTTTTAAAAAATCATGAACTATTTTAAACAAGCTATAGCTCTGAAGTAGATAATTAGAAATAGACAACAATAGCCCTGGAGGGTTTGGCTCAGGGGTTAAAGCATCTGCCCACAGACCCAAGGATCTCGGGTTTGATTCCCAGTCAAGGTCAAGTACCTGGGTTGCAGATTTGATCCCTGGCCTGGGTTGGGGTTGTGTGAGAGGCAACCCATCGATGTGTATCTCTCACATTGATATTTCTCACGCCACCCCCCCTCCTTCCCTCCTTTCCATTATATCTTTAAAAAAAAAAAAATCAGTGGAAAAATATCCTCAGGTGAGGATTAACAAAAAAAAAAAGAAAGAAAGAAAAGAAATAAACAACAATATAAATTTTCCAACTGCTGGAGCAAGTTTTTCTGTAGGCTGGTCATGAATGGAAAGCCTTGTCAGTTAATCTGCAAGAATTAAAAATGTCAGAGCTCCTGAATATTATCTCCACTTAGAAACCTTAAAGTTGAAACTTAGGTTTGTAATTTTTTCATTTTGATATTGCATCAGAGCAGTGATGTGAATTCAATTCTACAAGTCTTAGAGAATTTTTAGGTTCTTTGCACATCCCTAGCCTAGCATCGTTGGTAAAGTGAGCTATGGGAGCTGGGATTATGTTACCACATACTTTCCTTATAGTCTCAAAGTTTTCACAACTTTTCTTCACAACAGAAAGGCACAACCTTTTAGATATCAAAGATAATATTTACATTACCATGTTCCAAAACTGGGCCTATTATGTGACTTCTTTATTCAAGCTAAACAATAGTAGTTTTGTAATTTAAATGTTCTTTTATAGAGAATTAAAATTTATTTTCTGTTTTAATTGTAGTCTTAGTTTATGTCTTTAAAACACAGGAAACAGCCATTAATTTTGTTTTAAAAAGAAGAAAAGTGCTTCAGTTTTTGAGGAAAAAAAAAAAAAAAATATATATATTATATATATATATATATATATATATATATATATATTTTTAAATCCTCACCCGAGGACATCTTTCCATATTTTGTTCAGATAGAGTGGGAGGGAGAGAGAGAGAGAGAAACATCGACGTGAAAGGGACACATGGAGTGGTTGCCACCCACACAACCCAACCAGGGCTGGGGACAAACTGCAACCAAGGTACATGCCCTTAGTGGGAACCGAACCCAGGTCTCTCTGGACCGCAGGCTGACGCTCTAACTGCTGAGCCAAACCTGCCAGGGCGAGAAAATATATTTTTAAATATGGCAACGTAGTAATAATTCTACTCAGGCTACCATAATAAAATACCATAGACTGGGTAGTATAAAGAACAGAATTTGCCCTGGCCAGTTTGGCTCAGCGGTTAGAGCATTAGCCTGCAGTCCAGAGAGACCTGGTTCAGTTGCATCAGTAGACGAGTGGATAAAAAAGTTGTGGTACATTTACACAATGGAATACTATGCAGCTGTGAAAAAGAGAGATCTCATATCCTTTGAGATGACATGGCGGGACCTGGGGAGTATTATGCTAAACGAAATAAGCCAGTCAGAGAAAGACAAGTACCGCATGATCTCACTTATTTGTGGAACATAATGAACAAAATAAGCTGTTGACCAGAAAAGATCCAGAATCATGAATGTAGGGAACAGACTGACAAACCTCAGAGGGATGGGCAGTGAGGGGTGTGGGAAGAGAAAAACCAAAGAACTTATATGCGTATCTGTACAACCAATCTACATGGACATTAGGTTGGGGAAAGCAGGATTGGGGTGGGAGCAGGAAGGGCTGATCAATGGGGAAAAAGGGGGGACATCTGTAATACTTTCAACAACAACAAAAAAATAGAAAAATGGCGACAGAGTGAATGGAAGCTACACAGATCGTCTCCCAGGACCAAACTGGAATTACAACTAAAATAAAGACAAATCGTCAGGAAAAAGCATCAGAAAAACAGCTTGTGAGGGTCATATAACCAGGGACACTGACTTGATCCTGGTAGGATTGCGGAGGCACAAGAGGGGTACTAGGAGCCCACAGCAGTGGCCTTAGCTATGAGCAGCGCCCTCAGGTTAAACTCCCAAGTTTCTCCACAGCCCAGAGCCGGGACAGACGCTAAAATAGCCACACCCACTCACCTTGGACTCCGGCAGAGGGAGGGTGGACTGGACTGGAACTGTGTGTGGACACTCGGGATTTGGAGGGCACTCAGAGCTTTTGCTTAGTAGTAGCCATGCAGGACAGTGGCCATCTTACTCCTTCCCAGGGCTCTGGGGGGAGGCAGTGGCCCCTCCCTCGGATGTTCAACACAACCCAGGTGGGCCATTGAAATGCAAATTGAGGCTCATTAACAACCAGCATCTGCCCCACCCTCGGGAAATCCCCTTATGCTGAGCACCTGAGGGAGTTTTTTATTCAACTGAGAACCCAAGGCTCTTCAAGTAACTGCTACTGATAGCCTCCAGGCAAAAAGCTAGAGGACAACTGTACCATTCCTGGGCTAGCAGCTCTAACTAGGAAAGACTTGACAGTGGTGTTTAACATGGGTTCTCTCTTGCTCCTCCAAACCCAGGAGAGGGAGCCACAAACAGCAGAACACCAACACCCACAGGGGAAATTTGGCAGGCTCCAAAGCCCACTGTGATAACCAAAATGGTGAAACAAAGAAACAAAAGCCAAATGAAAGAACAAGAGACCTCTACCAAAGATGACATAAATGTGGAGCAGTTAAGCAAGTTAATAGAGTTAGAATTCAGAGCCATGATCTTGAGGAAGGTCAACAGCATGAGTAAGGACATCAACACCATGAGTAAAGACATAGAAATGTTGAAAATCAACCAATTGGAAATTAAAAACCACCAAGAAGAAATGAAGAATGACATATCAGAAATAAAGAACACATTGGAAGGTCTAAACAGCAGAGTAGAGGAAGCTGAGGACCGGATCAGTGAATTAGAAGACAGGGTAGAAAAAAATCAACCAATCAGAAAACCAAAAGGAAAAAAAGCAATTAAAATACAGGAAGACAGCTAAAGAGAACTGTGGGACAACTGGAAACATAATAATATTTGCATCATAGGAGTCCTCGAAAAAGAAGAAAATGAGCAAAGATTAGAGAACATATTTGAAGAAACAGTGACAGAAAACTTCCCTAATTTGGTGAAGGAAGAAGGCATTCAAGTTCAAAAAGCACAAGTCCAAGTAAGAAGAACTGAAACAGGCCCACACTAAAACACATAGTAATTAAAATGCCAAAAATTAAAGGAAAAAGAGAATCCTAAAAGCAGCATGAGATAAGCAACAGGTTACGTACAAAGGAACCCACTTAAGGCTCTCAGCTGACTTCTCAACAGAAACACTACAGGCCAGAAGGGAATGGGATGAAGTAATCAAGGTCCTGAAAAACAAGGATCTGAATCCAAGACTATTCTACCCAGCAAGGCTATCATTGAAAATGGAAGGTCACATAAAGAACTTTCCAGACCAAAAAAAAAGGCTAAGGGAATACATTAGCACCAAACCAGCACTGCAAGAAATGTTCAAAGGACTGCTGTAATTTGTAGAAGAAATAGGAAGAAAAATACAACCAGCCCTGGCCGGTTTGGCTCAGCAGTTAGAGCATTGGCCTGCGGTCCGGAGAGACCCGGGTTCGGTTCCCGCTAAGGGCACGTACCTCGGTTGCAGTTTGTCCTCAGCCCTGATTGGTAGTGCGGGTGGCAGCCACTCGATGTGTCCCTTTCACATCAATGTTTCTCTCTCTCTGTCTCTTCCTCTCTCTCCCTCCCACTCTATCTGTACAAAAAATGGAAAAATGTCCTCGGGTGAGGATAGAAAAATACAACCACACTAAACAAAAATGGCAATAAATAAGTACATATCAATAATCACCTTAAATGTAAATGGACTGAATACTCCGATAAAAATACAGAGTAGCTGACTGGATAAGAAAGCATGACTCATCTGTATGTTGTTTACAAGAGACCCACCTCACAACAAAAGACTCACATAGGTTGAAAGTGAAGGGATGGAAAAAAAAAGCTTCCAAGCGAACAGAAAGGTAAAAAAAGCTGGGGTAGCAATACTCATATCTGATAAAATAGATTTCAAAATGAAGGCCATAACTAGAGACAAAGAAGGCAACTATATAATATTGAAAGGATCAATCCAACAGGAAGATATAACCTTGATAAACATATATGCACCCAATATAGGAGCACCAAAATATATTAAAAATCTTCTGGAGGACTTCAAAGGAGAAATCGATAGCAATACAATCACAGCAGGGGACTTCAACACCCCGCCAACATCATTGGATAGATCCTCTAGACAAAAAATTAGCAAGGATACAGAGACTCTAAATGAAGCATTAGACCAAATGGATGTAATAGATATCTACACAGAATTACACCCCAAAACTAGAGAATTCACATTCTTTTCAAGTGCACATGGGACATTCTCAAAGATAGACCACATGATAGGACACAAACTAAATCTGTACAGGTTCAAGAAGATTGAAATTATATCAAGCATCTTCTCATCACAGTGGCATAAAACTAGAAATCAATTGCAACAAGAACATGCAAAGACATTTCAACACATGGAGGCTAAATAGCATGTTATTAAACAATGAATGGGTTACCACGGAGATCAAGGAAGAAATTAAAAACTTCCTGGAAACCAATGAAAATGAACACACAACAACACAAAATCTATGGGATGCCACGAAAGCAGTTCTGAGAGGGAAGTTTATAGCACTATAGGCCTACCTCAAGAAACAAGAAAAATTTCTAATGACTAATCTCACAACTTAAAGAATTAGAAAGCAAACAAAAAGAAAACCCCAGAACAAGTAGAAGGAAGGAAATAGTAAAGATAAGAGCAGAAATAAATGACATAGAGACCAAAAAAAAACAATTCAAAGGATCAATGAAACAAAGAGCTGGTTTTTCGAAAAGATAAACAAGATTGATGGACCCTTAGCTAGACTCACCAAGAAACAGAGAGAACCCAAATACACAAAATCAGAAATGAAAAAGGAGAAGGAACAACACCACAGAAATACAAAAGATTGTTAACAACTACTATGAACAATTATATGGCAACAAATTCAACAATCTATGCGAAATGGACACATTTCTAGAAACACACAGTCTCCCAAAACTGGACCAGGAAAAGATAGAAAACTTGAACAGACCAATAACAACTAAGGAAATTGAAGAGGTAATCAAGACTCTCCCAGCAAACAAAAGCCCAGGCCTGGATGGCTTCATGGGGGAGTTTTACTGAACATTCAAAAAAGAACTAACACCCATTCTCCTCAAACTATTTCAAAAAATTTAAGAAAAGGAAGACTTCCAAACTCATTTTATGAGACCATCATAATTCCAATTCTAAATCCAGAATCAGACACTACAAAGAAAGAAAACTACAGGCCAATATCCCTGATGAACATAGATGTCAAAATCCTGAACAAAATACTAGCAAATCGAATCCAGCAATACATCAAAAAAATTATTCACCATGATGAAGTGGGATTCATCTCAGGGATGCAACGCTGGTACAATATTTTCAAATCAATAAATGTGATACACCTCGTAAACAAAATGAAGACTAAAAACCACATAATCATATTAATAGATGGTGAAAAAACATTCGACAAAATCCAGCATCCATTTCTGACAAAAATGCTCAGCAATGTGGGAATAGAGGGTTCATATCTCGGCATAATAAAGGCAATATATGAACGACCTACAACCAACATCATACTCAATGGGCAAAAACTATAAGCATTTCTCTTAAGAACAAGAGTAAGACAGGGACGCCTACTTTTGCCACTCTTATTTAATATAGTACTGTAAGGCATAGCCACAGCAATCAGACATGAAGAAAAAAATAAAAGGGATTCAAATTGGAAAGGAGGAAGTGAAACTCATTCACAGATGGCATGATATTGTACATAGAAAACCCTAAAGATTCCATCAAAAATCTACTAGATTTAGTAAACGAATTTGGCAAGGTAGCAGGATACCAAATTAACATCAAGAAATCGACAGCATTCTTATACACCAACGATGAACTCACAGAAAGAGAAACTAAAAAAACAATCCCGTTTGCCATTTCGGCAAAACAATTAAGATACCTAGGAATAAACTTAACCAAAGAAGTAAAGGACCTATTTGCAGAAAACTAAAGGACATTGAAAAAAGAAATAGAGGAAGACATAAAAAGTGGAAGCATATACCTTGTTCATGGATTAGAAGAATTAACATCATTAAAATGTTCATACTACCCAGAGCAATCTATAGACTCAATGCAATCCCCATCAAAATACCAATGACATGTTTCACAGAACTAGAACAAATACTTCAAAAGTTCATATGGAACCAAAAAAGACCCCCGAATAGCCACAGCACCCTTGATAAAGAAGGACAGCCCTGTCTGGTTTGGCTCAGCGGTTAGAGCATCAGCCTGTAGTCCAGAGAGACCCGGGTTCAGTTCTCGCTAGGGGCATGTGCCTCAGTTGCAGTTTGTCCTCGTCCCTAGTTGGGTTGTGCGAGTGGCAACCACTTGATGTGTCCCTTTCACGTCGATGTTTCTCTCTCCCTCTCCCTTCCACTCTATCTGAACAAAAAATGAAAAAATGTCCTCAGGTGAGGATAAAAAGAAAAGAAAGCCTACCTTATTATATAATGTACTTTGGGCTGTAACGGGCACCCCGCCACTCAAATTAGTCCATTATATCAAGATTTTATAGGATCAGATTAGAGAAACCTTGCAAATATGGACATTTGATATGTGATATAATTAGGATTGTAAATCAGAAGATTGGGCAGACTATTCAGTAAATGGTACTGTTATGATTGACTTCTTACCTAACAAAGTAAATTCCAGATGGCATAAGGGAACAACATTTGGAACACAAAGCTCTAAAAAACAAACAAACATTTGGCCAAATTTACATAAGAAACTAAAAACAATGCTAACTTTCTTAGCCTTTTTATTTATAATAGGGAAGGAAAAGAATCTGATTTTTCAATGGATAAATTGTAGTATATTTATATAATGAAATTCTACATCGGATTTTAAGTCAATGATTAGAAATAATCAATTTGGATAGATCTCAAGGCATTTTTGAGTACAAAAAGCAAGTTGTGAAGGTTGTATACAGTGCTGTCATTATAAAGTCTAAAATACTTGCCAAAACCATGTTGTATGCATTTATTTAATACTGTGTAGCAAATTATGGCAATACTTAGTGGTTTAAAACAATAAAAATCCTTCATTATCTCATATTTCTGTGGATTAGGAATTTAGGAGCAGATTAGCTGGGCAATTTGGGGGTCTCATGGTGTTACAATCCCATGTCAGCTAAGTCTGCAATCATCTGAAGACTTGACTGGGGCTGGAGGATCCAGCTCTAAGATGGCTCACTAATCTACTTGAGAAGTTGGTTCTGCCTCTTGGTGGGACGCCCTACTTCTCCTTGTTGGCTTCTTCATAGGGCTGTAGGACTGTCCTCATGATGTAACTCCTGGCTTCCCCCAGAGCAAGTGATTCAAGAGAGCAGAACAGAAGCTACACAGTCTTTCCTGGCATAGCCTCAGAAGTTACACACCAACACATCTGCTGTATTCGTTTATACAGAGTAGACCTGATTTGACGTGGACTGATACCACACGTGGATGTGAATACCTAGAGGCAAGGATCATATAGAACGATCTCAAGGGCTGACTACTACAATACTTGATACATATTGTATATTTGGATATGTGTATGTGTCTGTGTATCTTCGTGTGTGTGTGTGTGTGTGTGTGTGTGTGTGTGTGTGTGATAGGAATGATAAACACAAAATACCAACTTCAGGATAGTGGGGTTTTTCTTTGAAGAAAGATTGCCCTAATTCAGTGTGGATAATTTTTTTAATGGGAGCAAGGCTGGAATGAAGAAGTCCAATACAATGTAGCTGTGATATAAGAAAGAGGCAGTGGTGGTCAGGACTAAGATGATGATAGTAGAGGAAATTGGAGAGATTAGAGATTTTAGAAAAATAAAATGAAAGGATGTGCTGACCTATTAGATAGATATGAGGAATGTCATGTTCTGGCTTTAAAAGTTGTCAATGTAAGAAAAGTCCAAGCCTTTTAGAGAATTTTTATGAATTTATTTGAGCCAAAATGACAATTTCCATGGAAGCAAAATCTTGACAAATTGAGAAAATACTGAAGAGAATGGCAGTTTTGCGGTTTATTTTATACATTAGACTAAAAGGAGGATTATATGGAATCCATTGGTGATAAATTAAGGAGGCAGGAGAATGCAAAGTGGGGAGATCTCTTGGATAAGATAAAAAGCAAAATGGAGAGACATATTTCTTTTACATTGGTGGTTACAGCATGTAAATGTCACCAGAAAGGGACTGGGCTGAAGCAGTCTGTCCCAGTAGTCTGGGATGTGTGGGTCCTTGACTTTGTGCAGGAAAGATTTCAAGACACGAGTCCAGGTAATTTTGAGAGTATGTTTAGTAAAGCTTGAGACAGTGAGACAAAGGAAGGGCTTAGGACAGAAGAAGGAAGATCACAGCAACAGGATTCAGCCACGGTGGGGCTGCTTTGACTCAGAAACACAGTCACAGAGCGAAAAAAAGTGAACCATGCCCTGGCTGGTTTGGCTCAGTGGTTTGAGCAACGGCCTGCAGTCCAGAGAGACCTGGGTTTGGTCTCCAGTAAAGGAATGTACCTTTACACTAAAGTTTGTCCCCAGCCCTGGTTAGTTCATGCGGGAGGTCACCACTCGATGTGTCCCTTTCACATCGATGTTTCTCCCTCCATCTCCCTCCTGCTCTATGAACAAAAAATGAGAAAATGTCCTCGGGTGAGGATATATAAAAAAAAAAAAAAAAAAAAGTGAGCCAAGGCTTTGGAGGTGCTTCAACTCAGGGGAAAATGTCAGAGGCAAAAGGATTGAGCCATGGCAGGACTGCTTGGCTCACTAAAAAGTAATAGAGGCAAAAAGAGGGCCCTTGGAGACAGGATCAAGGGGTTCGCCTGGAATGAGCTGCTGCTGCCCACTGCTCCCCTAGTGGAAGTCTCCTTGGAACATTAGAGCTCAGGACAAAGAAAGTGAATATATACAACTAAGGAAAAGGGATGGACATGGGTGTGCTCAAGGGAGAGCACCCACTGGAGTTCTTTGTCTTAATGATTTTTATCTATTTTCTGCAGGCAGGGATTTTAGGGGAGGTCTTAATCAGAATATTCATCAGCATTACAGCTGTGTCCTTTTATATGCTGATGAATCAAAATGAGTGTATAGTGGGCTTTGGGATCATTCTCTGGTCAGCTTCACCTCTATCTCGGATTTGTCAGGCTCTACTTGTGTTTTTTGTTATTTATTTCCCTGACTTCATTCTTTCTTGGGTTTGTCTGGCACTAATGGCACTAATTGGGACTCAATTATCTGTCTCCCTGACTAGGGTGATTTATACTACCCAGAGGTAAACATCTCTCCTAGGTACTTTGGTTAGGGAAGATAAGATCTTGTGATTTATTAGCTGGCTGCTAATTGCTCAGCCTTCTGTTTAACTATCTGTCTCAGTTTCTCCATTCTGCTTGCCAGGGGATTTTCCTAGCTTCTTACTAACCTGCCTCAGTAAACACTTACAATACATAGAGGTGGTATTTGGGCAACAATATATAAGTGAGGGGTTCTGTGGTTTCCTGCTCTGGCACAGGCAGTTGTGCTTTGAGGGGTCTGGAAAAGATTATTACTGACATTTCAAAAATATGTTATCTTAGATGCAAAAAGACAATAGACAGGTTCACGTAAAGATTGACCTATGTCAAGGAATCTACAGGCCTAGGACATGACTACCCACCATGATCTGCTTTTAGTTAGGAATTTTTATGTTTAGACCATCCTGAGTGGTTACTTTCAGTCCATGCAGGCCTTACCTGAGGGTTGTTTTTTTTTTATCCTCACCTGAGGACATTTTTCCATTTTTTGTTCAGATAGAGTAGGAGGGAGGGAGAGGAAGAGAGAGCGAGAGAGAGAAACATCGACGTGAAAGCAGCTGGCATCCGCACGACCAACCAGGGCCGGGGACAAACTGCAACCGAGGTACGTGCCCTTAGCGGGAACCGAACCCGGGTCTCTCTGGACCACAGGCTGACGCTCTAACCGCTGAGCCAAACCAGCTAGGGCGGCCTCACCTGAGGATTAGTATGTGGTCCCTTTTTTGTCCACAGAGTAGTCAAGGATATCAGACAATATTCTGGATTAGACTGTAGTTATGTAATGATAGTGTTATTGACAGATTAGGAATGTCAGAGATTAGTGGTTTGGGGGGATTAATTTAGTTTTTGAGTTTGGGTATGCCTGTGGGAAACCCAGTTGTCCAGCAGACAACTGAATATAGGTTTGGAACATCAGCATTTAGATGGTAACTGACATGTTGGAAGGAGATGAGATTGCCTAGAGAGTGTGTGGATTGAGAAACACAGAGATCTAGGACAAAGTTCTTAGAACTTTAATGGATGAAATAGGAAGAAGAGCCTAAGAAGGAAAATTAGAAGGTATAAACAAAAAGGTGAAAACAACGAGGAGAGTGTGGGAAAAGGAAAGCTTTTCTATAAAGTGAAAGAGTGGTTAATATTATCAGATCATGCTAAAACAAGTGAAAGTCTAACGTTACCACTGAATTTAACAAGCTAATGTCTTATAGACCTAAGAGAAAACAATTTTTTAGTCAAAAGATGAGATCCAAAGCCCTTTTGCATCGGGTTGAACTGTATGACCTTAGCCCCATCATCTTACCTTGCTCAACTTTGTTATTCTTAGCTGTAAAAGAAGGGTATATGTCTGTATGATTTTCCTGGCCATTCCAGCACTAAAATTTTATGATTGTATTTCACATTCTTGATGTAGAATATTACAAAAAGAGAGAAGAAACAGACAGTGGCAAGACATAAGCCACTGGAATCATCCATCATATAAGTAGCTTTGCAGAAAACACTCCACATGTGCCTCCTTGTCGTAATAAGTCCTTAAGATATATACAGTCGAGTTCATAATATATTTTAGAGATTTTACCCATTATTTTGAATACCAATCAAATGTCCTACTATGAATGTTTATAAACATTTTTAACAATTGGCTAAATAACAAGCATTTGTATTTTATAATTTTGTTTATATCTAATGCACCAAATGCATTTTTTTAAAAAAATCAATTCCTTCTTCAAACCCAAATGTTTGTTTTCCTTGAACAACTTTTAGTCTAGAAAATTCCTTGTCTTTTTATTTGTATGCCTAAATCTGCTGTCATGTTCTCTTTCTCAGTATTCATATTGGGGCACCTATAGTTCTAGGTTTCTTTGAGGCACGCTCGTATAAAACATAGCTCACTTTTTATTTTATTGAATGGCAAAATCGTAACAAAAGATTTAAAAAAACAACAACATAAGCCAACCCAGGAGTCACTTGATGAAATTTACACTTTAAAAGAATATCTGTCTCCAGAGACTAGTAGCAGACAGCTGTCATTATCTCAGAGATGCCCATTGTAAATTCACTACAACCAGCAGCTATTGTAGATATTGGTAAACTGGAGGAACTTTGGTGGCGGTTTCTTTGTTTGTTTGTTTGTTTGTTTGTTTTTGGTTGAAAACCAAGAAAACTTTTACATTATAACCTAGTGTGTGGGAAAGGAAACCTGGGGATTTATTTCAAAAGCAGTATTATAATAAAGCTTTATCAGTTCTGAAATGTGCTATTCCATGCAGTTTCTCAAAGCATTCATATTTTATTCCTTTGAAAAGCTTCATGATCTTTAAAGGAAAAGTTAAAGTAGGTGAGAAAGACTTTAATTTTCTCTGTTGACTTTGTCTCAGTTATTTTAAAAACAGTAACCCCTAAGCACTTACCTGTGAAACTGATGTTTTAGTGAAATTTTCTATACTTTATGTGTTTAAGAGTTATAGATTTCTATCTTTTCTTTAAATTCTGTCTACTTTTTGAAATCTACAGTTGAATGGCTTTTTTCTTTCACATATGGAAAGGAAATAATTGAGGGGCAAAATACCAGGTCAATAAGTTAGTCACCTAATTTTATGAGCTCATCATTACTGCCTGCAGAAGAGAGAGAAATATTCATGTTAGTAGTTCTGACTTGAAGAAAACAAACACTGGATTGCTAAGGATTGTTTTAGAAATGAAACTGACAAAAATTTAAAATATCTTTAGATACTGAAAACTTTAAATAGTACATGCTGTGTATTAAATTCATATTACTATTTCTGGTCTCTTTTTCTGTAGAAACATAGACTATCCTTTTGGAAGGAATAAAGCAATATTTTTGACTTGACTTCTTTTTAGTTTTAATGTAAAAATTCAAATCATGTATTCACAAAGAATTAACCACTATGGAAATTGCTGTCCTACTGTTAACAACTAGAACACCAGACAAAATATGTGAAACAACTATTTTTAGACACTGGACAACAGCACAGGACTCCTCTTATCTCTGAGAGAAGAAAACAAATGAGATTAACTCTATGTTGCCTCAACTCACAGCCTGAGGCTTTGGCTAAATTCTAAACCATAAGACCAGGCCAAAACAACTTCCAAGGAAAACAGTTACTAGGAGCTCTAAAATGAATAGTTTTCAGTGCTCATACAGTGCCAGAAATCATTTGACTTCTCTCCAGCTAGAAAGAAAAGACATCACTGAATACATGAATATATAGTAGAGACTCCCAGAAGAACCATACCTTAGAAGTGGGACCAAATTGGCCCTCAAATAAAGGATTCTGTAGATCTGTCCTAATAGATATTTTTAAAGACTTGAAAGTAACTTAACTGTACAAGATCCAATACCAACAATGTAAAATTAACAGTTTTACAATAAAAAAATTACTAGGAGTATGAAAAAGCAGGAAAAATACATTTAAAAATTATTCACCATGATCAAATGGGATTCATCTCAGGGATGCAAGGATGATACGATATTCACAAATCAATAAATGTGATACACCACATAAACAAAATGAAAGATAAAAACCATATGATCATATAGACGCTGAGAAAGGATTCGACAAAATCCAGCACCCATTTCTGATAAAAATGCTCAGCAATGTGGGAATATAGGGATCATATCTCAATATATAAAGGCCATATATGAAAAAAAACTGTAGCCAACATCATACTCAGTGGGCATAAACAATAAGCATTTCCCTTAAGAACAGGAGTAAGACAGGGATGCCTACTTTCACCTCTTATTTAATATAGTACTGTAAGGCATAGCCACAGCAATCAGACATGAAGAAAAAAATAAAAGGGATTCAAATTGGAAAGGAGGAAGTGAAACTCATTCACAGATGGCATGATATTGTACATAGAAAACCCTAAAGATTCCATCAAAAATCTACTAGATTTAGTAAACGAATTTGGCAAGGTAGCAGGATACCAAATTAACATCAAGAAATCGACAGAATTCTTATACACCAACGATGAACTCACAGAAAGAGAAACTAAAAAAACAATCCCATTTACCATTGCGGCAAAACAATTAAGATACCTAGGAATAAACTTAACCAAAGAAGTAAAGGACCTATTTGCAGAAAACTACAGGTCATTGAAAAAAGAAATAGAGGAAGACATAAAAAGTGGAAGCATATACCTTGTTCATGGATTAGAAGAATTAACATCATTAAAATGTCCATACTACCCAAAGCAATCTATAGATTCAATGCAATCCCCATCAAAATACCAATGACATATTTCACAGAACTAGAACAAATACTTCAAAAGTTCATATGGAACCAAAAAAGACCCCGAATAGCCACTGCACCCTTTAAAAAGGACAGCCCTGTCTGGTTTGGCTCAGCGGTTAGAGCATCAGCCTGTGGTCCAGAGAGACTCGGGTTTGGTTCCTGCTGGGAGCACGTACCTCGGTTGCAGTTTGTCCCTGTCCCTGGTTGGGTTGTGCGGGTGGCAGCCCCTTGATGTGCCCCTTTCACATCGATGTTTCTCTCTCTCTCTTCCTCTCTCTCCCTCCCACTCTATCTGAACAAAAAATGGAAAACTGTCCTCAGGAGAGGATTAAAAAAAAAAGAAAGAAAAAGAAGGACAAAGTAGGTGGGATGACAATACTGGATATTGGGTTATACTACAAAGCCACTGTAATCAAAACAGCCTCGTACTGGCACAAGAACAGGCATGTAGATCATTGAAACAAAGCAAAGAACCCGGAAATTGTCCCAAGACATTATGCTCAATTAATATTTGACACAGGTGGCAAGTGCATACAATGGAGTAAAGAAAGCCTCTTTAATAAATGGTGTTAGGGTCCTAGTCAGTTTGGCTCAGTAGTTAGAGTGTCGATCTATGGACGAGAGAGTCCCAAGTTCGGTTCCCGCTAAGGGCACGTACCTTGGTTGCAGTTTGTTCCTGGGCCCAGTTGGGGTCATGTGGGTGGCAACCAGTCAGTGTGTCTTTCTCACATTGATGTTTCTCTCTCTCTTTCCCACTCTCTCCCTCCTGCTCTATCTGAAGATAAATGCAAAAATGTCCTTGGATGAGGATTAAAAAATAATAATAAATAAATAAATGGTGCTGGGAAAATTGGACAGCTACATGCAAAAAAAATAATAATAAACTAGTCCATTAACTTACACCATACACAAGAATAACTCAAAATGGAAAAAAGACTTAAATGTGACTCATGAATTCATAAAAATTCTAGAAGAAAATGTAGGCAACAAAATTTCAGTCATCATGCACAGCAGAATTTTCAGTGACACATAACCTAAGGCAACAGAAACAAAGGAAAACAATGAACACATGAGACTACATCAAACTAAAAAGCTTCTGCACAGCAAAAGAATCAACCATCAAAAATGGAAACGGAACCCACTATATGGGAGGGCATAATTGCCAATGATACATCAGATAAGGGGTTATTTTCTAAAATATATAGAGTGCTCATACAACTCAACAAAAGGAAGACAAAGAACCCAATTAAAAAATGGGCAGAGGACCTAAAGAGACACCTCTCCAAACAGGATATACAAATGGCCAGGAGACATATGAAGAAATGCTCAATGTCACTAATCATGAGAGAGATGCAAATAAAAACAATTATGAAGTATCACCTCACACCTGCCAGAATGGGTCCATCAACAAATCATCAAACAACAAGTGCTGATGAGGGTGTGGAGTAAAGGGGACTCTAGTACCCTGCTGGTAGGAATGCAGACTGGTGCAGCCACTATGGAAAACAGTATTGTATTTCCTCAAATATTTTAAAATTGATCTGCCATTTGACCAAGTGATTTCACTTCTAGGAATAATCGTTAAGAAGCCTGAAACACCAATCAGAAAGAATATATGTACCCCTATTTCATAGCAGCACTATTTACAATCGCTAAGATCTGGAAACAGCCCAAGTGTCCATCTGTAGACAAATGGATAAAAAAGCTGTGGTAAATATACACAATAGAGTACTATGCAGCTGTAAGAAAGAAAGATCTCTTATCCTTTGAGACGGCACGGAGGGACCTGGAAAGTATTATCCTAAGCGAAACAAGCCAAACAGAGAAAAACAGGTATTATATGATCTCACTTATTTGTGGAATATAATTAACAAGGTGCGCTGATGAACAAAATAGACCCAGAGACATAGAAAGGAGTATGGTTCAGACTGACAAACCTCAGAGGAGAGGACCAGGGGAGATGGATGAGATGAACCAAAGAACTTATATGCGCCCTGGCTGGTTTTGCTCAGTGGTTAGAGCATAGGCCCATGGACCAGAGAGTCCCGGGTTCGGTGTCTGCTAGGGGCACGTACTTTGGTTGTGGTTTGTCCCCAGCCCCGGTTGGGGTGGTGTGGGTGGCAACCACTCGGTGTTTCTCTCTCCCCCCCCCCTTCTCGTTCTATTTGAAGATAAATGCAACAAAAAAATGTCCTCGGGTGAGGATAAAAAAAACAAACATATTCATGTATGCATAACCAATGGACATAGACAGCAATGCTGGGGGAGGGGTGGGATGAGGAGGAGGGTGTCTGGGGGGGGAGGAGAAACATCTGTAACAAAAATAAATTAATAAAAATTGAAAAAAAAGAAGCAGAAATAAAACCAGAATAATAATCAGTCAATTGAAATGGACCTAGAAGTGATGAGAGGATGACATTAACAGGCAAGGATTTTAAAATAGTTATTGTAAACCTGATCCTTATATTCAGAGGGGAGAAAGAAAACATAAGCATAACATGAAGAGAAATAGAAGATATAAAAATAAACAAATGGAACTTCTAGAGATGAAAATATGTCTGAAGTGAAAACCAGTGCAGATGGAATTGACAGCAGATTAAACACTACGGAAGAAAAGGTCAGTGACATTAAGGTGCATAGCAATTAAAACTATAAAAAATGAAGCTGAGAAGGAAAAAACCAGAAATGTATGAAAAGCACCTCAGTGCCCTGTATCATATGATCTAATATAAGTGTAACTGGAATCCCAAAAGAAGGATAGGAGACGGGAAACAATATTTGAATAATGGCGAAAATTCCTCCAAATTTGATGAAAACTGTGAGCCCCCAGATCTAAGAATTGTAACAACTCACATGCAAAATAATCATAAAGAACACATAGAAAGGAAAATCATAAGAAAATTGTTGAAAACCAATGATAAAGAGAAAATACTAAAAGCAGTCAGAGTTAAAAAGACAAATTACATTCAGAGGAATAGAGATAAATATATACTCTGCAAACCAAAAGACAGTTCTTTAGATAGCTGAAAGGAAAACAAATCTGTCAACCTAGAATTTTTTGCAAAATGATCTTTTAAGAATGAAGGTGAAGTAAAGACTTTTTCTGACTTGCCAAAGCTGAGAGAATTTATTGCCATCACATCTGCACACCAAGAAATGTTTGAGGAAGCCCTGCAGGCAAAAGAAAAATAATACCAAATGGAAATTTGGATATATATAAAAGGAACAAAAAACACAAATGGTGAATATGTGTGTAAAATAAAAGATATATTTCCTCATTTTAAATTTCTTTAAAATATAATGACGTGTCAAAGCAAAAATAACATATTGTGTGGTTTATAACATGTAAAAATAAAACATGAGAACAATAATACAAAGCAGGGGAAACGGAAGTATATTGTTGTAGCGTTCTCTACACTATACCTAAAATGGCATATTATTTAAAGATTAACTTTGATAAGTTAAAGATGTATATTTTAAACCCTAGAACATGTTTTAGCAAACCCAACAGGCCAAATCCAGCCCACTGCTTATTTTTGTAAGTAAAGTTTGTTGGGACACAGCCATGCCCATTTGTTTACATATTGCCTCTGGCTGCTTTTGTACCACAGTGCAGAGTCTTTGGTTGGAACAGAGATCTTATGTCTCACAAAGCCTAAAATATTTATTATCTAGGTGTTTTTTTTTAATTTTTTTCTTTATAGATTTTTAGAGAGAGAGGAAGGGAGAGGGAGAGAGAGAAACATTAGCCACCTCCTGCATGCCCCCGCAATGGAGATCTGGCCCACAACCTGGGCATGTGCCCTGACCAGGAATCAAACTAGCAACCTCTTGGTGCATGGGTTAACACTCAACCACTGAGCCACACCAGCCGGGCTATTATCTAGTTCTTGACAGAAAAATTTTGCCAACACCTTCTGTAGAGTAGCCCCCCCAAAAAAACATGAGAAGATATAGTTAATATACCATAAGTGGAGATGAAACATAATCATAAAAAATACTCAGTTAAACCCTGGCCGGTGTTTCTCAGTTGATTGGAATGTCGTCCTGTACACCAAAAGGTGACAGGTTTGATTCCCGGTCAGGGCGGGTACAGGAAGCAGCCAATCCATGTTTCTCTCTCACATTGTTGTGCTCTCTTTCTTTCTCTCTCTCTTTCTTTCCCTCCCTCTCACCCTACATCTTCCTCTCCTACCCTTCCTCTATTAGATCAATTAAAAGAAAAAGTTAATCTAAAAGATGGATTGGAAGAATATAGGAAAAGTGAAGAAAGAAAAGTTGGGTCAAGAAATTAAGTAGCAAGATGGTGGATGGACTTATACCCAACCATATTTATAATTGATTAAATGCAAATAATATACACACCTTAATTGAAAAGTAGAGATGCTCAGACTGGGTAAAATAGCAAGACATAACTATATGCTGTCTATGAGAATCCCACTTTAAATATGAAGACATAAATATACCCTAAGAAGCCTGAAACACCAATCAGAAAGAATATATGTACCCCTATGATCATTGCAGAACTATTTACAATAGCTAAGATCTGGAAACAGCCCAATGTTCATCAGTAGATGAATGGATAAAAAAGCTGTGGTACATATACACAATGGAGTACTATGCAGCTGTAAGAAAGAAAGATCTCTTATCCTTTGAGACGACATGGAGGGACCTGGAAAGTATTATCTTAAGTGAAACAAGCCAAACAGAGAAAGACAAGTATCATATGATCTCACTTATCTGTGGAATATAATGAACATAACAGTCTGAGGAATTGGGTAGTCCCAGAGGCGTGGGAGTGGGGTACAGACTGACAATCCCCAGAAGAGAGGGTTGTGGGAGAGAGGTAAACCACAGAACTTATATGCATGTATGCATGAACAATGGACATGGACAACAAAGCTGGGCACAGGGCAGGATGGAGGTGGGGAAAAAAGGAGAAACATCAGTAACAAAAATAAATTAATTAAAAAATAAATAAATATGAAGACATGTATGTTGATTATCACAATAATATTCAACTTAACCATAGAATATCTATAAACATATAAAGAATGGAATAAATATGAAGACATGTATGTTGATTATCACAATAATATTCAACTTAACCATAGAATATCTATAAACATATAAAGAATGGTTCCTTGGGGTATAAAGAAATAAATAAGAAGACATGTATAGGTTAAAAGTAAAAGGATGAGAACAGATGTACCACAAAAACATATGTCTACATAAAGACTTAAAAGTGAATAATCAGCCCTGGCCGGTTTGGCTCAGCGGTTAGAGCGTTGGCCTGCGGTCCGGAGAGACCCGGGTTCGGTTCCCGCTGAGGGCACGTACTTCGGTTGCAGTTTGTCCCCGGCCCTGGTTGGTCGTGCGGGTGGCGGCCACTCTATGTGTCCTTTCACGTCGATGTTTCTCTCTCTCTCTCTCCCTCTCTCTCTCTCCCCCTCCCTCCTTTCCTCCCTCCCACTCTATCTGTACAAAAATTGGAAAAATGTCCTCAGGTGAGGATTAAAAAAAAAAAAAAAAAGTGAATAATCACAGTAGCCAAAACATAGAAACAACCCTGATGTCAATCAATAGGTGAATGGATAAACAAATTATGGTGTGTGTATACAGTGAAATACTATCAGCAATAAAAATGAATGAACTACTAAATGCATGGAACAGCATGAATCTCAAAATCATTATGCTGAGAGAAAGAAGCCAGATTTTTAAAAGCATACATAATATATGATTCTAGTGTTATGAAACTAGAAAAACAAAACGTAGTCTGTGGTAACAAAAAATCAAAGTAGTTGCCCAGAAATGAACTGGGATGGGGCTCAAGGGAATTTTGATTATTGTGTCAAAACTTAACAAACATTCATTTAAAATAAGAGTGCATTTTGTTATTTATAAACTACTCCTTAATAAGTGTTGCTTTAAAATTTTAAGTCATGAAAGAATTTAGTGTGAGGCCGTTGTATTAATTGTAGACCTCATAAATTACTAGAATAGGTAAGGAAATAAGATGTAAATGACTGGAAAATTTGATGCATTTGGGATCTCCAGAACTTTCATCTATATACATTTCCTCTCAACTCATCAATTTTGAGGGATTGAATCCTTAGAAACATTATAGAATGTACCTTTTGATTTAAAAAAAAAAAAAAAACTAATGCAATAATGTCACTGTATTAAGCAGTTCACTAAGTGTTTTAAATGGTTTATTTATTCCTCACAACAACTCTATCAGTTAGGGATTTAACTCATTTTATATATGAAAAAGTGAGGCTCAGAGAAGTTATATAATATATCCAAAGTTAACAGCCAGAACTCCAGCCCAGATTTGACTCTACAACCTGTTTTCCTTCTTTGGTGCTAACTTATTTTTAAGTGTTTGGTTGCTTGTGTAAAAACTTCTGGCTCAAAGTTAATTTCTTTTTAAAATTTTATTTGAAAATTAATTTGAAATAGTTATTCTGACATTTCTTTTAATTGACAGGCTCTTCAAAAGATAAAGAATAAGGAATTCTATGCCATACTATTGTAGAAAATTCTTTCAGATGAATAGCCTCTAATAATATCTCCTTTATTAACTTTTTGTTAAAAAATCCAAAATAGTTCATCTTTGGTTTCTCTCTAACCTTAGGAAGATTTTCAGGAGAACATAAAAAAAACTTTTTTTTTCAATCCTCACCCGAGGACATTTTTCCATTTATCTTCAGATAGAGTGGGAGGAAGGGAGAGAGAGGACGAGAAAGAGAGGGACACATCGACTGGATCGACTAGTTGCCTCCTGCATGACCCCAACCAGGGGCAGGGGATGAACCGTACTTGCCCTTGACTAGAATCAAACCCGAGACTCTTTGGTCTGTGGGCTAACGCTCTAACCGCTGAGCCAAAGTGGCCTGGGCAAAAGGAACTATTTTTTATTATATCACAATATGTCTGCCTGGCTAGTGCACCAAGAGGTCACCGGTTTGATTCCCAGTTAGGGCACATGCCCAAGTTGTGGCCCTGATTCCCAGTGTGGGGCATGCAGGAGGCGGCCAATCAATGTTCTCTCTTATTGATGTTTCTATCTCTCTCTCTCCCTCTCCCTTCTTTTCTCTCTAAAATCAATAAAGAAAAAAAAAACCAATATGTCCATATATTATAAGAGAATGCTTACTTATCAAGCACCTTGGGTATAGTATTGTACTATAACTATGAGTTGACTGTCCTTGAGCTAGAACCTTACTTATTGGTGTACTTTAAGATGTAATTTATTCCCCAGGGCTTCTTGAAAACTGGCGCCCAAGAGCTACCTTGTACAGGTTATGGAGTCAGCTAGTAATCTCTGACTACTTAATAAAATCTTACTAAGCAGAACCAGGTAAAGTTCTTCAGCAACACCAAGAACTTTACCTCAAATTTCTGAGAACGCCTCTCCATGTTCCACTTAGAAAATAATCTATTGCATATTTTTATTTTTCTGAAAAGTGAGTTGTGTGATTCTACTTCCCAGAATAGCCTTCAACTAAAGCTAAAGAATATATTCTTGCCCTGGCTGGTTTGGCTCAGCAGTTAGAACGTCGGCTGTGGACCAATGAGTCTCGGGTTCGATTCCCAGTCAAGGGCACGTACCTCGGTTGCGGTTGTCCCTGGCCCAGGTTGGGTCGTGCAGGAGGCAACCAGTCGATGTGGCTCTATCACCTCGATATTTCTCTCTGTCTTTCTCTCCTTCCTTTCCACTCTTTCTGATGATTAAAAAAAGTTTTTTTAAGAATATATTCTTAAACCTTTGAAAACATTTTAAACCACACTAATTATAATAGATCCCATATAAGAATGGTAATAATATAGCTGTAACTTATATTGGAATCTAACTTTCATATGATTGTGGGTCTTTTTCATTCAGATGTGACAGTGGTGTATCAAAATGGGTTACCTGTGATATCTGTGAGGCTACCATCCCGGCGTGAACGTTGCCAATTCACACTCAAACCTATCTCAGACTCTGTCGGTGTGTTTTTACGACAACTACAAGAAGAGGATCGGGGAATTGACAGAGTTGCTATCTACTCACCAGGTACAGTCACCTTCACTATTCCCACCCATCCATTTCCCCGAAACCACTTACACACACACACACACACACACACACACCCCACTTACACACACACACACACACACACACACACACACACACGCTGCTGCTGCTGCTGCAAAAGAATCCCTTACTCTTAACTTTCTTTGCTTAGCAAATGTCAGGAGAGAAAGTGAGTTCTCTCCCAGTGGTACTCAGAATATAACTGTTCAGTTTTAACAAATGTATATACACAGGGAATCTCATTCAAAAGCACCCTCATCTATAATGCCATGGGCATTTTATATTATTAAGACCTTTTATCATTACTTTAGGTATAGAATAAACTTTTCCAGTGGTTGGGCCCTCATCTCTGGAGATATGAAATATTAGGACTTCTTTTTAGATTTTCTTATGTCTTTCCCATAAAAGTTTACCAAAATAAAAATAAGTATGATTTGAAAATAATATAAAATAAGGCACTAAAAATTCCCATTTGACATGACACCATTTTATTTATTTATTTTTTAAGTGCCTTACATTCCCCCCCCCATTTTTACTTTGAAATGATTTAAATCTACAGAAGACTTAAAAGACTAGTACAATAAGTACCCACATACTCTTCACTTGAATTCACCAATTGTTAACAATTTTCCACATTTCTATGCTATAAATATTTTAAATATACTTAATAGTCAACTCATGTAGTAGTAAAATTAGTAGACCACCTTGGTGTACTTCGCTAACCCTAGCATTCATCCCTAACAAATTATTAGCCATCTTAATCAGTGACCATATCAAAAAGTACCACATAATAGAAAATAGTGGTTTTTTTACTCACCCACCTTCCCTCACAGACAAATATAAGACGTCCATGCAGCTCTCCCAGTGACCCTAGATTTCCAACTGATACCAATAGATCTATATAATTATTTCCCTTGTTCCTAAAGTTCTGCCAGAAAAGGATGTTGTTAAATATTCACAGACTTGAAGCCATGAAAACAAAAAGCCTCAAATCATATAAGCTTCGTTTAGCATAGTCTTGGGGGTGAGGCAAAAAGTTAACTGAAATTAAAAGAGATATAATTTTTAAATTTACTTTAAGGATTTCTTTTCCCTGACCATTCTTAAATAATTATGGACAGCCTGGCCAGTGTAGGGATTAAGCGACGTCCCACGAACTGAGAGGTCACCGGTTCGCTTCCCGGTCAGGACACAGGCTAGGCTGTGGACTCGATCCCCAGTGGTGGGGCGAGGAGGAGGCAGCCAATTGATGTTTCTCTCCCACATCGATGTTTCTATCTTTCTCACCCTTCCTCTCTCTCTCTCTAAAAAATCAATAAAAACCTATTTAAAAAATAAAAATAAAAAATTATGGATATATGACAAGTTTACATTTTCACATTAAATTATTTTCACAGATGGTGTTCGAGTTGCTGCATCAACAGGGATAGACCTTCTCCTCCTTGATGACTTTAAGCTGGTCATTAATGACTTAACATATCATGTCCGACCACCAAAGAGAGGTAAAAAGTAACCTTGATACGGTCAGAGGAATGTGGGAAGAGCTTTTGGAAAGAACTTAACTTTTCCCTGGATAACCTTGAGAAACAGGCAATATTTAAACACTGAAAGGTTTGCATACAGACTCTGTTTTAGTTAAAGAACTTATTGAGTACCTGACACTTGACCAGTACATTGACCAAAACTTAAATTCTACCTAGACACCAGGAAGCTTATTATCTGGTATTGTCACCATTTCACATAAATGAATGTCATGCATAACTTAAGCTTCTTCCCTCCATACAGGCCAGAGTCATTACTTTAATAACATTATAGGGGTAATCTTTTATTTTATTAAAAAAATTTTTTTTTCTTTATTAATTTTAGGGAGAGAGAGATAGAAACATCCATAAGAGAGAACATCAACTGACCACCTCCTGCATATCCCCACTGGGGATTAGGCCCACAACCTGGGCGTGTGCCCTGGCTGGGAATCGAACCAGTGACCTCTTGGTGCATGGGTCGACGCTCAACCACTAAGCCACACTGGCCGGGCTAGGGGGAATCTTTTAAAAATAAGTTATGACTCCCTTATACTCTTAAACATTTGTAATCAGAATTAATCCTTTTTTTTAAAGGATGAAGGTCAGCAGTCTGAAAGTCAATTATTATACAATAATATTTTTGGGGGGACTTTGGACATGTATATACTTTTAGGCAAAAAAGTGAGGTAACTACCTCAGAAGTAAATTTTAAGAAAGTGCCTAAAAACTTAGTAGTCAAGATAAATAAAGACACCTTTAGTATTGCGGATTTTTCGTTTTACCCTAGGCTCTAATATGGCTCGCACAGTACTGGTGCTAAATAGCCTTCTAAAATAGCATTTTAAGTTATGTCTCTCTCTTTTTTTTTTTTTTTTAATCACTTTTCTCTCTTTGCCCTTGATATTTATTGTCACTGACTGCTGTTCTTTTTTTTTTAAATCTTTATTGTTGAATGTATTACAGATGTTCCTCATTTTTCCCCAATTGACCCCCTCCTCCCCACTCCTGCCCCCTCCTGCCTTTTCCCACACTTTTGTCTGTGTCCATTGGTTATGCATATAAATTCTTTGGTTTATTTCTTCCCACCCCCCAACCCCTTTCCCTTTGAGGTTTGTCAGTCTAGCAGTGAATTTGTACTTATTAATCCCTTCACCTTTTTCACCCATTCCCCCAACCCCCTCCCCTCTGGCAACCAACAAAATGTTCTCTGTATCTATGAGAATATTTCTGTTCTGCCTGTTTATTTTGTTTGTAGATTCCATTGTCGATAGATATGTATTCATTGCCATTTTCTTTGTTCATATATTTCATCTTTTTCTTCAAAAAACCCTTTATCATTTCATATAATAACGGTTTGGTGGTGATGAACTCCTTTAACTTTTTGTTGTCTGGGAAACTCTTTATATGGCCATCGATTCTAAATGACAGCTTTGCAGGATAGAGTAATCTTGGTTGTAGGTTCTTGCTTTTCATCACTCTGAATATTTCTTGCCACTCCCTTCTGGCCTACAAAGTTTCTTTTGAGAAATTAGCTGACAGCCTTATGGGAACTCCCTTGTGGGTAACTAGCTGCCTTTCTCATGCTGCTTTTATGATTCTCTCTTTGTCTTGAACCTTTTGCATTTTGATGATGATGTGTCTTGGTGTGGGCCTCATGGGGTTCATCTGTGCTTCCTGGACTTGTATGTCTGTTTCCTTCACCAAGTTAGGGAAGTTTTCTGCCATTATTGTTTCAAACAGGTTTTCGATTTCTTCTCTCTCTTCTCCTTCAGGCACCCCCAAGAGGCGAATGTTGGCACGCTTGAAGTTGTCCCAGAGGCTCCTTACACTATCCTCATTTTTTTCAATTCCTTTTTTCTTTTTGCTGTTCTGATTGGGTGTTTTTTGCTTCCTTATATTCCAAATCGATGATTTGCTTCTTGGCTTTACCTACTCTACTATTGAATCTGTGTAAATTATTCTTTATTTCCGTTAATGCCTCCTTCATTTCTGACTGTGCATCCATCATTTCTGACTGGTTCTTTTTTATGTTCTTGAGGCCCTCACTAAGTTCACTGAGGTTCTCACTAAGTTCATTGAGCATCCTTATGAGCGGTATTTTGAACTCAGCATCTGTTAGGTTGCTTATCTCCATTTTGCTTAGTTCTTTTCCTGGGGTTTTTTTTTTTGTTCTTTCATTTGAGACCTGTTTCTTTGTCTCCTCATTTTGGCTGCCTCCCTGTGTTTGTTTCTGTGTATTATTTAATGAGAGGTATGGGGCTATTTGAGACCAGATGCTGCTTGTTTGAAAGAATTTAGGAAAACCTGAAGCAGGATCCAAGACAGGCCAATCCTATGGTGAAGCAAGTGGCAACAGCTTTGGTGGGCCTGAAAGTTGGGTGGGTGGGGCGGGGCCTCAGGGAGTCACCAGGGCGGGGCTACCAGTGTGAGCCAGGTTGCTGGACTCCCAGATATGGCGGCTGTCTGCCACCCCAGGGAAGGGCTCACCAAAGGAACAAAGGCCTCTGACAGCATGTTTGTCCCGGAGAAAGCCCCCTCTCCAGCCCTCGCTCCAGTGCCAAATAGCTCAGTTCTTCCCTGTATGTCTCTGGTGCCCCTCGAGCTGCCTCCCCTCCAAGCTTAGAGGGAGAGCGTCCGATAAGTTCGTGCGTGGGCTCTTTAAGGAGCTGCCTTTGGCTCCAGCCACCTTAGCCTCCCTGAGCCTCAGTTCCCGCTGTTTTTTCCAGCCAGAAGTTATGGGGACTTCTCTTCCTGGCACTGGAACCCTGAGCAGGGTCTCTGATGTGGGACGGGGACCTCTCAGTCCTCAGGGAGGACCCTCCCAGCCGTGGTATCCTCCTGATTTTTATCCGTCACACGTGGATGTGGGACCAGCCCGCCTGCCCCCGCCCCCGCCCCCGCCCCCACCCCCACCCCCACCCCTCCTACCAGTCTTTACATGGCTTCTTTAATTCTGTAGTTGTAGGACTTCCATTCAGCTTGATTTCAGGTGGTTTTGAATGATGGTTGTTCTGTAGTTTAGTTTTAACTTTGATGTGGTTGTGGAAGGATGCGATATTGTAATTACCTAAGCCGCCATTTTCACTGGAAGTCCTCCTGACTGCTGTTCTTAATGTTCCTTCCACCACTACCATCCCTCTATCAGCCTGCTAGGACATCCCCACTTTTCAATTCTGCTTTTGAGAATTGTGTCTAATATAGAAAAAGGTCTGAGTAAAAATCTAGCATTGAATGCCTCCGAAGTCTGGTCCACATCTACCTTTAAAATATTTCTCTTTCCCTCTTACACATTACCTGCTTTTCCTCTACCCTGTATTCCTTTGCTCTTTCCTACACTGTGCCTCGTTCTTTGCCACCTTTTTGTTTGCTCCTCTTCCCTCCTGAGATGCCTTTCTCCTTTCTTCCTAACCTTCTGTTTCCCGAAACTTTCAATGTCAGCTTCTCTATGAAGCCTTCAATGATCCTATTCTTTCTTTCTTCAATTCCCAGCCAACCAAAAGTGATTAATCTCTTCTTTGAGTTCTTTTATTCCTTTTCTTTATAAATATCCTGAGGGAAGGAAGGCACTGTAATACTGTAACCCCTATTAACTCAGGTAGTCTTTCTATGTGAGTGAATTAAATGAGTTAACTTGGTAGCATTTTGGTTTTTCAGAGGCCAGAATATCTTATGTGTTCAACCTAGATACCCTTTCTCACAGAAGCTCAACAGTAAATACTGTTATAAGTCCATAAACACTTTGTTTCCCATCACTTTTGAAATATGGTAAAGACATTTTTTTCTTTTAATAAAATGTAAAATGGGTTTTAATTTTGTTTCTAATATATTATCTTCCTCTTAGTGAGAGGCTGATGTTCTGTACTTGAGAGGGCTGCCAGTCCTCCAGATGAGTAAGCATATTTTTCTTCCCCACATTGTAACTCTTTGTAGTGAAAAGAAAAGAAATTGAAGGCACTCGGTTTTAGGTGTCAGGTAATGAGGAACACTAGGGTTTTATATATACGTTTTGTCTAATAAAAATTAAAACAGTTAAAGAAGGAAAGCTTTTCCAGGGCAGTTTTTTAAGTTTTGACACGTTTTCGTTTTTACTCACCCCTTACCCTCTTTAGTTTTCACATAGCTCTCCTGTTTTCCTTTCCCATTTATAGCACTTGAGAACTAACAATGCCCTAGGAATGTTATGTGCCAGTAAACCTGAACTTAACACACTTCCAACAGGCACTGAGGATAACGGGCTCATTCTTATAGGATCTAATGTAGCCACATCTAATGTTTATGTGGAGTTGGCCAGTCTGTAGGTATTATGGATCCTTAAGTATATACAATTCTTATACTTAACCCCAAAATTGGAGGGAAGAGGAAGGAAAAAACTGAAATGAATCAAGGGGCCAGGTCAAAGCAGTGAGGCTAATTTCAAGTTCTGTTGCATTCTTTTACTTACCGTAGCTATATATGGCTAGATTCCTCTCTGACCACTGCAAGATGAGAGAAGTAACTCTTTTAGCAATTAGATGATTTTATAACCTGATTAAATCTAGAATGGAAGGAAGAATATGGAAAAGGAGCACCAAACTATTATTGCATTCCATGTTGACGTAGTAGTTAACTAGCTTCCTCTTAGTTTTGGGGAAGAAAAAAATATGACATGTATTAGTGGTCAAAAGTTTTTATGCTAAGGAGAATTATTTTGATTGGCACCACTGAGCCCTTTTCCTCATTTATCTATCCAGAGGATATTGGAAACATTAATTCTATCTTAATGATGTAAATAATTTGAGAGAAAAGGTTGAACAGGCAAACCAAATACCAACAACAACAAATGCCTTGTAAGAAACTCAAATAGCTGAAGTCCTTCTCAAACCATTTTAGTAGCTTAAAAGACTTTTCAGTCCCTATTATATTAGCACATTTCCCTGCCATTTGTAACTGAATTTTCCTGACACTGATGGCATGTGCAAAAACATTAATAAGCATCTGATTGCATTTTTAGTGAAGCATACACTGATCATCCAAAAGTGTTGTTATTAGGTTATTAGTAGATTTATTTTCCCTTTTCCTGTAATTTCATCTCCAGTTATATGGGCAGACTTTTAGGGGGTCAAGGTTTTGAGGTGATTGTTTTCCTTCACCAGGACGATACTTCGGACCATATCTTCTTGTCAAAGTAAAGCCTAGTCCCTTGAGTTTAGTGATGCCTCGAAGGGTAACTCTGTTTTCAGCCAGGTCTAGAATTGGACATCTGTGAGATTGATCTTCTATGAATTATTATTTTATAGTCTTTTCATTGCTAATAGAAGGTATCGTGGTTGCACATTAATTTTTTTTATTTGTCTTAAACAGATAATACATTCACATGTTTAACTCCCAAAGGCAAAGAATATATGGGAAAAGTTTTCTCATCCCTATTCCACAGTCACCCTTTTCTCCTCTATATCAGCAAGCACTGTTCTTAGTTTCTTTTGTTTCATACCCAAGATAGTCAATGCATTTATAAGAATATACAAATACATAATCCTTTTTTCTCTTTTTATGCAAATAATAGCATATCATTCATAATGTTTATATCAGTCAGGGTTCAATTGGGGGAGCAACCATATGAGTATTATGGAATAAAAGATGTATATAGGAATCAAACCTTGTACAATTGTATATGAAGCTGAAGAAGTAAGAGTTTGAAAAGGAAGCTTGGAAGATCAGAGAAAAGTCACCAATTTTTAAACAATGACGCAAATGGACAAATCAAAGCTTGCCAAAGAACCTGGAAATTCAGATGTATCTATTAAGATAAGGAGGATTAGCAAAAGAGGACTGATAGAGGAATCCCTAGGACAGTGTTAGCAAATAGAACGTTCTGTGTGACTGAGGAACTGAATTTTTGTACCTAGTACAGAAATGTTTGTTAATCTTATCTATCTAGGATTCATATTCCTCACTTAAATTATGGTCACCAGACTTATTCATGCTGTTATTGTGAGGACAGATAACATAGGGTAATATATGTGATACAATTTTTGTTAACCATAGATCATTTATACCTACTCAAGGAATTGCCTTTTTGAAAGTGCTTGCAGAAGAAATAGAAATATTGGTATAATAGAAGCATTATAACTCAGCTCCAGGCCTGGGGGTCAGGAGACATAGACACTGCCACTTCACTGCCATTCTGGATAAGTTACTGCTCTCTAGAGTGCAGTTTCCTCTTCTGGTACACTTTGGAAAGTGTAAGAGCTGCAACTCCAGTGCAAAGAAGACCCTGTTGACATAAATGACTTCTAGAACTCAAAATGTTCTTGCATTTTATCTGTTCCTATTAATGCAGCATACATTTACTACAACGTGCATGATACTATGCTAGGTACTGTATCCCATTTTAATATATTAGCTTTTCTTTAATCCACTTTGCTGCACTTATTTGAATTTTTTGTTGATTGAATTTTTGTGATACCTATACTGAAGGACATCTTTGAAGAATATTTTATAGACAACAGTATGGTAGTTAACAGAGAGAAGGTGGAGGATAGTAAAGAGTATAGGGGTCCAAATATATGATGAGAGAAGATAATTTTACTTTGGGTGGTAGGCACACGATGCTATATACAGATTATGTATCATAAAAATGTACACTTGAAACCTATATGATCCTATGAACAAATGTCACCCCAATAAATTTTATTAAAAAAATTTTTTTGAAATATATAGTTAATTCTGATTGAACTTTTTTTTTTTTTTAAATATGTTTTTATTGCCCTGGCCAGTTTGGCTCAGCGGTTTAAGCATTGGCCTGCGGACCAGAGAGTCCTGGGTTCTGTTCCCGCTAAGGGCATATACCTCGGTAGCAGTTTGTCCCTGGTCCTGGTTGGGGTCATGTGGGTGGCAACCACTGGATGTGTCTCTCTCACATCGATGTTTCTCTTTCTTCCACCCTCTGTCCCTCCCACTCTATGTGATAATGAATGCAAAAATGTCCTCGAGTAATGATAAAATATAAATATGAATAAATAAATAAATATATATATATTGATTTTTTTTTTTTTTTAGAAAGAGAGGAAGGGAGAGAGAGAAACATCAGTGTAAGAGAGAAACATCAATTGGCTGCCTCCTGCATGCCCCCTACCAGGGATCAAGCCCGTAACACAGCATGTGCCCTGCCCAGTAACCAATCCCAGACCTCTCAGTCCATGGGACAACACTCAATTCACTGAGCCACACCAGCCAGGCAATTATAGATTATTTTGATTTAGAAGAGGACTGAACTTATGCTGTGCCTAACAAAATGTCACATTAAAGCTAATTCTAAAACAAAAGCTTTTCCTTTGGTGCTTTAAAAAAACAACAGCTGAAATCAGCTGGTTTTTTTATTAGGTTCTCATAATATAATTTTTAGGGATCTGAAAACATGCTACTCACAGAAGAGGATATTGAATGAAAGAATGTAATCATTTATTCTTTCAATTGTTCTTATAATTTCATGCCTTTTAGAGCATGATATTGAGGTCCATATAACTATTTTGTGTCTTTCCCCAAAAGGAATAAATAAAAGTTGGTATGCCAGGGGGAAGATGTATAGGAACTAAGATTATTGGGATATGGTTTTTTGATTTATACCTTTGTATGTGCAAATTTGAAATACTGTATAGTTTTTCCTCAGGTGATACTAAAGGGAAAAAAATCATTAATTAAAATGGCAAGGCCACAGATAAATTATAGATGAGTATTCTAATAAGCATGATAATAAGATTGATTCTGAACCTCTCTTCTTGTTTTTAACATATTGTCTTAAATTGTTTTCTTTATCTAATAAAGATTATTATTTATTTATAGCCTCATATATAGCATATAATCTTCCAATAATATATTAATGAATGTTGGTTTCAAAATTTTCAAGTTGCCCAAATATGAATATACTTTCTAGGATTTGTAGATATCTCCTTTTTAAAAAAGAACTATTATTTTCCTTCAGTTTCACACTGAAAGTGGGATCCCTGTTGTGGATGAATCTGCCTTGTTCTTATTGTCTAATAGCCCCAGGAATAGCAACTCTTCACTTATGGCATCCATTAAAATAAATAAAAGTAACTCTTCCTTTCAGACCTCTTAAGCCATGAAAATGCAGAAACGCTGAATGATGTAAAGACACTAGTACAGCAGCTATACACTACACTGTGCATCGAGCAGCACCAGCTGCACAAGGAGAGGGAGCTTATTGAAAGATTAGAGGATCTCAAAGAGCAACTGGCACCCTTGGAAAAGGTACAAATTCAAATCTCAGACTTTTCTCTTCACTGATATTTTTCCCAGAGCATATATGTTTGTTTGTTTTTACCTCCATATGTGTTTGCTGTTCTATGTAATTGAGCTGTGTCTATCAAACTAGTCCACTAGTTTTGGGGGCTGAACCATAAAAATGTTCCAATCAAAATTAAGAAAAGACTTAAAAGGAAATGGTTTGGAGCCTTGATAATGGGCTTAAAGCTTTGAGGTCTAAATGTTTGCCCTTACCCAGATTTACCACTTTTACAACAAAGATTGGAATGACTGCTAATCAAGAAAGGTTCTGAGGATAGGGGGTAAAGATTTTAGTCATGTTGATTGAATTACGTAGACTATTATGCAGCTGTTTAAAATGATTATGTAGATATAATATGCTATAGAAAACTATTCATAATATTTTATGGAAAGTAAATTATAAAAGTATACATATTAGTGTATACTGTGATCCAATTTTTAAATGTATATATATGCTCATAGTTATGCATATTTATGTATTTTAAATATATACATATATAAAGAAAAATGCTAATAGGGTAGTAGAATTATAATTGATTTTTTCTTTATACTTTTCTGAATGTTCTAGAGTGAGTATGTGTCATTCTCATTTTTTAATGACACAAATTTTCATTTTAAGAAATTAGACTATAAGAGATTAACAAAGGGAACAAATACTCTTTATATTGTGCTTTTTCTGATTTCTTTAAAAATAATCAACACATATCTCAAGGTTGTTCTTTAAATCGAAGACCATTAGAAAGCTGTGGTAAACTAAATTTGAGAAACTGTTGTGAAGGAGGGTGAGATTTAAATTTTGTGTTTTCAAAATGTAAAGCAGTTTTTAATGTACTAGCTATAATATAATTATCATCCTATATTGAATATTTACTGTCTGCCAGGAATTGTACTAAGTATTTTACCTATATTCTGTTAATCCTCAGAACAACTCAATAATGAAGTTGATGGTGATTTGCAATGAGGGCTTAACTCTTTCCGTCTGAATCCAGAGTCCCTGCTCTGACTCACTGTGCTGGTCTGCCCCGAGTAGACCCTTGAAGTAAAAACTGATAGTACATTAAATTTTATATTTGATGGTGAGAGACCATTTGCATACTTTCATTTTTCTCTTCTCTAAGGAAGTAATTTAGTGGTTGGATGAAGAGCTGTTGAAACTAACTTATTCACTCCCATAATTTCACCATATTTCCAGCCACTTCTAGGATGAAACAAAACACAATACCCTAAAAAATATTACTCTTTTTTAAGAATATATTTTTATTGATTTTTCAGAGATAGAAATATTTATGTGAGAGAGAAACATCGATCGACTGCCTCCTGCACACCCCCTACTGGAGATCGAGACTGCAACCCAAGCATGTACCCTGACTGGGAATCAAACTGGGACCTCTCTGTCCATAGGACTGTGCTCAATCCACTGAGCCACACTGGCTGGGCAATACTATCACTCTTTTTAAATATTTTATTCAGTGAGAACTATAGGTACTATTTAGAAAGACAAGCTATATTTAATAGAATTGAGACTAACTTATATCTTGACTATGAGCCCTGTTTCTTTAGTGAACATAGAACAGTTTAAATACGAGTTTTAAATTGATTCTATATCAATGTGCTTTACGATCAATCAATCATGTGTGCTCCATAGGTACGAATTGAGATTAGCAGAAAAGCTGAGAAGAGGACCACTTTGGTGCTATGGGGTGGACTTGCCTACATGGCCACACAGTTTGGCATTTTGGCCCGGCTTACCTGGTGGGAATATTCCTGGGACATTATGGAGCCAGTCACCTATTTCATCACTTATGGAAGTGCCATGGCAATGTATGCATATTTTGTAATAACACGCCAGGTAAGAATTCCTCAAGTAACTTTTTATGAGATAGTAATTAAGTTTTGATTGTCAAAGTAGCTCTCTTTTCTCTCATATTTTTTCTAAGGCCAGTTCTCTCTAACTATTCATTTATCCTTTATACTCACACACATGTAGGTGCACATGCTGCCAGTTATGTATCAGGCACTATTTTAGGTGCTAAAGAAAGAGATAGACATAAGATATGGGTTCTGCCCTCACAAAGCTCACAAACTATAAAGAGAGCCATATAAATCATTAAATTCAGAAAAATATATTACAGTATATTAGAATAAGAGGGCAAATGAGAAGAATGGTCAGCTATAGGATAACTTGTGCTGCCAAATTGGCTTGGTTTTTTATGTACTATGTAATTTATTTAACAGTCAGATGGAGTAGTCCCAAGCTTTTTTTTTTTTTTTTACTGAATTCTTGGAATGGAGAATTGGTGATACCTAATAGTTAAACTAAATTCTGGGCTACTTCTAAGTATGTTAAACAAATACATGGGGGTGTTTTTTGTTGTTGTTTTTACTTCATAGAAGAGAGACAAAAATTAGATATCTAATCATTTTATACTCTTGGCCTATTCTTTATCAACCAAGGCTCATTTATTAAATATCAGTAGCTATTAAAGACACTGAGTTGGTGAAATCTTTTTCTTTGAAATAACATAAATTCATTTCATATTTTCTCTCATTAAACAACTGGACTTACTTCAAATTCAACCTGCAATACTTTATTTTTTTATGAAACCAATGAAATAGTCCATTAAGTATTAATAACACTGTATCCTTAATAAATAGCTAATTATCCCTCCTTAAATAAGTAAATACATAAATATCAGTAGCTAGAATTAATTTTTGTTGCCAATGCTATTTTTTTTAGTAGCTTGGAAATTCAGTGTCATTTAGGGAGTATGAAGGATTATTTTTCACTTATTATATATGTAATACCACCACAGATCCAACCTCCCTTAATAAAAAAAAAAAAATTTGAAATAGCTGAAACGTGTGAGAAGCTTTTTAATTTTTTTAGGAACATAAGAAAGCTGAGAATTGTTTCTCTTTTGTTTTTATATGGCTGCTATTGAACATAGGCATTTTGCTTCTGTTGTTAGACGAGCAGTCATAGACCTATGTATGTGTGGGAAAGTGAAAGCCCAAGAATGTTATTTAACCTTTCTGTCCTCCCAGACTTGTCTAGTAGAGGAGAGAGATAGTAGATTGCTCATGTCTGCCATTGTTCGTTCAGAATCTCCAGCACCTAGTTCCACGTCTGGCTCATACTAGTCCTCTGTGAACAGACCTAAACAACCAGATAATTGAATCTAATCACACCTCTGGACAGGGCTTGCATTTGTCTGTCTGTGTGAGTCTCTTTTCCTTTCTCCTCACTCATCTTTCCTTTTCCCTCTTCCCTCCCCCTCTCTCTTAGATACACATTCCTTTAATGGGTTCTTTTTATGTATATTGATTGAAGTCCAAACACATTAGCCTGCTGTTGTCTTTGCTGTTGCTCTCTCTTTTCCAAATGTCTCTCAACCCCCCTGTGTATGTACTGTGTGTTTTAAATAAATCAAATGATATTCCTTATTCCCTGGCAAATGCCCTGAGTTGTTCACCACCTCATTCCTTACTTCACACATTCTATTGACTGGGAAAGTTTTCCATGTTGATCTCCACCTCCCATATTTCAAGATTTACTTAAATGCCTATCCTTCATGAACCTTTGACCAGTTACCTAAAGCCAACTTCAAATTCTTCTTCTGAATTCCTAGAATTCAGAAGATGTGTTTCTCATTTCACTTATCCTATGCTATTTTGTATTTGTCCTAGTTAAATGCTGCACTTCTAATTCTCAAAGCATTTTTGCTGCCCCCAAGTGACAAATTGCAAAATAGCAGTAATAAATAATCTAGTCACTTGTGAATAAGAAAACTTGACCAAATAAAATATAAGTAGAAAGATTCTCATGTTAAATATTCTTTTCTATATCCATTTCCATATATCCATATCCATAATTAACACCCATGAAGCAAAATGCTTGTTCAAAATCATTTAAACTCGTCTAGCCCAGCCAGTATGGCTCAGAGGTTGAACATCGACCCATGCACCAAAAGGTTGCTGGTCCGATTCCTGGTCAGGGCACATGCCCAGGTTGTGGGCCCAATCTCCAGTGGGGGACATGCAGGAGGCGGCCAGTCAGTGTTTTCTCTCATCGATGATTCTATCGCTCTCTCTCCCTTTCTCTTTCTAAAAATCAATAAAAAGAATAAAAAATAAAATAAAAATAAACTCTTCTAAACTCTTGTTACAAGGAGATGCTGCATTTGTTAGCAACCTAAATATATTCTAATAGTATATTCGGTTCCAAAGAATCTTTATACGATTATAAGCTCCTTGAAATAATAAAATCAAGTGGAATATTGAATTTTACTAATATTTCAGTGAAACCTGAGTCTAAATTTCTGTTATGGAAAAAAAAAAAAAAGCCTGACAATAAGAATTGCCATTCTGAGCTACTTCAACATGCATATATGTGGACTACCCATTCACTTATTTATGCATTCATTGGTTGATTCTTACATATGCCCTGACCAGGGATCAAATCTGCAACATTAGTGTATTGAGACAATGGTATAACCAACTCAGCTACCCAGCCAGGGTGCCCATGCATTTTCATCAAAGGGGATATTGCCTTCAAGGGGGAGAATATTGGTTTTTGAGGAGTAAAACATCTTAGATGTTTATAATACACAAACAGATAAACAGTGTATTTGTGGTATTAAAACTTCTTTGGGGATCAGGGTAATCAGGAAAAAATATCTAAAAAGGCTACTTAGGGGACAATAATGGAAAAAAAGTAAAGAAACACTGATATAGCCTTTAATACCCTTCATCATCTCAATTCCAACAACTGTCATTTATATTCTACTCCAGTAAACTACTTCAATGACTAGTCAGAACCTTCTTTCTTAGAACTGTCCTACTTATAATATAAAGTAGTATGCTAACTTCTGACCACAGTTTAATTTCTTTCTAGTTCTTTTATTCGCTAACTTTCTCCTTTGACTTCACCCAGATTTTTAGGCTCCTGATAGCTCTCTCTCTCTTAAATTTTACTGTCACCTTCCTTATGGGTTGCAGATTTCTTTTCTGTCAAACTTAGACCATATTGCCATTCTCATCTTAGTGTCTTACAATCCTTATCCCACTGTCTTTCCACCATATGTACTCTATAAATTCCTAATCTTGGATAAATCTAGTCATTTGTTGTACATCCAGGCTACTGAACATTGCTAGAGAAGAATCATGTAATAGTGTGGAACAGGCCACTGCTTAGATTTCCTTTCCCCAAACCCCCACATTCGTTATTCTAAGACTTCACATCAAGCTCCTCATGCCACCCTTAACCTTGCCTCCTACTTCTAGAAAATTGAGATAACAGATATAAACTTTCTAATTCCTAAATCTGTTAAACAATATTTGTAGCTACTGTCACACTATTTTCTTCAAGCTCAAATAAGAGGTAGCATTTTCTTCAAAGCTATCTCCTCTACTTGTTTTGAGCCCCACCCTCCAACCCCACTTTGTATCTTACTCCAGTTAATGTTTGTGTTCCCTGTGTTATCAACCAACCTTACCCTCTTTGAATTTCTTCCCTTTATAACCAAGCTGTCTGCATCTCTTCTCACTTATTATCAAATCACCATATTTCTAGAAGAGTCTAGCACATAGTTGCTTAGTAAATGCTTGTAGCCCAAAAGAGGAAGTATAGAATATATTTGAATAGATTTAACTTTTAGTTGTATTTATTTATTTTTTAAATCATTTTTTATTTTTCAATTGTAGTTGACATATTATATTAGTTTCAGGTGTGCAGCCCAGTGATTAAACATAAAACTAAGTGATCCTACTGAAAAATCTCATACCCATCTGATGCCATTCATATTTATTAGAATATAATTGACTATATTCCCTAAGCTGTACTTTACACCCCCATGACTACTCTGTAACTACTAATTTGTACTTCTAAATCCCTTCACCTTTGTCACCCATCCCCTCAACCCCCTCCCATCTGGCAACCGTCAAAATGTTCTCTGTATCTATTAATCTGTTTCTGTTCTACCTGTTCATTTATTTTGATTTTTAGATTCAATTGTTGATATGTATTTATTTCAATTTTATTCATATTTTTATTTTATTTTATTTTTATTTATTTACTTTTTTTTTTAATCTTTATTGTTTGGGACTCTCTGTGCTTCCTGGACTTGTATGTCTGTTTCCTTCACCAAGTTAGGGAAGTTTTCTGCCATTATTGTTTCAAACAGGTTTTCGATTTCTTCTTCTTGCTCTTCTCCTTCTGGCACCCCCAAAAGGCGAATGTTGGCACGCTTGAAGTTGTCCCAGAGGCTCCTTACACTATCCTCAATTTTTTGGATTCTTTTTTCTTTTTGCTGTTCTGATTGGGTGTTTTTTGCTTCCTTATATTCCAAATCGATGGTTTGCTTCTTGGCTTTACCTACTCTACTATTGAATCTGTGTAAATTATTCTTTATTTCAGTTAATGCCTCCTTCATTTCTGACTGTGCATCCATCACTTCTGACTGGTTCTTTTTTATGCTCTTGAGGCCCTCACTAAGTTCACTGAGGTTCTCACTGAGTTCATTGAGTATCCTTATAAGCAGTATTTTGAACTCAGCATCTGTTAGGTTGCTTATCTCCATTTTGCTTAGTTCTTTTCTTGGGGTTTTGTTCTGTTCTTTCATTTGGGACCTGTTTCTTTGTCTCCTCATTTTGGCTGCCTCCCTGTGTTTGTTTCTGTGTATTACTTAATGAGCGGTATGGGGCTGCTTGTTTGAAAGAATTTAGGAAAACCTGAAGCAGGATCCAAGACAGGCCAATCCTATGGTTAAGCAAGTGGCAACAGCTTTGGTGGGCCTGAAAGTTGGGTGGGGCGGGGCAGGGCCTCAGGGAGCCACCAGGGCAGGGCTACCAGTGTGAGCCAGGTTGCTGGAGTCCCAGATATGGCGACTGTGTGCTCCCCCAGGGAAGGGCTCACCAAAGGAACAAAGGCCTCTGACAGCACCTTTGTCCCAGAGAAAGCCCCCTCTCCAGCCCTAAACAGCTCAGATCTTCCCTACGTGTCTCTGTTGCCCTTGGAGCTGCCTCCCCTCCAAGCTTAGAGGGAGAGAGTTCGATAAGTCCGTGCGCGGGCCCTTTAAGGAGCTGCCTGGCGCTCCAGCTGCTTCAGCTTCCCTGCGTCTCTGTTCCTGCTGGTTTTTCCAGCCAGAAGTTATGAGGACTTCTCTTCCTGGCACTGGAACCCTGAGCGGGGCACCTGGTGTGGGACGGGGACCCCTCAGTCCTCAGGAAGGACCTTCCCAGCCAAGGTATCCTCCTGATTTTTATCCGCCACACATGGGTGTGGGACCAGCTCATCTCGCCACTGGCCCTCACGCCTCCGCCCCTCCTACCAGTCTAGATGTGGCTGCTGCTTTAATTCCGTAGTTGTAGGACTTCCATTCAGCTTGATTTCAGGCGGTTTTGAATGATGGTTGTTCTGTAATTTAGTTGTAACTTTGATGTGGTTGTGGGAGGACGTGATAACGCGTTTACCTATGCCGCCATCTTGACGGAAAGTCCTTATCTTTTTTTTTAAACGTTTTCATTGGGTTTTTTTTTTTTTTTTTTAGAGAGAGAGAAGAAAGGAGAGAGAGATTTAAAAAAACATTCATGTGAGAGAGCTACATGGGTCCGCTGCCTCCTGCATGTCCCCCACTGGGGATCAAGCTCACAACCCAGGCATGTGCCCTGACTGGAAATTGAGCTGGGACCTCTCAGTCCATGGTCGACGGTCAATCCATTGAGCCACACCTGCTGGGCTTTCTTCTTCTTCTTAAAGAAGACCCTTTAACATTTCATATAATACTGGTTGGGTGGTGATAGACTCCTTTTGCTTTTTCTAGTTTGGGAAGCTCTTTATCTGACCTTCAGTCCTAAGGAACAACTTTGCTGGGTAGTGTAATCTTGGTTGTAGGCCCTTGCTTTTTATCACTTTGAATATTTCTTGCCACTCCCTTCTGGCCTGCAAAGTTTCTTTTGAGAAATCAGCTTGAGTTTTATGGGAGCTCCCTTGCGGATTACTAACTGTTTTTCTCTTGCTGCTTTTAAGATTCTCTCTTTGTCTTTAACCTTTGCTATTTTAATTATGATGTGTCTCCGTGTAGTCCTCTTTGGGTTCATCTTGTTTGGGATTCTCTGCACTTTCTGGACTTGTATGTCTGTTTCTTTCACCAAGTAAGGGAAGTTTTCTGTCATTATTTTTTCAAATAGGTTTTCAATTCCTTACTCTCCCTCTGGCACATCCATGATGCGAATATTGGTATGCTTGAATTTGTCCCGGAAACTCCTTGCACTATCTTCATATTTTAGGACTCTTCTTTCTTTTTCTTTTTTAATTTTTTTTTTTAATCCTCACTCGAGGACATTTTTCCATTTTTTATTCAGATAGAGCGGGAGGGAGAGAGAGGAAGAGAGAGAGAGAGAAACATCGACGTGAAAGGGACACATCGAGTGGTTGCCACCCACACGACCCAACCATGGCCAGGGACAAACTGCAACTGAGGTACATGCCCTTTGCAGGAACTGAACCCGGGCCTCTCCAGACCACAGGCCGACACTCTAACCGCTGAGCCAAACCAGCCAGGGCGGGACTCTTCTTTCTTTTTGCTGCTCTGATTGGGTGGTTTTTGCTTCCTCATATTCCAAATCACTGATTTTGTTCTTGACATCCTCTACTCTACTGTTGAGTCCCTGTAAATTATTTTTCATTTTAGTTAGTGTAGTCTTCATTTCTAACTGGTTGTTTTTAATGGTTCCTATGTCCTTTTTCATGCTGTTGAAGTTCTCACTAAGTTCCTTGAGCATACTTATAACTACTGTTTTGAGCTCTGTATCTGATAGTTTGCTTGCCTTCATTTCATTTAGTTCTTTTTCTGGAGATTCCTTCTGTTCTTTCATTTGGAACATGTTTCTTTGTCTCCACATTTTGGCTGCTTCCCTGTGTTTGTGTCTGTGTATCAGGTAGAGCTGCTACATCTCCCAGATTTGGTAGAGTGGCCTTGTGTAGGGTTGTCCTGTAGGGCCCAGTGGCACTGCCTTCCCAGTCACCTGAGGTAGGCACTCCAGGTACACCTCTGTGTGGGCTGTGTCAATTTGTGTTTACGTTTACATTCTAAGCAAAGATGGGTAAGTAGCAATTTAGATGAAAGTAGAGGACTTTCCCCTCTAGTTTTTAATCCAACAATTCTCTCTTCAGTCAGTATTCACTGATTCAGACTTCAATTCTATCGATTTTCCAAAGGCTTTCAGTATCTTTAGCTACTATTCATTTATTATCTGTCATCATCAGTAATTAAATATTTACTTCTGCTTCTAGTATGGCATACTAGATAATCAGACCAATACTCCCATTAGGAAAAATTAGAATAATTAGACAAAACATAAAACACATCCTGTGGACACTGGAGAGTCAACAAGATAGAAAAATTACCAGGCAAGGACCTGAAGAAGTGGAGTCTTAGGAAAGTGAATCTGATATTAAGTGTGCTTATTTCTCTGGAGACTTACACTAATTAAGGATAGTAAAGCTGAGAGGCCAAGAGGCTGAGCCATACTTGATAATCTAGAAGGACCAAAGCCGAAGAAATTGGTGTACAGAGATCACTAATGTAGGTGAAACACTGTTGCTTTGATTTGGATCCTCCAGCGGCTTTTATTTGTAGAATAAAAATAAACCTGTTATAGGTTCTCTCAGAGACTACAGCCCATCTTCAATCATCTCAATCCCATAATTAGATTGAAGTAGTCCTAGAATTCTGATAATCCTAGAGTACTAGTGCTCAGAAGTTCTAAATAGAAGCAAACATAAATCATCCCTGAGTAGAGAAGTAAAAAAAAAAAAAGATATAAAAGATGTAAAGATTGGAAAGAAAGAAAACTGATGTTATTCATAGATTTAAAAAAAAAATACAAAAACATGTAAAGATAATTGGTTAGAATCCCTAAGTCAGTTTCATAAGGTTACTGGATGCAAGATCAATATACATAAGTCAATTACTTACCTATATGCCAGCAACAGTTATAAAATGAAACTTTATAAAAAAAATGCAACTTAAAATGAATTTTAAAAATACGTAGAAATAAATTGTGCAAAAGTTGTACCAGACCTCTAGGCAAAAATTAAAGGAGACAGTTAAAGTAATGATATAGCAAGTTCATGGACTAGAAAAGTATAACAGAAATGTTGGTTCTATCCAAACTGATCTATTTAATTCAGTGTAGTTCCAGTCAAAATTCCAACAGATTTGGGGGTAGGAGAAGAGATTTGAATAAACTGCTTCTAAAATTCATGTGGAAATGCAAAGACTAAGAAAAGCCAAGAAACTCTTAAAGGAAAACTAGGTAATCAGATTTGCTTTATCAAATATGGAAGACTATATAGCTCGAGTTATAACACCACACTAATTAACATAGTGGTACAAGGATAGACAAATAGTACAAAGGAGTAGAAGAGAGGTGTAGAAATCAGCATAAATAAACTTTTGGTTTTAAAAAGATGACACTGCAAAGAAAGGAGTTTTGGTGTTTTTTTTTAATAAATGGTGCAAGGATAATTGAATATTTATATTAAAAATGATTCAATTCTGTCCTTAACACTGTAAACAAAATTCATTCCAGATGGATTGTAGATCTAAATATGAAAGTTAGCACAATAAAGCTCCTGGAAGATAATATAGAAGAAAATCTCAATTACAGTGGAATAGGAAGTGTCTTCTTACATAGAATGAAAAATGCGAACCATAAAGATAAGAATGATAAATTAGACTATATTAAAATTAAGAACTTCTGTTTATTAAAGAGCATCATAAAAAGGGTGAGCAGGCTGGGAGGAGATAATAGTAGTACATATATTAAACAAAGGATCTATATCCAGAATATATAAATGCATCCTACAATCAATAAGAAAGACAGTCCCATAAAAAAATGGTAAGAGCCTTGGCCAGTTTGGCTCAGTGGTTGGAGCATTGGCCTGCAGACCAAAGAGTTGTGGTTTCAATTCTAGTCAAGTGCCCATACCTCGGTTGTGGTTCAGACCCCATCCCTGGTTGGGGTCATGCTTGAGCCAACCAATCGATGTATCTCTCTCACATCAATGCTTCTTTCTCTCCCCCCCCCCCACACACACCCCCCTCGCTCCCTCCCTCTCTATCTGGAGATAAATGGAAAAATATCCTCAGGTGAGGATTTAAGAAAAGAAAAACATGGTAAGAGGTTTGAATAGGCACTCCGTAAAGAGACTATGCAGCCCAGCCAGTGTAGCTCAGTGGATAGAGTGCTGTCCCATGGACTGAGAGATTCTGGTTCAATTCCTGATCAGGGCACATGCCCAGGTTGCAGGCTCAGTACCCAGTATAGAACATACAGGAGGCAGCTGATCAGTGTTTCTCTCACATTGATGTTTGTATCTCTCTCTCCCTTCTTCTCTCTCTAAAAAAAATCAATAAAAACATATTTTTTAAAAAGAGCCCTGGCCAGTTTGGCTCAGCGGTTAGAGCATTGGCCTGCGGTCCCGAGAGACATGGGTTCGGTTCCTGCTAAGGGCATGTACCTCAGTTGCAGTTTGTCCCCGGCCCTGGTTGGTGGTGCGAGTGGCAGCCACTCGATATGTCCCTTTCACATTGATGTTTCTCTCTCTCTCTCTCTGTTCCTCACTCTCCCTTCCACTCTACCTGAACAAAAAATGGGAAAATGTCCTCGAGTAAGGATAAAAAAAAAAAAAGTTAAAAAAGAGAATATGCAAATGGCAGATAATATATGAAATGACAGAAAAATGCCCAAAATGGCGGCAGAGTGAATGGAAGCTACACAGACTGTCTCCCAGGACCAAACTGGAATTACAAGTAAAATAAAGAGACAAATCGTCAGGAAAAAGCAACAGAAAAGCAGCTTGCAAGGATCATATAACCAGGGACACTGACTCGATCTTGGTAGGATTGCAGAGGCACAAGTGGGGGCTGGGAGCCCAAGGTCAGCAGCAGCCTTAGCTGTGAGCAGTGCCCTCGAGGGTAAAGTTCCAAGCAGCTCCATAGCCCAGAGCCAGGAAAGACGCTAAAATAGCCACAGCCACTCACCTTGGGCTCCAGCAGAGGGAGGGCGGACTGGACTGGAACTGTGTGGGGACACTCGGGATTTGGAGGGCATTCAGAGCTTTTGCTGAGTAGCAGCCATGCAGGACAGTGGCCATATTACTCCTTTCCAGGGCTCTGGGAAGAGGCGGCGGCTCCTCCCTCAGAGATTCAACCCAGCCCAGGTGGGCAATTGAAATGCAAATTGAAGCTCATTAACAACCAGCATCTGCCCCACCCTCGAGAAATCCCCTTATGCTGGGCACCTGAGGGAGTTTTTCCTTCAACTGAGAACCCAAGGTTCTTCAAGTAACCACTACTGATAGCCTCCAGGCAAAAAGCTAGAGGATAACTGTATCATACCAGGGCTAGCAGCTCTAACCAGGAAAGTAAGACTTGACAGTGGTGTTTAACGTGGGTCCTCCTTCACTCCTTCAAACCCAGGAGAGGGAGCCACAAACAGCAGAACACCAACACCCACAGGGAAAACTTCACAGGCTCCAAAGCCCACTGTGATAGCCAAAATGGTGAAACAAAGAAACAAAAGCCAAATGAAAGAACAAGAGACCTCTACCAAAGATGACGTAAATGTGGAGCTGTTAAGCAAGTTAACAGAGCTAGAATTCAGAGCCATGATCTTGAGGAAGGTCAACAGCATGACTAAGGACATCAACACCATGAGTAAAGACATAGAAATGTTGAAAATCAACCAATTGGAAATTAAAAACCACCAAGAAGAAATGAAGAATGACATACAGTGATACCTCGGTTCTCGAACGCCTCGGTTTTCGACCAAATCGGGATTCGAGAAACTTTTGTCTCGGAATCCGAACAAATATTTGGAACTCGAACTTCCGAGATGAGCTGAGTTGAGCCGAATGGCGTTCATTCGGCCCAGCGCACCTTGCTTGCGTCATCAGTGTGAGTGCAGAGAGAGAGTCACGCTTTGTGGAGTCCGCTTTCCTATTGGGTTTCATTGTTTCGGTTCTCGAACAATTCGGTTCTCGACCGTCCTCCTGGAACGAATTATGTTCGAGAACCGAGGTATCACTGTATTAGAAATAAAGAACACATTGGAAGGTCTAAACAGCCGAGTAGAGGAAGCTGAGGACCGGATCAGTGAATTAGAAGACAGGGTAGAAAAAATCAACCAATCAGAGAACCAAAAGGAAAAAACAATTGAAAAACAGGAAGACAGCCCTGGTCAGTTTTGCTCAGCAGTTAGAGCATCGACCTACGGATTGGAAAATTCCGGGTTAGGTTCCCACTAAGGGCATGTGCCTTGGTTGCAGTATATCCCCAGCCTAGTTGGGGTTGTGTGGGTGGCAACCACTTGATGTGTCTCTCTCTCTCCCTCTTTCTTTCCCTCTCTATCTGAAGATAAATGCAAAAATGTCCTCAGGAGAGGATTAAAAAAAAAATTGAACAAAAAAACAGGAAGACAGCCTAAGAGAACTGTGGGATAACTGGAAACGTAATAATATTCGCATCGTAGGAGTCCCCAAAAAAGAAGAAAATGAGCAAGGGTTAGAGAATATATTTGAAGAAATAGTGACAAAAAAACTTGCCTAATTTGGTGAAGGAAGAAGGCATTCAAGTTCAAGAAACACAGGGAGCCCCAAGCAAGAAGAACTGAAACAGGCCCACACCAACACACATAGTAATTAAAATGCCAAAAAATTAAAGACAAAGAGAGAACTCTAAAAGCAGCAAGAGATAAGCAACAGGTTATGTACAAAGGAACCCCCATAAGGCTCTCAGCTGACTTCTCAACAGAAACACTACAGACCAGAAGAGAATGGCATTAAGTACTCAAAGTCATGAAAAACAAGGATTTGAATCTAAGACTACTCTACCCACCAAGGCTATCATTCAAAATAGAAGGTCAAATAAAGAGCTTTCCAGACCAAAAAAAAAAAAAAGCCTAAGGGCATCAAACCAGCACTGCAAGAAATGTGAAAAGGACTGCTGTAATTAGTAGAGGAAATAGGAAGAAAACTATAACCAAACTAAACAAAAATGGCAAATAAGTACATATCAATAATCATCTTAAGTGTGAATGGTTTGAATGCTCCGATTAAAAGGCACAGAGTAGTTGATTGGATAAGAAAGCATGACTCATCTATATGTTGTTTATAAGAGACCCACCCCACAACAAAAGACTCACATAGGTTGAAAGTGAAGGGATGGAAAAAAAATCTTCCAAGCAAACAGAAAGGGAAAAAAAAGCTGGGGTAGCAATACTCATATCTGATAAAATGGATTTCAAAATGAAGGCCATAACTAGAGACAAAGAAGCCACTACATAATATTGAAAGGATCTATCCAACAGGAAGATATAACCTTGATAAACATATGCACCCAATATAGGAGCACCAAAATATATTAAATATCTTTTGGAGGATTTCAGAGGAGAAATTGACAGCAATGCAATCATAGCAGGGGACGTCAACACCCCACTAACATCACTGGATAGATCCTCTAGATAAAAAATCAGCAAGGAAACAGAGACTCTAAATGAAGCACTAGACCAAATGGATTTAATAGATATCTACAGAGAATTACACCCCAAAACCAAAGAATTCACATTCTTGTCAAGTGCACATGGGACATTCTCAAACATAGACCACATGTTAGGACACAAACTAAGTCTCTACAAGTTCAAGAAGACTGAAATCGTATCAAGCATCTTCTCAGATCACAATGGCATGAAACTAGAAATCAATTGCAACAAGAACATGCAAAAACATTTGAACACATGGAAGCTAAATAGCATGTTATAAACAATGAATGGGTCACTGAGGAGATCAAGGAAGAAATTAAAAACTTCCTGGAAACCAATGAAAATGAACACACAACAACACAAAATCTATGGGATGCAGCAAAAGCAGTTCTGAGAGGGAAGTTCATAGCACTATAGGCCTACCTCAAGAAACAAGAAAAATTTCTAAAAGGCTAACCTCACAACTTAAAGAATTAGAATGCAAACAAAAAGAAAACCCCAGAGCAAATAGAAGGAAGGAAATAGTAACGATCAGAGCAGAAATAAATGACATAGAGACCAAAAAAACAATTCACGAGATCAATGAAACAAAGAGCTGTTTTTTTTGAAAAAGATAAACAAGATTGATGGACCCTTAGCTAGACTCACCAAGAAACAGAGAGAGAGAACCCAAATACGCAAAGTCAGAAATGAAAAAGAAGAAGGAACCACAGAAATACAAAAGATTGTTAACAACTACTATGAACAACTATATGGCAACAAATTCGACAATCTCAGCAAAATAGACTAATTTCTAGAAACACATAGTCTTCCAAAACTGGACCGGGGAGAGATAGAAAACTTGAACAGACCAATAACAACTAAGGAAATTGAAGAGGTAATCAAGACTCTCCCAGAAAACAAAAGCCCAGGCCTGGATGGCTTCACGGGGGAGTTTTACCGAACATTCAAAAAAAAAAAACTAACACCCATTCTCCTCAAACTGTTTCAAAAAATTCAAGAAGGAAGACTTTCAAACTCGTTTTATGAGGCCAGCATAATTCTAAGTCCAACACCAGAAAAAGACACTACAAAAAAAAAAAAAACAAAAAAAACTACAGGCCGATATCCCTGATGAACATAGATGCCAAAATCCTGAACAAAATACTAGCAAATCAGATCCAGCAATACATCAAAAAAATTATTCACCATGACCAAGTGGGATTCATCCCAGGGATGCAAGGCTGGTACAACAATATTCGCAAATCGATAAATGTGATACACCACATAAACAAAATGAAGTCTAAAAACCACATGATCATATCAATAAATGCCGAAAAAGCCTTCAACAAAATCCAGCATCCTTTTCTGATAAACCAGTAGAACAGAACAGAGAGCCCAGAAATGGACCCAAGACATTATGCTCAATTAATAGACAAAGGTGGCAAGAGCATACAGTGGAGTAAAGACAGCCTCTTTAATAAATGGTGCTGGGAAAACTGAACCACTACATGCAAAAAAATGAAACTAGACCATCAACTTACACCATACACAAAAATAAACTCAAAATGGATAAAAGACTTAAATGTAACTCATGAATCCATAAAAATTCTAGAAGAAAATGTAGGCAACAAAATTTTGGACATGATACACAGCAGATTTTTTTATGGATACATCACCTAAGGCAACAGAAACAAAGGAGAAAATGAACACATGGGACTACATCAAACTCAAACGCTTCTGCACAGCAAAAGAAACAATCATCAAAATAGAAAGGGAACCCACTATATGGGAGAGCATAATTGTCAATGATACATCAAATAAGGGGTTAATTTCCAAAATATATAGAGTACTCATACAACTCAACAAAAGGAAGACAAAGAACCCAATTTAAAAAATGGGCAGAGGAGCTAAATAGACACCCCTCCAAACAGGACATTTAAATGACCAAGAGACACATGAAGAAATGCTCAACATCACTAATCATCAGAGAGATGCAAATTAAAACAACAATGAGGTATCACCTCATACCTTTCAGAATGGCCGCCATCAACAAAGCATCAAACAAAAAGTGTTGGCGAGGGTATGGAGAAAAGGGAACTCTTGCACACTGCTGGTGGGAATGCAGACTGGTACAGCCACCATGGAAAACTATATGGTGTTACCTCAAAAAATTAAAAATTGAATTGCCATTTGACCCTGTGATCCCACTTCTAGGAATATACTCTAAGAAACCTAAAACGCCAATCAGAAAGAATATATGTACCTCCATGTTCATAGCAGCACTATTTACAATAGCTAAGATCTGAAAAGAGCGCAAATGTCCATCAGTAGACGAATGGATAAAAAAGCTGTGGTACATGCATGAACAATGGACATGGACAACAAAGGTGGGGACAGGGTGGGGAGGGAGGGAGAAGGTGGAATCAGTGGGAGAAAAGGAGAAACATCTGTAACAAAAATAAATTAATCAAATTTAGAAAAAAAAGCTGTGGTACATATACACAATGGAGTACTATGCAGCTGTAAGAAAGAAAGATCTCTATCCTTTGAGACAACATGGAGGGACCTGGAAAGTATTATCCTAAGCAAAACAAGCCAAGCAGAAAAAGACAAATACCATATTATTGTCGTTCAATAATTTCTTAGCTGCTCCTGACAAAGATTCCTAGTAGTCTCTCTCACCCAGATTTTATTTTTCCACGACCCAGAGACGTGGAAGTAGGGTACAGACTGACAACCATCAGAAGAGGGCGGTGGTGGTGGGAGGGAAGAGATAAATCACAGAACTTATATGCATGTACGCATAACCAATGGACATGAATAACAAAGCTGGGGACGGGGTGGGGGGGATGGGGAGGAGGGTGTCAATGGGGTAAAAAAGGAGAAACATCTGTTACAAAAATAAAATTTAAAAAAACATTAAATTAAATTTAAAATATATATATATATATATATATGAAATGACAAAGCCTCAACATCATGAGTGATGCAGATAATGCTATATATCTTTAAGAGGAATGAAAACATGTGCATACAAAAACTTGTACATGAATGTTTATAGCAGTCTTATTCATAGTAGTCAAAAAGTAGAAGCAATCCATATATCTTTCAATTGGTGAGTGGATAAATGAAAGGTGGTATATCCAGTCAATGGAATATTATTTGGCAATAAAAAGAAATGAAGTTGTACATGTCACAAATGAATTAAACTTGAAAAAAGCAAGACACAAAAGGCTAAAAGTTGAATAATTTTATTTATATGAAATGTCCAGAATATGCAAATCTATAGTCAGAAAGATTAGTAGTTGCTTAGAACTGGAAGTGTTGAGGGAGATAGGAAGTGACTATTAAAGAGTATGGAGTTTCTTTAGGGGATGAAAATGTTCTAAAATTGATTGTAGTAATGGTTGTGTAACTTTGTGAATATACTAAAAACCATTGAATATTATACTCTACATGGGTGATTTGTATGGTATGTGAATTATAAAGCTGTTTTTTAAAAATGAGGTAGTACTTAGCACACATACCAGAATTGCTGTTTAAAAAAAACTGGTTAATAGCATTATTGCCAAAGATGTGGAGTGATGGAAACTCTCATACTCTGTTGACTGGAGTACAACTCGTACAATGATTTTGGAAACCTGTTTGATATGACTTCTTATATTTGAACACATGCATAATCTATGATCTAGGATTTCTACTCATAAGTATATCCCCAACAGAAGAGATAAGTCCAGACATGTTTTTGGCCGTATTATTCATAATAGCCCAAACCTAGAAACAACTTAAAAGTCTGTCAGTTGCCCTGGCCAGTTTGGCTCAGCGGTTAGAGCGTCGGCCTGCGGTCCAGAGAGACCCGGGTTCGGTTCCCGCTAAGGGCACGTACCTCGGTTGCAGTTTGTCCCTGGCCCTGGTTGGTCGTGCGGGTGGCAGCCACTCGATGTGTCCCTTCACGTCGATGTTTCTCTCTCTCTCTCCCTTCCTCTCTCTCCCTCCCACTCTATCTGTACAAAAAATGGAAAGATGTCCTCGGGTGAGGATAAAAAAAAGTCTGTCAGTAGTACAGTGGATAAATAAAATGTGATGTAGTCATACAACAGAATATAAAATAGCAACAGAAATTAATAGACTACAGCTACACACAAAAGATGAGTCTCACAAGCAGTAATATTGAGTGAAAATTGTCATATATACACACTATCTGACTCCATTTATATAAAATTCAAAAAACTAAGCTATAGAGTTGGGGGGGATATATACATAAGTAGGGAAGCTATAAATAAAGCTAGAAAATAATTATCATAAAAGTCAAGATATTTATTACTTTTGGGGGAAGGAGGTGTTAGTAATTGGGAAGGAACAGGAGGGGAGCTTCTGGGTTGTTGACAGTGTTCTGTTTTTCTTAGCCAGTGATGATTAGTGTGTTCATTGTGTGATGATTCATTGTAATGTACATTTTTAGTTTGTGTGTTCTTCTGTGTGTGTATTGCAATAAAATGTATAAGAAATAATTAAATATTTAACACAACTCATGTCAGTATATATATGTGTGCATATGTGTTGAATCTAATCAACAGTACATAAATGCGTATTTTGTGAAGATAGTACACTAAGGACTAATAATTTCTCCTATATTTTGTAGGAGTATGTTTATCCAGAAGCCAGAGACAGACAATTCTTATTATTTTTCCATAAAGGAGCCAAAAAGTCACGTTTTGACCTAGAGAAATACAATCAACTCAAGGATGCAATTGCTCAGGTAAGTTTTTCAAAAATAAAATTTAATAAATATTCCCCATCTTGCATGGCATTATTATTATCCATAACCAGAGTACTTCAATGGGTAAACTCTGAAAAAATGATCCAGCCCTCTTTTTCATATATAAATTGTTCCTTAGTTGATATAAATGACTATTTTAGCATGGACACCTCTCTAGAAAGTTTTATAACACAAGCAAGCAGGTGAAAAGATGGTGGGTCCTAGCTATCCTATTAACACTAGCATATTGAAATTTGTAGACATATTGTTACTTTTTCATTTTGTTTTTTTAGAGCTATTTTTACTTTTTTCTCGTTTAAAAATCTTTCTGCAATAATTAATTGACCCAGAGATTTCTCACCTAAAAAGTGTGGTAGCTCCTGGCTGGTGTGTCTCAGTAGATTGAGTACCATCCCATGCACAAGGAGATCATTAATTCAGTACCCGGTCAGGGCACATACTCAAGCTGCAGGCTCAGTCCTCAGTAAGGGGTGTGCATAAGGCAGCCGATCCATGTTTCTCTCTCATCGATGTTTCCATCTCTCCTTCCTTCCTTTTTCTCTCTAAAACTCAATTAAAAATATATATATTAAAAAATAAATAAGTATGGCCCTGGCCGGTTTGGCTCAGCAGTTGGAGCGTCAGCCTGCGGTCCAGAGAGACCCGGGTTCAGTTCCCGCTAGGGGCACGTACCTCGGTTGCAGTTTGTCCCCGGCCCTGGTTGGGTCGTGCAGGTGGCAGTCATTCGATGTGTCCTTTTCACATCAATGTTTCTCTCTATCTCTCTCCCTCCCACTCTATCTGAACAAAATCTCGAAAGGTGTCCTCGGGTGAGGATAAAAAAATAACAATAATAAATAAATAAGTGTGGAAGTCATGGGTCAAAAATAAAATCTAGGTGAGAGAGACTACTAGGAATCTTTGTCAGGAGCAGGTAAGAAATTATTGAACGACAAGATACTCTTTTAAAAGATACTCTTTTAAAAGAATATATATATATATTCCCAAGGACATTTTTTCATTTTTGTTTAGATAGAGTGGGAGGGAGAGAGAGAGAGAGAGAGAGAAACATAGATGTGAAAGGGACACATCATGTGGCTGCCTCCCACACAACCCCTACCAGGGCCGGGGACAAATCGCAACCAAAGTACATGCCCTTGACCAGAATCGAACCTGTGACTCATTGGTCCATGGGTTGACGCTCTAACCGCTAAGCAAGACTGGCCAGGACAAGATTGATGTATTTTACTTTTTATAATCATTACCTCTTTCAGACTTCTGAGTGTGCCTTCCTCACTCTGAAATATTGGATTTTGGTGAATAAATCCTCATCATATTTTCCTGAGTCCTTTATAACTTTAGAGATTTTTCAAAAATCTTTAGAAGTTCTTCCATCTTCTTAAATGTTTAGTTCCTCTTCTCTGAACCTTTCTGCCTTCTCTGTCCAGAGATGGGGTTGTGCTTTGAATAAGCTTAATCCATCTTCCTGCATTGTCTTCTGTTGCTCTGTGTGGTGGTTTTCAGCTGGAGGGAATGCAACAGAATAATCTCTGGAGCTATTAAAAATATAAATGCTTGGCCAGCCAGTGTGGTTCAGTTGGTTGAGCATCATCCCATGCAACCATAGGTCGCCAGTTGGATTCCCAGTCAGGGCACATGTCTGGGTTGCAGGCTTGTAGAGGGAGTGCAGGAAGCAGCCAATCAGTGGTTCTCTCTCACTGATATTTCTTCTTTTTTTTAATCCTCACCCGAGGACATTTTTCCATTTTTTGTTCAGATAGAGTGGGAGGGAAAGAGAGGAAGAGACAGAGAGAGAGAAACATCTATGTGAAAGGGACACATCTAGTGGCTGCCTCCCGCAGGACCCAACCAGGGCCGAGGACAAATTGCAACCGAGGTACATGTCCCCAGCGGGAACCGAACCCGGATCTCTCCGGACCACAGGCCGACGCTCTAACTGCTGAGCCAAACTGGCCAGGGCTCTCACTGATATTTCTATCTCCCTCTCCCTTTCCCTCTTCCTTCCTCTCTGAAATCAGTTTTTTAAAAAAAATACAGATGCGCCCTGGCCGGTTTGGCTCAGCGGTTAGAGCGTCGGCCTGCGGTCCGGAGAGACCCGGGTTCGGTTCCCGCTAAGGGCGCGTGCCTCGGTTGCAGTTTGTCCCTGGCCCTGGTTGGTCGTGCGGGTGGCAGCCACTCGATGTGTCCCCTTTCACGTCGATGTTTCTCTCTCTCTCTCTCTCTGTTCCTCTATCTCCCTCCCGCTCTACCTGAACAAAAAAAATGGAAAAATGTCCTCGGGTGAGGATTAAAAAAAAAAAAAAAAATACAGATGCTTCAGCCCGACCCTATGCCTATTAATCCAGCTCCTGGGGTGAGGATCAAGCCTATGTGAGTTTTGAAAGTGCTGTATTGACTACCCATCTTCGTTTAAAAGATCAGTAGCTACTGAAAAACTTAAACCACTATTGGATAAACAACAAAAGTCTTGAGCAGCATAAGTTAAATATCTGGCTCCAGGCAAAGGTGTGTGAAAGGGCATCTCTCTGGAAAAACATCGTGGTATATCAGATGCTCCCCATATTCTTCAGCCCCTGAATCTTGCCCTATTGAAACACAGTCTTTCTGGAGGCTCTGTTGACAGCTGAAACTGCCAGACTTTGATTTTAGTCCCCCTTTGTTGTCCTATGGCTTTAAAGCTCTTTGCCTCAGAGGCACTCTTATTTTGAGAGTAATTGAGATGATTTCTCTTACACATAGTGATGGAGGAGAGATAATTTCCTTTTCTTAGGAAGCACTAATATCATTGAATGCTTCACTAGCAAGTTTTTCTCACCTTTTGTTTCTATTTTAGGCAGAAATGGACCTTAAGAGACTGAGAGACCCATTACAAGCACATCTGCCCCTCCGACAAATTGGTGAAAAAGATTGATCTGCAAAGAGCCTCTGAATCCCAGCAGAAAGAACACTTGTTTATAACTATTGCCTTTTTAATTAAAACATTGCAGGTGGAAGCTGGGAGCTATGTTGGGGTGGAGGGTTTTTACCTTTAATTAAAAAAAAAAAAAATCAAGGATCTTAGGGAAGAAAGGAATGTTAAAATCTAAAGATCAGGCTTTGTGAAATATAAGCTCAAAGGGCTTATTGAATACTGTCTTAATCAAGCATCTCAGTTCCTGGATGAAATGATCCATTATATAGTTGAGATATTCATAAAGAGTAAATGATGCTGGGGTGTTAGTTCTTGCATTGTCTTTGCAGGTCAGCAAAAACAGTGACACACCAGCATTCTTACTCAGCTCTATTTTTTTTTTAATTTAACTTTTCTTATTTTTCACATAGGAGTCAAAAAATATACCAGAAAAGCAAATTCTCAAGATATGTGGGTGGCAAACAGAGTCTGAGCCCATGTCATTATCATTTATTTTAAATTGGACCCAGCCTCTACAAAGTAAACCAAGAATCTGTCCCACTTGTGCCCCTTTTCTGACCACTCACACCTGTTGGTTACATTAATTTTATCTATATGATAATTGGAACCAATTTATGACTGCTTAATGATTGACACTTTGGATTATACCTTCTTAAATGTCTGTATATTCCAGTGCTCTGAATCAGTATCTAGAAATCATTGGCAACACTGCATGAGGTTTATTTTTTTGTTTTGTTTTTTACTAATTAATCTTTAAGAGGAGGCAGAATTTCTCTTCTTTAACTATCTCATTTGATATTCCCCTCTCCCTCCACAACTCATATTGGGGGGAGAGGAGGTGTTCAGCTGTATTACCAAATCAGGAAGATGTAAGGTTTATGAATTGGCTAAAAATCATGGCTTTGTAGCCATTTCAGAACCAGAGTAATTTCATTGCTGTTAATCTGCTTGCGTGACAGCATTCCAGGCCACCCAGATGCCGCTGTCTTGTCTGGAGGCGTTGTTAGTCTCGAAGGACACACACACTTCCACGCTGTTTGTGAGCCCTCCCACCTCCACCACTTCAGTAGTTGTAAATCAAGTGTGTGGATCTCAAAGGGTGCAATTTATCTTTATACAGGCATACATTTCTATGGCTTCTTTCAATCTACCTTCTTCACCCAATTTTTTCTTAAATTGAGAGAAAGAAGCATTAATCTTGTACTCTATCTAAATATTTTCTACCATATTTCCAGATGACATATGCACTTGAAAATCAAAGGATTCTGTCTAATAATCTGTTTTTAATTACTGTGGGGGCAGGGTGGAGAGGATGATGGGGCTTGCCACACAGCTGATTGGCTTTTTTCTTTCACATGATTCATCCCTCCTCATTGTGGCAAGGGATTTCTTTCTCTTTTTCTTTCTCCTTTGGGATCATTGTGTATGAAAAGAAAAATTTTAAATGACAAACCCAGACTCCAGGTGCCTTGCAGAGGTTGAAGGCCAGCCAGGATTGCTGCTGCTGCTGCTCCTGCCACCTCCCCTTCCACTGGCATGATGGAATGAAAGGATGCATGTCTCCACTTCCCAACCCCTCCTCCCACTTCCTGCCCCTGCCGCTCCCCAGTCACAACCTCTTCCTTCATTTATTTTTGTTAAGTTGTGTGAATTATTTTTAAACCATTTATCCTGTTTGTGCACAGGGTTTTTAAGAAGAAATAGCACAGTGCAATGAGCAAGTCCTTTCAGGATGTGTGGGAGGCAAAGGAGGGAGGATGGACGTAGAGAAAAGTCCTTTAAACAAATAGCAAAATATTGAACATGTGTAAAATCCTGTATCATTTATGAAATATGTATAAAAAGCAATGTAACTTCTGGAACAATAAATACTTATTCAATTTTTGAACTATAACATCTCATTCTTTAAAACAAAAACCCCCCCAAAAAGCCCTTATTTTCCCATGATTCTAGGTGTGAAGCTTTTTACTTCTAAAATTGATTTTTATAAAAATACCATTTTAAAATCAAGATTTGTTTCTAGAACCTTTATTTTATTTTATTTTTGAAATAGACATTTCATTAATTTTTTCTGAACTAAGATGGTCAGTATCTTCATAATTTTCCAGAGGCACCCAAGATTAAGTGACCTGTACAGCCATATAATGCCACTAGCAGCACTGAGACGAATATCGTTATCTCTTGATTAACAGGAAAAATCTCCATTTTATTAGACCACTAGATTGCCCATGTGGTCTCCTAGACTCCAGAAAGTTTGTCAAGGATGAACCAAGATTAAATATTATTTTAAGAGTTTGTATCAAATGTATAATTATCACCAAAGAAGAAAATATACATGCTACTTAGTCCATCAAAAGCATATCAAAAAGCACATATTATATAACATAAAAATCATGTGATCACATCAGTAGATGCAGAAAAAGAATTTGGCAAGTTAAAACACTCAAATGGGTATAGAAGGAAAGTATCTCAAGATAATAATGGCCATATATGACAAACCCTCAGCTAATATCATGAAGGTGAAAAAGCTTTTCCTCTAAGATCAGAAACAAGACAAGGATGCCCACTCTCATCAGTTCTTCAACATAGTACTGGAAATCATAGAGCAGTCAGGCAACAGCAAAAATAAAAGGCATCCAAATTGGGAATGAAGAAGTAAAACTCACTGTTTGCAGATGACATGATTCTATAAGACATCACCAAAAGACAATTAGAAACAATAAGTTGCAGTATATAAAATCAACATATAAAAATCTGTTGTATTCCTATATACTAACAATGAAATATCAGGGGGAAAAATGAAGAAAACAATACCATTTCCAGTTGAAACAAAAAAAAAATTTAAATACTTTGGAATAAACACAAAGAAATGGAAAGATACTCCATGTTCATGGATTGGAAGAATTAACAGTTAAAGTTACCATATTACTGAAAGCAATAAACAGATTAAATGCAATCCACATCAAAATCCCAATGGCATTTTTTAAAGAACTAGAACAAAAAAATCCTCAAATTTGTGTTGAACCACTAAATAACAAAAGCAATCCTGAGAAAAGGAATAAAGCCATAGATATCATACTCCCTGGTGTCAGATTATACCACAGAGCCACAATAATCAAAACAGTATGGTATTGGAAGAAAAACAGACACAGACCAATGGAATATAATTAAGAACCCAGAAATAAACCCACACATAGATAAGCTACTATTTTTTACCAAGGAGCCAGAAGATACAATGGAAAAAGAAAAGCCTTTTCAATAAATAGTGGAATAATTGGAAAGTCACAAAGGAATGAAACTAGACTGTTGATGCCATACACAAAAGTTAACTCAAAATGGATTAAAGACTTGAATATAAGACCTAAAACAATAAAACACACAGAAGGAAACAGGTACTAAATTTATGAACCTTGGTCTCAGAGGGGTTTTGTGAACTTGACCCCAAATGCTAGGGAAATATAGCAAAACTAAATGAATGGGACTACATCAAACTAAACTACACCACAAAGAAACCATCAACAAAACAAAAAGGCAACCAACCAAATGGGAGAAGATACTTGCAAAGGAGACCTCTGATAAGGGATTAATATCCAAAATACACAAGTAACTCATACAGTTCAACAAAAAAATCCAATTAAAAAGTGGGCAAAGGACCTAAATAGACACTTCTCCAAAGAGGATATACAGATGGCCAATAGACATATGAAACGATGCTCAACATCACTAATCATCAGAGAAATAAAAATTAAAACCACAGTGAGATATCATCTCACACCTGTCAGAATGACCATCATCAATAAATCAACAAACAAGGGTTAGAGAGGATGTGGACAAAAGAGAACTCAAACACTGCTGGTGGGAATGTAAACTGGTGCAGCCTCTTTGGAAAACAGTATGGAGATTCTTCAGAAAATAAAGAATGGAGCTACCATATGACCCAGCAATCCCTCTCCTGGGTATCTACCCCCCAAAACTGAAATCTTAGTTGCAAAGATATCTGTATCTCTGTGTTCATTGCAGCATTATTCACAACTGCCAAGACATGGAAACAACCTAAGTGTCCTTTGACAGATAATTGGATAAAGAAGATGCGGTACATATATACAGTGGAATATTACTCAGCCATAAAAAATTATGAAATATTGCTATTTCATTGGATGGATCTTGAGAGTATCATGCTAAGTGAAATAAGTCATGGAAAAGGACAAAAACCCTATAATCTTGCTCATGTGGGATCTAAAACAAAGCAACAAATGAACAAACAAAACAAGTTCATAGACACAGACAACAATATAGTCGTTACCAGAGGAAAAGGGGAATGGGAGAAGGATGATAAGGATAAAGGTAGTCAAATATATGGCAATGGAAGGAGACTAGACTCTGGGTGGTGAGCACACAGTGCAATGTACAAATGTTGTATTATAGAATCGTACACCTAAAATTTATATAATGTTATTAACCAATATCACCCCCCAATAAATTTAAAGGAAAGAAAAACATGCATTAAATGTTTGGCTGCATTTAGTGTAGTATGAGATATCAAAGAATCTCCTTAGCTGTCCCTATAGTCCTGCCTCCCGGCAGCTTACAGCAACCTAAAACAGACATCCCCAAGATGTACGTGAAGTGTAAGAAGATGTAAGATTGAAAAAGTTTGCGTTCAACCAATAATGTCTACATATTCCACAACATTCTGTTAGGCTTTAGTAAATTTTTAGTGGAGAAGTGGAGAGTGTTAAATCCATTAGTGAGTGTAGGTAATGCAGTTTTGCTAAGAACTGGAAAAGGAAAAGGATTCTTGGAGTATGATCTCTAGAGCAGCAGCTTGTCATCTCCCTGTTAGAAATGCAAGTTCTCTGGTCCCTACTGAATTATAAACTAGGAGGGGAGCCAGCAATAACAATGGTGATTCCGATGCAAACCATTGATTTAGTCAAACCATTACTTTAAAGAGAAGGAAACAGGCACAGAGAGATCAGCTATATCACAACTCATCATTAAATCCTCCCATCAAAACCAACCGAGGGACCAAAGGACTGATAAGTATGGTGAATATGGTTAATAGAAAAAATAGAGATCATGTTATAGATGCTGTTGTATCTTCCTTGACAGGGTATAGTGTTGAGCACATAGGAGATGATTATCAGAACAGATACAAATAGGTTGAGATTTTAAAATGTATCTGAAAAGATTTCACAGAAAAGTGGAACTTAGATTTTGTAACTCAGTTTCACCAAAACTGTTAAGGGTTGTAATTCATTTTTGTCACAGCCAACCACCTTTGGTTTGTGGTTCTCCCACATGTCCAAACTCCTTGTCTCCCAAATGCACTATGTGATTATTTCCTTAGGATAAATGCATAGGTTAATTTTAACGTATCCTACTGAATATAAAATGACTCACTCTATAAATTTGCATTTACGTATATTTTATAAATGAATCATCCACTGAGCAATCCCTCCTTCTTGAAACGGCCCTCAGCTCCTGTGGCTCTATTCTTGGATTTCCTTCTATAAATCTCTGACTACTTCTCAGTCTCTTTTTCAGCATTCTCTTCCTCTGCCCACATTTTTTATGTTGGGTTTGTCCAAGATTCCATCTTGGGCCCCATTTTCCATGGATGATTTTATCTACTCTCCTCTCCCAATTTCAGTTGCTTTTATATGCTGGTAGCTCTCGAATTGTTATTCTAGCTTGGCTCTATCCTGAATAGCAGAGTGCTTTATCCACCTCCTAACTGATCTATTTTTAGCATTCTCCCTGTGCATTAAATTCCTTTAGTATCTCCAGCATATTTTTGTTCATAATATCTAATAGCACATACTTTAGAAAAATATGAAAAAGAGTTAACATCAAATATGGGAGAAGAGAGACTGAAAGACACCACACGAAGTAGTCAGCCAAATCTAGACTGTGAGATATTCTATAGGACAAATGACTGGGTTTCTTCAACTAGCACGGGGGTTGGGGTGGAAGGAACCATTATAGGTTTTAAAAACTTAAAGAGACACTAGTATCATTCTTGTTTGAATCCTGACTGACTCAAACCAGCAATACAAAGAAATTTTTAAACAACTGGGAAAATTTAAATATGGAATAGGTATTAAATATTAAGAGATTTTTACTAGTTTTCAAAGTTGTACTGATGACATGCCAAATGGAAGGGTCATATGTTAGAAACGCATTCTGGTGTGTACATGAAATAAGAATGACAAAATGTTAGTAATTGCAACTGAGTGTTCATTATTGTTTACTTTCATATATATTTGAAGTTTTTCATCATAAAAAGTCAAAATGGAAGGGCAGATTAACTAAAAAGGAAAAAATAGGAATAAGAAAAAACAACCATCCTGGGAATGCTTGTTTACAGAACCAAGGGGCTATCTGGTAAAAGTCCTTGACTCAAGCAATTCATCCTGGCAGCAAATCTGGATTTATCTCATGCACACATCCTCTGTTTCTCTGCAACACATGTGAAGCTCTCAGATGGCTTCTCAGGGACGGGAAATTGTAGGGTTTTGTTTTTTCTGTCAAGAGCACTGATACTTAGCAGCACTACCCTGCACTAAGACAGTTCTCAGCTTCAGAGTCATCCATTGCTGACATGAAATTGCAGCTTAAGCTAATGATCAAATTGCCTGTGTTCTGCTGGCGTTAGTGATAAAATACCTAACTACACGTTTATATCCATGGAAATCCCTTGCTAGACTGCAAACTCTGCTTGCAGGGACCACTTTTACCGTCACTGTCAAAAACCAGTGACCAGCGTGGCATCTGACCCCTAGTAAGCACTAATGTTTCATTGCACTTAAACTCTTAGAGGAAAGGGGCCACAGTAATTTGAATGCCACTTAGCACAGTGAAAAAAAAAAATTGCAAAGATATTATAAAGACAAGTTTAAGGACTACTTCCCAGTCACTAGAAGTTTGGTTATTATGAAAAGAAACATAGATGAGAGAAAGTGTAAAGTAATATAAGCCCAAAGTATCTGGTCAAAGTAAAATCAGGAGAAAAAAAATTGGTTTCACTCAGATCCTTGTTTAATATAGTATTTAAAAACAAACAAACAAAACCTTTTCCCTACCCTTCTTTTTATCCTTCCCTTTAAAATTATCTCCAGTCACAATGTGTGCCAATTCTCAGGTATCAGCACTGTAGAATGTCAGGGAGCTGGCAAACTTCAAATCTGTAATTACCAAGGTCATGTCTGGGGCACATAATATATAGATCCCCTATGTTTTCTCTCTTTTGTCTAAAAATGAAACTAGTAAACTGTCACTTTCCAGTGTTGTTAATAATGAGGGGTTCCTCATTTGAAGCCCCTACCCCTATCTTAGTGTGAGAATTAATTAGTAAAATAAATAATACTAAACTATTTTAAATTTGGGAAAGAAAGGCATTATGAAAACAAGGTATTTATTGTTTCTTGAATTGATAAAAACACAAATCAAACCCTGTTTCTTTAGGAGACCAAAGACCATAATAAAAGACTTAGGACCTTGCTTCAAGAGACTATCGTCCCATCCCACACCTGTCCTTACTACTATTCTGTGTGCTCTTATAAACTCCTTGACCATCTGAACAAGACATCTCTTAATGACCAGTTTCAACAATTTGGCTTTATCCCATTCTCATTTAGTGTGCAGTGGTATGGCTGCAGCATCATGAAATAAGATTTTGACATGAGGGGATGTCCTTCATTTAGAGTTCCCTTCTGGATAAGATACTGGAGGCCTCGTTGCAGGGAATTCTTGAGTGAAAACAATGGGAGGATGAGGGATTGTGAGTATTTTTTCCCTAAAGAAAAATATCAATAAAATAACCCTGTTGACAGTGTAAAGCAATGTTTCTATCTGGGGTCAAGGCCAGAGCAATGGGTACTTTATCCCACTCATCCTTTTCCTCTGATAAAGCCCCAACCAGCACTGAAAAGTCTTTCTTCCTAAGAGCCTCGAGGTTTTTTTCAAAAGTATTTGAAAAAGAAGGGGACAAAGGAAAACTGGAATTAAGAGGATTTCCCAGTCAGTTTCTGGTGGCTGATGCAGAAGGATGCCTCAGCTTCTGCTTCTCACCTGCCTCTTCATCACAGTCACACCTGCAGCGCCAATGGGTGAGTCTAGTATCGAGTACTTGGCATGCTGAACTTTTTGTTGTAGGAAGTTGCTGTTATGTACAGATTGTTAAGAGCTAGATTCCAGTATCTTAAATACTGGGTCTAGTCACTGATAACCTATGAAGATATATTTTCAGAGAATTTCTGTTTCATGTTCCATTTAGCCTCTTGCCTGGGCAGCCAAAATTTCCATGGATCAGCCACATTCTACAGCTTTCCAATAGCTAAATATTGCTTGGAGTGTGTGTAAAAGGAATTCTAACTTGTTCCTATTTAAGGCACTTTCATGATTACAACTTCAGGAGCAAAACAATGATTTTTAGAGTTGAGGATAGAATTTTTTTTCTTCAATGATTTCAAGGGACTAGCTGAAAGCTATAGCCCCATGAAAGGCACAGACCTGGAAAATCAAACTTCATAGTCTTGACATCTGAAAATATGACTTTTTGCACAGGCTGAGTGAATCTTTTTGTTTTTAGTTTTTTCAGACTGAGTGAATCTTAAACTGTCTCCCTCAAGCTTGGCACAAAACTGGCCAACAAGGCAAAATTTCAATTCCACTTACTAATAAATGCCTCTCTCCTTTTTCCAATAGAATTTAAGTTCTAATGGGAAGAGAGTGTGAGAGGAGGTTGAGATGGAGAGAACATTCCTTCTTGGCACTTTTGAGTAACTCAGTATTTCATTGACACTGATTTATATCTTCAGAGTAACTCAGGTCTTCCTCTAGCACTTTTAAGGATTCACATTAAAAATAGTCTTGAGCCTGGCTTGTGTGACCTGGTTGGTTGAGCATTGACTGATGCACCAAGAGGGGTCAGGGCATACGCCAGGATTGCAGGCTTGATCCCCAGCAGGGGGCGTGCAGGAGGCAGATGGATGTTGATGTTTCTCTCTTGTGGATATTTCCATCTCTCTCCCTCTAAAAAAATAAAATTCAATTTAAAAACATATTTTAAAAATAGGCTTGAGACCCCAAAGATATAAAAACTAATATGGTATCCTGGATGAAATCCTGGAACAGAACAGAGAAAGACAAAGGCAAAAATGAAGAAAATCTAAATAAACTATATACTTGAGTTAATAATAATGTATCAACACTGCTTCATTAATTGTGGTAAAGGTGCCATGTATGATGTATCATAATAGCGAAACCAGGTGTGTGGGAACTCTGCACTATCTTCCCCATTATTCACTAAGCCTAAAACTGTTTTTAATAGTCTGTTTTAAAAAGATAGGCTTGAGCTAAGTTTAATCACCCTGGATTTGCTGCCGATAATTAGCCAAGAGCCTCTTAAGCAAACATCATCCTCCCTCAACTTGCACCCCAGTCCCAGTCCCTTTCCTTTCTCACTCTCCTGCTGTGCTTTCCAACTGCCAGAAGGAAGATAAAAGGATTAACTGGGGGCCAGGGGATGCTTATCCTGGGAGGAGAGGGGAAGAGAGGAAAGAAATAGGGAAGGAAAAGGAGAGGATGTGGGGAAGCAGGAAGCCAAGTGGGAGAGTAGGGAAGACAGTGAGAGAGAGAGGGGAGGGAGGAAGGTGGGGGTGGTCCAGGACTGAGCCTGATGGGAGGGGCAGCACTGGGGTGAGGAGATGTTAAGGTTGTAGACTCTGGTTCTGAAAACCCTGGAATGAAAGGGTGGGGATGTTGACATTATCTCTCTGCACTCTGCCACCTCAAGGTGCTGACCCCAGGGGCACACAGACATCCCTGCGTCCCCAGTGTGGGGACTCCAGAGAGGTGACTGCAGGGCAGCTGGCAGGTCGGGGGCCCTCTTAACTCCACCTTTGAAAGGAAATCACAGGGCTGTTCTTTTTGAAGCTCTCCCTTTGAACAGTATATGTATAAGCAATTTAGGATACCATATACATAATACCAAATTCCAGGCGCCAGGTTGAGAGACTGAAACAGGAATGAAAAGATTACTAAAGGATTGCATTACCGTCTTAAAGGGGGGGTGGAGATGAATGGGTATATTTAATGTTAGAAATATTGAGTGGGTAACCTTTAAAAATATGTTGTGTATTTATTTTATAGGAGATAGTAAAGAAATTTTTTCTGTTTGTGCCTTAACTCTCCTACAACGTGAGAGGAAGTGAACTTTCAACAAGCAGCACATGAAGTGACAGTTAAATTTAAGGAAAAAACTTTATAATTCATGAAATAGTTATTGAAGGAGGTTTAGGGATTGCTGTAAAACCCATTAAAAGTTGAGTACCTAACCATTTCTTATAAAATTAGAGCCAAAAAAATTGACCAAATATTTTTATGAATTTATAATCACCTGTGAAATTTCCCTGACAACCCACAGCTGGGAGAGCAGATGAGGGAATTTTTCCCTTTTGAGAGGGGAGTCTGCATGAGGACAATTCTTCCCCTCAAGGGACATCAAATTATAATCTAGGGCACAATTGGGATACCTCAGGGGCATTTTAAAGGAGAGGGTTGCTCCCACCATGTGCAAGTCTACAAGTGAGTTATTTCCAGAAAGTGCAATATCCTTATTTCCTGTCCCAAACTGCCATGTGCTTGTTGGGGCTGTTCACACAAGCTACACACTCTTCTACGGGCAGGTGACGTTTAGAGAGCACACTTGGGTTTGAAGCGTAGACTGGGAAAATCCAAAATATTTTCTAGACAATGTAGACTTTATGATCACGGTCCACTTACTTTTTATTATTGTGCATTATTTGTTAAAACTGAAATTCCTGCCCACAAAGTATATCCACCTTAACGTGAGTTCCCTGCCTACAATGTCATTGTCAGCCTGACACGCATTAAGAATAGTACTATCTGGTAGTGCTCCTGTTGAGAATGGCTTGGTTTTATAGATTCTTCATACAGACAATTAGCCTATATTAATTCAACGTTTCCCTGAAACTGAGGGAAGCGGTGAGAATATTGGGGATATTGATATCTTTGGTCATTAAAATGTTTTTGATGAGATATTTGTCCATGCACTAAAATTGCATGCTTGAAAATTCTACTCTATTACACATAGTGATGCCAGGGCTAATTATAACTAGACAAAGTTCATGATATTGTCAATAAGCTGATGGAATATATTCACTTTGAGACTATCTTTAGCAACTACTTGCCAGTATTCTTTGTATTTCAAAGCAGCTGACATGTGCCAGAGACCTTATCTTTTTCAGTGGAATGCATTTTACACATTCATTATCAAGTCAAACTTCCCACTAGTGCAAAATTCCATCTATAATCTTGCTTGCAATTGACGATCCAAATACTTGAAAATTTCCAGGGATGAGAGTTTACCACACTGTGATTCCTCTCCATTACTGCATAGCTGAACAAAATGTGCTTTCCCATAACAATTTGATCTTGTTTTTCTAACAGAATACCTAATTCTTCTTCCACAAGCCCAATCCAGATGTTTGAAAAGTGATATGTATATTCCTCAGTCTTCTTTTCTCCAAACTATAATTCTCAGCTTCTTCCCTAATAAATAATTTTAGACTTCCTTTTAAGTCTAGTCACCTTCCTCTGGATAACAAGTTTGTCCATTACTTTCACAAAGTATATAGACTTCAGGTGTGAACACAATACTCGAAATATTGTCTGGCCAGAGCAGAGGTCAGTGGGACTATAACCCTAACCTCTCTTTTTCTTTTTTTTTAATCCTCACCTGAGAACATATTTTTCCATTTTTGTTCAGATAGAGAGGGAGGGAGGGAGGGAGGGAGGGAGGGAGGGAGGGAGGGAGGGAGGGAGGGAGGGAAGAGGAGAGAGAGAGAGAGAGAGAGAGAGAGAGAGAGAGAGAGAGAGAGAAACAGAGAGAGAGAGAAACATACACGTGAAAGGGACACACTGAGTGGCTGCCTCCCGCACGACCCCAACCAGGGCTGGGGACAAATTGCAACCAAGATATGTGCCCTTGACCAGAATCAAACCCGTGAGTCATTGATCCAGGGGCCAACGCTTAACCTCCCTTGTTCTTTTTATTATTTTATTTATTTTTCTTTTTTTTAATATTTTATTTTTTTAAAGAGGGGGAGACGGAGAGGGAGAGAGAGATAGAAACATCAGTGAGAGAGAACATCGATTGGTCGCCTCCAGCATGCCCCCCGACTGGGGATTTGGCCCATGACCTGGGCATGTGCCCTGACTGGGAATCGAACTGGCGACCTCTTGGTGGATGGGTCTATGCTCAACCACCGAGAAACACCAGCTGGGCTTAACCTCCCTTGTTCTGAACAACTATCCTTCCATCAGTTGATTACTATGGATAAAAAGTTTAGCACAAAGCTAACACTGAAACCTAGATAGATTTGAAATAATTTTGAAAAAGACATTTGTGAAATATGTGTAAGTCAACTTGGGGAATATTAAACAACTACTTTTGGGGACTTTAGATCATTTCTTTATGAACCCCAAAAAGCCAAAATGCAAGACCAGAAAGGTGGACTCAGATTGTTGTCTCTGTATCACAAGGTGTCCTTTTCATTCCCAGCCCTAGATCCTTGTTCTGCTTACATCAGTCTGAATGAGCCCTGGAGGAACACTGACCACCAATTAGATGAGTCTCAAGGTACACCTCTATGTGACAACCATGTGGATGGGGAGTGGTACCGCTTCACGAGCATGGCGGGGGATGCCATGCCCACCTTTTGCATACCAGAAAACCACTGTGGAACCCATGCACCTGTCTGGCTAAATGGCAGCCACCCTCTAGAAGATGATGGCATTGTGCAACGCCAGGCCTGTGCGAGCTTCAATGGAAACTGCTGCCTGTGGAACACCACAGTGGAGGTCAAGGCTTGTCCTGGAGGCTACTATGTGTATCGTCTGACCAAGCCCAGTGTCTGCTTTCATGTCTACTGTGGTCGTGAGTATCTTCCCTGTGCTCTTTGTCCTCCCCAACAGGGCATCAACGAGAAAAGTGCCATATGAAATTCAGTTATGGAAGTACCTCAGTCTGAATAACAGTTGTTGGATTTAGGGCCACAAATACCTCCAGACTGTGATTTCTGAGATTTCTTAAATTTCTGAAAAATTCCTGGAGAATGGAAAGGGAAAGGATCTATGACTTTGATTATTTCTGTTTTATGTTGTCTTCATTCCATTTGAAAAAAACTTTAGAAAGTGAAATGTTGATTTAGGTTATCTAAGTAGTGGATTTCCAACCCTTTTGAGTATAGAGAACCCCTTTTTAAAATATGTATTAAGCATTCCTGTGATGGCATTGTGTTTAGTATCCACTGATTTTTTTAATGATATGGGAAGAAGCTACTTAAGGTCAGTAATACTTTTAAATAATTTTTTGTCTTATCAATCCCATCACAATCTATATACATTTAAAAACTAGAATACATAGAAAAGTAAGAGATAATGTTTATTTAATCTATAGCCCATATTTGGTGAAGTATTAGATTTGCAGAAACTTTATGGCTAATCAAGGGCTTGTGGATCTAAAGTTGGGAATCATTAATCTAAATGACAAAAGATAACCTTGAGTAGTATGTCTCTCCTTTGAGTATATGTAATCCCTGAACAATGGGATTTCTCTTGATGTTGGCTAGAAGCTAGTACCCCATGACTGAACTCAGGAATGAGTGTGCTCTGGTCCTAGCCCCTCACAAAAGGTCATCTTTATCCTGCCATAGATTTTTATGACATCTGTGACGAGGACTGCCACGGCAGCTGCTTGGATACCAGCGAGTGCACATGTGCCCCAGGGACCGTGCTAGGCCCTGACAAGCAGACGTGCTTTGGTAAGAAAATAATCTTGACATAGAAATAGGCTATTAAGATCAAAGGGACAAATAAAACCCTCTTCCTGACTCAGAGCTCCATTGTTTTTCCCTTCTGTTTCTGAACACCTGGAATGGTGTTTGCCCTTTTAGTTCGTAACTAAAGCTTCAAAACAAATTGATATCATGTTAGGGTATAGTCTGGAACTGTGCTGTGCCATACAGGAGTCACTAACCATGTGTGCTTATGAAGCTCTTGAAATATGGCTAGTGTGACTGAAAAACTGAATTTTAATTTTACTTGATTTTAATTTAAAAATTGATACTTGATTCAGTCATTGGAAAACAGAAAATATTTGGGATAACTTGAATAGCCACTGTAAATTTTATGACTCTATACAGATCAAGTATTTCTCATGAAAATTTAACATCCAAATTGAAAGATGCTATTGGTATAAAATACACACTAGATTTGAAGACTAGTTTAAAAAATGTAAAATAGGGAAATTCCAAAATGGCGGTGGAATGAACGGAAGCTACACAGACCGTCTCCCGGAACCAAACTGGAATTACAACTATAACACAGAAAAATAGACGGGGAAAAGCAACAGGAAAGCAGCTTGCAAGGACCATATAACCAGGGACACTGACTCGATCCTGATAGGATTGTGAAGGCGCGAGACGAGGACCAGGAGCCCACAGACAGCAGCGGCCTTAGCTGGGAGCGACGCCCTCAGGTTAAACTCCCAAGTGGCTCCACAGCACAGAGCCGGGACAGAGGCTAAAAAAGCCACAGCCACTCACCTTGGGCTACGGCAGAGGGAGGGCAGACTGGACTGGAATGGGTGGGGACACTCGGGATTTGGAGGGCACTCAGAGCTTTTGCTGAGTTGCTGCCACGCAGGACAGTGACCATATTGCTCCTTCCCAGGGCTCTGAGGAGAGGCAGCAGCCCCTCCCTCAGAGATCCAACCCACCCTGTGGGCCACTGAAGTGCTGATTGAAGCTCATTAACAACCAGCATCTGCCCCACCCTTGAGAAATCCCCTTATGCTGAGCACCTGAGGGAGTTTTTCAATCAACTGACAACCCAAAACTCTTCAAGTAACCTCAACTGCTAGCCTCCAGGCAAAAAGCAAGAGGATAACAGTACCTTTCCTGCGCTAGCAACGTTAACCAGGAAAGTAAGACTTGACAGTGGTGTTCAACGTGGGTCCTCCCTCGCTCATCTAAACCCAGGAGAGGGAGCCACAAACAGCAGAACACCAACACCCACAGGGAAAACTTGACAGGCTCCAAAGCCCACTGTGAGAGCCAAAATGGTGAAACACAGAAACAGAAGCCAAATAAAATAACAAGAGACCTCCACCAAAGATGAGATCAATATGGAGCAGTTAGGCAAGTTAACAGAGCTAGAATTCAGAGCCATGATCCTGAGGAAGCTCAACAACATGAGAAAGGACATAGAGATGCTGAAAATCAACCAATTGGAAATTAAAAACCACCAAGAAGAGATCAAAATGACATATCAGAAATGAAAAACACATTGGAAGGCCCAAAAAGCAGAGTAGAAGAAGCTGCGGACCGGATCAGTGAATTAGAAGACAGGGTAGAACAAATCAGCCAATCAGAAAACCGAAAGGAAAAAACGATTGAAAAACAGGAAGACAGCTTAAGACAACTGTGAGACAACTGGCAACGTAATAATATTCGCATCATAGGAGTCACCGAAGAGGAAAAAAATGAGCAAGCGTTAGAGAATATATTTGAAGAAATAGTGACAAAAAACTTCCCTAATTTGGTGAAGGAAGAAGGCATTCAATTTCAAGAAGCACAGAGAGCCCCCAGTAAGAAGAACCCAAACAGGCCCACAACAAGACACATAGTAATTAAAATGCCAAAAATTAAAGACAGAGAATCCTAAAAGCAGCAAGAGGTAAGCAACAGGTTACGTACAAAGGAACCCCCATAAGGTTCTGAGCTGACTTCTCAACAGAAACTCTACAGGCTAGAAGTGAATGGCATGAAGTAATCAAGGTCATGAAAAACAAGGATCTGAATCCAAGATGACTATACCTAGCAAGGCTATCATTCAAAATAGAAGGTCAAATAGTTTCCCAGACAAAAAAAGGCTAAGGGAATACATTAGCACCAAACCAGCACTGCAAGAAATGTTAAAAGGACTACAGTAATTAGTAGAAGAAATAGGAAGAAAAATAGAACCACACTAAACAAAAATGGCAATAAACAAATACATATGAATAATCACCTTAGATGTAAATGGACTAGATGCTCCAATAAAAAGACACAGAGTAGCTGATTGGCTAAGAAAGCATGACTCCTCTATATGTTGTTTACAAGAGACCCATCTCACAACAAAAGACTCACATAGATTGAAAGGGAAGGGATGGAAAAAAATTTTCCAAGCAAATGGAAAGCAAAAAAAAAGCTGGGGTAGCAATACTCATATCTGATAAAATAGATTTCAAAATGAAGGCCATAACTAGAGACAAAGAAGGCAACTACATAATATTGAAAGGATCTATCCAACAGGAAGATATAACCTTGATAAACATATATGCACCCCGTATAGGAGCACCAAAATATATATAAAATCTTCTGGAGGACTTCCAAGGAGAAATCGACAGCAATACAATCATTGCTGGGGACGTCAACACCCCGTTGACACCACTGGATAGATTCTCTAGACAAAAAATTAGCAAGGAAATAGAGACTCTAAATGAAGCACTAGACCAAATGGATTTAATAGATATCTACAGAGAATTACACCCCAAAACTACAGAATTCACATTCTTCTCAAGTGCACATGGGACATTCTCAAACATAGACCACATGTTAGGACACAAACTAAATCTCTACAAGTTCAAGAAGATTGAAATCATATCAAGCGTCTTCTCAGATCACAATGGCATGAAACTAGAAATCAATTGCAACAAGAACATGCAAAGACATTTCAACACAGGGAGGCTAAATAGCACGTTATTAAACAATGAAAGGGTTACCGAGGAGATCAAGGAAGAAATTAAAAACTTCCTGGAAACCAATGAAAATGAACACACAACAACACAAACTCTATGGGATGCAGAGAAAGCAGTTCTGAGAGGGAAGTTCACAGCACTACAGGCCTACCTCAAGAAACAAGAAAAATTTCTAATTGACTGTCTAACCTCACAACTTAAAGAATTAGAAAGCAAACAAAAAGAAAACCCCAGAGCAAGTAGAAGGAAGGAAATAGTAAAGATCAGAGCAGAAATAAATGACATGGAGACCAAAAAAACAATTCTAAGGATCAATGAAACAAAGAGCTGGTTCTTTGAAAAGATAAACAAGATTGATGGACTCTTAGCTAGACTCACCAAGAAACAGAGAGAGAGAACCCAAATACACAAAATCAGAAATGAGAGAGGAGAAGTAACAACCGACACCACAGAAATACAAAAGAGCGTTAACAGCTACTATGAACAACTATATGGCAACAAATTGGACATTCTATGCGAAATGGACACATTTCTAAAAACACACAGTCTCCCAAAACTGGACCAGGAAGAGATAGAAAACTTGAACATACCAGTAACAACTAAGGAAACTGAAGAGGTAATCAAGACTCTCCCAGAAAACAAAAGCCCAGGCCCAGATGACTTCATGAGGGAGTTTTACCGCACATTCAAAAAAGAACTAACACCCATTCTCCTCAAACTATTTCAAAAAATTCAAGAAGGAAGACTTCCAAACTTGTTCTATGAGGCCAGCATAATTCTAATCCCAAAACCAGAAAAAGACACTACAAAGAAAGAAAACTACAGGCCAATATCCCTGATGAACATAGACGCCAAAATCCTGAACAAAATACTAGCAAATCAGATCCAGCAATACATCAAAAAGATTATTCACCATGACCAAATGGGATTCAAGGCTGCTACAATATTCGCAAATCAATAAATGTGATACACCACATAAACAAAACGAAGAATAAAAACCACATGATCATAATAGACGCTGAAAAAGCCTTCGACAAAATCCAGCATCCATTTCTGATAAAAAATGCTCAGCAATGTGGGAATAGAGGGATCATATCTCAACATAATAAAGGCCATATATGAAAGACCTACAGCCAACATCATACTCAATGGGCAGAAACTAAAAACATTTCCATTAAGAACAGGAACAAGACAGGAATGTCCACTTTCGCCACTCTTATTTAACATAATACTGGAAGTCTTAGCCAGAGCAATCAGACATGAAGAAAAAATAAAAGGGATCCAAATTGGAAAGGAGGAAGTGAAACTGTCATTATTTGCACATGACATGATATTATACATAGAAAACCCTAAAGACTCCATCAAAAATCTACTAGACTTAATAAATGCATTGGCAAAGTAGCAGGATACAAAATTAATGTCAAGAAATTGATGGCATTCTTATACACTAATGATGAACTCACAGAAAGAGAAACTGAAAAAAACAATCCCATTTACCATCATGGCAAAAAAATTAAGATACCTAGGAATAAACTTAACCAAAGAAGTAAAGGACCTATTTGCAGAAAACTAACAGGACATTTAAAAAAAGAAATAGAGGAAGATATAAAAAAGTGGAAGCACATACCCTGTTCATGGATTGGAAAAATTAACATCATTAAAATGTCCATACTACCCAAAGCAATCTATAGATTCAATGCAATCCCCATCAAAATACCAATGACATATTTCACAGAACTAGAACAGATACTTCAAAAGTTCATATGGAACCAAAAAAGTCCCCAAATAGCCACAGCAATTTTGAAAAAGAAGGACAAAGTAGTTGGGATCACAATACCAGATTTCAGGTTATACTACAAAGCAACTGTAATCAAAACAGCCTGGTACTGTCACAAGGACAGGCATATAGACCAGTGGAACAGAATAGAGAATCCAGAAATGGACCCAAGGCAATATGCTCAATTAATATTTGACAGAGTTGGCAAGAGCATACAGTGGAGTAAAGACAGCCTCTTTAATAAATGGTGTTGGGAAAATTGGACAGCTGCATGCAAAAAAAATGAAACTAGACCATCAACTTACACCATACACAAAAATAAACTCATAATGAAAAAAGACTTAAATGTGACCCGTGAATCCATAAAAATTCTAGAAGAAAATGTAGGCATTAAAATTTCGGACATCATACGCAGCAGAATTTTCATTGATACATCACCTAAGGCAACAGAAACAAAGGAAAAAATGAACACATGGGACTACCTCAAACTAAAAAGCTTCTGCACAACAAAAGAAACAATCATCAAAATGGAAAGGCAACCCACTGTATGGGAGATCATTGCCAATGATACATCAAATAAGGGGTTAATTTCCAAAATATATAGAGTATTCATACAACTCAACCAAAGGAATACCAAGAACCCAATTAAAAAATGTGCAGAGGAGCTGAATAGACACTTCTTCAAACAGGACATACAAATGGCCAAGAGACACATGAAAAAAAGCTCAACATCACCAATCATTAGAGAGATGCAAATTAAAACAACAATGAGGTATCACCTCACACCTGTCAGTATGGCCGCCATCAACAAATCATAAACAAGGGTTGGCCAAGGTGTGGAGAAAAGGGGACTCTAGTACACTGCTGGTGGGAATGCAGACTGGTGCAGCCACTATGGAAAACAATATGGTGTTACCTCAAAAAATTAAAAATTGAACTTTTATTTGACCCAGTAATCCCACTTCTAGGAATATACTCTAAGAAGCCTGAAACACCAATCAGGAAGAATATATGTACCCCCATGTTCATAGCAGCACTATTTACAATAGCTAAGATTTGGAAACAGCCCAAGTGTCCATCAGTAGACAAATGGATAAAAAACAGTGGTACTTATACACAATGGAGTACTATGCAGCTGTAAGAAAGAAAGATCTCTTATCCTTTGAGACGACATGGAGGGACCTGGAAAGTATTATCCTAAGTGAAATAAGCCAAGCAGAAAAAGACAAATACCACATGATCTCACTTATCTATGGAATATAATGAACATAACAGTTTGAGGAATACTGTAGACCCAGAAACATGGAAGTAGGGCACATACTGACATCCCTCAGAAGAGGGGGTTGGGGGTGGTGGGAAGAGATAAACCACAGAACTTATATGCATGTATGCATAACCTAGGGACACGGACAACAAAGCCGGGGATGGGGATGGGGGGATGGGGAGGGGGGTGCCAATGGGGTAAAAAAGGAGAAACATCTGTAACAAAAATAATAATAATAATAAAATAATAATAATAAAAAATGTAAAATATCTCAATGATAATATTGATTATATGTTGAAATAAAATATGGACATATTGGATTAAATGAAATATATTATTAACTTTAATTTTACCAATTTCTTTAAAGACATTTTTTAATATGATTACTACAAAATTTTTAATTATTTTTGTGGTTTGCTTTGTATTTTTATTGGATAGCTTTGGTCTAGAATTATCTAAGGACATATTCCTATAGCTTCATTAATATAATTTTGATTTCTCTGAGTAGCAAGAACAGGGAGTCTGATTACTTGTGGGAAATCTAAAGTTGTTTAATTGTGTACATGTTTTGTTGTCTATAACTGGAAGAAAATAGAGTAAAAAAACCCAAGATTGAAGGTTCTCTTTTTTCCCTTTAATATTATGAATCTTTTTGTATTCAGACTCAAATGGATTTAAAAGAAGTCTAGTGAGAAAGGGGAAGCCTGCCCCACATCTTCTCAAGAAGAACAGTAACAGGTTAGAATGTGAGAGGGGATTAGAGTGAAAGGGATATCAGTGGCTTATTTTAGAAAAGCTTTTGTTCTTCAGTCTCCTAAATGAACCTCACCGACCATCCTATGGAGCAGGTTTAGCTCTCACACAACAGTGGTTAGGGCTCTTACAAGGTCCATTTTGACTATGTAATTTAATACTAAAAAGTTTGGGGTGCAGGAGACAGTGGTTCCTGTAGTCTCCCCTTACCTCTTATGCAACACACACATAGACACACATCTGTAGGAAAATATTTGTCTTTATTTTAAGGCAGGACTTGTTCATTCATTTCTCTTATTTATTTTTTTAAGTATAAGTGACATACAATATTATATTAGTTTCATATGTACAACATAGCAATTCAGCATTTATATACCTTACAATGTAATCACCACAATAAATCTGATTCATTCATTTCTTTGCCTTTATTTTAATATAATTTTTGAATAGTTAATATATTTAAATGGTTCCTCAATTAAACAGCATGAAAGGTATACAGTGAAATGTCTAGCTTTCCCCATTTGTTTAATTTCCTCCCCACCCAAGTACACTCTTCTATTGTTCTCTTATGTATGCTTCCAGGGTTTCTTCAGGCAGATGTAAAAATGCAAATATATATATTAATTTATTGCCCCCCCTTTTTACACTAAAGGTCAAATATCATACACCTCATACATATCTCTTGCTTAACAATTTACCTTGTACATCTTTTCCTATCAGTATATAGGGGAAAACCCTAAATTCCTACCTGGGATCTATCAGTTTCAGGGAGCTCCTGAATTCCTTGAAATTAGAGGCAAAGTTTTATGTTATGTGCATGTGTGTTTTTTTAAAATATAATATACTTTTAATTATTTATTTTAAATTATGAAATTTTTTTCAAGCATAGAGAAGAGTGTAGGAAAATAATGTAACAGACCCTCATGTATCCAGATTTGACTCAGTTAGGTTTTTCTTTTAATGAGATTTTACAGATACAAGTTAAGTCATCTCATCCCATTTCATTTTCCTCTCACCCTCCAGAGGAAATCACTGTTTTGAAGTTAATGCGTATTCTGCTGGTCCCTGTTTTTATGCGTTTATTATTTATGTATGTGCCCATAACAATATGCAGCATGTTTCATGTGTTCTTAAAATTAACATAAAAATTATACCTTACCCCATGTGTGAGATTTTCTATAGAGTATACCGATAAAAGTGGAATTGCTAGGGTATAGTATCTAAGTCAGGCTGTAAATAACAATATACCCCCAAATAACAATGGCTTAAATTAATAGAAGCTTATTTCTCCTTCACATAAAAAAGTCTCAAGGTAAGCAGCCCCAGCTGGACACAGAGGCCCGGCCCAAGCCCTGGGGTGGCTGCTGCCGGGTTGGCTGCCAGCGCCTCTCACCATCCACTGAAGAATCTAATCTTATTGACTGTATTTTTAAGTTCTACATGTCTGTTTTCAGTTCTGCCTTGTCCTTTTACATACTTGTTTTGGTTACTATCCTTTCTTTTATCTTTTTGGTGATTTTTTAAAAATCCTTGTATTACGGATTTTTCTGGATTGTTCTGTTTATTTCTAGTCCAAAGCCTCCTGCTTGTTATCTTGCCCACTCTCTCTTATAGTGGATAATTTCCTCATGTTTAGGGTTTTATGGCAAACTATCTTCTAATGTAATTGTTTTGTTTGGGAGGGGACGGGGGCTCTATTCTTATCACTGGTTTATGGAAATTTTACCACAGAACAGTTTTTCAAATGCTCTGTCAGGCATCACAGAAGCTTCACAGTCCAGGCCAAACTGTACACCTATTTCACGCTCCAGTGTCCCAAAGCCATGTGGGAAGTGTCAGTTTATGCTACAACCATGGCCGAGCTGGACTTGGGGCTTCTGTCATTTCTGGAGGCTTTTTCTCTCCTGGAGTCTAGGGCAGAGGATTTTCTTACCTCTTCACTGGGCCTCATTGGGGGGTATCTTTGCCAAGGTCCTGGCCAGGGTTTTTGTTCAGCTCATCTCCTCTTCTGGGCCCAAGGGCATGCTTCCTGTCACCTTGTGGGTGTTTTAACCCCAGGCCCTGCCTTAGGTCCGATACCCAAGCCATGACAAATTGAGTTCTCAAGCTTCCTTTTCTTTTGTTTGTAGAAGGAAGGGGGTCGACATTTGTTGCCAATTGTGCTTTTTTTTTTTTTTTTTATGGCAAGAGTCCCTTTTTTCATCAGATTCTTAAAATGACTTAACTATCAATAAGTATAATGTGGGAATATTCCAATATTTAAAAGAGATTTTGAGGGCAGTTGCTCATGTATGGCAGAAGACTGCCTCAAAAATGTCGTCAGATGTTTTCTTCTGCAATGCAAGTTCCTTGAATGTGATTAAAACACCGTGTGATTTATAAGATTGCATTTATTTAGCAAATCTTTAGAAACTCATTGGAGAAAGTGAGACTCACCAATGCAAATACATAGGTGAACCCAAACAACAAAAGAAATTTGATCCCCCCCCCTCCCACCCCCGTGGAAAGTGTATCAACAGGATCTGAAAAAATGTGGAGCTTCTGTTAGGGGGTTGAAAAGGTTGAGTTGCTCAGCAGAATGTAAATGGTGTGGTTTCTTTTCTACAGATGAAAATGAATGTGAACAAAACAATGGTGGCTGTAGTGAGATCTGTGTAAACCTCAAAAATTCATATCGCTGTGAGTGCGGGCTTGGCCGTTCTCTAAGAAGTGATGGCAAGACTTGTGAAGGTGAGAGTGGGTAAGACGGGGTTCCAGTCAAGAGCCCAGACCATTGGCTTACTCTTTGCTGTTCATGAAACTGCCCAGTGTTAGAAGAGTTAACAGTTTGGCTGTGTAAGGGAATGACAGAAGGGGTTCATCATCACTGGGGAAGCTTGCAGGTGAACTCACTGTTAATTTTGCCTCCACGATTTCACAGAAGGAAGTTGCATTTTATAAGAGGTAAAGAGACATATTAATGTGGAAAATGAAACTAGTAATCTGTGCTTCTCAAATTTTAATGTGCCTATGAATCACCTGGCACCTTGTTAGAATGCTGATTCTGATGTAGTAGTAGGTCTGGGATCAGGCCAAGATATTGCATTTCTAAATAACTAACTTCAAGATGACACCTATGCTTTGGCTCTAAGGAGCACACCTGGAGTAACAAGGTAATAGAGGCAGGTGGCACAACAAATGGTTTACAGCAGTTTTTCTCAAACTCTCCTGCTGAGGAGAATCACCTGGGTGCTTTTAAGCTGGCCCTTCCCAAGCCTCTCTCCTGGAGACTCTGGTTCAGTGGAGCGGAACGGGCCTTTTAAAGCTTGTGTTTTTACCAAGTCACATAGATGAGTCTTACCTTCTTAGAAGTTTGGGAAACTGGTTTACATGAAGCCATTCCCCCAACCCCATGTGCTTTGCATTTATTGGACATTAATGCATAGTTTGGAGATGAGTAAAAGTATCTATTTTTAATAGCAAAACTGCTGGGTATATTTTATACCATTAAGTAATAAAAAAATTATGATGTATGTTAAATAATTGAAATGGAAATTGTTTACTATATGAAACTTAGATTATGTCTCTTCTCTAAGGCACATTTGCTCTTACAAATTATCACAACCAAAATTTGAACACTTCTAGTTAAGTCTGAATCTCATGACTTTGGGAATTGAATAGGGAAAACCCAACTGTTTGCAGGTTATATGAAGAGATAAATGGCTTAATTATTATTATTTATATAGGACATGTGATTTGTCCCACAGAATAATTGAATATGTGGCATAATAGAGTTATAATACTGCTTACAAGAGTTTACTTTCTTCTAGTTGTATTCAAAATAATAAGATTCTACCCCAAAAGGAAATATTACAGCTAGTGCCCAATTTATTCCATGCAACAAAGTTTGCATTATTAACGGAGAGACCAACCAGATTATCCTACAGTCCCTTATAACAAGATAAAATAATACTTTAATTTTATTGAATAAGAGTAATATCCTGAATCCTCATGAAATGTTAATTATCTTATGCAATAATATTTGCATGTTTGAATATTAATGAAATGTTGCATAAGGAACTTTGGTTATTATTCATGAGAATTTTATTGGAAATATTACAGTTAATCCTCATATAACTTTATTTTATTTTATTTTACGCTATTTTTTCCTTCCTTCCTCCCTTCCTCCCTTCCTTCCTTCCTTCCTTCCTCCCTTCCTCCCTTCCTTCCTTCCTTCCTTCCTTCCTTCCTTCCTTCCTTCCTTCCTTCCTTTCTTCTTTCTTTCTTTCTTTCTTTCTTTCTTTCTTTCTTTCTTTCTTTCTTTCTTTCTTTCTTTTTATCTTTATTTTTGAATGTATTACAGATGTTCCTCATTATTCCCCTATGGATCTCCTCCTCCCTGCTTCTGCTCCCCTCCTGCTTTCCCCACATTATTATCTGTGTTCATTCGTTACACATATATGTATATAAATTCTTTGGTTTATCTCTTTCTGCCTCCCTCCCCCTTTCGCTTTGAGGTTCCTCAGTCTAACCACCAGTTTGCACTTTTTTTTTTTTTTAAATTATTTTTTTAAATATTTATTGTTGAATGTATTACAGATGTTCTTCATTTTTCCCCCATTGACCCCCCTCCTCCCCACTGCTGCCCCCCCCCCCCCCGCCTTTTCCCACACTATTGTCTGTGTCCATTGGTTATGCATATAAGTTCTTTGGTTTATTTCTTCCCACCCCCCCAACCCCTTTCCCTTTGAGGTTTGTCAGTCTGGCAATGAATTTGTACTTCTTAATCCCTTCACCTTTTTCGCTCATTCCCCCAAACCCCTCCCATCCCAAAATGTTCTCTGTATCTATGAGAATGTTTCTATTCTGCCTGTTCATTTTGTTTGTAGATTCCATTATCGATAGATATGTATTCATTGCCATTTTGTTTGTTCATATGTTTTATCTTTTTCTTAAAAAGACCCTTAATCATTTCATATAATAATGGTTTGGTGGTAATTAACTCCTTTAATTTTTTCTTGTCTGGAAAAGTCTTTATATGTCCATCGATTCTAAATGACAGCTTTGCAGGATAGAGTAATCTTGGCTGTAGGTTCTTGCTTTTCGTCATTCTGAATATTTCTTGCCACTCCCTTCTGGCCTGCAAAGTTTCTTTTGAGAAATCAGCTGACAGTCTAATGGGAACTCCCTTGTAGGTAACTAGCTGCCTTTCTCTTGCTGCTTTTAAGATTCTCTCTTTGTCTTGAACCTTTTGCATTTTGATGATGATGTGTCTTGGTGTGAGCCTCTTGGGGTTCATCTTGTTTGGGACTCTGTGTGCTTCCTGGACTTGTATGTCTGTTTCCTTCACCAAGTTAGGGAAGTTTTCTGCCATTATTGTTTCAGAAAAGGTTTTCGATTTCTTGTTCTCTCTCTTCTCCTTCGGGCACCCCCAAGATGTGAATGTTGGCATGCTTGAAGTTGTCCCAGAGGCTCCTTACACTATCCTCAATTTTTTGGATTCTTTTTTCTTTTTGCTGTTCGGATTGGGCATTTTTTGCTTCCTTATATTCCAAATCAATGGTTTGCTTCTTGGATTTACGTACTCTACTATTGAATCTGTGTAAATTATTCTTTATTTCCGTTAATGCCTCCTTCATTTCTGACTGTGCATCCATCATTTCTGACTGGTCCTTTTTTGTGCTCTTGAGGCCCTCACTAAGTTCACTGAGGTTCTCACTAAGTTCATTGAGCATCCTTATAAGCAGTATTTTGAACTCAGCATCTGTTAGGTTGCTTATCTCCATTTTGCTTAGTTCTTTTCTTGGAGTTTTGTTCTGTTCTTTCATTTGGGACCTGTTTCTTTGTCTCCTCATTTTGGCTGCCTCTCTGTGTTTGTTTCTGTGTATTACTTAATGAGAGGTATGGGGCTATCTGAGACCAGATGCTGCTTGTTTGAAAGAATTTAGGAAAACCTGAAGCAGGATCCAAGACAGGCCAATCTTATGGTTAAGCAAGTGGCAACAGCTTGGGTGGGCGTGAAAGTTGGGTGGGGCGGGGCCTTAGGGAATCACCAGGGCGGGGCAAACAGTGTGAGCCAGGTTGCTGGAGTCCCAGATATGGCAACTGTCTGCTGCCCCCGGGAAGGACTCACCAAAGGAACAAAGGCCTCTGACAGCATGTCTGTCCCAGAGAAAGCCCCCTCTCCAGCCCTCGCTCCAGTGCCAAACAGCTCAGTTCTTCCCTGTGTGTCTCTGGTGCCCCTGGAGTTGCCTCCCATCCAAGCTTAGAGGGAGAGAGTCTGATAAGTCCATGCGCAGGCCCTTTAAGGAGCTGCCTGGGGCTCCAGCTGCATCAGCTTCCCTGAGCTTCAGTTCCCACTGGTTTTTCCAGCCAGAAGTGATGGGGATTTTCTTCCTGGCACTGGAACCCTGAGCAGGGTGTCTGGTGTGGGACGGGGACCCCTCAGTCCTCAGGGAGGACCTTTCTAGCCAAGGTGTCCCTCCTAATTTTTATCCGCCACACGTGGGTGTAGGAGCAGCCTGTCCGCCTCTGCCCCTCCTACCAGTATTGATGTGGCTGCTCCTTTAATTCCGTACTTGTAGGACTTCCATTCAGTTTGATTTCGGGCAGTTTTGAATGATGGGTGTTCTGTAGTTTAGTTGTAACTTTGATGTGGTCGTGAAAGGACGCGCTACCACGTTTACTTACGCCGCCATCTTGACTGGAAGTCCAGTTTGTACTTCTTAATCCCTTCACCTTTTTCACCCATCCTCCAACCCCCCTCCCATCTGGCTACCAACAAAAAGTTCTCTGTATCTATGAGTCTGTTTCTCTTCTGCTTGTGCATTTTGTTTGTAGATTCACTTGTTGAAAGATTTGTACTTACTGCCATTTTATTGTTCATATTTTTGTTGTTCTTCTTCTTCAAGAAGACTCTTCAGCATTTCATATAATACTGGTTTGGTGGTGATGAACTCCTTTAGCTTCTTCTTGTCTGGGAAACTCTTGATATGTACATCAATTCTAAATGATAGTTTTGCAGGATAGAGTAATCTTGGTTGTAGGTCCTTGCTTTCCATCACTTTGAATATTTTTTGCCGCCCCCTTCTGGCTTGCAGAGTTTCTTTTGAGAAATAAACTGACAGTCTTATGGGAGCTCCCTTGTAGGTAACTAACTGCTTTTCTCTTGCTGCTTTTAAGATTCTCTTTGTCTTTAAACTTTTGTATTTTGACTATGATGTGTCTTGGTGTGAGTCTCTTTGGGTTCATCTTGTTTGGGACTCTCTGTGCTTCCTGGACTTGTATGTCTGTTCCCTTCACCAAGGTAGGGAAGTTTTCATTATTTTTTCAAATAGGTTTTCAATTTCTTGTTCTCTCTCTTCTTTTTCTGCAGGCCTCATTTTATAGTGTGCTGTCAGCTCAAGACACGTATCCCCATTGTTAGCTATTGGAGGAGAAGGGCTGGTGATCCACCCAACTGGCAAGAACTCTGATCTATCTAGTTGTTCCAGTTGAATTTATATTCTGTCCTTTTTACATCAATAATACTGTATAAAATTTTGAATTGAGTGAACTAAATATTACAGCAATTAAGAAATGACTTTTGGGTCTTTATCCCCCAAAACATAATCTAACCATGGGGAAAACAGACAAATCCAGATTGAAGGGCATTCTACAAAATGACTAGCTTAAGTGGGTAGAGCTGTGGATATTGTAAGATTGCTCTTTGTAGCTGTAACATTGAATATAGTAAACTCATTTTGTGAACTTTCCTACATGTCTCAGTGACTGTTAGGCCCCAGTAATACTGTGATGCATTAAGTACAAGCCCTGATGCAAAGTACCATCCCAAGAACCAAAATTTTGAGGAAAGAGGGTTCAAGATTATTCTCTTTTGGTTTTTATTGTAGACATTGAAGGATGCCACAATAACAATGGCGGCTGCAGCCATTCTTGCCTTGAGTCTGAGAAGGGTTATCAGTGTGAATGTCCACGGGGCTTGGTGCTATCTGAGGACAACCACACTTGCCAAGGTAGTACATGCATGAGTTTGACCTCTGCTCTGATTCATACTTCCTCTCTCCCCTTCCCCCATCTCCCTGCCTTCCTCACCCGATGTGTTAAGATTCTCATTTTTTTAAACAACTTCTCTTTCAGCAATGTGTGTCCCTGCATCTTCATTCTGGAAACATTCAAAAGAGAAGAATGCTAAGAAAAGATGACCATAAAAACAATTTTACTTTGCTTTTTTAAAAATTGTGGTAAAAATACATAACATAAAATTTACCATCTAAACCAATTTTAAGTGTATAGTTTAGTTGTGTTAAGTATATTCACATTGTTGTGTAACAGAACTCCAGAACAGGTCTGAAACTCTATACCCATTAAACAACTTCCCATTTCCCTCTCCCCAACCTATACAGTATTTGTCTTTTTGTGATTGACTTATTTCACTTAGCCTAATGGCCACAAGGTTTATCCATGTTGTAGCATATGACGGGATTTCCTTTCTTTATAAGGCTGAATACTATTCCATTGTTTGAATATACCACATTTTGTTTATTTAGTCATTCGTTGATGGATATCTGGGTTGCTTCTACACCTTGACCACTGTGAACAGTGCTGCTATGAACATGGATGTGCAAATATATTTTTGAGATCCTGCTTTTAATTCTTTTGGATGAATACCCAGAGATGAGATTTCTGGATCATTGGGTTTCTTTTGCTTTATTACTTTTAATTTTTTTTTATTATTATTATTATTTTTTTTTATCCTCACCCGAGGATATTTTTCCATTTTTTGTACAGATAGAGAGGGAGGGAGAGAGAAGAAGGGAGAGAGAGAGAGAAACATCGACGTGAAGGGACTCATCGAGTGGCTGCCACCCGCACGACCAACCAGGGCCGGGGACAAACTGCAACCGAAGTACGTGCCCTTAGCGGGAACCGAATCGGGTCTCTCCGGACCGCCGGCCGACGCTCTAACCGCTGAGCCAAACCAGCCAGGGCTACTTTTAATTTTTTTAATCTAATATCTGTTACTAATTCTATACCTAATATTTAATGAGCAATTATCCTTGATTTCTTTTTACTATACCATTTGTTATGATATATCCTCAAATATTGATATTCTCCTCACATATTTTCTGACAGTACCCATAAATATTCCTTTTAGGGTATTTGTAGAGTCTGAAGAAGTAAACATGGGAGCCCTGAGGAAAAACAATCATTTTATATTAAGTAAAGCGGAATTTATTTTCAGTGTTTACGGTTTACTGAACAATGCAAAGACAATTTGGAACTCTTGCCCAACTGCACTAACAGTGTTGTTTTTTTTTTTTATCTTCACTCGAGGACATTTTTCCATTTTTTGTTGAGATAGAGTGGGAGGAAGGGAGAGAGACAGAGAGAAACATCGATGTGATAGAGCCATATCAACTGGCTGCCTCCTGTATGACCCGACCAGAGCCAGGGACAAACTGCAACCAAGGCACATGCCTTTGACTGGAATTAAACCTACGACTCATTGGTCCACCAGCCGAGCTTTAACTGCTGAGCCAAACCAGCCAGGGCTGCTAGCCACACTTTGAAATAAATGTCTGTCAAATTGAAACTTGAACACAATCTTTCCTTGTTCAGGGCATAATATACTTCAGGAGCATTGTTAGAACACAGCCTTGGGAGTTAGGAGTTCTGGTTTTATTCACGAACTTGTTTCAAGCCTCATAGATTTCCTTGAGGATAGAACAGAAAGCTCAACTTGCATGATGGTGAAGTGATTTCTTCTAGAAGCCTTCTTTATCCGTCTCCCTACTTGGGTTTCTCGGTTCTAACAGTAGCCCCTTTCTGCTGCAGTCCCTGTGGCGTGCAAGTCCAACACCATTGAAGTGAGCATCCCCAGGGACCTGGTTGGCGGTCTGGAGCTCTTTTTGACCAACACCTCCTGCCGAGGAGTGTCCAATGGCACCCACGTCAACATCCTCTTCTCCCTCAAGACGTGTGGCACAGTGGTTGATGTAGGTTCCTCCTGGAGGCCACTGGGGATAATTAAAATCCAGTTATTTGGGAGGTAGTTGACAGAGGTATGCGGTATGGCTTGTGTCCCAGAGAAAATATTTCCATATGAAAGAATGGATTTCAAAAAACCAAATGCCATTCGTTTGACAAATGTATTATTGAGCATATGCTGTGGTCCTGGCACCATGAGGATAGGAAGGTAAGACAAATTCTGCCATTTCTCTTCTCAAATAGCCCAATCTTTCCAACACATGTAGACATTTTCCTGAGTGCACCCAGCACCAGTACTATTTTACTTGAAGAAAGCAACTAATACAGTTGGTGGTCCATTTATGAGGTAGCAAATGAGTTCAAGTATTGAATCAGGTGGAGGCTAAAGGTTAACACTTTTAGCCAAGAATCTGTGCATATCCCTGTGCTGCAGAGTCTAAGGGATATATGAAATAAGATTCCAACACAGTGGTATTGAGGTGACAATACACACAAAATATAGAAAAGAGATAGTGATCCAGATGATAGGTGCTGTGGGAAGCCAGAAAGGGACAAACAATGGAGCAGTCAAGACAAGTAGGACTTGAATTAGGGTGGAAGCATGCATGTGGTTTATACAGGTGGAGAGGAAAAGAAAGGGTATTTCAGAAGGGAAACCAATGAGCAAGTCCAGAGACAGGAATACTTATGCTTATGCTGAGGTGAGTGGACAATGCAACCCGATTGGCAAGGAATTTATATTGGAAAAGAGACTATGTGTTCGGAGATTTGCCTTGCATGCTAGGGTGAGGCATTTGGGGTTAAGTAGGCACCATCATGATCAAATCAGAAATTCAAGAGGTGGACATAAAAGAGGACCTGGATCCTGGGTTCAGTGTGAAGGTCCTGTGGTCATTTGGTTAAACAAATAGTTATTTATAGAATTTGACTAAGAAAAAATCAGAGAGCTAATTAAAACTTGGGGTGAGACATGGAGGGGATATTCAAGGAGAAGGTGGTTCCACTTTAGGCAAGCTGTGTTTATTACATCTGTAGATAATGTGGAAATACTCCACGATGAGTCCGAGTTCCTGGTACACAGGACAGCAGAAGAGGCTGGATGTAAAGAACAGAAAATCGTGTGCATAAGTGTGACAGCTGAAGTTCTGCATGTGGGGAGCTCAGCACAAGGTCATGCTACAGCCTGGTCACCAGGTCTAGGATCACATTAAAAATAATCCACAGAAGCTGTTCTTTTCTAAAGCATAAGAGCTTTTAATCTGCTGATTCTGCACAGCTCAGGTTTTATGAGTAATATTCCAAAGGAATGTGTGGGTTGACCACAAAGTAGTATGCAAAAAATTATTAAAAAGCTTCAGGCTTCAGCAACCAAATTTCTAATGTGTTTTGAGGTTTGGAGATTGTTATGATTAAGAGGAGAGAAAAAAACTTTGTAGAAATAAATCTAAAATCTCTTTCCTCTCTTCACCCTGGCCTGGCTCAGGTGGTAAATGACAAGATCGTGGCTAGCAACCTTGTGACAGGTCTACCCAAGCAGACCCCAGGGAGCAGCGGGGACATCATCATTCGAACCAGCAAACTGCTGATCCCTGTGACCTGCGAGTTTCCTCGCCTGTACACCATTTCTGAAGGATACGTTCCCAACCTTCGAAATGCCCCACTGGAAATCATGGGCCGCAGTCATGGAATCTTCCCATTCACTCTGGAGATCTTCAAGGACAATGAATTTGAAGAGCCTTACCGGGAAGCCTTGCCCACCCTCAAGCTTAGAGACTCCCTCTACTTTGGTATTGAGCCCTTGGTGCACGTGAATGGCTTAGAAAGTCTGGTGGAGAGCTGTTTTGCCACCCCCACTTCCAAGATCGACGAGATCCTGAAGTACTACCTTATCCGGGATGGGTAATTATTCTGCTTAAACAGTTTATTATTCCCAGTTCACATTCGACCTCTAAGTGCACAGGTATACTCTGTCATTTCCAAAAACCGTGCAGCACTCTTATGAGCTCTTCATTAGTTCAGAAACCATTTATTGACATTGTGGAGGTGAAAACTAGTGAGGGAGAAGGAAGTAAAAAATGACTGCAAGAGGTCTATCTAGGATGACTGCCTAGATGCCTTTAAGCAAGACAAAGTGATATAAGTAGAAAAGCAGATTTGAGGTTAAGATATTGAATATGATAATTCCAAACAATGATATTGAATTGTAAATGCCTGCAGGATGCCTAGAGAGAAGGTCAGTGGGCAGTTGGAAATGCATATCCGTTAGATCCAGGAACAAGGTCAGGACTAGAGATAAAAGAATCACCCTTTTGTGGTTGAAACTATGGGATTGATTACCCAGCTTAGAGAGAGCTGAGAAGTGGGAGAGGAGAGGAACTAGAAGCAGCAAATGTAGACTCCTGTTTTAAGACAATTGATAATGAAGAAGTAGTAGTAGGTGTAGGAGAAGAAAGAGCAAGTTTGTTTTTGTTAGCTTGTTTTATACAAAGGGGATTTTCATATTTCCTAAGGCTCCTTCAATTAAGAACAATGTGTGTCTCAAGGTACCGTTCGAAGCTCAGTAGTTATCACACCGTGTTCTTACATTCCCAGGATATGCACACTGAAACCCCACACTCATAGTGGTATCTCATCATTTCTTCTTTGCTCTCTATGTCGGGTGGGACATATCTCAGGTAGGGACAGGAGCTGCAGCTTGAGAAAGGGGATGGTCTAGTAAGACCGCCACAAGTGCATCTCCTGTCGTGCCCTTCACTCAATCACTGGCCCGACAGACTCTTTGAAACTTCTACTTTGCTTTTATTTCTCCAGATCTCTCACCACTGCTGCTAATAATCTCTTGCACATTGATTTTTGATCCCTAATGCACATTAGGAGCAACTGAGAAGCTTTTTAAAAAATAACGAAACCCCAACCTCATTCTCTCTCTTCCATTTTTACTGACTTAATTACAGCCCTTATTACCTTTCACCTGAACAGCTAACACTGCCTCCTAAATCTCAACTCTCAGCTCCATGGAGTCCCTGGGTATTCATTCAAAAGGAAAATACATATGCTGTCACTCCCCTGCTGAAAACTTTTTAATGGCTCTTGATCTCCTTTGCTTGGTAAATGTGACTGTTTACCAGCAGGAATGCTTCTGGTTTCAGATCCCTGTAGTCCTTTGGCATGTTTTTAGAATATGGAAAATGTGTCACTTTGAGCTGCTTTGGATGGCCAGCCACAGGTCTCACAGAGATCCCTCGTTCTTCTGATTTATTACCCTCTTAGAGTGGCCTCCAGAAAGTTTTAAAAGGAAAAATAGAAACATAATTATTTATTTATTTGTTTTTGTGACATAGTTAATGCTAAGTAGATTAGGAAATTGATACAGATTTGTATACAATAAATATACATATTTAAAGTGTACAGTTTGGTAAATTCTGATATATACACTCATGAAGCTATCATACCATCAAAATAGTGAACATGTCTCGAACATCAAGAGTTTTCTTCTGCTCCTCAGATTTACCCTTGCAAATATAAATGTATAATTATAACTCACCTACTGGGAAAACATGTAACCTGCAATCTCAATAAAGTTCTGAAGTTTATTTATATATTCATTATTCAGACTCTCAGTTAAGGACATGTTTTATTTTAGACAGTTCTAAGAAACTGTGCTATTTAATTTTCCAGCTTTCAGCGCATACAAAGCAGAAAAAAGAAAGCTGTGGAAGAAATTAAGATGCTTAAAAAGTAGAGGCAAGAACTCAAAAACACAGCTGTGTAGGCTTAGTAAACAGGAAATGAGTCCCGTCTATGGTACGGGACTACAGTGATGGTGCAAATGAGTGATCCCTCAAGATAAAATCCAGCTCTCAGCTTGGATCACTGTGCCTCACCCTCTGACCTCTACATTCTTCAGTTTCTGCTCATGCCAAAGGGAACTATGAGCAAGTCCCAAACTCTATTTTTCCTTACTCTCCTGACTCTGCACCTGCTGTTTCCTCTGCCTGGAATCTTCTTCCCCTTTTTTTCTTGAGTGATTTTTACTGGTCCTTCAAGATTCAGTGAGGTTGACTTCCTCCATGAAGCCTTCCCTGATTCCTTCCAAACGGAACTAGAAGTTTTCCTTCCCCTTCCTCTTCAATGCCTAGCCTATACTGAGCATCACTGAATTTTTGTCTAATAAATTACTGAATGAGCATTTATTGTAGTAGTGCAGAGCCCTTAATTAAACATAATGCAGTTTACTTACATTTATAAATTGTTTGATGATTCATTGTCCTCAGCTTAAATTTAAATGAGGCTGTTTTCCCCTGATATTTAACACATCTGATTCACCTCAGTCTTAGTTGACATATGCTCTGAGAATGCAAAATAATTTAATAACAGCCCAGGCAAAGTAGAATTAGAAAGTTAATCTCCAGAAAAAGAAACATATTGAATTCCAAAATAAAATATTGGACAACTTCTGGATAATCAATTTCTTTGGCTTCTCATATACCGTTGTCCTTTCTTTTAGTACATGAACTTGAAGCTGTCAGAACTAGCATTGTCTAATCACAGCAAACACCAAATCAAGAGCCAGAATTTGTCCTGGGTCTTAATTTGTAATGTGTTGCCCAAGAACAGCTCTTTTTGCCTCGTTTTCTCTTTTAAAGAAAAATAGTAGTATTTTTATTTATTTTAAAATTTAATAGTATATTTTATTTAACTAAATTTCTCCAAAATATTATCATTTCAACATCTAATCAATAAAAAATGTATTAGTGATATATTTTACGTGTCCTGCTAAGTCTTCGAAATGTAGTGTATACTATACACTATAAGCATATCTCAATTCCTTTTATTTTATTTTATTTTATTTTTAATTGCTTTTAGAGAAAGGAAGGGGGGAGAGAGAGCAAGAGAGAAGAGAAACATCAATTTGTTGTTCCACTTATTTATGCATTCACTGTTTGATTCTTGTATGTGCCCTGACGGGGGATCGAAATCGCAACCTTGGCACATCGGAACGATGCTCTAACCACCTGAGTTACCCATTCAGAGCCTTTATTTTATTTTTTTATTCCCAATTCCCCACCCCCTACTATTTTGAATCCCCTTTAGAGGTGACTATCTATTAGGCATTCATTAATATTTATGAAATCTAGTTAAAGAAAAGCCTTCTCTGTCCAATAATAAAGTACATGAATGCAGAATTCCTGCAATATTTTAGAGAAAGATAAATTGAAAATGCTGAGACATTTAGATAAAAGTGCCATTTTAATATTGTTACTATTATTACTATAAATATTAGATTATAAACTTCTTTATTTCAAAGACCATATTATTCACTTTTATAGCCTCTGCAGCACCCAGCAGAGTGTGCTACACAGATTAGATATGCAGTAGGGTTTTTCATAGAACATAATTGGAAGATGGTAGAAATTAATTTTACCTAAGGAAAAGAAGGAAAATGAATACATAAATGCAAGAAGTAACAGAAACACATTATATGTTTAGATACTCGTCAGTTCAGAGGAATAAGATAGTAGTAGTAATACAAGGCAAGTTTCCTTATTTTTTTTTATTTATTTATTTATTTTTAGAGAGAGTGGGAGGGAGGGAGAGACATATTGATGTGAGAGAGACACATCAATTGGTTGCTTCCTGCACGACCCTAACCAGGGCAGGGGATCGAACCTGCAACCCAGGCATGCACCCTTGACTGGAATGGAACCTGCAACCCTTCAGTTCGTGGGCTGACTAACCACTGAGTGAAACTGGTCAGGGAAAGATGCCTTATTTTTAAACAATTTTAATGGACTTTTAAACTGCACTGAAAGAGCAATTAACAATGAACCAGAAAGTGGTCTGTTAGCACATGGAGCAAGTGTCCAGTTTCACAGCCTTTTCTGTTTGATCCCCACTTTTTTCCTGGCCTGGTAGACAGGAACTATTAGGTATCCATAAAAAGAAAAATATACGCCCTGGCCGGTTTGGCTCAGCGGTTAGAGCGTCCACCTGCGGTCCGGAGAGACCCGGGTTCGGTTCCCGATAAGGGCATGTACCTCGGTTGCAGTTTGTCCCCGGCCCTGGTTGGTCATGTGGGTGGCGGCCACTCGATGTGTCCCTTTCACATCGATGTTTCTCTCTCTCTCTCTTCCTCTCTCTCCCTCCCACTCTGTCTGTACAAAAAATGGAAAAATGTCCTCGGGTGAGGATAAAAAAAAAAAAAAAAGAAAAAGAAAAATATACTTAGAAAAAAAAATTCATTTAGAATTCAGAATGAAAAAGATAATACAAGTAAGAGTAATAAATACTAAACTTTTGCCTCAAACTGGAGAGTCCATACTTCTTTTCCCCCAGCTGACCCTGATGTGAGCCTAAGAATTCACTTTCAGAAGTAGACCTAAGATTAAAACCCCCAAACCCTATGAAGCTACACCTGAGTATGACATTGGGAAGAGGAATTAAAACAATGTGGAAGCGAATGACTTTTCCCCAATAGAACCAGTTACTTAGTCTCTGAGAAACTTGAATTTTTATGCAGTTTTTTTGATGTACAAATTGGGGTTGGCTTATCTTTGAATCCCCTTTAGAGGTGACTATCTATTAGGCATTCATTAATATTTATGAAATCTAGTTAAAGAAAAGCCTTCTCTGTCCAATAATAAAGTACATGAATGCAGAATTCCTGCAATATATTACAAATGGAAATACAAAAGGTATTTTTGGAATAAATGTTGCTGTTGCTAATACTTCAATACATTGACTTAACAGGAGGTCCTTGTGCCCAGTCTGTGGGTACAGTGAGTGACAGATAGGACAGACAGTGCTAATAAGCAAGGCTGGGTCTGAAGGGAATTTCATTTTTCCTTCATTCTCGAAAAGCTTGAGTGCAGCCCAGCCTCCTCCACCCAGTTTCCCTGTCCTTGGACCAAACCCGCTGGAGTGGATTGTTTTTCCACCTCTGCTTAAACAATCAAGTCTTACGTGCTCTCCTGGCCTATTTTCAGCTGTGTTTCAGACGACTCGGTAAAGCAGTACACTTCACGGGATCACCTAGCAAAGCACTTCCAGGTCCCTGTCTTCAAATTTGTGGGCAAAGACCACAAGGTAAGCTGAACCCCACCCCCAACCCAACCACCTGAGCCTTTCTTCTTACTGTCTCAACTTGGTGACATTCTGGGAGCCCACAGTTACAATCTGTATTGCTTCTATAAAAGTGCCATAAAACTGGCCATCTATAAGCGTAACACCTTCATGAATGTCATAATTATCTGCCCTCTCCCAATAAAATAACTGTGTTTGTTCACAGAAAATACTATATGATCACAATTTTATTTTTTTAAATCTTTATTGTTGAATGTATTACAGATGTTCTTCATTTTTCCCCCACTGACGCCCTCCTCCTCACTCCCGCCCCCTCATGTCTTTTCCCACACTGTTGTCTGCATCCATTGGTTATGCATATAAGTTCTTTGGTTTATTTCTTCCCACCCCCCAACCCCTTTCCCTTTGAGGTTTGTCGGTTTAGCAACGAATTTGTATTTCTTAATGCCTTCACCTTTTTCACCCATTCCCCAACCCCCCTCTCATCTGGCAACCAACAAAATGTTCTCTGTATCTATAAGAATGTTTCTGTTCTGCCTGTTCATTTTGTTTGTAGATTCCATTGTTGATAGATATGTATTCATTCCCATTTAGTTTGTTCATATATTTTCTCTTTTTCTTCAAAAAGGCCCTTCATCATTTCATATAATAGTTTGGTGGTGATGAACTCCTTTAACTTCTTGTCTGGAAAACTATATGACCATCGATTCTAAATGACAGTTTTGCAGGATAGAGTAATCTTGGGTGTAGGTTCTTGCTTTTCATCACTCTGAATATTTCTTGCCACTCCCTTCTGGCCTGCAAACTTTCTTTTGAGAAATCAGCTGACAGCCTTATGGGAACTCCCTTGTAGGTAACTAACTGCTTTTCTCTTGCTGCTTTTAAGATTCTCTCTTTGTCTTGAACCTTTTGCATTTTGATGATGATGTGTCTTGGTGTGGGCCTCTTGGGGTTCATCTTGTTTGGGACTCTGTGTGCTTCCTGGACTTGTATGTCTGTTTGCTTCACCAAGTTAGGGAAGTTTTCTGCCATTATTATTTCAAATAGGTTTTTAATTTTTTGTTCTCTCTCTTCTTCGGGCACCCCCAAGATGTGAATGTTGGCATGCTTGAAGTTGTCCCAGAGGCTCCTTACACTATCCTCAATTTTTTGGATTCTTTTTTCTTTTTGCTGTTCTGATTGGGCGTTTTTTGCTTCCTCATATTCCAAATCGATGGTTTGCTTCTTGGCTTTACCTACTCTACTATTGAATCTGTGTAAATTATTCTTCATTTCAGTTAATGCCTCCTTCATTTCTGACTGTGCATCCTTCATTTCTGACTGGTCCTTGTTTATGCTCTTGAGGCCCTCACTGAGTTCATTGAGCATCCTTATAAGCAGTATTTTGAACTCAGCATCTGTTAGGTTGCTTATCTCCATTTTGCTTAGTTCTTTTCCTGGGGTTTTGTTCTGTTCTTTCATTTGGGACCTGTTTCTTTGTCTCCTCTTTTTGGCTGCCTCCCTGTGTTTGTTTCTGTGTATTATTTAATGAGAGGTATGGAGCTATCTGAAACCAGATGCTGCTTGTTTGAAAGAATTTAGGAAAACCTGAAGCAGGATCCAAAACAGGCCAATCCTATGGTGAAGCAACTGGCAACAGCTTGGGTGGGCCTGAAAGTTGGGTGGGGCGGGGCCTTAGGGAATCACCAGGGCAGGGCAACCAGTGTGAGCCAGGTTGCTGGAGTCCCAGATATGGCAACTGTCTGCTGCCCCAGAGAAGGGCTCACCAAAGAAACAAAGACCTCTGACAGCACGTCTGTCCCAGAGAAAGCCCCCTCTCCAGCCCTCGCTCCAGTGCCAAACAGCTCAGTTCTTTCCTGTATGTCTCTGGTGCCCCTCGAGCTGCCTCCCCTCCAAGCTCAGAGGCAGTGAGTCCGATAAGTCTATGCGCAGGCCCTTTAAGGAGCTGCCTGGGTCTCCAGCCTCCTCAGCCTCCTTGAGCCTCAATTCCCGCTGGTTTTCCCAGCCAGAAGTTATGGGGACTTCTCTTCCTGGTACTGGAACCCTGAGCAGGGTGCCTTGTGTGATGGGGACCCCTCAGTCCTCAGGGAGGACCTTCCCAACCGAGGTGTCCTCTTGATTTTTATCCGCCACACGTGGGTGTGGGACCAGCCCGTCCGCCTCTGCCCCTCCTACCAGTCTGGATGTGGCTGCTGCTTTAATTCCGTAGTTGTAGGACTTCCATTCAGCTTGGTTTCAGGCGGTTTTGAATGATAGTTTTCTGTAGTTTAGTTGTAACTTTGATGTGGTTGTGGGAGGACACGGTACCGCAAAGTATATGATCACAATTTTAAATCCTTGTGGGCAAGTATGGCTAAAAAAACCTGTGTGGTGGTCACATGACAAAGAATATGGACAGCCCTGGCCGGTTTGGCTCAGCGGTTAGAGCATCAGCCTGTAGTCCAGAGAGACCTGGGGTCGGTTCCTGCTAAGGGCACGCACCTCAGTTGCAGTTTTCCCGGCCCTGGTTGGGTCATGTAGGTGGCAACCACTCGATGTGTCTCTTTCACGTTGATGTTTCTCTCTCTCTTTCTCTTCCTCTCTCTTCTTCCCACTCTATCTGAACAAAAAACGAAAAAATGTCCTCAGGTGAGGATAAAAAAAAAAAAAGAATATGGACCGAAAATTCAAATAGTAAAATATTCTGTGAAAATAGTACTTGAAATGCCAATTAAAACAACTATATGACACTATTATATACATAATAATTTATAACAATTATAAATCACACTTGCAAAGTATACAGTGGCCCTATAAATTGGTACACTTTCTGAAAAGTTGTCTGACAATATAAAATAATAACCATAAAATCATCATATTCTTTTTTCTAAAAATTCCAGTTCTGGCAATGTCTCTAAAACAAGCAAAAGAAGAAAAACAAGACTTGTTGAAAGTATTTATAGAGCATTGTTTTAAAAAGAGTGGGGGGAAAAAAAGCCTTCAAACAGGGCTGCCATATATTAATTAGTGCAGTATTGAGCAGTTATTAAAATGGTACAGAAATATAGAAAAAGGAGATATGAAAAAACTTGTCATAACAATTTACATGCATATTGCATATGCTACATTTTTTTTAAAATATGTTTTTATTGGTTTTTTAGAAACACAGAAAGGGGGTGAGAGAGAAACATCAATGTGAGAGGAAAACATTGATCAGCTACCTCCTGCATGTCCCCTACTGGGGATTGAGTCCCAAACCCCAGCATGTGCCCTGACTGGAAATCAAACCAGGACCTCTAAGTCCATGGGACACACTCAATCCACTGAGCCACACCAGCCAGACATATGCTACATTTTTTTAAAAAATGGCCCTGGCCGGTTTGTTCAGTGGTTAGAGCATCGGTCTGTAGTCCAGAGAGACCGGGTTCGGTTCCCGCTAAGGGCATGTACCTCGGTTGCAGTTTGTCCCCGGCCCTGGTTGGGTCGTGGGAGTGGCAATCACTCGATGTATCCCTTTCATGTCGATGTTTCTCTCTCTCTCCCTCTCTATCTGAACAAAAAATGGAAAAATGTCCTCGAGTGAGGATAAAAAAAAAAATGTACATACATGGATACAGAGGCTATAAGTGACTATATATAGCAAGGTAATGTGGAACTTCTTTGTTTCAATAGAGTTTTTGAAACATTTCAACAAAAGGAAGTTAAAGAGACGAAAAATCTTTTTCACACTGCATTTAAGTCTATGATATCCTTTCCAGCTACATCACCATTCCAGATTGAGTGCTAACTATGATGGCTAATCCTGATCTTCCTCCTCAACAGGCAGCATGCTTTGGGAAGTCACTTATAGGAAGAAGCTTAGAGAAAGAACTTATTTTACACAGAAGTGCATGGGAAATGATGTTATTCCTCACCTTGGTGTGAGGAGCGAAAATGTTAACGTTATTAGATGTTGCCTTCACAGAGGTGTCTCCTGGTCCCGTCCAAGTGCATAAATTGTGGATGTGGGATTTTCAGTCTCCCTCAGGAGTCAGTGTGCTTGCCACATTACTAAATGTGTGAATTTGGGCAAGTTTCCTAACCTCTCTAGCTCTCAGTTTCCTCATCTGTAAAATGGGAGTGAAACCAGCTATCTCAAAGGGTTGTTTAGATGAAATGAGATAATATATATGAAACATTTGCTATAGGGTCTGGTTTCTAGAAGGTGCTCCACAAGCAATAGCTGTTACTGTTTTTAATTATAATTATGGTCTTTCCAGGAAGTATTTCTGCACTGCCGGGTCCTTGTCTGCAGAATGCTGGAGGAGCGTTCCCGCTGTGCCCAGGGCTGCCACCGGCGGATGCGTCGAGAGGCAGGAGGAGAGGACACTGCTGGTCCTCAGAGCCAGATGCTGACAGGCGGCCCAATCAGCATCGACTGGGAGGACTAGGATGCCCGAACCACCAACTCCTGGCTTCGGGCTGCCCACCCGTCTGGAACTTCTCCCCATACCCCTGAGAACATCAGTCAACACACTAGGACACTGCACTCCTTTAGACCTCATACTGTGGGTGTAAACAAACTCCCAGAACCCACTCACTCTGAGTCTGGCCCAGTGGGTCAGGAGAGGTCAGCTCACTGCTGACTGGCCTGACCTTGTTTGGGCTTCATCCTCCAAGGTGGAAAGCTATGCAGTCTACACAGAAAGCAGCTCACCCCATTCCCTCTGTTTCTTTTCTGCAATAAAACCCCTTGTATACATGTACAGTATAGGACCACTAAAATCAGACCTTGGGTATAATATTTCAAATTAAGAACTTAAAAAAATTAAATAGTTGCTTGAAACTATGACTTAAATACCCAATGACTCCTCAAATATGTAAATAATATTATACCCTGAAATTCAATTCAAATACAGAATAGTTACAGGGGATTTGGAAGTTTGTCAATATGTGTGTACTGAAAAATACTATTTGGTTTTTCTCTTGCACAGTATTTTTTTTAATGTTTTTATATTGTCTCAAGTGAAATATCTTCAATTAATGTGTTAATAAATTTATTAACATGCATTTAAGTGGTTCAATGACTGAACTGTAGGCAAACTTAAAATTTGGTATCATATGCCTTCCTACTTGGCATTCTCTGCCCTCTGATAAGACAACAGGAAAGGTATAAAATTATGCCATACTCTATTTTGTAGGCACTTAATAAATTTTATTAAAATAAATAGCATAAACCACAGAGATAAATGTTATCTGCAGTTAAATTCAGTTTCTTAATATGCAATTAACTTTATGGGTTTATGTAAGACTAGAAAACAGTTTTTTCTTCTTCTTCTTTTTAGAAATGCTACAATCAACAATTCCTAATGGAACCAGTAAAATTAACAAAAGGAAAGGAAAGGAGAAGGGGACCTCGATCAGGGTTTTGTTGACTTTTTCTGTAAGGGCCGAATGGTAAACACTCTGGGCTCTCTGGGCCATGCGGTCTTTGTCACAGCTCTGCTCCTGTAGCACAGGCGCTGCCGTAAACATGTGCGCATGGCTGTGTTCCAGTAAAATTTTACAGTAGCAGGTGCTGGGCCTGATTTGGGCCACAGGCTGTCGTTTGTCGACCCCTGACCTTAGCGGCCCTCAGTATTCACAGGGCATCAGAGTTGCTTTTATAAATTACCAATACAGGCAGACCTCAGAGATATTTCCAGTCTGATTCCAGACCACAATAATAAACTGAGTATCAAAAGCTAGTCATAATCTTTTTTCTGGTTGAAGGTCTTGCCTTCAATTTGTAAAAAATGCAACATCTATGAAATGCAATAAAGCCAAGTGCAATAAAAGGTGTGCCTGTAGGTAGGTACCACCCCCAGAGACTCTGTTTCTAGTGCTCCTCGGGTGATTCTAATTTGCCATCAGGGTCAAGAACCACTGTTTGGGGAATGGCCATTTGTCTCTCACTCCCCTCAGATTTTAGGGACTTTTCCAGTGGAAGTTTTTACCAAGTGCTTCTCAGATCTTAACATGACATGAAGACCACCTACTACTTGGGTATGTCAACAGGCATAGTTCACTGAAGGAAAGAAATGGAACCTCAGAGACCGAACTCCATCTGATCTTCACCTCCATTGGCTTTAATCAGGTAAGCCTCCGACCACCAGTTCTGATCTCTTCAGTACCAGCAGGAATAACTGTTATCATTGATGGAAATTACCAGGTTGGGTTCTGTTTTCTTCTAAGTGAAATGGAAGCATGCTGGTGGTAATGGAATTCATTCATCTCTTTCCAAATTTTCTAAAAAGTACACTTTATTGTATGTGAGATGCTTACTGGAAACTGAAACATAGACCAGAGGAAAGTCATTGCCTCCCAAATGGTTGGACTCTCCAAAATTTAACTTATGAATATAATGATCAAGTCCAGGAATCCCAATATTTAGTCCTTATTTTAGTCTTTAAGCTAAAAACTGAATTTCCAGGCAAATGTGTCTTGGCTGGGGAGGCCTGTGTCAAAGCGATGAGTAGCCTTCAGATAACTCTATGTCTTTTTTCCAGTTCTCCTCAAAGGATGGGACTCACTTTCCAGCTGTAAAATATTTCCTTTCTCCTGCTTTGCAGTATCCAAACTCTTGGAAGAAAGGGTGAGACATTTCTGCCACACTACCATCTCCGAGACTGACAGCTGTGGTGTCACTCAAAACCAAAAAGGAACCACCTCTTCCTTATAACTCTTCTTTCTCCTCTTCTGCACAGATGCAGGCTGCCCGCTGACTATTCATGAAGGGTCGGCAGCCCAAGGTCCATACAGTATTAAACACGGTATCAGCCAGAGAATCACATGCTACTTGAAAAAGATGTAGAGAAACAGAAAGATTAATATATAGAACTACCCCCAAGTAGTATGAGTAGTTTTAAAGAGGCAACATATTTCCAAGATTGACATGATACCCAGAGGAAAGTAGAGGCAATGATCTGAAAACAGAATTCAAAGGAAAAGCATACATATAATAGAAGGTTTTTCAGAGAAGCTTCCATCCAGTCTAGTAGAGTAGAATACACGTTGGAACCTGGCCAGGTAGCTCAATTGGTTAGAAGGTCATCCTGATATGCCAAGGTTATGGGTTTGATCCCCAGTCAGGGCACATACAAGAATCAACCAATGAATGCATAAATAAGTGGAACAACAAACTGATGTTTCTCTCACTCTAAAAATCAGTCAATTAAAAACAACAGCACTTTGGGGTACCCTCCTTTTATGGGCCTCCAGGTCAAAACCAGGGTTAGCAATCAGCATCTTCCATACTGCTATGCTCACTCCATGGAAAATTTACAGTTTTTGCAGAATACTCACTCAGATAGCACTACTGTTTCCTATAGTTTTTCCTATTCAACTGTGGGATGATTAATCATTTACTCATTGAAAAAACAGGTATGCCTGTTAGACATGTTGGTCAGCCACTCTGTTAGGCATCAGGGACACAGAGACCAAAGGGATCCCAACTCACAGATGTCACAGTTTGGACAAAGAGGATGACAGGATACACAGATAAACAGATGGTTACACTACACCATAGTGGAAGGTTCACCGAGGCAGTATGGGAGCCCACAGCAAGGGTCTCTATGCCTTTGAGGGTAAGGATTATTACAGAAAGTACCTCAGAATACCTTCTATTGGAATTTTGATAGGGATTGCATTAAATCTATAGATTCCTTTGGGTAGTATGGACATTTTTTTTTTTTAATTTATTAATTTGAGAGAGAGGAAGGGAGAGAGAAAGAGAAAAAAGGAGAGAAACATTGATCTGTTGCTCCACCCATTAATGCATTCATTGGTTGCTTCTTGTATGTGCTCTGACTGGAGATAGAACCTGAAACTTTGGTGTATCAGAATGATGCTGTAACCAACTGAGCTACCTAACCAGGGCTATGGACATTTTTAACAATATTAATTCTTCCAATTTATGAGCATGGACTATCTTTCTTTTTCTTTTCTTTTTTAAATCCTCACCCAAGGACATTTTTGCATTTATCTTCAGCTAGAGCGGGAGGGAGAGAGGGAGGAAGAGAGAGAGAGAGAGAGAAACATCGATGTGAGAGAGACACATTGAGTGGCTGCCACCTACACGACTCCGACTGGGGCTGGGGACAAACTGCAACCAAGGTACATACCCTTAGCGGGAACTGAACCCGGGACTCTCTGGTCTGCAGGCCGATGCTCTAACCGCTGAGCCAAACTGGCCAGGGCTGGACTATCTTTCTATTCATTTGTTTCTTCTTCAGTTTCTTTCATATATGCCTTATAGTTTTCAGTGTATAAAACTATTTAACCCCCCTTGGTTAAATCTATTTCTAGGTATTTTATTCTTTTTTTTTTTTTTTATTTTTTTATCCTCACCCGAGGACACATTTCCATTTTTTTGTACAGATAGAGTGGTAGGGAGAGAGAGGAAGGGAGAGAGAGTGAGAAACATCGACGTGAAGGGACACATTGAGTGGCTGCCACCCGCACGACCAACCAGGGCCGGGGACAAACTGCAACCGAAGTACGTGCCCTTAGCGGGAACCGAACCCGGGTCTCTCTGGACCGCAGGCCGACGCTCTAACCACTGAGCCAAACTGGCCAGGGCTTTTATTCTTTTTGATGCAATTGTAAATGGGATTTTAAAAAAATCTTTCTGATAGTTTGTTATTAGTATATATAAATGCAAAATCTTTTTGTATATTAATTTTGTATCCTGCAACTTTACTGAATTTATTAGTTCTAACAGCTTTTTGGAGGAGTTGTTAGGGTTTCCTATATAAAATATTATGTCACCTACAAATAGTGCAGTTGTATGTCTTCCATTCCAGTTTGGATGACTTTTATTTCTTTTTCTAGCCTAATTGTTCTGGCTAGGATTTCTAATACTATGTTGAATAGAAGTGGTGAGAGTGGGTATCCTTGACTTGTTCCTGATTTTAGGGGAAAAGTGTTCAGCTTTTCACCATTGATAAAGCTGTTTCAACAATAATAATAAATGAATGATCAGAATGTTCCAAGCAGAGGGAACTGCAGAGGCAGAGAGATAGGGGCCATCAACCCAAGTAATTTGGAATAGTGGAAGTCAGGAGAGAAATCAGAAATAAGAAAGTTGATGCTGAAGAGGTAGGCTAGTGATGAACATACGTTATGTCATACTAAGAAGTTTGGATTTAATCCTAAGGAAGAAGAAGATAACCAGATTTGTGTGGCTAGAAATATATCTGGTTGCTATGGTGAGAATAAATTTGATAGGACCCAGAGGTTAATTTGCAATAACCAGGCAAGTTATCAAAGAGATATTTGGGAGAAAGAATCAATAGGACATTGATTGAAGGAAGTAACTTGACCTGACCCTAGATTAGCAGCAGGTACTTTCCGTAGGTACGGACAAAGTGGTTCTCCCTTTTATAGGGCCTAAGTAATTATCCATATTTTCAAGCCCCCGCAAATTCACTTTGGGACTGTACTCTAGACATGGATCTTTGAACAAGATCCAACACTTTTCCTACTGACTGTCTCTGTGGCATGTGGTCAGCTCCTTATAAGCCTAACTTTCAAACATCACCATCTAAAAACACATAATGCTAATACCTGGATATGATGTTCTGACTTCAGAAACTAAGGGATTAAAACTTTTCCTAAAGTAAATTAGGAAAAAGAAATTACAGAATCAGTGCTAGAAATTAGATGGCTAAGCAGCTGTTTAAAAATAATTACCCTCAAGTATATGTAGACCTCTATATAAAAACATACGTTTTTTTAAAATTCTTTCCCTGACTGGGAACAAAATTAGATAATAGGGTCTTAGCCAAGCCAAGTGGTCCCATACAGAATAACTCCTTATATGAAAAATTATTTAACAGTAGAATGGGTCACTAAAGCCAACTGGGCAACTCTTTCTTCAGTCTTAAAGGATAAAGTTTTATATCTCTGGGAAGGCTTTAGTGTGGTGCCAGCAGCTCCTGGGCAGGACAACAAGAACTTCAGCAAACGTGTGCCCAGCATCCTCTTTTGGCCTTTCTCGCATTGGTCAGTGTTCCATAAAGTTCAGCGAGTAAAGGGGCTGTGGCTACATTTCTGTGTGAAAACAGGAACAAATTCCATGCTCATAGGTAGACGCCCTTAAGATACCTACTTGCCACGTTGGAGACAAAGCCCAGACTTCGCTTAAGGTCAGAGCAAATAGAGTGGAGGCACCATCGGAATTTTGCATCACAGCGATACTTGTTGGCACCGCAGGTGTCATAACAGGCATCCAGCTGGTTGCAGCACTTGGTCATTGCTGGAATGCCCAAGTCCATCTGGGGAAAAGAGAAGGAAAAAAATGCCACGTTTAGACCAAGGACCTCAGGCAACCTTGCCCCTGTACTTGACGAGCCAGTTCTCAAATTCCTGTTACATATTCAGATCAATTGAGAAACACCAATGACCTGAGAGAACAGAGCAGGTTGATAGTCACAAGATGCTAAGTTTCAATCACAATTTACTTATCAGTTTAATAACTCTGAATGGCCCATTTTTGCTTTTAGATTTTAGTAATTTTCAAATTCACAGATCTACTACAGTGATGAAAACAGAAATCAGAATGTTAGTCCAGAGAGCAGAGCTTCGGGACTTTCAAATTCAACTAAAACTTACGTGAGATTTTGAGCAAAAGATCCCAAGGCTCAGAATTATGAAAAAACAAAGGCTTTGTTTGTCAAGAGGTCACCAGCATTTCTCAGAGACCCCATATAGCATTGGTTTAATGGTGTGTGTACGTCTGTATGTGTTGGGGAGCAGAGTTAGGTACAGGCCACAGAGTTCCTGAACATAAGGGGACTCTGGTCAAATGACAACATCTAACACACACACCAGACACACATTTATTAAGCATCCTATAAAAATTGTAAATGCTGTGGCATAAACTGAGTAAGTTCATATAATGCCATATGTAAAGTTATCAAACAGGAATTTTTTAGAGGATTTTGAAAGAAGATGAAGAGAGGTTAACTGAAATAAGGGCAGACTTAGAATATAGCAGGTAAAGAAAGGAAATAATAAGCAAGTCCTATTGTAAGTTAATTGATTTAGTCCTGCAAGAGTCTTAGCAGGGAAATACATTCAGAAAAAAATTTCATTAGGGAAAGGGTGATTTGATGGCTGATCTTGACTTCTAAAATAGTTAGATTTGATAAACACTCTTGAGTAAGAATGGGACATGATACAAAGAGTGATCAAAGAAGAGTAATCGTTCCATGGTGTATAAAGTAGATGGGAACAGGCCGTGGCCAGGTGGCTCAGTTGTTAGAGCATCGCCCCAATACATCAAGGTTGAACTACTTCTTAATGATATTTGTATCGGTACACAAAATGACATTACTTCCAAAATATAGTGCATACCATTTCCATAGCTACTAAATTGAAATCAAGTAAAATATATTGGCTGAAAACAGGTGATTTCTGTATATAAATATATATTTGAAATATTGTCTCTCTTCTATGCCAATACACATACTGATTATTGTGGACAAGGCCGGACATACAGCTATGCAGGTTCAGTGCACAAGAGGGTCAAATCTAAGGGGCCCTTTCTTATAAGACATTGTAGATTTATATATTTATTAAGAAAAATGTCTAGCCAATAGCAGTCAAGTTTCCTATCCTAACAAAATCAATATGTTAAGATAAATGTCTGACATATGGAAGAAAACTGTCTTGAGGAAAGGGAACCATTTTCTTTTTAAAAATTTTATTATTATTATTGATTTTAGAGAGAAAGAAAGGAAGAGGGAGAGAAAAATAAAACATCAATGAGAGAGAACATCGATCGGCTGCCTCCTGCACGTCCTCTCCTGGGGATTGGGCCTACAACCTGGACATGTGCCCTGACTGGGAATTGAACTGGAGACCTCTTGGTGCATGGGTTGACTGAGCCACACTTTACATAAAAATGCCACATGGATGAGCAGGATTTTAGTCAGAAGAATAAACACTATGCTGCTTAGAAAAGTATTACAAAGTAAAATCTTTTGAATCATCCATCAGAAAAGTGAAGTTGAGCCTGATTAAGATACAATTCAAAATCACAGTTTCTTTAAATCCTCACCCGAGGACATGCTTAGAGAGAGAGAAACATCCATGTGAGAGAGAAACACCGGTCGGTTGCTTTCAGTGTGCTAGATCAAACCCCAAACCCAGGCATGTGCCCTGACCGGCTCTCCCACTGGCAACGTTTTGGGGCACAGGACAGCACTCAACCAACTGAGCCACTCCCCTGGCCCAAAATCAAAGTTTAGATATGAAATCCCTCTACCTACATTTTACATAAAACCTCTTTTCTAAAGTCATCTTAAAATAAATTTATTACTTGTTTTCAGGGCAGACCGACAGTTTGAGAAATGGTCTACAGTGTGATGATAAATGTTTAGCCAGTGCTGGATGTGTGTGTGGAGGGGGTGGGGGGTCGTTTGCAGGGTTCTAAGATGTTCGATTTGACATGACACGTGAAAAGTCCGACAGTACTGTAGCAATCAGCTCTCCCTGGTCGGTACCAGCTGGTCTAGCCCTGGAAAAGCTCTGTAATTTAAATGTCAGACTTCTCAGGTCTACTTCATGTTGTTGATCCCCTGAAGCTCGGCTGATGTTTGCAATGGTGATTTCAAAGTTCACTTTACAAGGGCTTATCTGAGGGTCAGCTGCCTCCGAGAAAAGGAAAGCAGATGCTTCTTTTAAAAATTATCTGCCTCTGTATCCAATTTAAAACACTTAATCAGATTGCTCACCTGTATTCTCTAAGTGATCACTTCCATCAGTGATAACACTTGAATTTGCCTCAGTTAACCAATCAACTAAGAAAATGATGGTACATACACTTTCTGGTACCTTGAGACCCAGGAAGTAGGAGCTGCAGCCGTTGGGCTCCTGAGGCTTGTAGCCAGGTCTGGGCATTGGTGCCTTTCCTAGCAGAGAAAGAAAGGAAAGAGGCAGGAAGGAATATTTAGAAATTAAGCGTTTAGAAACATTCATGAGATAAAAACGATCTAAAAGCGTATTCAGTTTTTCCTTTAAAAGTCATTGTTCCTCATTAGATATTCACATCTAAACTAGGTGCTGATGATAGTAATGATGATGACAATCTCATAAAAGAGTAAACACCTTCAGACCAGTTTGGCATTTTTCTCCTAATCTCAAAGAATTTTATGAGAATTTATTTACTAACAATCCTAATATTTCTCAAGTGCATGACTTTGAAGATAAGGTGCATGACAAAACCGAACTAAAACTCAAGGTTTCTTATTCTCTATCCACTGTATGGATACACTCCTTGCACAGAAAAAGGAAAACACTACCTGATCATACACTTCAGGAATCAGAACTGTAACAGTACTGCAACATTTCTTCCAGAATAACTTGAATGAAATTTTTCAAAATTCCATAAATGTAGACAAACCATTATTGCCTCTAATTAGGCATTTCCACCACAGAACTAAGCAGAAACTATCTGAAAAGCTGTTCATTTCTTGGTTTCTCTCCTACATGTCTTTTGAGTTATTTTATGATCTTGGGAATACATACAAGGAAACTTTGTCAGTTGTATCAATGGTAGTCGTCATAAAAATAACTTTGACCTGCAATGACCTCAGAATAGTCATCTCCAGTGATTTTTTTTTTTTTAATTCTCACCTGAGGACATTTTTCCATATTTTGTTCAGATAGAGTGGGGGGGAGGGCAGAGAGAAAGAGAGAGAGACATCGACGTGAAAGGGACACATCGAGTGGCTGCCACCCACACGACCCAACCAGAGCTGGGGACAAACTGTAACCAAGGTACATGCCCTTAGCAGGAACAGAACCCTGGTCTCTCTGGACCACAGGCTGACACTCTAACCGCTGAGCCAAACTGGCCAGGACGCCAGTGAGTATTTTTATCTATGACCTAAATAGGGAAAATGGGGCTGAGAGGTTGTGTGACTTGCTCAAGGCCTATAATAAGGGGGAAGTAGGATGTGAATCCAGATTTCTTATTTGTCTCCAAAGCCCATGTTCTTTCTCCACATTCCTTTGTCTCCTCGTAGGAGATGAAAGACAGCACAAGACTGAGGAAATAAGCTAAGAATGAATCCTCACAGTGAGCCATATGGCACGTCTATTTTCTTTCTTGTCTTTGTTCTTCTCCTATCAGCTATTTTATTTTAATTGTTATTTTTATTATGAAATTTCAAAACTAAAAAAATTAAGAGAAACAAACATCCATGAACCCACTACACAAACATAATAAAGGTTAACATTACCAAACTTTCTATGAATATTTTTTCTGTTTAATTAAATGCTACAAGTACTGTTGACGCCCCTTCATACCCCATTCTCCTATTTCTATTTTTAAATCCTGAGTCTGTGCTCTAATCATTCCCTTCTTATCATTCCTCAAAATTGTCTTGATTGTTTTTGGACCTTCACTCTTGCATATGAATTATAAATTCTATAAAAGATTGTCAGAATTTTGCCCTAGCCAGTTTGGCTCAGCGGTGAGAGCCAGGTTTGGTTCCCGCTAAGGGCACGTACCTCAGTTGCAGTTTGTCCCCATCCCTGGTTGGGTCATATGGGTGACAGCCACTCGATGTGTCCCTTTCACGTCAATGTTTCTCTCTCTCTCTCCCCCCCTCCCACTCTATCTAAACAAAAAATGGAAAAATGTCCTCAGGTGAGGATAAAAAAGATTGTCAGAATTTTGCTTGAACATACATTGAATTTATAGATTAATTTGGAGACAACTGACTTTCTTAGAAAGTCAACTATGGCATACTATAGCTTTCCATTTACTTAAGTCTTCCTTTACGTCCTTCAATAGAGTATTGTAATTTTCTCCATGCATTTACTATATCTCCTACATAGTGGACTATTCAGATACTTACACAGTGTAGGACATCTCGTAAAAACCAAACATTAAGAACCATAAGGCCGGTATAGTAAATACATACTTTCCTGGAACCCAGGCTGCTCCTAGCTTTCTGCCCTGCCAGCTCTAGAATGAAACCCTGGCTTTCACGCTCCAAGATGGAGCTTCAGCCAACACATTCATACGGTAAGCAGCCTGTGGAAGAAGGAAGTAGAAGATCCACAGCCCCCCTCTTTAATAAACACACTCCAGAATATTACACACATCACTTCCTCTTTCTTCCTTTGGCCAGACCTTAATCAAATGACAACACCTAGTTGCAAAGGTGGGCAATGGAGGTATTCATGAGCCCAGGTTAAAGTTGGGAGGAGGGCCTCATTACTATAAGAGACAGAAGGATGTTGGAGGACAGTAGCAGTCTCTGCCACAGTTGGTCTGGGTATTTGCTGCTGTGGTACCATGTGTGTAAGATGGTGGTTCGAGATGGCTCCCAATGGTTCCCGTCTCCTGGTATTCACACCTTTATGGATTGTCCCCAGGTTGTCTCTGTGACCAAGAGACTATGGCAGAAGTGGAGGTATGTTGCTTCCAAGATTAGGTTATAAAAGATTACAACTTCTGTCTTGGGTTTGCATGCATGCTCTCTCTCAATCTTTCTCATCACTCACGCTGAGAGAAACCATGTTGCGAACAACCCCATGGGTTTGAGATATACTTTACACATTATACATTCACTCATTTAATGTGTATCATTCAATGGATTTTAGCATACTCCCAGAGTTGTGTGACCATTACCACAATCTAATTTTAGAACATTTTTGTCATCCCCAAAGAGACCCCATACCCATTAGCAGTCATTCTCTGTTTTCCCCTGGCCTAGCCCTAGACAGCTGTTATCAGACATTCTGTCTCTTTCAATGTGGCTATTCTGGACATTTCACACAACTGAAATCATACAGTATGTGGTATTTTGTATTTGGATTCTTTCACTTGCATAATGTTTTCAAGGTTCATCCGTATTGTAGTATGTATTAGTACTTCATTTCTTTTATTGTCAGAAAATACGATGGACATTTAGGTTATTTCTGCTTTTTGACCACTATGAATAATGCTGCTACAAACATTTGTATACTGGTTTTGTGTAGACAATATATTTTCATTTCTCCATAGGATTAAAGTTGCAGTGTCATATGGTAACTCTACTTAACATTTTGAAGAACTGCCAGACTTTTCTGAAGTGGTGGCACAATTTTACACTTCCACCTGCAGAGTATGAGGGTTCTCATTTCTCTCCACCCTCACCGACACTTGTTATTATCTGTCTTTTCTTATTATAGTCACCCTTGTGGGTGTGAAGTGGTATCTCATGGTAGTTTTGATATGCATTTCTCTAATGACTAATTTTATGTGCTTATTGGCCACTCATTTATCTTCTTTGAGAAAATGTCTAAGTCTTTTGGCCATTTTAAAATTGGGTTATTTGCTTTGTTGTTTTTGTTGATTTGTAAGAGTTCTTTATATATTCTAGATAAATATGTCTTGTCAGATAAATCATCTGCAAATATTTTGTTGTGTGGCTTTCACTTTCTTAATGGTATTCTTTGAAAAACAGAAGATTTTTGTTGTTGTTTTTTTGTTCTTTTTGTTAATCCTCACTCAAGGATATTTTTTCCATTGATTTTTAGAGAGAGAGAGAAAGAAACATCAATGTGACAGAGATACATTGATTGGTTGCCTCCCGCATTCACCCTGGCCGGGGCCGGGGATCGAACTTGCAAACCAGGTATGTGCCTTTGACTGGGAATCTAACCTGTGACCCTTTAGTGCACGGGATGAATCTCTAACTACTGAGCAACACTGCCCAGGGCTGAAATACAAAAGTTTTTCATTCTGATGAAGTCTAAGTTACCTATTTTCTTTTTGATGAGGTGAAATTCACATAATATTAAATTAACCATCTTCAAGTGGCATTCAGTACATGCACAATGTTGTGCAACCATCCCCTCCACCTAATTCCAAAACTTTCATCATCTTCCAAGGGAGGCTCCTTGCCCATCATGTAGCTAGTCCCTGATGTCCCCTCCTCCCAATCCCTGGCCACCACTAATCTGCTCTCTGTTTCTAGAGATTTACCGATTCTGGATATTTAAATAAATGGAATCATACAATATGGAACATTTTATGATGGCCTCCTTTCACTTAATGTCTTCATGGCTTATCTGTGTTGTAGCATGTTTCAGTACTTCATTCCTTCCTGTGGCTGAATCCATTCTCTGGAAATACACAGTCTGTTTATTCATCCATCCATTGGTGGACATGTTGGTTGTTTCATGCTTTTGGCTATTGGAAAAAGTGCTGTAATGAACAATTGTGCATATGTATTTGTTTAGATATCTGTTTTCAATTCTTCAGGGTATATAAACTGAAGGAGTGGAATTACTGGGTCATATAGGAATTCTATGCTTAACTTTTTGAGAAACCTGTTTTCTTCGGTAGCTGCATCACTTACATTCCTACCTGCAATGCACAAGGGTGCCAATTTCTCCAGGGTCTTCACAGTTTCACTGCAATGTATATAGATGTAAATTATATATCCTTATCCTGCTTGGAACAATCTGAAGATTCCGGTTTCTTTGACCTCTGGAGAATTCACAGCCATTGTCTGAATATTTTATTTTCTTCATTCTCTCTAGTTTCACCTGCTGGGCCTCTTATTACTGAACGATGAATCTTTTTAATCCTAGGCTTCATATAGCCTAACCTCTCTTTCATATTTTCCATTTTTTTCCTTTCTGAATTTTGACTAGCTTCATCAAATCTGTTTTCCATTTTCCTAATTCACTCTAGGTTAACTAATCTGCTGTTTAACTTATCCACTTAATTTTTTCTTTCAATGACTATACTTTTCATTTCTTAGAATTCTATTTAATTCTTTTTAAAAATATGTGTATTCATTTTCATTGAGTTCTTTTTATTATGTTTTCTATTCTGATTTTATTTCTTTAGTAATTTCAAATACTCTTGTTATATTATTTATATATATATGTTATATTCTTATTTTCTCACCTGAGGCTATGTTTTTTATTGTGTTGAGAGACAGAGAGAGAAACATCAATCTGTTGCCTCCTGTATGTGCCCCAACTGGGGATTGAACCCACAACCTGGGTTTGTGCCCTGACTGAGAATTGAACCCATAACCTTTTTGGTATATGGGACAATGCTCCAACCAACTCAGCCACACTGGGCAGGGCCTAAATCTTTCATTTGTAAATGTCTATTGACTCTCTCTCATGGTGGATTATTTTTCCACACTATGTAATTTTTTAGTAAGAGCTCATCTTCAGAAGGGCTTCTTTTTCTAAAGGTTTCCTGTGCCCTGGATCGTATACTACAGAGTAATCCCTCAATTGCTTTTGCTGTGGCTCTAGGAGTCTCAAGATACTTCATATTAATTTCTGAGATTCCTCGCCTGTGCAAACAATATGCTTGGAATAGTGGATTTTTAGTGAGTTTTATTTGTCCTTCAAGCCCTAGCCCCAGCTGAATGGAAAGCATCCTTGCTGCTTCCTTGGAATATTGGATAGAGGTTTCCTAACCTTTTTTAAACAGACTGGGCAGCTTGTCAGGCTCTAAGCTTTATGCAAACTGTACATTTCCAGCTTCCAGTTCTTGGGAAAGGTGAAAAGTTACTTTCTCTGTCTTTGAGCATTAAAACACTTGCCTCGGCCCTGAGGGCTGAAAACCTAAGGGCCAGGTGGCTGCAGGGGCTCCAGGAGCTCCAGCCTTCGTGCTTTCCTTGTTTCTGGAGCCTCAGAGTTTCCCTTTATTTCATTCTAGTTTGAATGTGTGTTTTTTTTAATGTTTTATTTTTACTCAATGTTTCTTATTTGTAATGCAGAGGTACTGTACTTGTTGACGGAGCCTGCCAGCCCACCCGTAATTCCTGCATTACTTTTCAAAGGTCTTGAGAAATAGAACTTACCACTGACAACTCTAACACGTTGTGTGTGCAGCTCTGGGAGTAGGGGAATGAATAAAGCGTATTAAATAATATTAGTAATCAAATTATGCTAATGAAAATAATCTCACTGTGCCATACATGTATTTAATCTTGGAGGTGAGATTATGGTGATTTTAGTTTTTCTTTGGGTCGTGCTTTTACAAATGTTTACATACACTAGCTTTAAAGAAATCAGGAAAAAATTGAATGAAGGAAAAAATGTCTAAGTTTGATGGTAAAATTAGCTTTTTCCATAATTTTGCTGATGAAGGGCTTTTGCAGCAGACTCTGCCGTTTCCTGGGTTACCCTCTGCCTTTTCTGCACTTAAGGACTTACAGAATATAAAACTCTTACTTCCCAGTTTGAAAGACAATGAAACACCAACTATAGACACTTCCTAACTGGCCTGCTATTGATGAAGGTTAATTTGATTGTGTTTCATATTTATGACAGCTACAGAAATCCTGTTTAGGAATGAAGCTGGATGTCCAAGTTCAAAGAAAAAAAGTTGATGGTTTGAGTCTAGGTGGAAATAATAGTGTACCTCCTCAAATTATAGTTTGAGTAGTTTTGAGTTGTGTTGACTCTTTACAGTTTGATGTTTTAGGTCTAGGCATTAATGATGTACAAGTCGATTTTATTTTCTGGTTTTAGCTATTTGGAGGAGTGAGAGGCGAGCAATTGGATCCTGTGGTTTATAGGTTAGCAAACATGGCCCAAGCCCGGTCCGTGGCCTACTTCTGCATCGTCTGCCAGCTAAAAATGGTTTTTATATTTTTTAATGATGGGGGGGCGGGGTCAAAACAATGATAATATTTTGTGATGTAAAAATTATATGAAATTCAAATTTTAATGTCCATAAAAAAGTTTTATTGGAACACAACAACACTCACTTTTTGCATATTAGCTATGACTGCTTTCCCAGAAAAAAAACCAGCAGAATGTTCTTATAATCTTGATGTGAGGATGGTTTTCTAAGCAAGATAAAAACTTCAGAAAACATAAAGAAAAAGACTGACAGACTTGATGTTATGAAAGGTAAAAACTTCTGAATAAAGTGAAACACCATAAAATTCTTACAACTCTTAAAAACGAGAGCAGTTTTGGAAGAGTTAGCCATGAAACTCTGGCTCTACTCACAGCTATGTACACTGCCTCCTGCCTGGGCCCAACCTTTTTCTCTCTCAGTGTTGTCACTGAAAAGAACAGTAAAAACTCCGGGGCTTTCTTACAGGCCCGGGTTCAGCCTTCCCGGGAGGGTGTGTCCGCTCCCCCTGCCCCGCTGGGTTCTGCAGAAGCTGCCCTGTGCCTCACTCAGGTCGACCCAGGAGGCAGAGCGCTGCATCTGAAACGTACCTCCTGCTTACTTCCAGAAACGCCCCAACACCACATACGAGTAACACATCAAGGACCAGAGCAGAACTGTGGCAATTTTATTGAAGCGATAAATTCTATTTCAGTTGCTAAAACTGATGAAGTTACCGTGTGAGGTAGTGACCAACTTGACCTAGTTTGCCTGGGGCTGTCTTTGTTTTAGTACTGAAAGTCCCACACCCCATGAACTCCAGACCTTTCCCGTAGTCCCCCGCAAACAGGGACAGTTGGTCACCCCTGTGTGAGAACAGTCTTTGCCTTCAAACCAGTAACTGTTTTCTTTTTTCAGGCTATGGCTCCCCTGTGAATTCTTTCCCTGGAAAAATCTACAAACTCACAGGTTCATAAAATTTTGCTCTAAGAATTCAAACAAATGAAAAAATAGTCTAATGAAAAAAGAAGACTGGTATTTAAAGATAATTTTTTTTCTTAGAACTAAACCCAGGAAGAAATTCATCATGAGATTCTTTTATCAAAGTGTGACGGTGTGGACAGTATCTTCAACCATGATTTATAAGACATACACATCTGCTCCAGAACCCTCCACCAGAGACCTTTGTAAAGACACAGAACACGTAAATCATGCGATCATTTCTCTCAGAAGCCAAGAGAGTATTGTCCAGCCACTGGGGTTTCTGTGTTTTGTTTTCTTTTGTTTTGTTTTTTAATGTTGAAAGAGAATTGGAAGCATCTGAATACATAGTTAACTTGTTCACCAGACTATTGTTCTTATAACATTTATAAAATTTGCTTGGTACCTATCATGCTCCATACATAGCACTAATTATATATATATATTATCTTTAATTCTTCAACAACCTTACAAAATAGGTATTAGTAACATTATTTATAAACATGAGGAAACAAAGGTTGAGAGTTAGATAACTTGCTCAAGGTCACCGGCAATGAGATTCCCCACTCCACCGCCCAACTCAAACCCATGATTTTTCCATTACTGGTATTTCTCTCAGTCTAGTTCAGGGACCACCTGTGCAGGTCCAGGGTTCTACACAAACCTACTGAATCAGAATCTCTGGGGTGGGAGAGGGAATCGGTTCATGTCAGTGCAGACTTCTTACACCAGTCACGCTATGTACGTGGTTGAAACGTTCTGAACCTGCTTATACTATTTATAGCGTCTGATCCTTTGAGCAGATTTTGTGTGCTGACATGAAAATGAATTGCTGTAGATATAAGAAGTGTGAAAAGCAATACCGACATACTATTGTAGGCTACCAGGGTACAAACACGCCTTTATCTGTCTGAACAACCTAAGGGCTGAAGTTCTCCAAGAATGACCTCTTAAATAGTGCTCCAAACCTTGGCTGCACTTGTAATCACCAGGAAACGTTAAAAATACTCATGTCTGGTCCAACCCATGGAGATTCTGATTTCATTGGTTTGGGTGGCTTCCTTAAAGCCCCAGGTGATTCTAAGTGCAGGGCCAGGTAGAGAGCCATTGTTTTAAATACAGGCACACCTTGTTTCACTGCGCTGTGCTTTATTGAGCTTCACAGATGTTGTGATTTTTACAAATTGAATGCAAGACCCTCCACCAGCAAAAAGATTTCAGCTCACTTTATTGCAAAACTCTCTTTATTGCGGTGGTCTGGAAAGGATCCCACAGTATCTCCGAGGTATACCTGGTAGTAGTAAGTACTTACAAAATAGACATTTATTTGTAGACGAACTGTCACCAAATTGTTCGTTCTGGCAAAAGATTGCAGCCTTTAAAGCAGTTTTTTTTCTCAAAGTGTGGTCCCTGGAGCAGCAGCATCAGGGTCACCTGGGAACTCTTAGAAATGCAAATTTTCTGACCCACGCAAACCAATCCAATCAGAAAGAGGAGGGACGGGGGCTCAGCAGTCTGTTTAAAGGATTTCAAACCCAGGTGAGTTTGAGAACAACTGCCTTAAAGAGGGAAGAGAAACACTGTGCACAAGAGGCGTAGCACAAAGCAAACTGAAAATGCACACACTAGTTAATGATTAGGCGTTATCTGTTCGAAAGAATGCTTGATTCACAATCAGCTTGAGAAGGTATTTTGTACCGGTTGGGCACAGCATCCAGGTTCTCGCCTCTGCTGGGTTCCAAAGGTAACACGGCTTAACCCCATATTTCTTGTGTGGTTTCTAGGCCCCTCCTCGAACGTCTGTTATGTGGCACGAGTGCAGTTATTTGCCTTCCTGCAATCTCTCTGTTGACTGTTCCCATCCCCCACTAAGAGCTGCCGACACCAACCTTGCCCAGGTAGAGGCTTGCAACGAAAATTTGCTGAAATCTTTTAACGCTATTTTGCTGGAGAAGGAAGAAGTGGGTTTGATTCTTGTTTCCTAAAAAGAAGTTCCTGCTCTTACCTGTGTGCTGAACCACAGACCTACATTTGTGTTGCCTCTAGGAAGCAAAAGAGCACCTGTGTTGATATCTGAAGTGAGTTCATCCCTTTCCTGCCCCGTTGGTGCAAACCAGATGAGAACAGTCCAGTGACAAGGCACGTTTGCTTTTGTCCACCCCACCCTAAACAAAGCTGTGGCTAGGGGTTCCGGTGGGCCACAGCACAGACCACGCTCGACCGTGTGACATCTTCACAGAAAATGCAGCTTCTTTTTTCACCATAGCCCTACGTGCTTAAAACTATGTTGCAAAGTGTCCGATGGCCTGGGGACTGGCGCCAGGCAAAGTGCTCGACCATTGTCTCCTTGCTCAGCCTTGTCTCCCACCCTGAACGGCCTGCCTCGAGCTTGTAGATTAACTCCCATCTTGCTCTTATCGATTCACATTCCAGAGGCTCCATGCATGGCCCCCGCAGGGCCAAACCCTAAGGGACAAATTCCAGCTGCAACAGGCAGATATAAAAGACACGAGCCCCTACATTGAGCGCGGCTTCTAGGACTCGACCCCCGGAGTCTGTGAACCCGCCCGGAGTGAACCCAATAAAGCCTGATCCCTGTTTATTCGGCTGATTGGCTCTCCAGTCTCTTCTCTGTTTTTCGGCGGCGCCCCCCCCCCCCCCCCCCCCCCCCCGATTCCTTACACAAAGCTTTTGACCACTGTCTCCTCCTCAGCCTTTTCTTACAAAGAGCGTCCCCCTGCTCCAAGGTAAAAAGGGAGTGAGGGAGACTGACCGGGTGAGTTTACAAATATGGAGCTTTTTTTAGTTTCTCTCAAAGCTGAGTTCTATCTGTTGAGTGTTTGGAGAAAGTATTTCTCAAGTGTTTTCCTTCAAGGCCAAGCTCACTCTCCATTTTTATCTCTAACCCCATGATGAAACATTTGATAAATTAAACCACAAAGCCAATGCTCTGTGAGACTGCGTGTGCTTTTGAAAACATTTGCATTTGAAGTTACCCGTCTCCCAGCTGGCAGCCACGGGCTCTGCCCCCCTACATAGACTTCGGTGCAGTGAAGGAAGAACTGGCCCCAGGGTCTGCTCTTTGGAGCCAGGCATGCTCCCTGGCTCCCAGGTACCCTCTTCACAGCTGAGCCACAGTGCTGCTCCCACCCGTTCACTGTTCTACACCTGGCACCGGGCCTGAGTGCAGTCCAGGCGCCCTTAGGGCTGCTCCGAGGGTAGAGAAGCTGGCAGTAAGCTTTCCTACCCACTGAAGGCCTGGCATTCCTGCCTGAGGAGACTTGGCAAACCGATGCCCATCAGAGACTGACAAAGCTGGGAGGAAGGTGTGAGCAGCACTAGGGGGAAATCCATTTCCAAGCTTCGCACAGATTTAGGAAGCTGTTTCGCCCCGTGGCAAAATGTTCTCCACATGTTTTCATCCTAGGAGCTCTCAAGTCTCTCCTGTTACTCCTCCCTGCCTTTGCCTGGGGCACCACTCACAGCAAACTCAGTAACAGGGCCCCAGGGACCAAGTCCTAGAAAACTTCTTGGAGTTGGTTTACCAGATAAAATACAGGAAACTATCTGAAATACAAATTTCACTGAAACAACCAATAATCTGGCAGTATAAACGTGTCCTAAGTATTTCAAATATATTAACACATTATTTGTTGTTTCTCTGAGATTCAGATTTTACTGGGTGTCTATTTTCTAGTCTCCCCACCCCCTACCCAGTCATGGGTGCCTTATATTCCCCCCACCCCCCAATAATGGGTGTCTTATATTTCCATTTGCTGAATCTGGCAGTTCTACCTAAGAGGTGGATGACAAAAAGTTCATGACTGATTGAGACCCTGCACCAGCTGTTCACAGGTCCACCCGCACCTGTTTTTGCAGAAAGAGAGTGTACTCACCATATCGGCACCTGTACTGACAGACTCCATTTTTCCCTCCCAGCAGCTCCAGAAAGGAATCGAAGTAGTTGTTCACAGATTCAAAGCTGCCCCGGATGTGCCGAAGGCCCCAGTTTGAATAGGACTCCTCTGCTTCGGGGCTGGTGTCGCTCTGTGCCAGGCCTCCCCCCAGGCTGAGCCACAGAATCAAGGAGCTGGTGGCCAGCTTCATCCTGTAGCCAGGTAGGTGCTGAGGTCTCTTCTCAAACCCCAGCCACAGTCCTGGAAAGTCCAGGTACACAGCCCGGAGGCCTGATGTCAAGCAGGACTGAGAAAGGGGTTATCGGAAACAGTCTGTGTTCCCCAGGAGTGGACTTTAAACATAGCTATGGAGGACAGCATGAGATCAGGGCAATCAGAAAGGGCAAAGGTTAGGCAGGGAGGGATGGCCAGTGAGAGAATGCTACAGAGTGGATTCCACATGCTGGAGGCGGGAGATGTTGGCCAACTTCTAGGAGGCATGAGCAGGGAGCCGCTGGAATTCTACCCCCATCCGGCTTGTTAAGCTATTGATCAGTCACAAGTTTGGCCCTTCAGAGACAGGCTTTTGACACAAGACCTTGTCCCAAGGTCCTAGCCCCACCCCTAAGCCGTCACCTGCATACGGTCTCTGGGGAGATTCAGGAGTATGGATGAAGGATTCAGGAAAACCCCAGTGACAGTGGGTTAACAATGTCCCCTGTCCCAAAGGTCGGGGTGTGTGTTGTCGGAGTGTGTGGATGGCATTTGGATTTGGGACCCCAGCTCCTGCCTCGCTCCCTGCTTGGCACTCTGGCAGAGCTCCTGGTTGTGGGCAGCCCAGTGCTGGCACATTTTTGGCTTCTTTTTTTTATCCTCACCCGAGGACATTTTTCCATTTTTTGCACAGACAGAGTGGGAGGGAGAGAGAGGAAGAGAGAGAGAGGGAAACATCGATGTGAAAGGGACACATTGAGTGGCTGCCACCTGCACGACCAACCAGGGCCGGGGACAAACTGCAACCGAGGTACATGCCCTTAGCGGGAACCGAACCCGGGTCTCTCCGGACCGCAGGCGGACGCTCTAACCGCTGAGCCAAACCGGCCAGGGCCATTTTTTGCCTTCTTGACACCGCGTTTTTGTGCACACTCACCGCGTGTGATAGCCACAACTGCCAGGCACGGTACTGGGGGAAGTCCACTCCTGGTTGAGACACTATTTGAAACTTGAGACTTTAAGAATTCACTGAAGTCTGGTGTTTTGGCATCACTTTTAGTTTATACTTTGCTTTTAGTCATAGGAATAAATTCCATCCTGAGATCACTAGTCTATAAAAATGATACACTTTTTGACCAAATGTAGCTTCTCTCTCAGAAGTCTAGAAAGCCCCATAGAAAATAATGAATTAAATTTCTTCACTTAAGGTAAGACGTGTATTTGGCTCAAGACTTCAACTCAAGGAAGGATAGTGGTTAAAAAATGTTTCGTATGAACAACAGTGCCACCAATATTTTAAAGCATCTATACTTTCTCAAACCACTGTGTGTCCTTTTTCCCCCCACATTAATTCTCCAAAGCGGTATAAATGTCATTCCCATTTGAGAGATGAGAAAACTGAACTACAAAGGTTAAATGACTCGATCAAAAATGGCCAGGTTTTCGGTGGTAAAGCTGGGATCAGGGCCAGCTACTTAATTTGTGTGTCCTGTCAAAATGAAAATGCAGGGCTCCTTTTCCAAACGCAGAACAAAGTGCTGGGAAAGGAACTGAAGCATAAAACTTTCCTTTAAAAATGCTACATTACTTGTAGAATATAATGGGGTACTACTAGTGATCACTGAGTAACAATATAAAGTTATAAATTGCGAAAATATTTTGGTGTCATAATATTATGTAATACAATATGTAATACTTTATTAATATGTGATATCTTGATTTGTCATAAGATACTTCTGATTTCCTTTCCTGCAAATTCATTCACTAGATCACCAAAATTTATGCTTTCATTTTCAACTTATATAATTGAGAGCAATACTGGTTGCTCTTGACAAATGCAAGATCACAAATAATATATTTTTTCTTTATTTTAATTACAGTTGATGTACAATATTATATTAGTTTCAGGTGTGCCAACCCAGTGATTAGACATCTATACAACTTATGAAATGATCACCCCAATAAATCTAGTACTCATCTGATACCATTCATAGTTATTACAATATTATTGGTTATCTTTCCTATGCTTTATTTACATCCCCATGCCTATTCTGTAACTACCAATTTGTACTTTTAAATCCCTTCACCTTTTTCATCCAGTCCCTCAACCCCCTTCCTACCTGGCAACTGTCAAAATGTTCTTTGTATCTCTCAATCTGTTTCTATTCTGCTTGTTTGTTTATTTATTTATTTTTTGATCTCACATATAAGTGAAACCATGTGGCATCTGTCTTTCTCTGCCTGACTTATTTCACTCAGTCCTGCCCAGAGCCGCCCAGCATGAGCTACAGAGTGACCTGCAGATAGCGACGACTTGTGCTGGGCTTGGAGGCCCTGGGAGAGGCCAAGCTGTGCCAGGCCTGGGGCCACTTAGCAAGAAGTACAGGACGCACAGAGACCAGATGCTGCTTGTTTGAGGGATTTTAAGAAAGTCCAAAGCATGTGGAAAGAGGGGCTGTTTATATGAAAACGACTTGGGTACACAAGTGGGGTGGGGCTGGGTCTCAGGAAGTCTCCAGGGTGAGGCAAACAGTGTGAGCCAGGTTGATGGAGACTCAGATAATGGTGCCTGCCTCCCAGCTCTGTGGGGGTGAAGGCTCAGCAAAGGAACAGTGGCTTCTGCTAGCACTTCTCTCTGGGAGAAAGCTGCCCCTCCAGCCCTCGTCCTGAAGCCAGAAAATTCAGTTCCTCCATATATGTCCCTGGCACCTTTTGAGCCACTGCCCTAGCACTGTAGCTCAGAAAAAGTGAGTCCAAGTAAGTCCCTTTAAGGCCTGGGACTCCAGAGCCTTCTCTCTCACTCAGCCACAATCTCCACTGATGTTTACAGCCAGAAGTTTTGGGGACTTCTCTTCCTGACGCTGGAACCCTGGGCTGGGGGGTTCTGGTGTGTGGCTGGGACTCCTCGCTCCTCAGGGAAGACCTCCGCAGCTGAGATCTCCCTCCCAATTTTTAACTGCCACACATGGGTATGGGACCAGCCTGTTCCATGTCTCCGCCCCTCCTACCAGTGGTGATGTGACTGCTTCTTTATATCAGGCAGTTTTGAATGATGGTGGTTCTGTAATTTAGTTGTAATTTTGATGTGGTTGTGAAAGGTTTTGAGTACCATGTTTACCTACACTGCCATCTTGACCAGAACTGCAAATAATATTTTATCCATTGTTAACTTTGAGGAGGATTTTTCTGCTGATGCAGCTGTTACTAGCGCTATTAATAGTATTTTTTTCCCATTACGTGATACCCTAGAATTTTTATTGTGTTAAATATACATGATATATAACATTTTAACCATTTTTAAATGTACAGTAGAGTAACATTAGTACATTCACAGTATTCTTCAGACTGTCATTGCTATCCATCTGTAGAACTTTTTCGTCATCCAAAATTGAAAGAGTGTATACAGTAAACCTAGTTCCCCACTCCCCTTTCCCCCCAGCCTGTGGCAGCTACTACTCTGGTCCCTGTCCCTGTAAATTTGCCTAATCTAGGTACTTCACAGAAATGGAATCATACAATATTTGTGTCTGGGTGGTTTCACTTAGCATAATGTTTTCAAGGTTCATCCAAGTAGTAGCAAGTATCAATATTTAACATTTTGTGAATAATGCTGCTGTGAGTATTGGTGTTCAAATATCCATTTGGGTTCCTGCTTCCAATTATTTTGGATATATACCTAGAATTGGATTTGCTAGACTATATGGTAATTCTATGTTAACTATTGGAGGAACCATCATGCCTTTTTCCACCATGGCCACACCATTTAACACACACACACACACACACACACACACACACACACCCCGCCCAGCAATGCACAAGAGGTCCAATTTGTCCACATCCTCAGAACACTTGTTATTTGCCTTTTATGACAGTAGCCATAAATAGTGATGTTGAGCATCTTTTCAAGTGCTCATTGGTATATAATCCTTGGAGAACCCATAGTTCTAATGTGTTCCCTTTTCTTCACATCCTAACACTTGTTATTTCTTGTTGAAATGGCTATTATAAAAAGACAAGTGTGAAGTGGTATCTTATTGTGGTTTTCATTTGCATTTCCCTGATGATTAGTTATGTTGAATACCTTTTCATGTATTTGTTGGCTCTTTGTACATCTTTGGAAAAATGTCTATTTAGATCCTCTGCCCATTTCAAAAATCAGATTTATTTATTTAGCTATTGAGTTGTATGATTACCTTATATATTTTGGGTTTTAACCCTTTATCAGCTATATAATTTGAAAATACTTTTTCTTATTCCATAGGTTGTCTTTTCAGTTTTTATTTATTTATTTTTATTTTTTTATCCTCACCTGAGGACATTTTTTGATATTTTGTTCAGATAGAGTGGGAGGGGGAGAGAGAGAGAGAAACATCAACGTGAAAGGAACACATCAAGTAGTTGCCACCCGCACAACCCAACCAGGGCTGGGGACACACTGCAACTGAGGTACGTGCCCTTAGCGGGAACCAAACCCAGGTCTCTCGGGACCGCAGGCTGACGCTCTAACCACTGAGCCAAACCGGCCAGGGTGTCTTTTCAATTTTTAGATGGTTCGTTTTGCTGTATAGAAAATTTTTAGTTTTCTGTAGTCCTATTTATTTTTTGCTTTTGTGATCTTTGCTTTTCTGGTCAAATCCAAAAAAAGTATCACCAAGACCAATGTCAAAGAGCTTAATGCCTGTGGATTTTTTGGGTTACCGCCCCCCCCCACACACACACACATTTATAGTTTCAGGTATTATGTTCAAGTCTTTAATCCATTTTGAGTTAATTTTTGTGGTATTACATAGTGGTCCCATTTTATTCTTTTTCAGATGTCCAGTTTTCCCAGCATCATTTATTGAAGAAACTGTCCCCATTGTGTATTTGTGGCTCCTTTGTCATAAATTAATTAACCATGTGTGCATGGGTTATTTCTGGACTGTCTAGTCTGATACATCGATCTATGTTTTTTTACCAGTACCATAAGATTTTGAGTACTATAACTTTGTAATAATATTTTGAAATCAAGAAGTGCTATGCCTTCATCTGTAGTATTCTTTCTCAGGATTGCTTTAGCTATTCAGGATCTGTGTGGCTCCACACAAAGTTTAGGATTGTTTGTTCTATTTCTGTGAAAAATGACATAGGAATTTTGATAGGGATTACATTGAATATAGATCTCTTTGGGTAGTATGGACATTTTAAACAAGATTAATTCTTCTAATCCATGAACAGGGGATATCTTTTCATTTGTGTTGCCTTCAGTTTCTTTAATCAAAATCTTGTAGTTTTTAGTACAGATCTTTCACCTCCTTGATTAAATTTATTCCTAAGGATTTCACTATATCTGATGCTACTGTGAATGTGATTGTTTTCTTTTTCATTTTTTAGATATTTCATTGTTAGTGTATAGAAATGCAACTTATTTCTGTATGTTGATTTTTGTATTCTGCAACTTTACTGAATGTGTTGATTATTTCTAACACTTTTTTGTAAATTCTTTAGGATTTTGATTATAAGACCCTATCATCTGCAAACAGACAATTTTACTTTCTTTCTAATCCGGATACCTTTATTTCTTTTTCTCACCTGATTGATCTGGCTAGGACTTCCAAAACAATGTTAAAATAGGAGTGGTGAGGGAGGGCACACTCGTCTTGTGCTTGATCTTAAAGGAAACTTTTCAGTGGTGAGGTTACGGAATACATTGTTAGCTGTGGGCTTTTCATATATGGCCTTTATTGCCCGGCCAGTGTGGCTTAGTGGTTGAGTGTCAACCCATGTATCGAGGTCACTGGTTCGATTCCCAGTCAGGATACATGCCCAGGTTATGGGCCAAATCTCCAGTGAGGGGCATGCAGGAGGCAGCCAATCGATGTTCTCTCTCACTGATGCTTCTATCTCTCTCCCTTCCTCTCTCTAAAGAAGAAATCAAAAAAGCCCCAGCTGGTTTTGCTCAGTGGTTAGAGCATTGGCCCGCGGACCAAGGAGTCGCGGGTTTAATTCCGGTCAAGGACACCTACCTTGGTTGCAGTTGGATCCCCACCTGGCTGGGGTCATATGGAGGGCAACCAATCAATGTGTCTCTCTCACATCAATGTCTTTCTTTCTCTCTCTTTCCCTTCCTCCCTTCTTCCCTCTCACTCTATCTGAAAAAAAAGAAAAAAGAAATATATATGGCCTTTATTATGTTGAGATACATTTCTTCTATACCCAATCTGTTGAGTGCTTTTATAATAAATAGATGTATTTTGTCAATTGCTCTTTCTGTGTCTATGAGATGATCATATGACTTTTACCTTTATTCTATTAATGTGGTGTATTGCACTGATTGATTTGCATGTGCTGAACCATTCTTGCATCCCTGGAATAAATCCCACTTGATCATGGCATATGATTCTTTTAAAGTATTGTTAGGCCCTGGCCAGTTTGGCTCAGCAGTTAGAGCATCAGCCTGAGGTCCAGAGAGATCTGGGTTCGGTTCCCGCTAAGGGCAAGTAACTTGGTTGCAGTTTGTCCCTGGCCCCGGTTGGGTGGTGCGGGAGGCAGCCACTCAATGTGTCCCTTTCATGTTGATGTTTCTCTCTCTCTCTTCCTCTCTTTCCCTCCCACTCTATCTGAACAAAAAAATGGAAAAATGTCCTCGGGTGAGGATAAAAAATATATATATAAAGTATTGTTGGATTCAGTTTGCTAATATTTTTTTGAGAATTTTTGTATCTATGTTCATCAGGGATGTTCGGCAGTACCGTTCTTTTCTCACAATGTCCTTCTTTGGTTTTGTTGTCAGGGTAATTCTGGTCCTTATAAAATGAGTTTGGGAGTGTTCCCTCTTCAATTTTTTGGAAGACTTTGAGAATGATTGTCATTAATTTTTCCTTAAATGTTTGCTAAAATTTACCTAGCAAGTGGCTCAGTTGGTTGCAGGTTCAGTCCCTGGTTGGGACATTCACAGGGATCAATCAAGGAATGTATGGGCGGAGCAATGGATCTCTCTCTCTCTCTCTCTCTCTCTCTCTCTGCTCTTCCACCCTCCTACCCTCCTTTCATCTCTCTCTCTCTCTCTCTCTCTCTCAAAAATCAATAAAAATGAAAAGATTTACCTGGGAAACCATCTGTTCCTGGGCTTTTCTTTGTTGAGAGATTTTTTTTTATTAGTTATTCAATCTCCTTACTCATTATTGATTTGTTCAGATTCTCTATTTCTTCATGATTCAGTCTTTTTTTTTTTTCACCCTCACCCAAGGACATTTTTCCATTTTTTGTTCAGATAGAATGGGAGGGAGAGAGAGAGAGAAACATCGATGTGAAAGGGACACATCGAGTGGTTGCCACCCACATGACCCAACCAGGGCCAGGGACAAACTGCAACCGAGGTATGTGCCCTTAGCGGGAACAGAACCCGGGACTCTCTGGACTGCAGGCCGACGCTCTAACCGCTGAGCCAAACTGGCCAGGGCCATGATTGTCTTGATAGGTAGTTCGTTTTTAGGAACTTCTTCTAGGTTATCCAACTAGCTGGTGTGTATTGTTCATAGTAATATCTTATGATTCTTTGTATTTCTATGATATCACTTGTAATGTCTCCTTCCATTTATTATTTTCTTTCTTTTTCTTAGTTTAGCTAAAATTTTGTCATTTTAATTTAATTTTTTTCCAAAATTGACTCAGTTTTGTTTTTTTTTTAATTATTTTCTGGCCTCCATTTCATTTATTTCTGCTCTGATCTTTATTTCCTTTCTTCTAACTTTGGGCTTAGTTCTACTTTATCTAGTTCCCTTAAGTAGGTTGTTTTTTGAGATGTTTCTTTTTCTTTATGTAGCTGTTTATTGACATAAACTTTTCTCTGAGAACTGTTTTTGCTGTATCCCATAAGTTTTTACATGTTTCCATTTTCATTTGTTTCAAAATATTTTATTTCTCCTTTGATTTCTTCTTTGATACATTGTTTGAGTGTGGTGTTTAATTTCTACATATCCCTACCTTCTTCAGTTTTCCTGTTGTTAATGATTTCTAGTTTCATACCATGGTAGTTATAATAGATATTTAGTATGACTTCAACCTTCTTAAATTGGCTAATACTTGTTTTGTGACCTGTCTCATGAACTATCCAGGAGAATGATTCATGTATGCTTAAAAAAATGTGCATTCTGCTGCTGTTGAATGTAATTTTCTGTATATGTCTGTTAGGTTCATTTGGTCTAAAATATAGTTCAATTCCAATGTTTTTCTTTTTCTTTTTTTAATTTGACTGTTTGATTTTATTTATTTATTATTCATAACCAACAAATCCTGACTGCCTTTTAAAAAAATTAAATCTTTATTGTTGAGAGTATTACAGATGTCCCCCCTTTATTTCCCCATTGCCCCCCTCCTCCTAGTTGCTGTGCCGCAGGCCTTCACCACCCTATTGTCTGTGTCCGTATATGCATGTAAGTTCCTTGGTTAATCTCTTCCCTAGCCCCTTCCCTCTGAGGTTCTTCAGTCTTCAGCGTTTCCATGCCTCCATTTCTATTTTATTCATCAGTTTATTTTGTTCATTAGAGTACATAGATAAGTGATATGTGATACTTGTCTTTCTCTGACTGGCTTATTTCATTTAGCATAATACCCTCCAAGTCTCTCCATGCTATCTCAAAGGATAATAGATCCTTCTTTTTTACAGTGGCATAGTATTCCATTGTGTATACATACCACAGCTTTTTTTTTTATCCACTTATCTACTGATGGGCACTTGGGCTGTTTCAAGATCTTAGCTATTGTGAATAGCGCTGCTAAGAATATAGGGGTGCATATATTCTTTCTGACTGGTGTTTCAGGATTCATAGAATATATTCTTAATAGTGGGATCATTAGGTCAAATGGCAGATCAATTTTTAACTTTTTGAGGAAATTCCATAGTTTTCCATAATGGCTGCACCAGTCTGCATTCCCACCAGCAGTGTACTAGAGTCCCCTTTTCTCCACACCCTCACCAGCACTTGTTATTTGTTGATTTGTTGATGGCGGCCATTCTGACAGGTGTGAGGTGATACCTCATTGTTGTTTTAATTTGCATCTCACTAGTAATTAGTGACTTTGAGTATTTTTTCATATGTCTCTTGGCCATTCGTATGTTCTGTTTGGAGAAGTGTCTATTCAGGTTCTCTGCCCATTTTTTAATTGAATTGTCTGTCTTCCTTTTGTTGAATTGTTTGAGCACTATATATATATATATACACACACACACACACACAATTGTGCTCATACAATTCATGCATATCATATATATATGAAATTAACCCCTTATCTGATGTATCATTGGCAAATATGTTCTCCTAAACCATGGATTCCCTCTTCATTTTGATGCTGTGCAGAAGCTTTTTAATTTGATGTAGTCCCATTTGCTTATTTTTCCCTTTGTTTCTCTTGCCCTAGGTGATGTATTGATGAGAATTCTGCTATGTGAGATGTCTGAGATTCTACTGCTTATGTTTTCTTCTACGGTTTTTATGGTTTCATCACTTACATTTAAGTCTTTTATCCATTTTGAATTTATTCTTGTGTATGGTGTAAGTTGGTGGTCAAGTTTCATTTTTTGCATGTACCTGTCCAATTTTCCCAACACCATTTTTTTAAATCTTAATTTTGAAAGTCTTATAGATCCAACACCATTTATTGAAGAGACTGTCTTTACTCCATTGTATGCTCTTGCCTCCTTTGTTGAATATTAATTGAGCATTATGACTTGGGTCAATTTCTGAATTCTCTGTTCTGTTTCATTAATCTATATGCCTGTTCTTGTGCCAGTACCGGGATGTTTTGTTTACAATGGCTTTGTAGTATAACCTAATATCTGGTATTGTGATCCCTCCTGCTTTGTTCTTCTTACTCAAGATTGTTGCAGCTATTTGGGGTCTTTTTTAGTTGCATAAAAATTTTTGGAGTCTTTGTTCTAGATCTGTGAAATAATGATGTTGGTATTTTAGTAGGGACTGCATTGAAACTATAGATTGCTTTGAGTAGCATGGACATTTTAATGATGTTAATTCTTCCAATCTATAAACACACTGTATTCTTCCATTTGTTTATATCTTCCTCTATCTCTTTTCTCAATTTCCCATAGTTTTCTAAGTACAGGTCTTTTACCTCCTTGGTTAAATTTATTTCTAAGTATCTTAATTTTTTTTGTTGCAATGGTAAATGGGATTGATTTTTTAGTGTCTCTTTCTGATAGTTCATTATTGGCGTATAAGAATGCCATAGATTTCTGGGTGTTAATGTTGTATCCTGCTATGTTATCTAATTCATTTATTAAATCTAGTAGTTTTTTGGTGGAGTTTTTAGGGTTTTTATATACACTGTCATATCATTGACAAGTAATGATAGTTTTATTCCTCCTTTCCAATGCGCATGTCTTTTTTCTTCTTGTCTGATCTCTGTGGCTCGGACCTCCAGCACTATGTTGAATAAAAGTGGTGAAAGTGGGTATTTCTGTCTTGTTCCTGTTTTTCGGGAAAATGCTTTTAGTTTTTGACCAATTAGTATGATGTTGGCTGTAGGTTTGCTACATATAGCTTTTATTTTATTGAGGTATGCTCTCTCTATTCCCACCTTGCTTAGAGTTTTTATCAAAAACGGTTGCTGGATTTTGTCAAACGCTTTTTTGCATCTATTGATATGATCATGTGATTTTTATCTTTCAGTTTGTTTATGTGATGTATCATTTATTGATTTATGAATGTTGTACCCACTTTGCATACCTTGAATAAATCCCACTTGGTCATGGTATACAATCTTTTTAATATATTGCTAGATCCTGTTTGCTAATATTTTGTCGAGGACTTTAGCATTGATGTTCATCAGGGATATTGGCCTGTAATTCTCTTTCTTTGTAGTGTCTTTATCTAATTTTGGAATTAGGATAATTCAATATTTTTCTTTTTTCTTTTTGTTAAGCCTCACCGAAGGATATTTTTCCATTGATTTTTAGATAGAGTGGAAGGGAGATAGGGAGAGAGAAAGAGAAAAATATCAATGTGAAAAAGACACATTGATTAGTTGCCTCCTGCATGATCCTGACCAGGCTGGGGTTGAACCTGCAACCCAGGCAGGTGCCCTTGACCAGGAATCAAATTCACGACGCTTCAGTCCATAGCTGACACTAACCACTGAACAAAACCAGTCAGGGCTCCAATGTTCTACTTATTGGTTTTCTGCCTAGATGATCTATTCATTTATTGTTGAAAGTAGGATATTGAAGTTCTCTACTATTATTGTGTTGTTGTGTATTTCTCCTCTTGATAAATTGACCCTGTTATCATTATGTAATGACCTATATCAGCAGCTCTCAACCTGTGGGTCCTGACCGCTTTGGGGGTCGAACGACCCTTTCACAGGGGTCGCCTAACACATAACAGTAGCAAAATTACAGTTATGAAGTAGCAACAAAAATAATTTTATGGTTGGGGGTCACCACAAAATGAAGAACTGTATTAAAGTCACGGCTTAGGAAGGTTGAGAACCACTGACCTATATAAAGGGCATAATAGTCTTGATCTTAGGAAATAAGCTTCAGATTTTCACTCTTGAATAGAATGTTAACTATGTAGGTTTTTCATAGATGTACCTCTTACGTTGAGAAAGTTTTCTTTTATTCCTAGTTTGTTGAGTTTGTTTGTTTGTTTGTTTTTTTAATACCATAAAATGGTGTTGAAATTTGTCAAGTGCCTTTCAATATCCATTGGAATCATCACCTGGTTATCTCCTCCATTGCATTAATGTGGCGTATCACATTTTATTTATTATACTATTCTTGCATTTCAAAAACAAATCCTACTAGAAAAAATTTTAGCTGAAATGACTAAGAAAAAGATAGAATTCAAACTACTAAATCATAAATGAAAATTGGGATCTTATCACCAATTTTACAGAAATAGAAAAGGTTATAAGAGTATTATGAACAATTGTATACCAACAATTGTATAACCGAGATGAAAGGGACAAATTACTTCAACACAATCCAGAAGACTGATTAATAAAGAAATGGAAAAAATCTGAATAGACCTATCACTAGTTTGGAATTGAATCTATAATCAAAATCCTCCCAACAAAGAAAAGCCCTAAACCAGATGGCTTCACTGTTGAATTCTACAAAACATTTAACGAACCAATACCAATTCTTTAAAAAAAAATTTAGAGGAAAAACACTTTTTAACTTATTCTAAGAGTCCAGTGTCACTCTGATAGCAACATGAGACAAAGACACTACAAGGAAAGAAAACTACAGAACAATATACCTTATGAATATTGAGGCAAATGTCCTCAAAATACTAGCAAATTGAATTCATCAGCATATAAAAGGATTATACACCAGTATGATGTGCCTACCACCTCCAGCATCCTCCAACTGCCGCTGGGCTTCAAAGCTAAACATTCTTTTCCTTTGGAATGTAAGTTGCCTTTTATCTCTACTTTTACAAAATAATTTCCACCTGGTATTATAGTTATTTGTATACAACATGTTTCCTATATTTTCCTTTATACTCAATAATATGATCTGCAAATTATGATAGATTTATTTTATTTTTTCCTTTTAATTGTAATTTATTTTCTTGGCCAAGACTCTTGGCTGCTTATAACATAGCACTTTATCTAATGTAAGCAAAAGTATTATTTAAAATAATATTAATTATGTTGTAAAATCTACAGGGGTAGGGGATGCTGAGCTTGGATACTGCACAACAAAGAAAAATGCTGCCAGTATTTATGAATAGATGTCAGATACTCTGCCATAGAAGCCCCAGGTGACCACCATGAGGCATGCCAAATGTTTTGGTCATTATTTTTACTTCTTTTGTGTGAATGTTTGTTATTATCTCTTAATTTATTGTTGTAATTATGCATGATGTTTCTACTTTTGCATTTAGACCTTTTACTAGCTTTATAGTTGGTTGATCTGCTTTTACTGTTTGCCTTTGTCAATGAGCATTTTTTTCTATATTTTCTTATTTATATTTTTTTCATCTTTTTTTTTTTGTCCTACCTAAGGAAATCCCCTTAACATTTCTCATAATACTGATTTAGGGGTAATGCACTTCTTCAGCCTTTTTCTTTGGTCTGGGAAACTATCACTATTTCAATTCTAAATGATTGCCTTGCTAAGTAGAGTAATCTTGGCTGTAGATGTTGACTATTTATCACTTTGAATATTTAGTGCCACTCTCTTAATAGAGTTTTTGAGAAAATATCTCTGAGATCTCTCTTCTAGGTAACTACTCTTCTTATACTACTTTTAAGATTCTTTGTCTTTAACCTTTGGCAATTTAATTATGATGTGTCTTGGTGTGGACTTCTTTGGGTTCATCTTGTCTGAAACTCTCACTGCTTCCTGGACTCATGTGCCTATTTCCTTCACCAGGTTAGGGAAGTTTTCTGTCATTATTTTTTCATATATATATATATTTTATATATATATATAAAATATATATATATTTTAAGATTTTTAAACATTGATTTTTAGAGAGAGGAAGGGAGAGGGAAAGGAATACATTGATTGGCTGCCTCCAGCATGCCCCCTACCAGCGACTGAGCCCGCTAGCCAGGCATGTGCCCTAAATGGGAATCAAACGGGCGACCTTTCAGTGCATGGGATGATGCCAACCAACTGAGCCACACCAGCCAAGGCTTTTTCACATAGGTTTGTTTTTTTTCTTTATTGATTTTTAGAGAGAGAGAAAGAGAAACATTGATGAGAGAAAACATCAATTAGCCGCCTCCTGCATACCCTCACTGGAGATTGGGCCCACAACCTGGGCATGGGCCCTGATCGGGAATCAAACCAGCAACCTCTTGGTGCGTGGGTCAATGCTCAACCACTGAGCCACACTGGCCAAGCTCATATAGGTTTTTAATTCCTTGCTCTCTCTCTCCTCCTTCTGGTATCCCTAAGATCTGGATGTATTATGTGGCTGTTATGCTTGATGTCCCAGAGGCCCCTTCAACTAGCCTCGTATTTCTGGATTCTTATTTCTTTTTGCTGTTTTGAATGGGTGTTTTCTGCTATGTTATCTTCCAAATCATTGATTCTATCCTCTGCTTCATCTTCTCTGCTGTTGATTCCCTCTAATGTATTTTTTTCATTTTAGTTTTGATGTTCTTCATTTATGGCTGGTTCTTTTTTTATGGTTTCTCTTTGCTAAGGTTCTCACTGAGTTCTTCCCCAAAGTTCATTGAACATCCTGATAACCAGTGTTTTGAATTCTGTATCTGGTAGATTGCTTTTCTCCATTTCATTTCGTTCTTTTTCTAGAGTTTTGTCTTCTTTCATTTGGGAAATGTTTGTCTCCTCATTTTTGTTACTTCCCTCTGTGTTTCTTTGTATTAGGTATAGCTGGTATGTTTCCTAATCTTGGTAGAGTGACCTTATGTAGTAAGTGTCCTTTGAGGGCCAGTGGCGTAGTCTCCCTGTTCACCTGAGCCACGTGCCCCAGGGGCGTCCCTTATATAGGTTGTTTGCCCTACTGTTGTAATAGAGCTTTGATTGCTGTTTGCATATCATTGGGTGGGACTGACTCTCAGGCTGACTGACTAGGAGGGCTGACGATGACTACAGTGGACATGCTGTTGTGCAGGGGCTGATGCCATGGGATGTGGTTTACATTAGCAGGGCTCTGGCGCTAGCTGAGTCCACCCTTCATGTATGTCATTTGTGGAGCTGGTTGGGTGGTACTCTGGTATGGTCTGAAGCCAGCCACTGGTTGCATTAGTTCTGGAGTGTCTTCGAAGGGAATCAGGTGTCGGCCAAAGTCAGTAACCTTTTGTGCCCAGCCTGGGCCTTCCTGGTTAGAGGTACAAAGTGATCTGCAGTTAGTTGCCACTAGTGCTGGTCTTGAGGCCCTTTGGTGGGCACCATGAAGTAATCTGAGGCCACTTGTGCCAAGCTTGTGGCCACTTAGTTGAAGCTACATTCCAAGCCAACACTGGTTGTAGCTTCAAGGTGGGGGCCACCTGATGGGAGTAACAATGCATGTTGAGACTGGTTGCCCTTTTGGGGGTTGCTTAATAAGAGGTGCAGGGCATGCTGAGGCCAGCTGCTGCTTGTTTGGGGTTTGTGGGCTTTTGAGAGATTTTAGGAAGGTCTGCAGCATGAGCCATGGCAGGCCACTTATGTGGAAAAGCCACTGGAAGCAGCTCAGGTCACCCACATGAATTGGTTGAGGCAGAGTCTCAGGGAATCACCAGGGTGGGGCAAATGGTGTTAACCAGGTTAATGGAGAATTTAGATTGCCTGTGCTTGCTGACTGGGTTGGGGGAAGGCTCATCAAAGGAACGATGGTGCCTATGGGCATGTCTGTCCCTGGAGAAAGCTGTCCTGACCCTTGCCTCTCTAGCCCTCACCCTGAAGCTAGTCAATTCAGTTCTTCCCCAATTATGTCCCTGGCTCTTTCCAAGCACTGGAGCCCAGAACGAGTGAATGTGACTGTGTGGGCAAGTGAGCTCATGCATGTCCCCTCAAGTGAAATTCCTGGGACTCTAGCAGCCCTCTGTCTCACTCAGGTGCAATCCCCACTGGTTTTGACAGCCAGATAAGATGGGAACTCTTTTTTTCCTGGCACTGATGTGCCAGATGGGGAGCCTGGTGTGGGGCTGGGACCCTTGCTCCTCAGGGAGTACTTCCGCAGCCAAGATATTCCTCCCAGCTGTTAATTGCCACACCATGGGTGTGAGACCTTCCCACTCTCTGTCTCTTCCCCTCCTACCAGTCTTGTGGCTTCTTCTTTATGTCCTTAGATATAGGAATTCTGTTCAGCTCATCTTCAGGTGTTTCTTAATGATGGTTGTTGTATAATTTAGTTGTAATTTTGATATGGTCATGGGATGAGGTGAGCACAACATTTACCTATTCCAGCCATCTGGACAAAAAGTAACGTACCATCTTGACTGCTGTTAACTTCATTAAAAATCTTTAAATTGGGTCATGTGAGTCTTTCAACTTTGTTCATCTTTTCCTAAATTGTTTTATTTCCTCTACATCCTTTGTATTTCCATATACTGTTTAGAATGCACCTGTTAATTTAAAAAAAAAAAGTTGCTCGGATTTTTACTGGGATTGTGTTGTATCGACAGATTGATTTGGGGAGAATAATATTGAGTGATCTGGTCCATGAACATGAGCTATATCTCCATTTATTCAGGGCTTCTTTAATATTGTTCAGTGATATTTTATAACTTTCACTATATAGTTCTGGCACATGTTTTATTAGATTCTGTTTAACATTTTCAATGTTAATATATAAATTTTTAAAATTCAATTTCAAGTTGATTTTTATATATAGACTTTGTAACTCTTTCTAACCTTTATTAGTTTTAAAGCTTTTTTTTGTAGGGTCCCTCGAATTTTCTACAAGCACAATCCTGTCACCTGTGTGCACAAAGACAACTTCTTCCTTTCCAATGTATGTGCCTTTTATTTCTTTTACTCTATTGTGCTGACCAGAATCCTCATACAATGTGTCTCAATGTGTTTGGGTTGCTATTACAAAGTATCTCAGACAGGGTGGTTTATGAACAACTTTATTTCTCTCAGTTCTGGAGGTTGGACATGTAAGGTCAGGCTGTCAGCGTGGTTGCATGAGGGTCCTCTTCTAGGCCAGAGTTCTTATGTCCTCACTTGGTAGTAAGATTGTCTTTTATTTATATTATTTTATTTTATTTATTTATTTGTTTGTTTGTTTGTTTGTTTATTTCCTCACCTGGGGACATTTTTCCATTTTTTGTTCAGTTAGAGTGGGAGGGAGAGAGAGGAACAGAGAGAGAGAGAGAAACATCGACATGAAAGGGACACATCGAGTGGCTGCCACCCACACAACCGACCAGGGCCGGGGACAAACTGCAACCGAAGTACGTGCCCTTAGCGGGTTCCGAACCCGGGTCTCTTGGGACCACAGACCAACGCTCTAATCGCTGAGCCAAACTGGCCAGGGCAAGATTGTCTTTTATAAGATCACTAAAGAATTCACAAGGGCTCCACTCTCATGATCTAGACCCCAAAAGCCCCTTTACCATATATGATGGTATTAGGGTTAGGATTTCAAGATATGAATTTTAGGGAGGACACAGACATTCAGACCATAAACACAATGTTAAGTAGGAGTGGGGAAAGCAGACATTCTTGCCTTATTTTAAACATAGAAAAAAACAAACAAACAATGTCTTTTATCATTTACATTTGATGGTAGAATAAGGTTTTTTATAAGCAAACTTTATCAGATTGAGAATGTTTCTGTCTCTTGCTAGTTTACTGTGTTCTTTTTCTTAAATCATGAATGCTATTGGATTTTTAAAACATATTTTTATATGTTTTTGTTGATTTTTTTTTTTTTTTTTAGCGAGAGAAGAGTGGTAGAGAGAAGCATAGATGTTACAGAGAAACATCAATTGGCTGCCTCCTGTATGCCCCCTACTAGGGATCAAGCTGGCAACCTGGGCATGTGCCCTGACTGGGAATCAAACCAGTCCTCTCAGACCCTGGATGGTGCTCAGTCCACTGAGCCACATTGGCTGGGTTGCTATTGAATTTTGTCAAAGGCTTTGTCCTCTGCATCTATTGAGGTGATCATAATATGGTGTTTTTTGTTGTTGTTTTGGTTTCTACTTTTAGAACTATGGTAATTACATAGATTGAATTTTGAATATTAAATTAACCGTGTACTTTTGAGACAAATATGACTTGGCTATAGAATATTAATCTTTTTATTTATTGTTGATTTTGCTAGGTTATTTTGCCTCTGTATTCCTGAGAGATCTTGATTAGTACTTTTCATTGAATGATTTTGTCTGATTTTAGAATTAGGGTAATGTTCATCTTTTAAAATAAGTACAAAAGTTTTCACCCTACTCTATTTTCTCATTTCCTTATATATAATATAATGAGGTTGGACTTGATATTTGCTAAGATCCCTTTCAACATTAAAATTTAGTAAACTGTATTAGACAAAACATGCAAAAAAAAAAAAAATAGGACTATTTCTATTGTTTTTATCAGGAATTTTAACAAAACAAAACAAAGAAGTTTGCATAGGATTGGTATGGTATTCTCCTTTATATGTTTAATAGCATTTACCAGCAGTGCCATCTAGGCCTCAACTTTTGCTTTGTGGTAATGCTTAATTTTTTTTTTTTTTATCCTCACCCGAGGACATTTTTGCATTTTTTGTTCAGACAGAGCGGGAGGGAGAGAGAGGAAGAGAGAGAGAGAGAAACATCGACGTGAAGGGACACATCGAGTGGTTGCCACCCACACGACCAACCAGGGCCGGGGACAAACTGCAGCTGAGGTACGCGCCCTTAGCGGGAACCGAACCCGGGTCTCTCTGTACCGCAGGCCGACGCTCCAACCGCTGAGCCAAACCGGCCAGGGCTAATGCTTCATTTTTTAAAAACTTATCTTTATGCCCAGCCCATGTGGCTCAGTGGTTGAGCGTTGACCCATGCAACCAAAAGGTTGCTGGTTCGATTCCAAGTCAGGGCACATGCCCAGGTTGTGGGCCAAATCCTCAGTGTGGGGCATGCAGGAGGCAGCCAATGGATGTTCTCTCTCATTGATGTTTCCATCTCTCTCTCCCTTTCCCTCTCCATTCTTCTCTCTCTAAAATCAATATAACAAAGAACATAAAAAAACAACAACTTCTATTTATTGTTGAATGCATGTATTACAGATGACACTTCTTTTTTCTTCCCATTGACCCCCTCCTCCCTGCTCCCATCCCCCTCCTGCCTTCCCCATTTGTCTGTGTCCATTGGTTATGCATATATGCATATAAGTTCTTTGGTTTATCTCTTCCCGTTGTCCCCTCCACCCTCCCTTTGAGGTTTGCCAGTCTAACAACCAATCTGTACTTCTTAATCCCTTCACCTTTCCCCCCAACCCCCTTCCCATCTGGCTACCAACAAAATGTTCTCTGTATCTATGAGTCTGTTTCTGTTCTGCTTACGCATTTTGCTTATAGATTCAGTTGTTGACAGATATGTATTTATTGCCATTTTATTCATATTTTTGTTCTTCAAAAAGACTTGCCAACATTTCATATAATACTGGTTTGGAGGTGATGAACTCCTTTAGCTTTTTCTTGTCTGGGAAACTGTTTATATGTACATCAATTCTAAATAATAGCTTTGCAGGATAGAGTGATCTTGGTTATAGGCCCTTGCTTTTTATCACTTTGAATATTTCTTGCCACTCCCTTCTGGCCTGCAAAGTTTCTTTTGAGAAATTGGCTGACAGTCTTTTTTGTTTGTTTGTTTTTTGGTACATGCTCCTAGTGGGAACTGAACCCGGGACTCTCTGGGCCGCAGGCCAACGCTCCAACCGCTAAGCCAAACTGGCCAGGGCTGACAGTCTTATTTATGGGCGCTCCTTTGTAGGTAACTAACTGCTTTTCTCTTGCTGCTTTTAAGATTCTCTCTTTGTCTTTAACCTTTTGCATTTTGAGGTTGATGTGTCTTGGTGTGGACCTGTGGGTTCATCTTGTTTGAGGATCTCTGTGCTTCCTGGACTTGTATGTCTGTTTCCTTCACCAAGTTAGAGAAGTTTTCTGTCATTATTTTTTCAAATAGTTTTTCAATTTCTTGCCCTCTCTCTTCTCCTTGTGGCACCCCCATGATGAGAATGTTGGTACACTTGAAGTTGTCCCAGAGGCTCCTTATACTCTCAGTTTTTTGGATTCTTTGTCCTGATTGGGTGTTTTTGTGCTTATGTTCCAAATCAATGGTTTGCTTCTTGGCTTTACCTACTCTACTTTTGATTCTCTGTAAATTATGCTTTATTTCAATTAGTGTATCCTTCATTTCTGACGGTGCATCCTTCATTTTTGACTGTGCATTGTTTATTTCTGACTAGTCCTTTTTTATGCTCTTGAGGTCCTCACTAAGTTCCTTGAAATTCTCACTAAGTTCCATGAGCATCCTTATCACCAGTGTTTTGGACTCTCTATCTGTTAGATTGCTTATCTCCATTTCATTTAGTTCTTTTCCTGGTTTTGTTCTTTTCTTTCATTAGGGACATTTTTCTTTTTTTTTATCCTCACCCGAGGACATTTTTCCATATTTTGTTCAGATAGAGTGGGAGGGAGAAAAAGAGAGAGAGAAACATCGATGTGAAAGGGACACATTGAGTGGTTGCCACCTGCACCCATCCAGGGCCAGGGACAAACCGCAACCAAGGTACATGCTCTTAGCGGGAACCAAACCCAGGTCTCTCTGGACCTCAGGCCGATGCTCTAACCGCTGAACAACCCGTCCAGGGCTGGGACATTTTTCTTAGTCTCCTCATTTTGGCTGCTTCCCTGTGTTTGTTTCTATGTATTAAATACAGTTGCTATGTTTCCTAGGCTTCCTAGGGTGGCTTATTGTAGGAGGTGTCCCATGGGGTCCAGTGGCACAGCTGCCCTGATCACCCCAACTGGGCACTCAAGGTGCACCCTTCATGTAGACTATACATCCTTCTGTTGTAATTGAGTCTTGATTGCTGTTGGCACATCAATAGGAGGGATTTACTCAGGCTGATCAGCTCAAGGACTGGCTATACCCACTGACCACTGACCTCTGACCACCTTGGAGGATCAGCTGTGCAGGGCCCACTACACAGAGAAAGACTTGCTTCAGCAGGGCTCTGGTACCCACCCCTTGAGTGTGTTGTTTGTGGAGATGGTTGGGTGGTGGTGTTTTGACATGGTCTATAGCTGTCCACTGGGTGTGCTGGCTCTGGGGCAAGGTAGCCACTGCCTGTGTTCTACCCCAGGCCACCAGGCATAAGCTACAAAGCGATCTGTAGATGGCTGCTTCTTGTGCTGGTCTTGGAGGTGCACAGGCAAAACCAAGCTGTGAACCAAGAGTGGCTACTTCTAGTGTCCAGCCTGGTGCCAGTTACCAAGAGTTATGGGGTTTGCTGAGGCCAGGTGCTATTTGTTTGAGGTAATTAGGAAAATCTGAAACAGGAGCCAAGAGAGGCCTATCCTATGGTAAAACTTGAGTGGGCCTGAAAGTTGGATGGGACAGGGTCTCAGGAAATTACTAGGGCAGAGCAAACTGTGTGAGCCAGGTTGGTGGAGTCCCAGATGTGGTACCTGTCTGCCAGGCCTGTGGGGGAAGGGCTCAGCAAAGGAACAAAGGCCTGCACAAGCATGTCTGTCTGGAAGAAATCTGCCTCTCCAGCTCTCACCCCAATGCCAAACTACTCGGTTCTTCCCTGTACATTCCCTGTACATCTCTGGTGACTTTTTTTTTCTATCCTCACCGGAGGACAGTTTTGCATTTATCTTTATATAGAGCTGGAGGGAGAGAGGAAGGGAGAGAGAGAGAAACATTGATGAGAGAGAGACACATCGAGTGGCTGCCACCCACACGACCCCAACCGGGGCCAGGAACAAACTGTAACTGAGGTACATGCCCTTAGCAGGAACCGAACCCGGGTCTTTCTGGTCCGCAGGCCAAAGCTCTAATCACTGAGCCAAACTGGCCAGGCCTCCGTGTGGCTTCTTTTTATTTTATAGTTGTAGGACTCCATTCAGCTCTATTTCAGGCAGTCCTGAATGATGGTTGTTCTGTAGTTTAGTATAACTGATGTGGTTATGGGAGGAGGCGAATACTGTGTTTACTTATGCTGCCATCCTGACCGGAAATGCCCTGTGGTAATGTTTTAAATTATGAATTCAATCTCTTTACTTAATTTGGAGCTATGCATACTATTTCTTCTTAAGTAAATTTTGATAATTTTGTCTTTTAAGAAACGTGCCCATTATAAGTTGTCAAACTTAGTGATACAGATGTTCATAATATTCCATTATTGTCCTTTTAATGTCTGTAGGATCTGTAGTAATGTCCCCTTTGACATCTGATATTGGCAATATGTTGCTTTTCTCCGTTCTTTATCAATCTAGCTAGAGCTTTATCAATCTATTAAAGAAATCTGCTTTTGGTTCTGTTGAATTTCTCTATAGTTTGTCCATTTTCTATTTATTTCTGCTCTTTATTGTTAAGCTTTCTTCTCCTTACTTTGTTTAATTAGTTCTTCAAGTCTTACAGCTGTCAGAGGGGAGAGAGGGCACTGGATGAAAGAAGGTAAAGAGATTAGCTAAAGAACATATAGGCATAACCCACAGACACAGACAACAGTATGGTGATACAACAGTATGGCCAGAGGGAAGGGGAGGGGCAGGGGCTGAGTGGAGGTGGGCAAAGGGGGGAGGGAAATGGGGACATATGTAACAGTATTAACAATAAGAAAGACACCTTTATTGAAATATAATTGACACACTATACATCTCAAACTTAAAATGTCCAATTTGCTAACTTTTAAGTATTGTATAGAATTCTTTATTCATCATCATAATCAATTTTGGAACATTTTCACTACTGCAAGAAGAACTTTACCCCATAGCCATTACTCCCTAATTCCCCTGTCCCCAGGCAACTACTGATCTGCTTTCTTCCTCTATAGATTTGCCTCTTCTGGATATTTCAGATGAAATCATACATTATATGATCATTGATGACTATTTTCTTTCACTCAATATAGGTATTGGGGATTCATCTGGTAGCATGTATCAGTACTTCATTTTTCATTATCACTGAGTAATATTTCATTGTATGACTTTTTTAGCTTTTTAAGGTTTAAACTTAGATTAAGTTTAGATCTTCCTTCTATTTTTTTTCTTTATTGATTTTTAGAGAGGAGGGCCGAGAGAGAGAGGGAAACATCAATGAGAGACATCGATTGGCTGCCTCCTGCATGCCCCACACTGGGGATTTGGCCCACAACCTGGGCATGTGCCCTGACCGTGAATCGAACCGGTGATCTCTTGGTGCATGGGTCGGCCCTCAGCCACTGAGCCACACCAGCCAGATCCTTTCTTCTTTCTAACATGGACATTTGGTGCTGTAAAATTTCATCTATGCACTAATTATTTTCATCATACTTACTAAAGGTTTCTCTATTCTCTTTCTAATTGAATACATTTATTTTCTTGTATTATCATTATTATGTTTTTGTTTTATAATGTCCTTTAATATTCCAAGAAAAAGATAATAAGATGAGGAATATGGTACCTGATGACTATGTCCATCAGGCTCAATTATAATACTCCCTGAAGAATTTAAAGATCCTTTTTTCAAGCAAGCACTCCATCTCAATCAGTACACTTCTATCATCTGTTCTTGACCAAATAGCTGAGATTAGTTTCTAAACTTTGGCACTATTGACGTTTTGTTTGGGCCTGATAATTCCTTACTTTACACTTTCTTTCCTTGACTATCTTAAATATGTTAATCCATTTTCTTCTGGGATAAACATCTGATCTAATTTTCTCTCCCTTATAAGAAATGAGGTCTTTTGGCCAAAATGCTCAAAGGAATTTTTCCTCCTCTTTAAAATCTAGTAATTTTACAGGAATGTTTTGGTATTGGTCATTCTGGCTTATTATTCTCAGGTACACAATGGGCTCTTTCAACATGTAGTTTTAAATATTTTTCTTTTAAGAACATGTTGCCAGTCCCAGCCTATTGATAGTGATGCTATTGGCTAGGAACGCCTGACACTTGCCTGGGCCTGTACTACTTGGGAGCCCCACAGACATTTCCTGGGCTGGAGCCAATGTTATGGCTGAAGCAGCACTCATGGTTCTTATTATGATTGCAGGGCACACCTCAGCAAAAACCATCAGGAAACCTTGGAGAACAAGATTTATTATTCACAGACCCTGGAGGGTATGAAGCATGGCTAGAAAGGGATGGAGCACAGACCTGGCTTTATTAGGAACTGAGGGCATGGTACCTAGGGTCTCAAGAGTTTACTCTTTATTAGCAAATTTCAAGTATAAGAACATAAATCAGTGCATGGGAAGGGAAAAGCAGGGACATTCAAGTGGTTAGTAATCTGTGTAATCTAGAGTTTCTGAAAGGGGAATTTCATGAGTAGGGGATACCTGGTTCCTTGTCTAGTTAGTTTTGCTTGTAGCTGTGTCATACAGCTGGGCATGTTTATTCAAGACAGATGGCTTTGAAACAGATGCTTCTGCAATCAAAAACTTAATGTCAGGTACTTACACTATAGAAAGTTTCCATGAAATATGATTTCTAAACATTATTTTTTTCACTTGGTTTTATTTATTTAGGATTCTATTATCTTTATGTTTGATCTTCTTTGCTTATTTTGAGTTTGTCATTTTCTTGTGAATTCTTTTATTAATTTTTTTACTTTAAAAGTTGTCCTCCTTTATATCTTTTATTTATCCATTCATCTGTCAATGGGCACTTGGGTTTCTCCCACCTTTTGGCTATTTGTGAATCATGCTGCTATGATCATGGCTGCACAAATATCTCTCTGAGTCACTGCTTTCGATTCTTTGGGGTATATATCCGGAAGAGAATTGCTGGATTGTAGGGTAATTTTATGCTTAAATTTTTTCAAACATCTTTATTATAATAAAATTTATAATTTTAACCTTTAAGTATACAGTTTAATGTTTTAGTGGCATTAAGTACATTTACATTGTTGTGCAACTATCAGTTCCATTCATCTCTAGAGATTCTTCACCTTCCCCAAGTTAACCTCTGTATCCATTAAATAATAACTCTCCATTTATCCCTTCCCTAAGCCCCTAGCAGTCACCATTCCACTTTGTCTCTATGAATTTGATTTTTTTAGGTACCTCATATAAATGAAATCATACATTTGTCCTTTTCTGTTTGGCTTATTTCACTCAGCATGTTTCCAAAGTTCATCCACGTTGTAGCTTGAGTCAGAATATTCTTCCTTTTTAAGCTATTGACTAATGTTCCATTATATGTATATGCCACATTTTATCTATCCAATCATCTATTGATGGGCATATGGGTTGCCTCCACCTTGTGGCTGTTGTGAATAATGCTGTTGAAGTGAGTGTACAAACGGGTCTCTTCATTCCCTGCTTTCCTTACTTTTGTACCCAGAAATGAAATTGTTCATCATACGGTAACTAATTTTTTGAGGAATCACAATACCATTTGCCACAGTGGCTGTACCAATTTTACACTCTTACCTACATTGCTATGCACAAGGATTCCAATTTCTTGATAGCATCACCAACACTCATCTTTGTGTGTGTGTGAAAACAGCTATCTTAAGGGGTGTGAAGTGGTATCTCATTGTGGTTTTGAGTTGTATTTCCCTAATGATTAGTGATAAGCATCTTTTCATGTGTTTATTGGTCATTAGCATATCTTCTTGAATGTTCTATTCAAGTCCTTGATCCTTTTTTTTTTCCTTTGTGTACACATTTAGTTTTATTGTAACAAAGCAACTTGTACACTTTTAACATTTAAAACTGAGCATCATCTTTTCTTTCCAGTGAAATAAAATTTTAAAAATAAACAGGAACAAAATTACAATAGAGAAATGTCAATTCCGAATAAGATCCTACAGGTTCTGCTGATTCTCCCATCGAGTGGCAGGGCTCAAGTCATCATTAGGAGAGAATTTTAAAAGTGTCATCTTAACCTGCAAGGATGTCCATTAAACATCACAATTAAACATGCCAAAGGAGAAGCCATGTTGTCAAAATGCCCACTTAACCCACCCAAACATCTCAAACCCACCCTTTGCTGACCTTCTATACCCCCCCCCCCTGTTTTTTAAGTTTTTTTTTTTTCTTTTTTTTAAACAAGAGAAAGTAGACAGATACATGTTGGTAAATGCTAACTGTCCATGTTCACATAGAGACACAGTGTAATCCCTGAGCCCAATATACAGAGAAAGGAGGAAAGAGCTAGAATTCTGTGCACCACTACACAGGGCCCAGCACCCTCCAGCTTCCAGCAGCGCTAAGGGAGCAGAAGGTTTTTCTTTTTTCCCACAGAGCACGGTGGTGTTGATTCCATAAAGTTTCTTGAGACAAGAAGGGATAAAAATGAATTTGGAACAGAAAGGGGCAGAGATTCTTTTCCCACTGTATTCTGCTCAAAGTACATCCCCCCCAAATAAGGTAGGAACCATGGTGTAAAGGAGAGAAAAGAGACTTCAAAACAGGGTGACTAAGCACAAGGGGGGGGGGGGGGGAGAAGAGACTGCAACTTGCTCCCAGGGACTGGAGAAAATTTAAAAGGTTGGAATCCATCAGTGTTCCATTAGTCATCTTCTCCTTCATCTTCCTCTCCTTCCTCCCCCTCATCATCATCATCTTCTTCTTCCTCTCCTTCCCCTTCTTCATCATCCATGTCAGGAACCAAGTAGTACTGCAATGGATTTGGCCAAATATCATCTTTGATGAATTCTCCTAACTCATCTGCACCTGCATCAGAGTGGTCAGTAAACCAGGTAAAGAAGCTCTCTGGTTCCTCATGCTGTCTCTTCCTGCTGGCTTTATTCTGTGTTTGACTTGAACGTTTCGTCAAATCCTTTCCAGATTTCCATTTGATTTCAGTGGACTTTGAAGATGGATCACCACTCTCATTCAGATGAAATTCTTTGGAGAGAACTTTATTTTTGAAGTAAGGATTTTCATAAAAATAAAAATCTATTCTGTAACCTGATTTAATATCTTCAACTTCTGTCACTTCAACTCTTGTCAAATAATGCAGCGCCTCTTCATCTTCTTCCCCGAGCAGTGCAGACACTTGTGGATGGTTGACAAATGTTGTTACCCCAAAATTTGGGATTTTGGCGATCAATTCTGACCTCTTCTGAAAAAATGGTTAGTGGAGTTTGTTATATTTCTGTTCTACTTTCAAAATCTCCTCACTGGCTTGTTCATTAAGTCTGTCTATTTCAGACTTTTTGTACTTCATCAATATGTTCAATTGCTTCTTGCTGTTCTTTTTCTCCCCTGGGCAACTCCTGAGGGGCTGACTTCTTCTCTGGCTTGGGGGCAGGAGGCAGTCGCGGTTTCTTCGTTTGAGCTGGCAGGGAAGACTGGCGTTTGGGGGCCATGCTGTGGAGTCGGAGAGTCCCTTGATCCATTTTTAAAATCAGGTATTTTTTGTTATTGAGCTACAAGGATTTATTTCCGGGCTCTCTATTCTATTCCAATTGTTTACATGTTTGTCTTTATGCCAGTACAAGACTATTTTGATTACTGTAGCTTTGGAATTCTGTTTGAGAATCAGGATGTGTGAGACCTTTATTGCCATTATTTTTCAAGTTTTAGCTATTTAGGATCCCTTGAGATTCCTATTTTAGGATGGATTTTGATAGGGATATATTTCATCCTTTTACGTTCTATCTGTTCATGTCTAGTTCTAAAGTGAGTCTTTTTTAGACTTGTCATGTTTTTTATCCATTGTCAATTTATGTCTTTTGATTGGGGAGTTTATAACCCATTTACATTTAAAGTAACTACTGATAGGGATGGACTTACTTTTGCCATTTGGTTTTCTGTCTTATAGCTTTTTTGTTCCTCATTTCCTACATTACTGCCATGCTTTGTGTTTAGTTGATTTTTTTGTAATGACATGTTTTGATTCCTTTCCCTTTCCCTTTGTATATATTCTATAGATAATTTTCTTTGTGGTTACTATGGGGATTACACATAACATCCTAAAGGTATAATTTGAATTTATACCAACTTAACTTCAATTGCACACAAAACTACTCACAGATCCATTCACCTATGTTAGTAAAGTTACAAATTACATCTTTATATATTATGTACCCATTAACACAGATTTATAATTTTTATGCATTTGTCTTTTGTTTTTTATCCTCACCCGAGGACATTTTTGCATTTATCTTTAGATAGAGCAGGAGGGGGAGAGGGAGGAAAAGAGAAATATCGATGAGAGAGACACACATCGACTGGTCGCCACCCACACAACCCCAACTGGGCCCGGGGACAAACTGCAACCAAGGTATGTGCCCTTAGCAGGAACCAAACCCGGGACTCTCTGGTCTGCGGGCCGATGCTCTAATCACTGAACCAAACCAGGCAGGGCTATGCATTTGTCTTTTAAATCATACAGAAAAAAAAGTGGATTTGCAAACCAAAATAATGTTGATTTTTTTCTGTTGCCCATATATTTACCTTCATATTTTTATGTGACTTTAAGCCAGTCTAGTGTCCTTTCAACTCAAAGCATTTCTTGTAGGGCAGGTTTAGTGGTAATGAACTCCCTCAGCTTTGTTTACCTGGGAACGTCTTATATTTGCCCTCATTTTTATAGGACACATGTACTAGATTACATAATTCTCGATGGGCATATTTTTTCTTTCAGCACTTTAAATGTATTATCTTACTGCCTTCTGGCCTTCTGCCAAGAAATTCACTGATAATTTTATTCAGGATTCCTTGTACATGAGGTCAATTTTCTCTTGCTGCTTTCAAGAGTTTTATTATAATGTGTCTCAGTGTTGTTCTCTTTAAATTTATGCTACTTGGAATTCTTTGAGCTTTTGGGATTTGTAGATCCACAACTTCAAATTTGGGGAATTATTGACCATTATATTTTTTAAATTATCTTTCAGCAACTGTCTTCCTCGGAGATGCGTGTGCCTCCTACACTAGGCTGTGTGGTGGTGTCCTGTGTCCCTCTGGCTCTGTGTGCTTTTCTTCATTCATTTTGTTCCTCAGAGTTGCTATTTTAAATATGTCTTCAAGTTTGCTGATTTTTAATTCCACCTATTCACACCTGCTATTCAATCCCTTTCATAAATTTTTAAATTTAGTCATTGTATTTTTCAGTTCCAGAATTTTTGTTTGGTTCTTTTCATTTTTATCCTTTGGTTGATTTCTCTATTTGTTCATATAACATTTTCCTTACTTTTAGTTCTTGATATTTCCCTTTAGCTCTTTGAGCATATTTAAGCAGATGATTAAAAAAATCTTTGTTTAGTGTACCCGGTCTGATGTCTATTTCTTCAGAAGTGGTTTTTCCCACATCATTTTTCTTCCTTTGAATGGGCCATGTTTTCCTGTTTCCTTGTATACTTAGTAATTTTTCTTTTCAGTCGAAAATTAAATATTCAAAAAAACCTGCTACTTCTCCCAGTCTTTGCAGACTGGTTCCATACTGAGGAATGCCTCCAGTAATTAGGGCATGTTCTGATCCTGGAATCAGCCTGGAGTGGTAGCCTAAGGTCTTTTCTTGGCATGCATCTTGACCTACCTAGCTTGTTCTTCTTCTTTTTTTAATCTTCACCCCAGGATAGTTTTTCATTTGTCTTCAGATAGAGTGAGATGGGGAGAGAGAGACATCAACTGGTTGCCTCCTGCATGGCCCCAACCAGGGCTGGGACGGAACTGCCACCCAAGTATGTGCCCTTGACTAGAATCAAACCTGTGACTGGTCCGTGGGCTGATGCTCCAACTACTGAGCCAAATCAGCCAGAGCTGCTTGTCCTTTTTTGATCTCCCCATACACATGACTGCTTTTAAGTCTTTCCCTAAAAGTCTGACCCCAACCTGTTTTAAGCCTCCTATTGTACCTCTAATCCTTGTTGCTGCCATTTGCAAGTCTGTAGTTCCCCCTGAAGCTTTAAGAAGCAGTGTCTGATGCTTCCCAGGGCTTTTTCTAGCTATATGATTTTCCCTATCTGAGCCCTGAGTTAGGTTAAACAGACCAGTCCTTCAGGCAGCTTCCAAACAGACTAGAACATCATAAACAGGGACTGTTTTGCTTCCTCTGGTCTGAGAGGTAACTGGGTAGCTACTCCTCCCAACTGTGCTGCATCTGCTTTGGGGTAGGGTGAGGGTAAGTAAAAACACTATGAGCCTGGCTGGTGTGGCTCAGGGGTTGAGTGTTGACCCATGCACCAAGAGGTTGCTGGTTGGATTCCTGGTCGGGGCACATGCCCAGGTTGTGGGCCCAATGCCCAGTGGGGGGCATGTAGGAGGCGGCCAATCTATGTCCTCTCTCACTGATGTTTCTATCTCTCCCTTCCTCTCCTTTCCTCTCTCTAAAATCAATAAATAAATAAAAAATACTTATTAAGAAAAAAAAAAAACCCTCAAAATTCCTACTATTTTGAATGTGACTTTTACTTGAATGGATCTTCACTTGGTTACTGTAAACCTCTGGCTGTTTTCCAGATCTCTCTAAAATTATTTTACCCCAACTCCAGTTGTTAAGTTTTGTGTTCCCATGGGGGAAACGAGGATCTGGAGCTTCTTAGTCCAGTATCTTCCTCTAGAACTGATGTTCTTAAATATGTTATACCAAATAGAACTAGTCAGATTAAGTGGTTTTAGGACTAAAGGAATAGTTGACCCCAATCACCTTAAAAACAGAATGCTAAAATGTAAACATGTTGATTCCTTGAAACATTTGCAAAGCTAAATGATTATTCTGAATTATCTTTCCCATTATACGAAGACATATAAAGTCTGCCTTTCCTGCCTCAAGCAAGATTCAATTTGTACTATTTTAGAGCAACACTATTTAAAGCTGGTTCCCACTGAGATAAAAAAACAAAAACAAAAAAACTCATACCACAATGTAAATAATATACTTTCTTCATCATGAAAATCTTGCTATGAAAAAAGCCAACTGAACAAAACTGTACTTATTGATGTAGTCTGTCTATCTATCCATCCATCCATCCATCCATCCATCCATCCATCCATCCATCCATCCATTTTTTAATCCTCACCCAAGGACATTTTTCCATTTTTTGTTCAGATAGAATGGGAGGGAAAGAGAAACATCGATGTGAAAGGGACACATCGAGTGGCTGCCACCCGCACGACCCAACTAGGGCCGGGGACAAACTGCAGCCATGGTACATGCCCTTAGCGGGAACCGAACCCGGGTCTCTCGAGACCACAGGTTGATGCTCTAACCACTGAGCAAACTGGCCAGGGCAGTTTATATTTTGATGTAATCTTCTTATGTCGTTGTGGACCAATAACAAGCCTCATGTCAACTCTTCTGCAAACCACACTAAGGAGCACTTGCAATTATTACCTTACTTGAATTTTCCAGAGACTCTTTTCCCATAGTTGAGTAAGTAAAAAGGGATTATGGGAAAGATAACACTATTTTCAGTAAGAAATACTTTTTTCCATCTCAGATAAAAGTCTGAGAGGTGTTTCATGTCATAGAACCCTAACTTTTTTGCTTTTTAAATGTAAAGTAAAAATAGAACATGAAATAACTAACATAATTGTTGAATTTAGTACATCTTCTAAGAATTAACAACTATAATGTTTCATCATTATACAGGTATCAAAGAATAAGATTCATTATCTATTATTCAGAAGTTAACTATTATGTAGTTATGTAATATGATCTAACACCTGGTAATATTCAAACTCATAAAACCTACATTACAATGGAGTTTAATTACATTTATGGCTTTAAAGTAGATATTACAATAATAATTTTGGCTCACTGTGGACTTAAAAATAAGTGAATGTCTTTTCTAAGAAAAGGTTTACTTAGTACACAATTCATCAACCTAAAAAGACGACGTGAAATAGTGCACATCACCACCTGGCCAGGCGTCATCCTGTGCACAGAGAGGTCGCCAGTTCAATTCCTAGACACGGCACATGCCTAGGTTGTGGGCTTGATCCCTGGTAGGAGGCCAGTAATAGATGTGTCCTTGATGTTTCTCACATTGATGTTTCTCTCCCTCTCTAAAAATCAAAAGTGCACATCACACATGGTCTATTAAAACTGTTCTATTCTGAATCCTTTAAGGTGCTTATCCTAAAATATATTTGTATTAGAAATAAACCTGTTAGGAAATCCTCAGATTTTATTTGGTTATTTCAATTTCCTTTTCTCAGATTTTAGGGCTTATCTGTGATTATCTTGTTTTGTAAACTAATTTCAACAGAGTAAGTGCTGCAGTAGGAATTCAACAGACCTCAAAAATCAGACTATGGAGGACTTCCACTTCTTGTAGTTGTTCTTTTATTTAAAATCTTTCACATTTGATAGGACTACCTTACTATTGATGTGATATATATATATATATAAAATTTATTCCTGAATCAAAATGTATATTTAAGTGAGGGCTAAATTTACACAGAAAGTAAACTTTACAGTTCTCAAAAGTTAATAAAGCAGGCAGCCAAGAACTGTACTGGTACATTACAGTTTATTTTGCAAAACTCATCAGTGTGGTGGGGTCCCATCCAAGGACATTAGAATAGGAATGTGAAATCTGTTTCCTGATAAACCTGAGCATTTGATCCTCTCTCGTGTTAATTCAGTCCTTTTTCTCTAAGCTATCCAACAGTCTTCCTTGTGAAACACCATCTCTTACCACAGTGAAATAAGTGCTGCCAAGGAAGACGCAGTTCTTGTGTTGTTAGCTGGCAAATGGAGGTGTCATTTTCATCTTGCTTTCTCCTAGCAGGCTCTAGTTTGGAGTTGTTTATTCTGTCTCAAGTGATTTATAGTTATTTAATCATGACTGAGTGTTTCTTGTGTTGGTATGATACTGTATATTTCTTAATGGCAGGAATCCAGTCATTCAACTGTTTAGCTTATGGGGCCTTGCATATAAGTTGTTCATTTTTCAGCTAGATGGACTTAAGTGGATACATTGTATACACACAACCAGTCAACACATAATGATATTTAGATTCTTCTCAGCAGCAATAAGATCATACAAAAACACACAAACTAGTTTACATATAATTTATATATGTGATTTTACTGTATACATCAATTCTTAATCCTACACTGTAATTACCATTTTATATTTTCAACAAAGTAGATGGTTGATTACTTCTTTCATCAATGCATTTAACATTTAACTTTTCTAAGAATGCTGAAGTCATTAAATTAAAAAAAGTAACCCTACTAGATTATTACATAGTTACCACATTTACTTACCCTGCTGTTCAAGTGTTCGGGTGGATATTTCAGTTAACTGCATGTTGGTGGTAGTGGTGATAACTCCATGCTTAAAGTTAATGAACGATAGACAGGTAGATTTGGTGAGGAAACCACATTTTCCATGATAGCCCTCATTTTAAAGTTCACTATTAAATAACAACAAAAAGGATGGCAAAGACCACTGGACCCAAAGCTTTATACTGGATTTTTCCTCTTTTCATTTGGAAAGAAAAATAGTGTGTAATCATGAAAATTGGGAGGGTTCTATAAGAGCTAACACTGAAAAGAGTTGACCAAATCCCCAGGTGGGGTTTGAGGTTGAATATAAGGAGGAAATCGATAAGATTATGGAATGTTATTTCCTCATGAAATAGATGTTATTTTTATTCTACTTGCTAAAACGTATGCCAATAAAGGTTGGTTTCCATCCTTGGAACCTCTATTTTATTTCTATCGTTTTGAATTAATATTGCTTCTATCTAAAAAAGGGTTTTAAAAAAATCACCTATTGTCACAAAATTTGAGTAGATGAAAGTACTGAACTTAATTCTCAATATTTCTTACTCAAATAGTTGTGGTGGAACAAAAGGATAGCTGGAAAAAGGAAGACTTGTGTTTTTTTTTTTAATTGGTAACAGTAATACCTTCTTTCCCAGAAATGTAATCAAATTCTTTCTTAAATATTTAAATACTGCATAAAGGATAAAGAGCCCTTGTATGAATGTAAAAAGTTAGTCTAAGGGGTCATTAACATAGTTCATTAGATTCACTGCTACCCCACCATATTTATAAATAAAAGAAAGTCTTAAGTACCAATATTGTAATAACCCCATAACCAGAGTGAAGTTGTAGAACTCCCCTTAAAGGAAACATATTTTGGTTAAGTAGCTGAGAGTTCAGAGAACCTAAATTCTTTTTCCATAAAAAATGAGATATTAGAGTGAATGAAAACCAAGAGGACAAACCCAAGTCTTATCACTATAGCATGCATTCACATTCAAATATAAAAATACCACACGGAAAACAGAAACATTTTTAAAAAAAGATTTAAGATCATAAATAGGTCACTGTTGTCACAATACACTTCAGAATTGAAAGAACAAACATTTTGGCTTTTGAGGAAGATTATTTCTTTTTAAAATCCCTCATCACTGAAAGGACTTAAATTTCCAGTCTCCTAAGGCACAATATTTATTTAATCAGAAAGACAGTATCACCACCCTGCTGTAGAAAGAATAAGAGGCAAGGTATTGGCACTAAGAAAAACAGCAAATTTTATGGACAAAATCATCAGTCATTTAAAAAAACAAACCAAGTGAAGATCATTTTAGTTAAGAAGCCCTGGCGTTCTGTAGGGCTTCCTGTTAAATTTTTTCTTAACCAAAGTATTTTACCTCGAACAGACTTAATTCACCACAATGGAGCTATGAGCGGAAAGGGGGATTGGTAAAATACAGTAAAAAGGACACATGGGAGGGGGAAAAAATCAACTTAGAAAGTGGATGGAGGGACACACATTGTATGGAACCCAGATTAGAGGCCAGGTTTATTCCTAATCTTCAGGCAGATCCAGAAAATAAGTAGTAAGACTAGGTAAACCCAGTGCCTAGGTACACACTATAAGGCGTGTATGTCTTCCTTAATCACACGGTCCATTCCAGTCGACCACCCACAGAGATGTAGTGATATACTATGATCAGATGCTTAAAGTGTATTTTTATCTAAACGAAAAGTTCTTTAAAATATATAACATGTAAAAGTTCCTCATTTTTAATTCTGCCTTGCTTTGTCCTTTGTGATACCAACTGAATTTGAAGGTTTTATTATGTACAATATGGTGATTCAGTGTTACTTTTAAAAGAAAACACCCACAAAGTTAGTGATTTGTCCACAGATGAAACATGATGGTGTGAGGTTCATAACTGAGTCAGTCATGGAGTGTTTGTTAGTCAGTTGTAAACTCTTGAAAGTTAAGACTGGGAACTGTGTGTATCAGATACATCCAAGTACAGCAGGAGAAGCCTATTTGTCATTCCAATTCTGATAAGGTGCACGGTCTTCGAAATTCTTGTCCACGTTCATGGAGCCATTTATTGGATACTGTGAGAGAATAAAATATGTTAATTTTTCCCACTAACTAGCATTTAATTCACTGATAAGAACTAGGTCTATAATAAAGTTTTTACATGGGCTAAATGTTCAAGACCAAAACTAAATAAAGCCAGATGCTACTTAAGCAGTCTTTTAAATATTTCACTAAAAGTTAGAAACACAAATTTTATTTTAATCCTCACCTGAGGACGTTTTTTTATTGCTTTTAGAGACAGAAATACTGATTGGTTGCCTCCTATATGCACACAGACCGGGGATTGAACCCACAACCTTTTGGTATATGGGACAATGCTCCAATCAATTAAGCCACCTGGCCAGGGCTGAAACATAGAAGATTTTAGGTACATGTATGTACATTTGACAGTCTATATATGTGCATATCCCAAAGTTTCTAATGTTCAATGTAAGGTTTGAAATGAAACAAATGAAATTAAAATGTAGGTACAAATAGAACCTCTAATATTTTTATAGAGAGAGAACATTGATTGGCCACTTCTTGCATGCCTCCCACTCTGGGGACCCGGCCCACAACCTAGGCATGTGCCCTGACCAGGAATCCAACCGGTGACCTCTTGGTGCATTGCTCAACCACTGAGCAACACCGGCCGGGCTATAATGATATTTTTTAAATTAACCAAAGTCTTCACTCTAAAGGAGCAATTCTATGATCAATCACTACTATTCTTAACTTTCAATTCCTTCTCCTACATCCAATTTTCTTTACATCTATTCTTGGCTCTCCAACCCTTTTGCTGTTGCCTTAGTCCAGGCTTTCATACATCATCCACCCAGACAATGGAAAAAAATCTTTCTAAACTCATCTCTCCTCCATGAGCCTCTCTTCATTCTAGTCTAGTGGTTCTCAAACATAATCATCGGGGAGGGTTTTTTAATTCTGACGATCAGGTATCACTCCTTGATCTTCCCATGGAAATGTGAGCAGTGACACATATTAAAATGGATACATGGGGTTAAATACTTATCAAATAACTTCACCTGTTTCTTTTTATAATGTGGCAAGTCATGCCAGTCCTGGACCTAACATGCTTGGAGAACTACTGCTCTATCTCTAAGACCAAACTTAAAAATTAAGCTTTGAAGAAGCCTCCCTAAAGGTAAGGAGTTGCCATCTTCTGTTTACAATTTATCTATTAGTATTGTCTCTGAGACAACTGTGAACCCCTTAAGGGGAAGATACTTTCTTATTCAGCTTTGAGTCAATTAATGATTTTTAGAGTAACAAGTGGAAATACTATTTAAAATAATGTCATCAAAATTCTGGTCTGTTAAAAGCAAATTTATATTAAGATCAATAACTCCACTAGTTGGAGCATTGTCTTATACACCAAAAGGTCATGGGACGTACAGGAGGCAACTGACCAATGTTTCTCTTTTTCTAAAAATCAATAGAAAACACATTCTCCGGTGAGGATTTAAAAGATCAGTAACTTGCTTGGTGGAATCTTTTCAATGTTAAAGTCATAGCAGGCAAATCTGTCAAAAGTTTTGTTTTCAATTTCTTTTAAGATATAGATTATAATAATTTCAAAATATGAAACAAATTCTGTTTAGAGAATATGGAAAACATTTACCCCATTTATTTCCAACTAGCACTGGACACGCTGCATGCCGTGTGCTATAATCTCCTTCTCCACTGGCAAACAGATTATACCAGAAAACAGCGGTTCCCTGTGAGAATACAAAATTAGTCCCCAAATAAAATATCAGGTTCTAACTCTTAACAGTAATTAAATTGTCCTCCTGTGAAAGTATTCCTTTAACAGTAATTAAATTGTCCTCCTGTGAAAGTATTCCTCTAATATAATTCTGAAAATATAATAATCATTTACAAAATTTTGGTGAAAACATTAATACTACAAAGTGCTTGACAAAAAGGTATTTTCCAATAGCAGGATGGAGAGGAAACTCACATGGAACCCATTTTAGAAATGAAACTTTTAAATACTTTAGGTACTCATGGTAAACTGTGACATAATCATAGTTTTACCTAGAGATAATATAGTCCTTAAGTATATTACCTTTAAAATTCTAATTCATTAATTAGACCATAAAATAAAGAGGCACCTCTTTCTTAGGAAAAAAATAAAGGGACAACAAATATTAAAATAACAAACCAAGTTTACCTTTTTGGGCCAAACACTAGCTCCTACTTCAGGAAAAACAGTGGCTCCTCCTGCTGACACATCACTCATCTGTAAGAGATAAGAGGGTATTACCAAATGGCTGATAGAGTTAAACATGCCATTGTGAGGAGGATGTAATACTAGGCTAGGAAAACATCTGGAATTCTACTTATAGAGGTGGGTTTGTGCATGCTACTCAGTTTTTAGCAAACAAATATAAAACAAAGAAATTATAAAGTCAGGAAGGGAGATGGGAATAATTTGGGACAGGCACTTCACTTACAGCCAGAGGTAAAAAGAATGATTTTTGATAAACCAGGTAATATAGGGGTATAAATATTTATGACACTATAATAAAATCTCCATGGGGCAGGAATTTTCATTGCCGAGCTTTAGTATCTAGAACAGTAGGTGCTGCTCTAGCCGGTTGCTTAATGGTTAGAGCGTCGGCCCGTGGACCAAAGAGTTGCAGTTCATTCCCTGGTCGGGGTTGTGCAGGAGGCAACCAGTTGATGTATGTCTCTCTCCCTCCCGCTCTATCTGAAGATACATGGAAACATATCCTCAGGTGAGGAGAAAAGAAGCACATGCACAAAACATGGCAAAGGAAGCAAGTCACACAGTGGGGATGTTTTTCAAAAGCAACATAAATAGTATGTATAGACAGACTGAGACTGCATCACAAAGCAAACGCTGAAAACAAAGATAAGATTTGCCAGGTAAATGCTGTACCAAAGAAAGCAGTTTGATCTTGGTATCAGACACAGTCTAAATCAAGGTAAAAAGCATGAAGTGAGATAATATATTTTTCATGGTAAAATACCTTTCTTTATCAATATCAAAGAATTAACAGCTCTTAGTAACTAAGTACAAATTTGGAGAAATGAAAAAGTTGGGCTATGTGGCTCACCTAGGAATAGTATTTAAACAATGGGGGGGGGGCAGGAGAATTGAATATTAATCTAATCAAAATATCTAATACAAATGGATATTGGACCAAATAATATAGCATCATGATATTCATAAAAGCAAACAAATACAGCCAAAACAAACATTTAATGGCTCTTAAGATACTTAACCTCTCTAATTAGAGAAATGCAAATTAAAACCACAATAACTGCTGCCAGCCAGTGTGGCTCTGTGGACTGAGATATAAAACATCATTTTTTAAAATCCTCATCTGGGGATATGGTTATTGATTTTAGAGAGAGACATCGATCAGTTGCCTCTCATACCTGCTCTGCCTGGGAATCGAACCCACAACCTTTTTGATGTATGGGACAATGCTTCAACCGAGCCACCTGGCTGAGCTAAGACATCTTAAGTTAGCGAAGATTATAACACTGCAGAACATTATATTTTCCTAATACAATATGTCCTGTCCTACATGCTCTTTTTACAACACTGACGTTCTTCTTGAGCGGTAATGTCTATGTCTCCTCCCTTTGGCAGACCTTTGCCTCAATTAATAAAATAGAGAAATGACACTATTTGACTTCTGGGGGTAGGTAATAAAGTACCCTGCAGTTCTGCCTTGTTTTTTGGGGGATACTTGCTCTTGTAATACAGTCACTATGTGTGAGAAAGCCTCATGGAGGTCTTCTGGCCAACAGCCAGCCTGAGTTTCAGCCTTTAAGATGGACCCTAGTGCTTGTCATCACCTGACTGCACACGCATGAGAGATCCAGAAGAACCATGAGCAAAGCCCAGTGAACTTCACAACCATGAAAGATAAAAATAAAGTTGTTTTAAAACATTCAGTTTGGGGGCAATTTGTTATGCAGCAACAGTTAACTAGGGCAAATATTATGATCAAATCTTAATTTTTTCTATATGTGTGAATATATACTTAATTTTAAAAATTAAGAGCAGTTCGGCTGGTGTGGCTCAGTCAATTGAGCACTGTCCCATGGACTGAGAGGTCCCGGTTTGATTCCCCATCAGAGCACATGCCCAGGTTGCAGGCTCGATCCCCAGTAGGTGGTGTGCAGAAGGCAGCCAATGGATGTTTTTCTCTCCCTCCCTCTCTCTTTAAAAAATAATCAATAAACAATGTGAGAATCGTTCCTTTGATGGGGCATTAGGGTGCTACTACTTGATCTGGATGCTGATTATACCAGATGTGTTCACTCTATGAAAATTTATTGTATTATGCTTAATGATTTGTATACTTTTCTGATATATCAATACAAATTCAAAACTATGAAAATGTGAGTTATCTGCAGTCATCACCTGACTACAAATATGTAAATTCAGCCCTGGCCGGTTTGGTTCCCAATAAGGGCATGTCCCTTGGTTGCAGTTTGTCTCTGGCCGGGGTCATGTGAGTGGTAACCAATTGATGTTTCTCTCTCTCTCTCTTCCTCCCGCTATATCTGAAGATAAATGCAAAAATGTCCTCGGGTGAGAAAAAAAAAAAAGTAAATTCATATAGAGATGTTTATGTACACATAAGTAACTAAGCAGTCCATACTACAAAGTATCAACAATAACTGTCTCCAAGTAGCAAAACCGTCAGTAATTTTAACTTTCTTCTCGGGTGGTAACATTATAACTGAAAAAGTTACTATTGAAAAAGAAATTCTTAACTCCCTTTACTGAGTTGTAAAAACTTTAGGATGGTTAAGAGCAAACATCTAAACACATCAAAATAAACGAGTCATGTGATAAAATCCCAACTTAAAATAAAAATTTTAGCTATAACTTACATAAAACAGCCACGTAGCAATCCTATTTCCTGTCCCCAGCTCTTTGAAAGCATCTGGCTCGTCTTTCTGTAAATAAAACACAACTAATTCAATGGTGTAAAATTCAGTAATGGAAATTCTCCAGTGGTAACTAAACATCAGGAACATGCTGAAGGGTATTCCAAAAAGGTTCCTATATAACATGCAGTAAGCATTCAAGTTGTTGGTTCGGCTTGTACACTGATTACTAATAAGACCACTGGAGGAAAAAACACCGAATTTATTAACCTAAATAATGAGAACTAATAGCTACTATTTACAAATTATTTTAAAAATTAACATCTGTAGTTTTAGCTTCAAAAAAACAAGACATGACAGTCTTTTGCTACATTCATGAAGTCTAGTCTCTGTGGGTAAAACATTTACCTTGAGATTTACTTTGAATTCTGATCCATTCAAATGTGTAGTGCTACTATGATTGTCTATCTCTTGGACAGTTAACACTTTAATCTGGCTGAAGAATTCATATCTGGCTCTTTAAATCTAAATTAAAATATAATATAGACTCTTGGCATTTATCCCAGAAAGATGAAAATGTATTTTTTCACATAGAAATTCGCATACTTCTTTGTAATAGTTCAAAACTGGAAAGTACCCTAATGTCTGTCAGAGGATAAATGACTAAAAAACCTGTGATACATTTATACTATGGAATACTACTCAGCAATAAAAAAGAACACAATATTGATACTAGAAGACCTGGATAAACCTTAAGGGAATTTTGCTGAGTGAAGAGAAAGATTCTCAAAAGAATATATACAGTATATTATACCCATATAACATTTATGAAATAACAATTAAAAGGAAGAACAGATTAGTGGTTACCAGCAGTGAGGAATGAGAGGCAGAAGGGTTTGTGCAGCTACGGAACAGCACTTCAATGGTGTGGTTATGTATCTGGACTGTAGTGGTGGTTACACATGTAATAAAACTCCACAGACCCATACACAAACATGAGTGCAAGTATAACTGTTAAAATATGAATCAGCTCTGTGGCTTGCACCAAGGCCAATTTCCTGGTTCTGAGAGTGTCCTATAATTCTGTAAGATGTTAACATTAGGGGAGGCAGAGTGAAGGATGCATGCATGGAATTCCCTGTACATTGCTTTGCAACTTCCTAAGAATCTGTATTATTTCCAAATAAAAAGCTAAGAAAAAAATTAGTTTGCTAGCCTGGCCGGTGTGGGTTAGTGGTTGAGCGTCAACCCATGCACCAACAGGTCGCTGGTTCGATTCCTGATCAGGGCACATGCCCAGGTTGTGGGTCCATCCCCAGTGGGGGGCATGTAGGAGGAAGCCAATTGATGTTCTCTCTCATCGATGTTTCTATCTCTCTCTCCCTCTCCTAAAAATCAATAAAGAAAAAAAAAGAAAATCTCGCATTAAAAAAAAAAAATTAGTTTGCTAATATCAGAACTTGAACTGTAGTCTTTCACATCATCTAAGACCCTCAGCCATTTTTCAATAATTGAAAACTAGAAGAAAAAGAGATTAAAAATATATTTTTTGCTGGTTTATACAGAAAGAGCCTAAGATTCTGAGATTAAGCCAGTCAAAGGCTATAACACAATATATAGACTATATTTGCTTTCAAAAGAATATACCTTATTCAAAAATGATAATAGCCTGGCCGATGTGGCTCAGTGGATTGAGCGTTGCCCTATGGACGGAGAGGTCCCGGTTCAATTCCCAGGGCACATGCCCAGGTTTCAGGCTTGATCCCCAGTAGGGAGGGTGCACAGGGGGCAGCCAATCAATGTCTCGCTCTCACATTGATATTGCTATCTCTCCCTCCCTCTCTCTCTAAAATATCAATAGAAATATAAAAATAACAGATCAAGAAGTTTATTAAAATACCTGGCATTCTTTATGATGCATGTAATTACAATAAAGCTTAAGATTTGGTAATATCACACTTTATAGCTTAATATGTTACAGAAATAAAAAAAGGTCCAATATTTATTAATCTTAAGCAAGAGTACTTGGGCAATGACAGCTTTTGAGCAAACTGTTTTTATATTATTTCTTCTCCTGTCTCTTTACATCTATTTTATATTTTTCATTTTCCTTACTCTCAAAATGTATTCTTGTAATTTCTTCAGATTTATTGGCCAATTCACTTATTCACCTCAGCTGTCTCTAATCTGTTTTAACTTACCTACTAACTTTTAAATTTCTCTTTACTAGTTGAAAATTACTCTTTTGAACTAGAACTTCTACTTATATTTCATATGTTAAATCATTTGAGAGGTTATTTATTTTATCCTATCTTTTATATTGTGCACCTGATAATTCAAGCATCTAACATCCTACAGGTGTCTCAATCTGTTGGTTGCTTTAGTCTCATCAATGGTGTCTTATTACATACTACTTAAAACATTTTTAAATTACCATTTTTTTTTTTTTTTAAATGAGCTCAGCCCTGGTCGGTTTGACTCAGCAGTAGAGTGTCGGCCTACAGACCAATGAGTCTTGGGTTTGGTTCTGCCAAGGGCATGTACCTGGTCGAAGTTGTGCAAGAGGTAACTAGTCGATGTGTCCCTCTCAAGTTGATGTTTTTCTCTCCCTCTCTCCCCCTCCCACTCTATCTGACGATAAATAGAAAAATAACCTTGGGTGAGGATCAAATAAATAAATAGCTTATATTTAGCTCCTTAATCTTTAAAATTCCCAGGGTGCTAGAATGAAGATGCTTCTCTTCCAGAAGCCAAGTACCAAGGAGCACTACTAAATTGAACAACTTTGAATTAATTTCTCCTTTCCCAGGGAGTACAAATTCAAACCTGAGATTTCAAGTGAGGGCAGACCTACGCTTTAGCTCCCAAAACATACCACAGTACAGCCAGGATGGGGGGAGGAAACTCTCCCTACAGCTCCTGACTCAAAGCAGATTATTTTCAAAGCCATCCTTTCTTTCTCTGAAGGTATAATTCTTTTGGAGATAGACGTTTTATGCAGAGACCTCAGCTTCAGAAGCCTACACGTGGCAGGTCTTCTCATAGAGCTATTAATCCCCAAAACTCTAGATTCCTGGGAATACATGCCTCCAGCCTCACCTTTTTTGTCCCCTTTAACTAATTTTACTCTCTAGGTTTTCTTTAAGTTTGCCTTTGGGAACTTCCTTACTTCTTCCAGGTTCAGCAATGCATTTAAAAATATTCTACAGACTTCCAGTAAAAAAGGCAGCATAGATAAACACGGTACTCGCCTCCTCCCACAACCACATCAAAATGACAAACTACAGAACAACCATCATTCAGAACTGCCTGAGAGCAAGCTGAATGGAAGTTCTACAACTACAAAATTAAAGAAGTCACATCGAGACTGGTAGGAGGGGCGGAAGTGTGGATGGGCTGGTCCCACACCTATGTTGGAGGATAAAAATCAGGAGGGCTAAGCATAATTCTAATTCCAAAACCAGATAAAGATACTACCAAGAAAGAAAACCACAGGCCAATATCCCTGATGAACATAGATGCCAAAATCCTTAACAAAATATTAGCAAATTGGATCTAGCAATACAAAAAAATTATTCACCATGACCAAGTGGGGTTCATCCCAGGGATGCAAGGATGGTACAATATTTGCAAATCAATAAATGTGATACACCACATATACAAAATGAAAGATAAAAACCATATGATCATATCAATAGATACTGAAAAAGCATTCAACAAAATCCAGCACCCATTTCTGATAAAAATGCTCATCAGTGTGGGAATAGAGGGATCATATCTCAACATAATAAAGGCCATATATGAAAAACCTACAGCCAACATCATACTCAATGGGCAAAAATGAAAAGGATTTCCCTTAAAAACAGGAACAAGATAGGGATGCCTACTTTCACCACTCCTATTCAACATAGTTTCCCTTTCTCCTTTCCAATTTGGATCCTTTTATTTTTTCTGCATGTCTAATTGTTGTGGCTAAGACTTCCAGTACTGTCATTATTTGCAGATGAGATGATATTGTACACAGAAAGCCCTAAATTAGACTCTATCAAAAATTTACTAGAGCTAATAAATAAATTTGGCAAAGTAGCAGGATACAAAATTAACGTCAGGAAATTGACGGCATTTTTATGCACCAAAAATGAACTCACAGAAAGAGAAACTAAAAAAACAATCCCATTTACCACTGTGGCAAAAAAATTAATATACTTAGGAATTAACTTAACCAAAGAAGTAAAGGACCGCCCTGGCCTGTTTGGCTCAGTGGTTGGAGCATCACCCTGTGGACCAGAGAGTCATGGGTTCAGTTCCCGCTAGGGGCACATACCCTCCCCCCCCCAAAAAAGAAGGAGCTATTCACAGAATACAGGACATTGAAAAAATAAATAGAGGAAGATATAAAAAAGTGGAAGCATCCTCTTCCGGGGACGGGGACTTCAGGCACTCACAATGGTGCAGCGTTTGACATACCATTGGAGGCTGTCCTACAATACAGCCTCTAACAAAACTAAGCTATCCCGAACCCCTGGTAATAGAATTACCTATATACCAAGAAGGCTGGGAAAGCACCAAAGTCTGCATGTGGTGTGTGCCCAGGCCGACTTCGTGGAGTTCGTGCCATGAGACCTAAAGGTCTAATGAGGTTGTCTAAAATGAAAAAACACGTCAGCAGGGCCTATGGTGGATCTATGTGTGCCAAATGTGTCCATGACAGGATCAAGTGTGCTTTTCTTATTGAGGAGCAGAAAATCATTGCAAAAATATTGAAGGCACAAGCCCAGAGTCAGAAAGCTAAATTAAAAAATGAAGCTTTTTTTGAGTAATAAAAACAATTAAAAGGCTAAAAAAAAAAAAAAAAGGAAGCATATACCTTGTTCATGGATTGGAAGAATTAACATCATTAAAATGTCCAGATTACTAAAAGCAATCTATAGATTTAGTGCAATCACCATTAAAATACCAACAACATATTTCACAGAACTAGAACAAATACTCCAAAGTTTATATGGAACCAAAGAAGACCCTGAATAGCCACAGCAATCTTGAAAAAGAACAAAAAAGTTGGAGGAATCACAATACCGGATATCAGGTTATACTACAAATCCATTGTAATCAAAACAGCCTGGTACTGGCACAAGAATAGGCAGATAGATCAATGGAACAGAAGAGAGAACCTGGAAATTGACTCAAGTCATTATGTTCAATTAATATTTGACAGAGGTAGCAAGAGCATATAATGGAGTAAAGACAGCCTCTTTAATAAATGGTGCTGGAAAAATTGGAAAGCTGCCCTGGCCGGTTTGGCTCAGCGGTTAGAGCGTAGGCCTGCGGTCCTGAGAGACCCGGGTTCGGTTCCCGCTAAGGGCGCGTACCTCGGTTGCAATTTGTCCCCGGCCCTGGTTGGTTGTGCGGGTGGCAGCCACTCGATGTGTCCCTTTCACATCGATGTTTCTCTCTCTCTCTCTCTGTTCCTCTCTCTCCCTCCCACTCTACCTGGACAAAAAATGGAAAAATGTCCTCGGGTGAGGATAAAAAAAAAAAAAAAGAAAAATTGGAAAGCTACTTGCAAAAAAATGAAGCTAGACCACCAAGTTACACCATACACAAGAAAAAACTCAAAATGGATAAAAGACTTAAAAGTGACTCATGAATCCATAAAAATCCTAGAAGAAAATGTAGACAACAAAATTACAGACATCACACACAGAATATTCACTGATACAATGCCTAAGGCAAGAGAAACAAAGGAAAAAAATGAACACATGGGACTACATCAAACTCAAAAGCTTCTGCACAGCAAAAGAAACCACCATCAAAATAGAAAGGGAACCCACTATATGGGAGAGCATAATTGTCAACAATAGATCAGATAAGAGGTTAATTTCCTATATAGAGAGAGTACTCATACAGCTCAACAAAAGGAAGACAAAGAACCTAATTAAAAAATGGGCAGAGGACCTAAACAGACATGTCTCCAAAAAGGACATACAAATGGCCAAGAGATATATGAAAAAATGCTTAACATCACTAATCACCAGAGAGATGCAAATTAAAACAACTATGAGGAATCACCTCACACCTGCCAGAATGTCTGCCGTCAAACAATAAGTGCTGGTGAGGGTGTGGAGAAAAGGGGACTCTAGAACCCTGCTGGTGGGAATGTAGACTGGTGCAGCCACTAAGGAAAACAATATTGTGTTTCAACAAAAAATTAAAAATTGAACTGCCATTTGACCCAGTGATCCCACTTCTAGGAATATACCCTAAGAAGCCTGAAACACCAATCAAAAAGAATATATGTACCCCCATGTTCATAGCAGCACTATTTACAATTGCTAAGATCTGGAAACAGCCCAAGTGTCCATCAATAGATGAGCGGATAAAAAAGCTGTTGTACATATACACAATGGAACACTATGCAGCTGTAAGAAAGAGAGATCTCTTATCCTTTAAGATGACATGGAGGGACCTGGAGAGCATTATGCAAAGCAAAATAAGCCAGTCAGAGAAAGACAAATACCACATGATCTCACTTATATGTGGAATATAATGAACAAAATGAGCTAATAAAAAAATAGACCCAGAAACATAGAAAGGAGTACAGTTCAGACTGACAAACCTAAGAAGAGGGGGTTGGGGGAAGGATGAGATAAACCAAAGAATTTGTATGCACATATGCATAACCAAGGTACACAGACAACAATGCTGGGGGGTGGGGGGTGGTTTCAGGAAGAGGATGTCTAGAGGGTTAAAGGAGAAACATCTGTAACAAAAATAAATTAATTTTTTAAAAAATCAGGACTACCTTGGCTGGAGAGGTCCTCTCTGAGGAGCAAAGGGTCCCCATCCTACACCAGGCTCCCCAGCTCAGAGTTCTAGTACCAGGAAGAGAAGGCCCCATAACTCTGGCTATAAAAGCCAGCGGGTATTGAGTCTGAGGGAGACTGAGGCTGATGGAGTCCCAGGTAGTTCCTCTTAAAGGGTCCACACACCAACTTACTCAAACCTCACTCCCTCCAGGCTCTAGTATGGGGAAGGGAGCTTGAAAGGCACCAGAGACATATGGGGAAGAATTAACATGTTTGGCATTAGGGTGACAGACAGCTGGAGAGGCAGCTCTCTTCCAGACAGACTTACTTATGGAGGCCATTGTTCCTTTGGTGAGCTCTTCCCCCATGGGGCAGGCAGGCGGGCAACATATCTGGGACTCCAGCAACCTGGCTCACACTGTTTGCCCTGCCCTGGCGATTCCCTGAGGCCCTCCCTGCTCCACCCAACTTTCAGGTCCACCCAAGCTGTTTCCAGTGGCTTTACCATAGGATTGGCCTGTCTTAAATCCTGCTTCAGATTTTCCCTAAATTATCTCACAGCATCTGGCCTCAGCAAGCCCCATACCTCTGGCTAAGTGGCACTAGGCCTGGCACTAGAAGCGTCGGGCCTTTGTTCACATTTTGGCTTTGCCTGGGTACCTCCAAGCCCAGCATGAGAAGCGGCCATCTGCAAATCACTTTGTAGCTTATGCCTGGTGGCCCCAGGTAGAACACAGGCAGTGGCTGACCTTGTCTCAGAGCCAGCACACCCAGGGGACTGCTTCAGACCATGTCAAAGCACCACCACCCAACCACCTCCACAAGCAACATACTCAAGGAGTGGACTCACTGGGTACCAGAATCCTGCTAAAGTAAGTCTTGTTCTGTGTGCTGGGTCCCTACACAGCTGATCCTCCAAGGTGGTCAGAGGTCAGTGGTCAGTTGGTACAGCCAGTCCTTGCAGCTGATCAGCCTGAGTAAATCCCTCCCATTGATGTGCCAACAGCAATCAAGACTCAATTACAACAGAAGGATATACAGTCCACACGAGGGGTGCACCTTGAGGGCCCAGCTGGGGTAACCAGGGAGGCTGTGCCACTGGACCCTATGGGACACCTGCTACAATAGGCTACCCTACAAAGCCTAGGGGACATAGCAACTCTACCTAATACATAGAGGGAGGCAGCCAAAAGGAAGAGACAAAGAATCATGTCCCAAATGAAAGAAGAGAACAGAACTCCAGAAAAAGAACTAAACAAAATAGAGAAAAGCAATCTAACAGATGCAGAGTTCAAAACACTGGTTATAAGGATGCTCACGGAACTTGGTGAGAATGTCAAGGAATATAGTGAGGGCCTTAGGAGCATAAAGAAGGACCAATCAGAAATGAAGAATGTACTAACTGAAATAAAGAATAATTTACAGAGCACCAATAGTAGAGTAAGTGAAGCCAAGAAGCAAACCATCGATTTGGAACATAAGGAAGCAAAAAATACCCAATCAGAACAAAGAATCCAAAAAAATGAGAGTGTAAGGAGCCTCTGGGACAACTTCAAGTGTATCAATATTTGCATCATGGGGGTGCCGAAAGGTGAAGAGACAGAGCAAAGAATTGAAAACCTATTTGAAAAAATAATGACAGAAAACTTCCCTAACTTGGTGAAGGAAACAGACATACAAGCCTAGAAAGCACAGAGTCCCAAAGAAGATGAACCCACAGGTGTACACCAAGACACATCATCATCAAAATGCAAAAGGTTAAAGACAAAGAAAGAATCTTAAAAGCAGCAAGAGAAAAGCAGTCAGTCACCTACAAAGGAGATCCCATAAGACTGTCAGCCAATTTCTCAAAAGAAACTTTGCAGGCCAGAAAGGGATGGTAAGAGATTCGAAGTGATGAAAAGAAAGGACCTACCACTAAGATTACTCTATCCTGCAAAGCTATCACTTAGAATCGATGGACATATAAGAGTTTCCCAGACAAGAAAAAGCTAAAGGAGTTCATCACACCAAACTAGTATTATGTGAAATGTTGATGGGTCTTCTTGAAGAACAAAAAAAATATATGAACAATAAAATGGCAATAAATATAGATCTATCAATAATTGAATCTACAAACAAAATGAGCAAGCACAACAGAAACAGACTCATAGATACAGAGAACTTTTAGTTGGTTGCCAGATGGGAGAGGGTTGAAGATGGGTGAAAAAGGAGAAGAAATTGAGAAGTACAAATTGGTTTAGACTGATGAACTGCAAAGGGAAGGGGGATGGGGGTGGGAAGAGATAAACCAAAGAACTTATATGTATATATGCATAACCAATGGGCACAGACAATAGTGTGGGGAAGGCAGGAAGAGGGTGGGAGTAGAGAGGAGGAGGTCAATGCGGGGAAATGACGGGATCTGTAATACATTAAACAATAAAGATAAGTTAAAAAAAATTCTATATTATTTTACTGTGCATCTAGGTGTTCTTCACTGCTAAAAGGCTTTACAGAGTATTTATTGCACCATGCTTCCATTAATTACAAATAAGCTGGTTTTTTTCCTTTTTATTGAATTTATTGGGGTGACGCTGGTTAACAATACTATACAGGTTTCGGGTGCACAATTCTACAACACATCATCTGTGCACCAGTCCAAGTCAAGTCTCTGTCCATCACCATTTATCCTTCATATACCCTCCTCCACCTCCCCCTACTACTTCTGCTCCCCAGCAATCATCACACTGTTGTCTGTATCCATGAGTTTTTTCTTTTTGCTCAGTCCCTCCATCCCCTCCAAAGAACTGTCAGCCTGCTCTCTATCCATGAGCCAGTCTCTATTTTGTTTGTTAGTTCATTTTGTTCATTAGATTCCACATATGAGTGAAATTATATGGTACTTGTCTTTCTTTGACTGGCTTATTTCACTTAGCATAATGCTCTCCAGATCCATCCATGCTCTTCAAAGGGTAAGATTTCCATCTTTTTTTATGGTTGAGTAGTATTCCACAGTTTTTTTTTTGTTTTTTTTTTTATCCTCACCCAAGTTTCCATTTTTTACTCAGATAGAGCGGGAGGGAGGGAGAGGAGAAACAACATGAAAGGGACACATCAAGTGGCCGCCACCCACACAACCCAACCAGGGCCGGGGACAAACTGCAGCCGAGGTACATGCCCTTAGCGGGAACCAAACCCGGGTCTCTCGGGACTGCAGGCCAAAGCTCTAACCGCTGAGCCAAACCGGGCAGGGTTTTTTAATCCACTCATCTACTGGTGGGCACTTGGGCTAGGTTATGAATTTTTAATACTAAAGAACAGAATTAACATGTCATGTCTAAGCTTCAGTGGAACTCTTACATTCTCTCTCTCTCTCTTTTTTTTTTTTTTTACTTACCCGTGCAAAATCAAAATGGGGTTCATACTGTCCTCCCACTCCATAATTTGCTACCTGAAGGAGAGAAACAAAGCATGAATGAAAGAATTACCAAGATTACTATTAAAAAAAATCTGAGTCCCATTTGGCCTGTTATATATTGTGGTTAGGTACTTCTAGAGAAATGAGGAGTAAAGCATTTTAAATCAATGACAGCTCCTTAGGAACCAAGGATGAAAAACCATGGATAGCTACTATATGCGTTTTTAGAACCTTAGTTAATATGCTTTTCTTTAGCAAATGTTTGGGGGACATATTTTTCTCTAACATATAACTTAAACTAAAATTTGAATTAGAATTTTAGAATTAAAATTTTCTAGAACTAGAATTATGAGATTTCTATGATTAATTTTCACTAAACACTTTCCTTTGGAATTTAAATCAAGACATGTTTTCCAAAGCCCAAAATGCTGGCAGACTCCCAATATACTTTAATAAAATCCCTTTTCCCACACATTTTTTTTCCCTAAGGTAAAGGAGAGACTAAGTTAACACCAACTTAATTATTCCTGCTAGAGGGCTCCAACAACTTCAGTTGGTTATGACAATGTCCTAGAGTGAAGCAGCAAAAGAAAGTTAAGAAAACTATTTGGTCTAAGTTCAAATTCTGTCATTCTCAGTTACAATATATGTAACTTTGGATAAAAATCTCAATTTTTCTCACTTGTAAAATAAGAAAAATGACACCTTCCTGTACTCTCCTTCCGTCCCAATATGATAAAATGCTGACAAAAATAAAAGGAAAATTAAGAGTAATGCTGATGAAGTGAAGTGAGGAATAATTAAAAGACTGTTGACCACAGCAAAGTCCAAATCCAATATAAATTAGTATTACTCTGGGTATTTTACTTCTTATGTTTTAGACACCTTGGGTTGGATCAACCTATTAAGTAGAAATATATCAAGTAGCCTAAAAGAGCCTGTGAAGGTTAAACAGGTGAAAATAAATACAGATCAGGAAAGAAGGAGACATATCAAAGAGTTTCTAATAATCAAATGAATACCAAGGAAGTTGGAGATTACCATGAAATAAATGACAATTAGCAAATTTAAACATAAGCAGCCCTGCTTTGCCCAATTCCACAATGTACAAATCTCAGATAACAGGTTTAGCTAACAATTAACACCAGATTCCGACAACACAGTTGAAATTTCAGTTACCACGGTATATTGTGAAAATGCATAAGGTACAAATGTTGCTGCTAGGCCTTCAGTCCACAGATTGTTATGTAACTAACAGCGGCATGTCATTATCAATGACCCATCACATCACTTCTTTCAAAGTCTATCAGTGATTATCAGTGTGCATCTGTTATTTGGTATGAATAACATACAGAGATTAAATCATGTAATTACACTGCCTTCTTATCTCCCAGTGAAAACTCATGTGGTATTTTACAAAAATGTATAATTGGAAAAGGGAACTGACCAACAAAGATAAAGTACAACATAAGTGGAAAGCAATAATGCTTTAAGTGAAACTCAAATCACACCTAAATGTATATATAGAAGAAATAGCTACATGAAATGTTTCTACTTTTGCTGTTCAAAAACTCTACCTATTTTGAAGGTGGCTGCAAAGTAATTTGAAGCTACACTCACCTCCCCTTGCACCAAAGTGGATTTACAGCTGAATAACTAACTGAAGGCTAGCTGAACAGAAATATTATAACCAAGGATTTACTTAGAAGCCACATAGACTGGTAGGAAGGGTGAAGAAACATCACATGGTACCAGAAGAAGAGAGCAAGGGATCGAGAACCTGTTTTAAAAAATAATGGCTGAAAATTTCCTAATCTGGTGATGGAAAAAGACACACAAGTCCAGGAAGCACAGAAAACCCAAACTAGATAAACCCAAAGATGCCCACACTGCCCTGGCTGGTTTGGCTCAGCGGTTAGAGTGTCGGTCTGCGGTCCAGAGACCTGGGTTCGGTTCCCACTAAGGGCACATACCTCGGTTGCAGTTTGTCCTCGGCCCTGGTTGGTCGTGTGGGTGGCGGCCACTCGATGTGTCCCTTTCACATTGATGTTTCTCTCACTCTTCCTCTCTCTCCCTCCCATTCTATCTGAACAAAAAATGGAAAAGTGTCCTCGGGTGAGGATTAAAAAAAAAAAAAAAAGATGCCCATACCAAGACACGTCATAATTAAAATGCCAAAGGTTAAAGACAAAGAATCTTAAAAGCAGCAAGAGAAAAATAATTACCTAAAAGGAAGTTCCCATAAGACTGTGAGCTGCTTTCTCAACAGAAACATTTTTGGCCAGAAGAGATTGACACGAAGTATTCAAAGTGATGAAAAGCAAGGATCTACAAGCACACTACCCAGCAAAGCTCTCATTTAGAATAAGAGGACAGATTAAAAGCTTCCCGGAGAAGAAAAAGCTAAAGGAATACATCACTGCCAAACCCAGTATTATAAGGAATGTTAAAAGATTTTCTTTTAAAAGAAGAAGAAAAATAAATAAATAAATGAAGGAAGAAAAAAAAAAGATAAAAAAAATATGAATAAAGTAGCAATAAATACATATCTATCATCCATATGTTCATTGAAGTATTATTCACAACAGCCAAGATATGGAAGCAATCTAAGTGTCCATCAATAGATGGTTGGACAAAGAAGTGGTACATATATACAATGGAATATGACAGCCAAAAAAAAAAAAAGAAATCTTGCCATCTGCAACATGGATGGACCTAGAGGGTACTGTGCTAAGTGAAATAAGTCAGATAAGAAATTCAAATGCTGTATGATTTACTTAAATGTGGAATCGAAAAAAGAAAATAAATAAGCAGAACAGAAGCAGACTCATAGATACAAACAACATTTTGATGGTTGTCAGATGGGAGGGGGAATAGAAAGGGTGGGTGAAAAGGGTGAAGGGATTAAGAATACAAATTGGTAGTTATAGAATACTCATAGGGATGTAAAGTACAGCATAGAGAACATAGCCAATAATATTTAATAACTATGTATGGTGTCAGATTGGTTCTAGATTTATCAGGGTGATAACTTCTAATCACTTGATTGTACGCCTGAAGCTAATATGATATTGTACATCAACTATAATTGAAAAATAAAAAATTATTGCCCTGGCAGGGTAGCTCAGTTGGTTGGAGCATCATCTCAATACACCAAAGTTGGCAGGTTTAATCCCCGGTCAGGGTATGTTCAAAAACAACCAATGAATGAATGCAAAATGGGTGGAGCAACAAATCAATGTTTTTCTCTCTCCTCTGTTTCCCTTCCTCTCTTCTCTCTAAAAATAAATCAATAAATAAATTTTATAAAATTATTAAAAAGAAAAAGTTTTTAAAAAGTATATCAACTGCCCTGGCCGGTTTGGCTCAGCGGTTAGAGCATCGGCCTGCAGTCCGGAGAGACCCGGGTTCGGTTCCCGCTAAGGGCATGTACCTCGGTTGCAGTTTGTCCCCGGCCCTGGTTGGTCGTGCGGGTGGCAGCCACTCGATGTGTCCCTTTCACGTCGATGTTTCTCTCTCTCTCTCTTCCTCTCCCTCCCGCTCTATCTGTACAGAAAATGGAAAAGTGTCCTCGGGTGAGGATAAAAAAAAAAAAGTATATCAACTAATATTTGACAAAGGTGGCAAGAGTATACAATGGAGTAAAGTTAGCCTTTTTAATAAATGGTGCTGGGAAAATTAGACAGCTACATGCAAAAAAATGAAACTAGACGACCAACTTACACTATACACCAAGAATAAACTCAAAATGGATAAAAGACTTAAATGTGACTTATGAATCCTAGAAGAGCCCTGGCCAGTTTGGCTCAGGGGTTAGAGCATCAGCCCGCAGACCAGAGTCCTGGGTTCAGTTCCCGCTAAGGGCATGTACCTCAGTTGCAGTTTGTCCCTGGCCCCGGTTGGGGTCATGTGGGTGGCAACCAGTCAATGTGTCTCTCTCAGATCGACGTTTCTCTCCCCGCCCCCCATCTCTACCTCCTGAAGATAAATGCAAAAATGTCCTCAGGTGAGAATATAAATAAATAAATAAATAAATAAATAAATAAATAAATAAATAAATAAATAAATAAATAAAAATCCTAGAAGAAAATGTAAATGTAAAACAAATGAAAATGTAAAACAAAATTTCAGACATCACACGCAGCAGAATTTTTACTGATATAACGCCTAAGGCAAGAGAAACAAAGGAAAAAATGAACACATTGGACTACATCAAACCAAAAAGCTTCTGCTCAGCAAAAGAAACCACCATCAAAATGGAAAAGGAACCCAATATATGGGAGAGCATAACTGCCAACGATACATCAGATAAGGGGTTAATTTTCAAAATATACAGAGTGCTCATACAACTCAACAAAAGACAGACAAAAAACCCAATTAAAAAATGGGCAGAGGACCTAAATAGACACCTCTCCAGACAGGATATACAAATGGCCAAGAGATATATGAAAAAATGCTCAATGTCACTAATCATTAGAGAGATGCAAATTAAAACAACAATGAGCCCTGGCCAGTTTGGCTCAGCAGTTAGAGCATCAGCCAGCGGTCCAGAGAGACCAGGGTTCGGTTCCCGCTAAGGGCATGTGCCTCGGTTGCAGTTTGTCCCCGGCCCTGGTTGGTCGTGCGGGTGGCGGCCACTCGTGTCCCTTTCACGTCAATGTTTCTCTCTCTCTCTCTCTCTCTCTCTTCCTCTCCCTCCCTCCCACTCTATCTGAACAAAAAACGAAAAAATGTCCTTGGGTGAGGATAAAAAACAACAACAACAATGAGGTATCACCTCACACCTGTCAGAATGGCTGCCATCAACAAATCGTCAAACAACAAGTGCTGGTGAGGATGTGGAGAAAAGGGGACTCTAGTACCCTGCTGGTGGGAATGCAGACTGGTATAGCCACTATGGAAAACAATATGGTGTTTCATCAAAAAATTAAAAATGGAACTGCCATTTGACCCAGTGATCCCACTTCTAGGAATATACCCTAAGGAGCTTGAAATACCAATCAGAAAGAATATATGTACCCCTATGTTCATAGCAGCACTATTTACAATTGCTAAGATCTGGAAACAGCCCAAGTGTCCATCAACAAATGAGCGGATAAAGAAGCTGTTATACACATACATAGTGGAACACTATACAGCTATAAGAAAGAGAGATCTCTAATCCTTTAAGACAACATTGAGGGACCTGGAGAGCATTATGTGAAGCGAAATAAGCCTGTCAGAGAAAGACAAAAACCACATGATCTCACTTATTTGTGGAATATAATGAACAAAATAAGCTAATGAACAAAACAGACCCAGAGACGTAGAAGGAGTATGGTTCAGACTAACAAACCTCAGAGGAGGGGGGTTGGGATGAGATAAACCAAAGAACTTATATGCACGTATGTGTAACCAATGGACATAGACGACAGTGCCGGGGGGTGAGGGGGTGGGGGGCGGATGGGGAGGAGGGTATCTAGCAGGGAAGAAGAAGAAGAAACATCTGTAACAAAAATAAATTAACAAAATTTCAAATAAAATAAAAATAAGTATATGTAGGATAAATGGATAAACATACACATATTTATGTATGCATGTGTGTGTAGTGTGGGGAACAAAAAGAACATGTGGGATTAATGGGAAGAGGTCAAAATAGCAACATTAACAGCAGTTTGGAAGAAGGTGATTCCAATGCTCATGGATGACCTCAGTGGATGAAGTAACTGCTGATGTGGTGGAAACAGCAAGAGAACTAGAATTAGAAGTGGAGCCTAAAGATGTGCCTGAACTGCTGCAATCTCAAGCGTTGCATTTTTATGGATGAGCAAAGAAAGTGGTTTCTTGAGATGACAACAAAGGATTTAGAATATTACATAACTTTAGTTAATAAAGCAAAGGCAGGGTCTGAGAGGACTGACTCCAATTCTGAAAGAAGTTCTACTATGGCTAAAATGCTATCAAACAACATTGCATACTACAGAGAACTCATCTGTGAAAGGAAGAATGTATCAGTGTGGCAGACTTCATTGTTGTCTTATTTTACGAAATTGCCACAGCCACCCCAACCTTTACCCACCACCACCCTGATCAGTTAACAGCTATCAACACGGAGGCAAGACTCTGCAACAACCAGCAAAAAGATTACTGAAGGCTCAAATGAGTTAGCATTTTTAAGCAATAAAATATTTTCAAATTAAGAAATGTACATTGCTTTTTTAGACATAATACTACTATACACTTAAAAGACTACAGTATAGTGTAAACCTAACTTTTATATGCATTGGGAAACCAAAAAATTGGTGTGAGATCACTTTATTGAGATATTCGTTTTATTGCTGTGGTCTGAAACGGAACCCAAAATATCTGCAAGGTATGCCTGTACTTAAAATATATGTTTCTTTCTGGGGTGATGAAAATGTTCTGGAATTAGACAGTTTTGGTGATTGCACAAAGGCCTGGTCTCCCTTCCAGGAACAAAACTAGGGCACATTTTATGGTATATGAATTATATCTCAATAGAAAAGAGAAAAAATAAATTTTTTTTTTTTTTAAAGAACTGCCCTAGTTGCCTCACAGGCCTAGGAATGAAAAAAAAATTACAATGTACTTGATAAATATTAGTGTTACTGCCTGGCTGGTGTGGCTCAGTGGTTGAGCATGGACCCACACACCAAGAGGTTGCCGGTTCAATTCCCCATCAGGGCACATGCCCAGGTTGTGGGCCAAATCCCCGGGGGGGGGGGGGGCAGGCAGGAGGTAGTCATTGATGTTTGCTCTCATCAATGTTTCTATCTCTCTCTCCCTTCCTCTCTAAGATCAATAAAGAAAAAAACATTTTTTAATTAATAAGTAAATATTAGTGTTACATATTTTTCATCTCCCTATAAATTTATACTCGACAGTTAACAGTTTTTAATGTTTTGCACAAAGGCCTGGTCTCCCTTCCAGGAACAAAACTAGGGTACATTTTATGTACCCTAGTACATAACTACAAAATTAGGGTACACTGAAACAATCATAATTTTCCTACTGATTATTAAAATCATTACTTTATATGGGTTCAGCTTGATTAAATTGAGTACTGCCTGTGCAGTATCAGGAAATCTCATCTGAAGCATCTTCTGAAGGAGGGCAAAGATAGCTTGAGGATAATGTGACAGCATATAATTCAAGGATAATGTAATTACCCACCTGTAATTCCTCTGCTGTAGAAACATCTAGTCCTGTTAGATCTTGTATTCTCATATTAATTCGAGACACCACAGGGTTTTCATAGCCAGAAAGCCAGGCACTAAGAAGAAGAAAATATTAGTTTTACTGCTAATGTTTCAATACATGAAGACCAATAGCTGTCATTTAAAAAGCTATAATATATAGCCCTGGCTAGTTTGGCTCAGCGGTTAGAGCGTCGGCCTGCGGTCCTGAGAGACCGGGGTTCGGTTCCCGCTAAGGGCATGTACCTCGGTTGCAGTTTGTCCCCGGCCCTGGTTGGTCGTGCGGGTGGCAGCCACTCGATGTGTCCCTTTCACATCGATGTTTCTCTCTCTCTTCCTCTTTCCCCCTCCCACTCTACCTGAACAAAAAATAGAAAAATGTACTCGGGTGAGGATAAAAAAATAAAATAAAATAAATAAAATAAAATAAAATAAAAATCTATAATATATAAGACAATAAACCTTTATCTATAGGAATTTAGTTGATTTGTTTGTTTAATATGATTTTTACTAATGAATGTTGAAATCTCAGAAAAATGTTATATTTTACAATCAGAGGTTGGAAAGAAAAAAATTAATCTCATTTATTTTAGTTTCTATGAAAATAGTTGGATTACTATAAGAAGGCTAATAGAAGGCTATCTACATTGAGATTTTTTTTGTAAATTCTGGAAAAATCTATACCAAACTGAAAACAACTGTTCCTTCTAGGTAAGGTATAGGAATTGACTGGGGTGGAGGTCACAGGGTTTTGGGCCTGATTTATTTATATAATGTTAATATAAGAAAAAAATTCATGTGTCACTTACATACATAATTGTTTTAAAGTACCCAAACACACCCAGTAAGATGGTTATAATAAAAAAAATGGACAGCACGGCCCGTGTGGCTCAGTGGTTGAGCATCGACCCATACATACACCAGGTGGTCTCCAGTTCCATTCCTGGTCAGGGCACATGCCTAGGTTGTGGTCCTGAACCCCAGTGGGGGCATGTAGGTGACCAATCAACGTTCTCTCTCATCTATGTTTCTCTCTCTCCCCCTCTAAAATCAGTAAAGAAAAATATTAATTAAAAAAAAGATGGACAGCCCTGGCTGGTGTTACTCAGTTGTTTGGGCATCATCCCGTGCACCAAAAGGTTGCTGGTTCGATTCCCGGTCAGGGCACATGCCTGGGGTTGCAGGCTCAATCCCGGATAGAGGGTGTGCAGAAGGCAGCATATCGATATAAGACTCTCACATCAATGTTTCTCTCTCTCTCTCTCTCTCTCAAGCAATTTAAAAAATCTTGAAAAGAAAAAGATGGACAATGACAAATGTTGGTAATGATGTGAGTAAATTGGAACCCTCATACACTGCTGGTAGAAATGTAAAATGGTGCAGCCACTTTGGAAAACAGTTTGACAGTTTAAGTTGTTAAATACTGAGTTACCATCTGATCCAGAAATTCCACTCCTTGGTATGGTAGGCGATTAGACAGACATGAACAAAACAAGGACAATGGGCCAGGTACAGAAGGTCATCAGGGGGAAAGCCCCGGGTGCCTAGCAAAAGACAATTGTAGGTGGGACCTCACCCCCAAGGTGACCTCTCCTGCCCTAGCATATCACTGGTTATGTGGTTTGGACCCTGACCTTTTCCCCCTAAAGATAACATCTTGGCCTTGTTTGCATTTCAGTCCCAGGCCCAGAAAAGCAGCAAAACCAGACAAGTGACCCCATGGCTGACCTCAGGACCAGCTGCACTGGATAATGATCCCCTGCTCTGGCACCTACCAATTAATCAGTGAAGACCCCGACCCTGAAAGGACACACCTGGAAAGCTGATGAATATTTTATTAAAATCTTCTCCTGGGACCTCCCCTGAAATTTTCACCTTTAAAACCCTTAGAATGGAGGAGCCAGATGGTTCAAACTCTCCTTCCCAGGAGCCACCTTTCCTTCCCCCCGCCCCCTCAAATGCATTACCATTACCTTCCTCACTTCCAAGCTCCAAGGGCCCTTCCTTTATCTCTATAACTTGTTTCCTAAGCCCATTTCTTTTACCCCTGTTATTTTCCAAATAAATCTCTTATAGTTTGAGTCTTAGCTCTGAATTTATAGTTTGAGTCTTAGCTCTGAATTCTTCCCTAGCTAGAACTCAAGTACCAAGGTTGCTAAACCCAGGTTCGATCTGACCCCACCAGTCTAACACCTGATGCCATTCCTCACTGTCCCACAACATTGGTATATACCAAAGAGAATTTAAAACATATTCATACAGAAACTTGTACACAAATGTTCATAGTAGCATTACTAATGGCCAAAAAGTGAAAACAATCCAAAATGTCCATCAGTTGATGAATATGTACATAAAAATATAATATATCCAGGTGATGAATTATTATGCCATGAAAAGGAATGAAGTACTGATACTGCTACAACATGGATGAACCTTGAAAACATTAAGATAAGCCAGATACACAAGACACATATTATTATTCCACTTACATGAAATGTCCAAAATAGACAAATCAATACCTACATAATGTAGATTAGTGGTTGCCAGGTGAAGAGGGAATGAGTACAGGATTTCTTTTTGAGGTGATGAGTATGTTCTGGAATTACATGGTTACACAACTAAAAAGACTAAAAGCCACTGAATTGTACACTTTAAAAGGGTGAATTCTATGGTATGGGAACTATAGCTCAATAAAATAAAGGGACCCCCAAAATCAACTACCTCCTCTACATATGCTTTTCCCAGTCTATGAGCCTTTTTTTTTTTTTTTTCCAATTCTCCTCTCCTCAAGCTTTGATTCCATGATCCACCATTTCAATAACATTCTTGCTAAAAGCCTCAATTCAACTGTCTGGCAAAAACACAGTCATTAATTAATTTTTTTCTCCAAACTTTTACCTGAGTCATGAAACCCTTTTGAAGAAACAGGGTGGATATGTTCCACCAGAAATATATGAACACCAACTCCTTATGGGCCCTTACTCTCACTACCTTCTGTACTCTGAGCTCCAACCCATCTCAGCCTCTCCCTTCACTCAGTAGACAACGTATCTCCTAACTCACAGAGAAAACAGAAACCATATAATCAACTTACATTTGCATCTATGTGCTCTTTTAGTTCATTCTAGTTCCTTCATTCCAGTTCCAAGAGGAGGTTTCTCTCCATTATCTAAGGCTAATCACTCTGCCTTAGATTCTATTATCTCCGGCCATTTTAGGAACCCTAAAACACTGACTAGCCCTTCTCTCTATTACATAGTCAACTTCCCGTCTCAATAATTCTTCCCACAGCTTTTCACTGAGCTTAAGTCTCTCCCATTAAATAAATAAAAAATTTAGCCCAGCTGGTGTGGTTCAGTGGTTGAGCGTTGACCCATGGACCAAGAGGTCGCCGGTTTGATTCCTGGTCAGGGTACATGCTCAGGTTGCAGGCTCAGTCCCCATTGGGGGTGTGCAGGAGGTAGCCAATTGATGTGTCTCTCTCACTGATGTTTCTATCTCTCTCTCCCTTCCGCTCTCTATAAAAATCAATAAAAATATATTTAATACAATTTTTCCCAACTTTCCACCTCCCTCCAGCTACCAACCTCTTTCTCTTCTCAAGTCAACTTTTTCAGAGGCTCCTCATTTCTCAATCTATTCTGTCAAACCATTTCTCGCTAATATCACCTATAACCCTATTGTGCTACTAAATCTAATAAGATTTTCTAATTCTCATTGTATTTACTCTTTCCACAACATATCACAATGTTCATCTTTCTTAAAACTCTCATCCCTACTCACTCTTTCTCCAGCTGTCCCTTCAGTCTCTCTGGCTGCTCCATCCTGGTCTCCCTTATAGCCTCTACCACTATATTCTGCCTCTCCCCCAGGGCTCCAGCAACACTTCACGAACATGTTTCCTCTAGCCCTAAGGCTAGTGCACATGCTCTTTTCTCTGCCCAGAACATTCTTTTTCACTTTGCAAAGTGAAGCCTTTGGATTATCACTCTAGACATCTCTTCCCCATGCCAGACTCAGTCAACGCTCCCTAATTTTTTTTTTTTAGGAAGAGGGAGAAGGAGGAGGAAGTTTTTACTAACAATAACGTGAAAACTACATGGCATGTTATTAGAATTGAACCAGGATAAATAACACTGCTATCACATTTACATTCCTCCCATCCATTTCAGAAGAAAATATATTAGAATACTTTTTCATGGACTAATTTCAGTAAAATAATTTTTTAAACAGTTTGTCTTCTCAAACTGTGGTAAGAAGTTGTCAGTGCGGCAACTATAAAATCTATAATAATTGACAGGATTAGAACTGTTTTGTCAAACATTTAGAACCACATCTGTTTTTTAGCTGTTACATCGTGTGCCTTTTTCACTGGTAAGGCAATCGTTTGCTGTGATCAAGTTTCTTCTTAAGTAACATACTCAACTGTTCAAGACAGAAGTGAGTTTTCTAATTTTGCCCTCATTTGGAGCACAAAAAAATCTCTTTATCTTTTGTATATATGTAGGGAAATACTGTAAAACACAGCTGTTGTAATCCTCTAAATTTGTCCCCTCACAATTAAACAGCGGCAATTAGTTATTATTAGGAATATACCTTTGTAACACTCACAGTTTTAAAAATAGTAAGGCTTCTCAAAACTAGCTTTCCATTTTGGAATATGACCTGATAGATTAGATTTTTATTTTAGTAATTTCTTCTATTGATTACACTTTGCCCTCAATAAGGGTTAGTGTTATGGTTTCAAACAATTTTTATATATTATAGATGTTAAGATCAGTTTTCATTTCACTGAACTGAATTTTTTCTCATGTACTTATGGAAGGTAATTTGAGTACACACATATTTGTGTATGTGTGTGTGTGTGTGTGTGTATACATACACATATTTTTTTTAAAGTAAGTTTCTTTTACCATTAAAATAAAACTAGACTACAGGGCCAACTATGAGAAACAATTTGTCTTCCTTCAAAATCCTTTTCTTGGTTGAGGAGGGTAAGTACTGTTTGCTGGAGGATTTTTTGAGGCTCTAGTCTTTCCATCATCTATTGATTCTACATTGCCATGTCTTACCACCTACATGCATGTCCACATCCTCAGCAGTACCAGCAGTGATTTTCAACCGGTGTGCTATAAGAATTTTTAAAACATGTGATACTTGACTATTTAGTCAGGGGCACTGACTTCTTTTCCCTTAGATTGTCAAATGAAAAAATGACAACAGCCAACAACAATAGCTGTCCAGTGTGCATGAATCAAAATTAAACCTATATTTTGGTCAGACTGGCAAAAAATATTTTTGTTGTGCTACAGAATTTTTGTAATTACTTTGTGTGTTCCATGAGGTGAAAAAGGTTGAAAATCTCTGTCTTAGAGTAATGTGGTCAGAAACAGGATGTTGTTGACTTGAGCACCGTTTGTACCTTGCAATAACTCTCACTCCCCACTTTGTGCCCAATCTTGGTATCAAACAAAGCTCAAGAACATCTTCCTCTGTAGAACACCCAAGTGATAGTTTCTGTGCCTCTATACACCTTCATTCCAACCTCTCTGCATTTCCTAACTACTGAAACTACATTTGCAGAAATGCTGCTTTCACTTGCCTGGCTGTGAATGCTGCCGCCACATGTAGCCCTACCATTGTTTCAGTACCATGGTCTTTTGGTCTAGAGACACCTTCCAGCACACATGATCTACAATAGCCCTGATCATCTGTGCAGGTCATCCACCCTATTTCCAGAAGCTGCAGGGATCAGAACACCCCATCCCAGTGGGAACCCCCTTCAGCCTATTTCCTCAAAATATTGAGGTCTTGCTGGCTCTCCCCTTCTTTCCAAGAGGAAAGAAGTATCTTTGCATATACTCTTAATGTATACTTTGTATACAAAGTATAATGTATACTTTGATGTAATAAAATAAAAATTTTCATACCTTCGATACCTAACAGGATTACAGTGGTGGGCACCTGCTGGATGCTACTATGAGAGTCACCCAAGTGGCAGGGCAGGTGGAGGATGGTGGCCCCTGTAGCCCTTGAAAGATCCTGGGCTTCTCTCAGTCCTCCATTAACCTCAGAGCTGGCAACTGCCTGGTCTGAGGCCCCTCAGGAAGAGGCTACCTCCATACACCTGGAAGCAGAGCAGGCAGCTGTCCCTAATGTTCTTATAGTAGTATATGTCCTTCTTTTGTAGCATTTATCACAGTAATTGTACATTAATTTATTATTTAATTAAGGTAAGATGTCTTCATATAACTACTAATTCCAAATACATGTAAATTCTGCCTGGTTTTGCTGATCACTATATCTCCAAAACCTAGTACAGTGCTTGGCACACAGGAGACGCTCAATAAATATTTACTAAATAAATGAATGAATCGTGATGACTTCTTAGAACTAATCTAAGATTTATTCTATTTTGCCATAATTATTTGTCTGGTGATCTCTTGCAAATCTGGCTGAATGGAAGTCCTACAACTAGGGAATTAAAGAAGCCACATCAAGACTGGTAGGAAGGGTGGAGGTGTGGAAGGGGCTGGTCCCACATCCACTTGTGGCAGTTTTTTTTTTTTAATCCTCACCCGAGGACATTTTTTCCATTTTTTGTTCAGAGAGAGTGGGGGCGGGGGGAAGAGAGAGAGAGAGAGACAAACATCGATGTGAAAGGGACCACCCGTACCACCCAACCAGGGCCGGGGACAAACTGCAACTGAGGTACGTGCCCTTAGCGGGAACCAAACCCAGGTCTCTCTGGTCTCCAGGCCGACGCTCCAACCGCTGAGCCAAACCGGCCAGGGCCACTTGTGGCAGTTTTTAATCATGAGGGATGTCTTGGCTGTGGAGCCCCCCCACACACACCCCAAGGAGTGAGGAATCCCAGCCCCACACCTGACCCTTTGGCCCAGGATTCCAGTGTCGGGAAGGGAAGTCCCCATATCTTTGGGCTATAAAAACCAGCAAGGATTGTGGCTGAGTGACACAGAGGCTTCTGGAGTCCCAGGCAGTTCCTCATACAGAGCCCGTGCACGGAATTACTCAGACTCACATCCTCTGAGCTCCAGAATTGGGGCAGCAGCTTGAAAGGAACCAGGGACATACAGGGATAAACTAACTTCTCTGGCATTAGGAAAAGAGCTGGGGGGGTTGAGGGGGCTGATTTCTCCCAGAAAACAGTGCTGGCAGAGGTCATTGGTTCCTTTGCTGAGGCCTCCTCACCACAGAGCCAACAGGCAGGCACCATATCTGAGTGTCCATCAACCTGGCTTACACTCTTCATCCCTACCCTAATGATTCTCTGAGAAACACCCCCCCTACACACACACACACACACACATCCGAACTGTAGGCTCACCCAAGCTGTTTCCAGTGGCTTTTCCATATGAATTGCCTATCTTGGCTCATGCTTCAGACTTTTCTAAAATCTCTCAAACAAGCAGCAGCTGGCCCCAGCGTGTCCCATACCTCTTGCTAAGTGGCCCCAGGCTCAGCACTAGCAGTTGCAGGTCTTGGTTCACAGCTTGGTCTCTCTTGAGCACTTCCAACCCCAACACAAGTAGCAGCCATCTTCAGATCGCTCTGTAGCTCCTGCTGGGTGGCCCCAGGCAGGGTACATGCAATGGCTGACTTTGCACCTCCCGGGAGGCCCCAGAACCAGTGCACCCGGTAGTCAGCTTAAGACCACGTCAAATTACAACCCTACCACCTCCACACACAACACACTCAAGGGGCAGACTCAGTGAGCACCAAAGCCCCACTAAAACAAGTCCTGCTCCATAGGGTCAGCTCCTACATAGCAGGTCTTCAGGTATAGTCACAGCTTGTCCTCACAGTCAACTGGCCCGGAGGTCAAGCCCTCCTAATCACACCAATAATAATCAAGGCTCAACTACAACAGGACAGTGCACAAAGCTCCCCAAGGGGCACACCTGGAGTGCCCAGCTCAGGTGACTGGGGAGGCTGAGCCACTGGGCCCCACAGGACACCTACTACACAAGGCCATTCTACCAGGTCTGGGAGACATAGCAGCTTTACCTAATACATAGAAACAAACACAGGGAAGCAGCTGAAATGTAGACAGAAAGAAATATGCCACACATGAAAGAACAGGAGAAATCTCCAGAAAAAGAATTAAAAGAAAAAAAAGAACTAAAAGCAATCAAACTATCAGATACAGAGTTTGAAACAACGGTTATAGGTGGGACAAACCTCAGCAGAAAGGGGCAGGAAGAGATTAACCAAAGAACTTACATGTATATATGCATAACCCATAGACATAGACGATAGTGTGAAGGCCTGGGGGGCGGGGAGCAGGAACAGGGTAAAGAGGGTCAATGGGGGTGAAAGTGGGACATCTGTAATACTTTCAACAATAAAGATAAATTTAAGAAAACAACCCCCCCCCCAAAAAAAAAAAAAAAAACAGTTATAAGGATGCTCAAGGAGCTTACTGAGAACTTCAAGGAACTTAGTGAAACCTTCCAGGAACTTAGTGAGAACATCAACAATATAAAAAAGGGCTAGTCAGAAATAAAGGATGCACTAACTGAAATAAAAAATAATTCACAGGGAATCAACAGTAAAGTAGAAGACACAGAGAACCAACTCAAACATTTGGAATATGAGGAAACAAAAAACACCCAATCAGAACAGCAAAAAGAAAACAGAATCCAAAAATATGAAGATAGCATAAGGAGATTCTGGGACAACTTCAAGCATACCAACATTCGCATCATGGGAGTGCTGGAAGGGGAAGAGAAGGAGTAATAAATTGAAAACCTATTTGAACAAATGATGATGAAAAACTTCCCTTACTTGATGAAAGAAATAGATATCAAGTCCAGGAAGTGCAGAGAGTCCCAAACAAGATGAATTTAAAAGCAAAAGGAAGGCCCTGGCTGGTTTGGCGTAGCAGTTAGAGCGCTGGGCCACGGACCAGAGAGACCTGGGTTCAGTTCCCAGCAAGGGCACGTACCTTGATTGCAGTTTGTCCCTGGCCCTGGTTGGGGTTGTGTGGGTGGCAACTAGTTGATGTGTCAATGTTTCTCTCTCTCTCTTTCTCCCTCTCTGTCTGAAGATGAATGCAAAAATGTCCTCGGGTGAGGATTAAAAAAGAAAAAAAAAAAAGAAAAAGGGGAATTTAAAAGCAGCAAGAGAAAAGCAGGTAGCTGCCTACATGGTAGCACCCAGAAGACTATTAGCTGATTTCTCAACAGAAATTTTGCAGGCCAGAAGGATGTGGCAAGAAATATTCAAAGAAAAGAAAAGACCTATAACCAAGATTCCTTACCCAGCAAAGCTATCATTTAGAATTGAAGGTCAGATTAAGAGCTTCCCAGACAAGAAAAAGCTAGAGTTCATCACCACCAAAACAATATTTAAGAAGAAGGAAAAAAGATTAAAAATATGAACAATAAAATGGCAATAAATAGCCCTGGCCGGTTTGGCTCAGCAGTTGGAGCCTACCGTCCAGAGAGATCTGGGTTCGGTGTCCGCTAAAGGCATGTACCTCGGTTGCAGTTTGTCCCCAGCCCTGGTTGGGTCATGTGGGTGGCAGCCACTCGATGTGTCCCTTTCACATCGATGTTTCTCTCTCTCTCTCTCTCTCTCTCTCTCTCTCTCTCTCTCCCTCCCCCCCCCAATCTATCTGAACAAAAAATGTCCTTGGGCGAGGATAAAAGATTTTTTAAAAAATGGCAATAAATACATATCTATTAATAATTGAATCGAAAAATCAAAATAAGCAGAACAGAAACAGACTCATAGATACAGAGAATATTTTGATGGTACCCAGTTGGGGGCTTGTGGGGATGGGTGAAAAAGGTGAAGGGATTTAGAAGTAGAAATTAGTAGTTATAGTGTAGTCATGGGGGTGTAAAGTACAGAATAGGGAATACAGTCAATAATATTCTAATAACTATGTCAGATGAATATGAAATGTTTTGAGATAATCACCTAATAAGTTTTATGATATCTAATCACTGGGGTGCATACCTGAAACTAATATAATATCACATGTCAACAGTAATTGAAAAATAAAAATGATTAAAAGAATATTAGAACTCAATAAAAGATCATTTTAAAATAGGCAAAGGATCTGAATATACAGTTTTCCAAAGAAAATATACAAATTTCCAGTAAGCATATAAAAAGATGCTCAATATCATTAGCCACCCAGGAAATGCACATGAGACACCGCAGCATACCCACTAGGATAGCTATAAAAAAAAACAGCCCTGGCCAGTTTGGCTCAGCGGTTAGAGCGTCGGCCTGCGGTCCGGAGAGACCTGGGTTCGGTTCCCGCTAAGGGCACGTACTTCGGTTGCAGTTTGTCCCCGGCCCTGGTTGGTCGTGCGGGTGGCAGCCACTCGATGTGTCCCTTCACGTCGATGTTTCTCTCTCTCTCTCTCTTCCTCTCTCTCCCTCCCACTCTATCTGTACAAAAAATGGAAAAATATCCTCAGGTGAGGATTAAAACAAAACAAAACAAAACAAAAAACAATAACAAGTGTGGGTGAGGACATACAGAGATTGGGACTCCCCTTTCCCCCCTATATATTACTGGTAGCAAAGTCAAATGGTGCTGCAACTTTGGAGAAGCTCAGCAGTTCCTCAAATGTTTGAACAGAAATTTACCATATGACCTAGCAATTCTACTCCTAGGTACACATGCAACATAAATTTAAACTTATGTTCACACAAAAGCTTGTACATGAATGTTTAAAGCAACATTACTCATAATAGCGAAAAAGTAGAAAAAACCCAAATGTCTATTAACATAAATAAAATAGGTAAAATGTGGTATAGTCATACAGTGGAATATTTGTTCCACCATGAAAAAGAATAAAGAACTGATATTTCAACATGAATGAACCTTGGAAACATAATGCTAAGTGAAAGAAGCCAAATACAAAGGACCATACATTATATGATTCCATTTATATGAAATACCCGGAAGTAAATCTATAAAGACAGAAAGGAGATTATTGGTTGCCTAGGGCTTGGGTGATTATGGTAAAGGAGTGCAGAATTTCTCTTGGGGTAATGAAAATGTTAACTTTGGGCTGAAAATTGACTGTGGTGATGGACACACAACTCTCTGAATATATCTAAAGCCAATGAATTGCATTCCTTTTTTTTTAATCCCCTTCCGAGGACATTTTTTTTTTGTTTTTTGTTCAGATAGAGTGGGAGGGAGAGAGAGAGAGAGAGAAACATCGACGTGAACAGGACACACTGAGTGGTTGCCACCCGCACGACCAACCAGGGCCAAGGACAAACTGCAGTCTCAACATGCATTGTTACTCCCATCAGGTGGCCCCCACCTTGAAGCTACAACCAGTGTTGGCTTGGAATATAGCTTCAACTAAGTGGCCACAAGCTTGGCACAAGTGGCCTCAGATTACTTCATGGTGCCCACCAAAGGGCCTCAAGACCAGCACTAGTGGCAACTAACTGCAGATCACTTTGTACCTCTAACCAGGAAGGCCCAAGCTGGGCACAAAAGGTTATTGACTTTGGCCGACACCTGATTCCCTTCGAAGACACTCCAGAACTAATGCAACCAGTGGCTGGCTTCAGACCATACCAGAGTACCACCCAACCAGCTCCACAAATGACATACATGAAGGGTGGACTCAGCTAGCGCCAGAGCCCTGCTAATGTAAACCACATCCCATGGCATCAGCCCCTGCACAACAGCATGTCCACTGTAGTCATCGTCAGCCCTCCTAGTCAGTCAGCCTGAGAGTCAGTCCCACCCAATGATATGAAAATAGCAATCAAAGTTCTACTACAACAGTAGGGCAAACAACCTATATAAGGGACGCCCCTGGGGCACGTGGCTCAGGTGAACAGGGAGACTACGCCACTGGCCCTCACAGGACACTTACTACATAAGGTCACTCTACCAAGATTAGGAAACATAACAGCCCTACCAAATACAAAGAAACACAGGAAGTAACGAAAATGAGGAGACAAACATTTCCCAAATGAAAGAAGACAAAACTCTAGAAAAAGAACTAAATGAAATGGAGAAAAGCAATCTACCAGATACAGAATTCAAAACACTGGTTATCAGGATGTTCAATGAACTTTGGGGAAGAACTCAGTGAGAACCTTAGCAAAGAGAAACCATAAAAAAAGAACCAGCCATAAATGAAGAACATCAAAACTAAAATGAAAAAAAATACATTAGAGGGAATCAATAGCAGAGAAGATGAAGCAGAGGATAGAATCAATGATTTGGAAGATAACATAGCAGAAAACACCCATTCAAAACAGCAAAAAGAAATAAGAATCCAGAAATATGTGGCTAGTTGAAGGGGCCTCTGGGACATCAAGCATAACAGCCACATAACACATCCAGATCATAGGGATACCAGAAGGAGGAGAAAGAGAGCAAGGAATTAAAAACCTATATGAGCCTGGCTGGTGTGGCTCAGTGGGTTGACACACACACACTATGAGGTCGCTGGTTGAATTCCCGGTTAGGGTACATGCCCAGGTTGTGGATCCGATCCCCAGTGGGAGTGTGTAGGAGGCGGCCAATCGATGTTCTCTTGTCGATGTTTCCATATCTCTCTCCCTTTCCCTTCCTCTCTCTCTAAAAATCAATAAAAAGCCCTTGCCTATTTGGCTCAGCAGTTATAGTGCAGGCCCATGGACTAGAGAGTCCCGGGTTCGGTTCCTGCTACAGGCATGTACCTTAGTTGTGGTTCGCCCCCTGCCTGGGTTTGGGTCATACAGGTGGCAACCAGTCGATTGTCTCTCTCACATCGATGTTTCTCTCTTTTTCTCCCACTCTATATGAAGATAAATTTTAAAAAATATCCTTGGGTGATAAAAAAAAATAATAATAAATTACAACTAAACTACAATACAACCATCATTCAGAACCACCTGAAATCGAGCTGAATGGAAGTCCTACAACTATTAAATTAAAGCAGCAGCCACATTGAGACTGGTAAGAGAGGCGGAGGGAGACAGGCTGGTCCCACACCCACCTGTGGCGGATAAAAATCAGGAGGGCTACCTCAGCTGGGAAGGTCCTCCCTGAGGACTGAGGGGTCCCTGTCCCACACCAGGCACCCAGCTCAGGGTTCCAGTGCCAGGAAGAGAAGTCCCCATAACTTCTGGCTGGAAAAACCAGCGGGAACTGAGACAGAGGGAGGCTGCAGCTGCTGGATCCCCAGGCAGATCCTCTTAAAGGGCCCGCAATGGACGCAATGGACTTATTCAGACTTGCTCCCTCTAAGCTCTAAGGGGAGGCAACTTAAAGGCAACAGAGACATACATAGAAGAACTGAGTTGTTTTGCCTCAGGACGAGGGCTGGCGAAGCGGCTTTCTCCGGGACAAACGGACAAACGGACAAACGTGCTGTCAGAGGCCTTTGTTCCTTTGGTGAGCCCCTCCCTAGGGTGGCAGACAGCCGCCATACCTGAGACTCCAGCAACCTGGCTCTCACTGTTTGTACCACCTTGGTGATTCCCTGAGGCCCCACCCCACCCAACTTTCGGGCCCACCCAAGCTGTTTCCAAAGGCTTTACCTTTGATAGAATTGGCCTAAGATCCTGCTTCAGTTTCCTAAAATCTCTCAAACAAGCAGCATCTGGTCTCAGCAAGCCCCATACCTCTTGCTAAGTGGCCCCAGGCCTGGCACTAGAAGCAGCCAGCCTTGGTTCACAGCTTGGATTCACCTAGGCACCTCCATGCCCAGCACAAGAAGCAGCCATCTGCAGATCACTTTGTAGCTTATGCCTGGTGGCCCCAGGTAGAACACAGGCAGTGGCTGACCTTTCCCCAGAGCCAGCACACCCAGTGGACAGATTTAGACCACATCAAAACACCACCACCCAACCACCTCCACAAGTGGCACACTCAATGAGCGGACTCAGTAGGTACCAGAGGCCTGATGAAGTAAGTGTTGCTGTATGTGGTAGGCCCGTACACAGCTGATCCTCAAAGGTAGTCAATGGCTAGTGGTCAGTGGGCACAGCCAGTCCTTGCAGCTGATCAGCCTGAGTAAATCCCTCTCATTGAGGTGCCAATAGCTATCAAGACTCAATTACAACAAAAGGGTGTATAGTCCACACTAGGGGTGCACCTTGAGGGCTCAGCTGCGGTGATCAGGGAGGCTGAGCCACTGGATTCTATAGGACACCTACAACAATAGGCCACCCTACAAAGCCTAAGAGATATACCAACTCTACTTAATACATAGAAATAATCACAGGGAAGCAGCCAAAAGGCGACAAAGAAACATGTCCCAAATGAAAGAACAGAACAAAACTCTAGAAAAAGAATTAAACAAAATGGAGATAATCAATCAGATGCAGAGTTCAAAACACAGGTTATAGCGTTGCTCAAGGAAGTTGGTGAGACATTCAAGGAACTTAAGGAGACCTCCAAGGAACTTAGAACATCAACAACATAGAGAAGGACCAGTCAGAAATGAAAGATGCACTAACTGAAATAAAGAATAATTTTCAGGGAATCAATAGTAGAGTAGGGAAAGCCAATAAGCAAACCATCGATTTGGAATATATGGAAGCAAAAAACTCCCAATCAGAACAGCATAAAGAAAAAAGAATCCAAAAAAATGAGGATGGTGTAAGGAGCCTCTGGGACAATTTCAAGCGTGCCAACATTCACCTCATAGGGGTGCCAGAAGGAGAAGAGAGAGAACAAGAAATTGAAAACCTATTTGAAATAATAATGGCAGAAAACTTCCCTAACTTGGTGAAGGAAACAAAGATATACAAGTCCAGGAAGCACAGAGAGTCCCAAACAAGATGAACCCCAAGAGGCCCACACCAACACACCTCATCATCAAAACGCAAAAGGTTCAAGACAAAGAGAGAATCTTAAAAGCAGCAAGAGAAAAGCAGTTAGTTACCTACAAGGGAGTTCCCATAAGACTGTCAGCTGATTTCTCAAAAGAAACTTTGCAGGCCAAAAGGGAGTGGGAAGAAATATTCAGAATGATGAAAATCAAGAACCTACAACCAAGATTACTCTATCCTGCAAAGCTGTCATTTGGAATCGATGGCCATGTAAAGAATTTCCCAGACAACAAAAATCTAAAGGAGTTCATCACCACCAAACCATTATTATATGAAATGTTGAAGGGTCTTCTTGAAGAAAAAGATAAAAAATATGAACAAATAAAATGGCAATGAATACAAATCCATTGACAACTGAATCAAACAAAATGAACAGGCAGAACAGAAGCATTCTCATAGATACAGAGAACATTTTTTTGGTTGCCAGATGGAGGGGGATTGAAGGAATGGGTGGAGGGATTAAGAAGTATAAATTGGTTGTTAGACTGACAAACCTCAAAGGGAAGGGGGGGCGGCTGGGAAAAGATAAACCAAGAACTTATATGTATATATGCATAACCAATGGACACACACAACATTGTGGGGAAAGGCAGGAGGAAGACGACAGTGGAGAGGAGGAGGTCAATAGGGGAAAAATGAGGAACATCTGTAATGCATTCAACAATAAAGATAAATTTTTTTTTAAAAGTTTCCCATACAAGAAAAAGCTAAAGGAGTTCATCACCACCAAACCAGTATTATATGAAATGTTGAAGGGTCTTCTTGAAGGAGAAGAACAATAAAAATGAATAAAATGGCAATTAATACATATCTATCAACAATTAAATCTACAAACAAAATGAGCAAGCAGAACAGAAATAGACTCATAGTTACAGAGAACATTTTGTTGTTTGCCAGATGGGCAGGGGCTGGAGGGATAGGTGAAGAAGATGAAGGGATTAAGAAGTACCAATTGGGCTCAGCTGCTGTGGCTCACTGGTTGAGCATCGACCCATGCACCAAGAGGTCGCCCGTTCAAATCCTGTCAGGGCACATGCCCAGGTTGTGGGCCAGATCCCCAGTGGGGGGCATGCAGGAGGCAGCCAATCAATGTTCTCGCTCATTGATGTTTCCATCTCTCTCCCTCTCCGTTCTTCTCTCTCTAAAATAAATAAAGAAAAAAATTAAAAAAAACAAACAAAAACAAATTGGCTGTTAGACTTATGAACCTCAAAGGGAAGGGGGGAGAGCAGGATGAGATAAATCAAAAAACTTCTATGCCTATATGCATAACCAATGGACACCGAAAATAGTGTGGGGAAGGCAGGAGGGGAGCAGGATTACAGAGGAGGGGAACAGTGAGCAAAAAAATGGAGAAATCTGTAACACATTCAACAATAAAGATAAGTTTAAAAAATGCCCTGGCCGGTTTGGCTCAGCGGTTAGAGCGTCGACCTGCGGTCCTGAGAGACCCGGGTTCGGTTCCCGCTAAGGGCATGTACCTCGGTTGCAGTTTGTCCCCGGCCCTGGTCGGTTGTGCGGGTGGCGGCCACTCGATGTGTTCCTTTCACGTCGATGTTTCTCTCTCTCTCTCTGTTCCTCTCTCTCCCTCCCACTCTACCTGAACAAAAAATGGAAAAATGTCCTCGGGTGAGGATAAAAAAAAAAAATCTATCTATCTATCTACCTACCTACCTATCTATCTGTCTCCGGATGAGGATTTACCAAAAACAAAAACAAATTATTTTAATTGTGGTTCTGTTATAGTCACAAGAAAATGAATTCTACTGATACATGGGAAGTTATTTCACTTAATTTGACTTTCATGTGAAAAACCTCTTCAAAATATAATAAGAATCTTCTTAGCTGAAGAACTCCATACATTTAAAACATTTCAGGCCCTGGGCAGTTTGGCTCAGCTGTAGAGCGTCGGCCCATTGAACAATGAGTCGCAGGTTTGATTCTGGTCAAGGGCCATGTACCTCGGTTGCGGTCTGGCCCTGGCCCTGGTCCTGGTCGGGGTCACAGGGGAGGCAAGCAGTCGAGGTGTCCCTCTCACATCAATGTTTCTCTCTCTCCCTTTCTCTCCTTCCCACTCTGTCTGAAGATAAAGAGAAAAATATCCTCAGATGAGGATTAAAAAAAAAAACAAAGTAAAACATTTCATTCATCTAGATATCTTTAAACCACTGCTGCTAATTAGGCATACTGTAGACTTCTCTGATAATCTAAGAAATTAGCTCTGAATTTACACTGTTGTAATATTGATAAAAATTCAATGGAAATAATGATAGTGTAATATATATTAACTATTTACTTTTCCGGATCTGGAAGTCTTATTTCTGCGTTAAATTAAATAATCAGAAATCAGGGTTCTTTCTCTAGTTCTCAGTGTCAAACATTCACTATAAAAGTAAAAATCAAATGAAAAACGTATCTTTACCTATTGTACAACTATAACAGAAAATGTCAACTAAGTTTTACAGAGTTGTTTCCATAAAAACACACATTTTTGCCAGGAGCAAAAGAGAACTCTTTGTTCACATAATTTTGTGTGTCCCCTTTCCCCCTTAATCATGAGTTAACCCAAAATATCTTCCATTTGGTCTTAATGACAGGAACCTGATAGTTAACTTGTACATGCAGAGTAACGTTTCAACATTTTCTTTTCTTTCTAATGAGTGTCTGTTGTTTAAAAAATACACAAAACCTCTTATTCTTTTATAGTTTTTTAAAGTATCACTGGAATGCTTTGAGTAAGGAGAAACATTCTCACACTACATGGCTATATTTCTAATACATTAAGGATGGCATCATGCTTATGTAAACAGAGATACAATACCATTTTAGAGGTCTTGAAGACTGTTACAAAATCCCCAAAGGAAAATATGAGTGATATAATTTGAATACTATTACTACCTTCTTCTTCTAACTCAACAGATGTGAAAGTGAACATTTTACAATCAGCTAATACAAAACACTATGTGATTTTTTAACCTATTTATTTATTTTCAATTACAGTTTACATTCATCATTTTGTATTAGTTTGGGGTATACAGCACACTATGATTATTTTCCAAAAGATAATTCAGGGCCCAAAGTGCCAGTTACAAAGGGCAAAATTTTCTATTTTTTTCCTCTAAGTGCTTGCATTAACAAAGAAAGGCTAATTATCCAGACTATTCTCTTTGGTTCATAGTGGACAATTATGCCATAATACTATAGATCTGTCCATTTCAGTTATTCGAGAAGCACTGATCAACCCAACAGAGGGTTATGCTGTTGTTAAAAGTTGCAATTAGTCCTGGCCGGTTTGGCTCAGCGGTTAGAGCATCGGCCTGAGGTCCAAAGAGACCTGGGTTCGGTTCCCGCTAAGGGAACGTACCTCGGTTGCAGTTTGTCCCCGGCCCTGGTTGGTCATGCGGGTGGCAGCCACTCAATGTGTCCTTTTCACGTTGATGTTTCTCTCTCTCTCTCTCTCTCCCTCCTACTCTACCTGAACAAAAAATGGAAAAATGTCCTCGAGTGAGGATAAAAAAAAAAGTTATTGCAATTAAAAAAAAAAATGAAATCATTCAAAGCTACTGTATTTGTCTCCATATTGTAAAAATATTAATACATTTTTATACTGTATTTGTTCCTTATTAACAATGGTAAATTAAATCTTAAGCACAATAAAATATCTTATTGTAGAAAATCTAAATTATAGTGTAAAAAAAGAAACCATTTCCAAGATTAACCCTCCAGAAACAAAAAAGCTTTTTCTACCACACTAAATAGATTATCTATTTGCATATCACATTTATATTACTTTAACTAGACTTCATGGACTTACATAACTATTTTTTCAGTGCACATAACTGAATGCTTACCTTTCAAAAAGCTAAAATTCCATTCCTGTGATTTAGTCAAAATTTATTAGCTCCTCCACTAACTAGCTGTAGTAAATTTTTAGGTTTTGTGTGTGTTTTTTAATTGTTGGCAAAGACAGAGATAACTTGCCAAAAGTTCACAGTCAGTCAGTCAATAAAGTAAATAAAAACTGTTTTTTAAACAGTAATAAATTTCCACACATACTTTTGTCCAAAGAAAATGCTATTTGCTACAACACTGGAAAACATTTTTACTTCCAGAGAAGACGACACAATCACTTAAAAATGTCTCAAAATACGGATATTTGAAATTCCCTTCCGACCCTTTCAAAAACACAGATATTCCCAGTGTAAGAGAGATTACATTAATTAACATCAATACACACAAATTCTTTCTTCTATTTTGCATTTAGATGCCTTTTTCAGAGGTTTACTATATAAAGGAAACATAAAACATTTATTTAGCTTATAGGAATCTTCAAAATTCAGATTTACAGTGATGGGTACAAAATATCTCAACATAGCTATTAAACCCCCCAAATAGTAAAAACTTTCTCTTTGTTAAAATGTGAAAAGTACTGGACATTTTATGGAGTAAATTCCTCTTTAAAAATTAAGACTCTCTCTCTGGCTAGTTTTGCCCGGTGGTTAGAGCGTCGGCCTGCGGACCAGAGAGGCCCAGGTTTGGTCCCCACTAAGGGCACGTACCTCGGTTGCAGTTTGTCCCCAGCCCGTTGGGGTCGTGTGGGTGGCAGCCACTCGATGTGTCTCTCTCACATTGATGTTTCTCTCTCTCTTCCTCGCTCTCCCTCTCCCTCCCTCTCCCTCCCATTCTATCTGAAGATGGATGAAAAAATGTCCTCGAGTAAGAAAAAAAAAAATTAAGACTCTCTTTCAACATACTTTGATTTTTTATTACTATCATTCTTTTTAAATCCTCACCTGAGGATATTTTTCTATTTATCATCGATGTGAGAGAGACACATTGAATGGTTGTCTCCCACATGACCCAACCTGGGCCGGGGACAAACTGCAACCTAGGTATGTGCCCTTGACAGGAATCAAACCCACAACTCATTGGTCCGTGGGTCATCATGCTAACCACTGAGCCAAACCAGTCAGGGCATCAACATATATTTTATTTTTAAAAGGGTTACTGAACAATTTTCCCAAGAGTAAAAATGAAAATCACTGTGCTATGGAATTTCTTTTTTACTAGGTTGTTTTGAACAGAAACACACACAAACTTTATATGCTTTGCCAAGACTGGGTGAATTTATTCTGGTGTTACTCAGTCTTCCGATGTTTCTAATGCTACTCGCTCAATGTTTCCTGCTGCTATATATAATATAAAGTATGGTTGTGCTTTTCTAAAAGATCTAATAAAGTTGCTTCTCAGGGATATAAAATTAGAATACTTAAAAAAATAAGTTCAGCCTGGCAGGTGTGGCAGGATGGAGCATCCACCCATGCACCAAGAGGTTGCTGGTTCGATTCCCAGTCAGGGCACATGCCCAGGTTGTGGGCCAAATCCCTAGTGGGAGGCATGCAGGAGGTGGCCAGTCAATGTTCTCTCTCATCAATGTTTCTATCTCTCCCTCACTTTAAAATTAATGAAGAAAAAATTTATAAAAACTAAGTTCAAAATGTTTAGAAATATTTAGTTCTTAACAACAAATATTTGTAGGACACCTTTCCAAGAATAATTTACTTTGACTTGTTAGTAAGAGTCCTTTTTTCAAAAGGTCCACTATATATATATATAAAATGTCCTAAAATGAGCTCCAAAACACTAAGTTCACACAATTTTGTTTTATATGCTTCCTAAAAGTATCCAAATCTGAAGAATTTGGATACTTAGAAACCTTATGACAATAAAAATGCCTAAAAACCATGCAGTAATCTCTGATAAAATATATAATAGCCTGGGTTATTTTTTTTAAATGGATAAGAGGTTTTTTATTTTTTAAACATATTTTTACTATGTTGTTATTGGTTTGTTTGGTTTTTTTTTTGAAAGAGAGAGGAAGGGAGAGATAGAAACATCGATGTGAGAGAGAAACATCGACCGGCTGCCTCCCACATACCCTCTACTGGGGATTGAACTCAAAACTCGGGCATCTTCTGCTCTGACCGGGAATCGAACCAGGACCGAGTCTCAGTCCATGGGACGATGCTCAACCCACTGAGCCACACCAACTGGGCAAGAGGTTAATTTTTTAGACATGAACAAGGTTCTATAATAAAATGGAAAATTAGCTTACACTTAAAGTAAGAGTTAATTGCCATGCACAATACAAATTAGTTTCTGCAAATCCTTACCATCTATTAGTGTTCCTACATTAAAATTATATTATAGAAAATTTAATTATGTTTTCTAACTGGGGCAAAGGGGAAAGTAGTGGTATAGGACAGACAGTTAAGAAACCAGAATATGTTTGTGGGGATGATGAAGGTTAATATACGAAGAACATATAGCACTGCCCAAAAAGAACAAGGAAACACATTAACACAATCTCTCCACCCTTCATAGTACTTCTGCTATGATTACAGCAGTACTATTCTAATGTTTTTCATTTGAGTACCTCCTAAAATAGTTTTTAAAATCTATGTACTCTTTTGCACAATATTCTAGTTGACAACTAAAAGTTTTTAACATAACAGTTTCAAAGGATTTATTTCTGTCATACTGAAAATAGTGGTAATTTCTAAAAATTGATTACTTTTTAATGTATCCAGTGGACTCTAAGTACCATAATGATTTAATGCCTACCATCATCCACTTCAAAAAATACATGAATAAAATATTTTTTAATACTTAACAGTTTTACATCATTCTTTTTTTTCCCTTGGACTTTCATTTTCATTCCATTCTTTTCCCAGAACAGTGGTTCTCAACAGGGGTGGAGAGGTGAAGTCCTGGGGAATGGTGGTGAAGATTTTGCCATTTGGCAATGTCTGGAGACATTTTTGATTGTCACAGCTGGGGTGCAGGGTGTTCCTGGCATCGAGTGGTAGAGGCCAGAGATGCTGTTCAACATCCTACAAAGCTCAGGACAGCCCCCAACAATAAAGAATTATCTGATCCAAAATGTCAACAGTACTGAGATTGAGGAGCCCTGTCCTAGAGTGATATATTTCTATGTCAAAAAGTCTTTTTTTAAACATACGAATACTTTTCTCTACATCAAAAATATCGATATAAATTGATAAAATATAAATTTCCAATAACATAAAGGTCTAAGTATTAAAAATGTTTTCTGGAATGACTTATTACAATTATTAGTAATATAGTTAATCTAAACATAATTAAATAATCATTATCAAATATAAAAAGTGAAAATATATTAAAATGTTCCTATTGAGATGGATGGGGCTTATTTTGTTATTGTCAGTTAGGTGCTGTATCTGTAGAGAAATATATATTACTTGTTGCTTGAATGAGACTGAATTCAGCTCAATGACATTTCTATTTTCATTTTTATGGTAGCTAAGAAACCTTTTTTACATAAATAAATAGCTGAAGAAGGAGTTCTGTTGGAATAATGTAACTTATTCTGTGATCTCCTTCTACCTTAAATACATAAATTACACAGTTATCCATTATTAAAAATTATTTCAGAGCTCTAGACATAAGTAGATTCTCTTTAAATGCTGTTCAAGTCAAAGAATTTAAAACCAATTGACTTGAAAAGGATTTGTTATACAATATTTGAAGACATTTACTTTCTTAATACCTACAGCTGGGTGACCCAGAGATTTTTAAACCCCTGCTTTACTATATAGACCAAGTTAGGCCTTCTTCTATGAAGGGTCTTTGAGAACTTTTTTTTTTAAATTCTCGTCTGAGGATATATATACATTTTTTTGCATTTATCTTCATATAGAGCAGGAAGGAGAGAGGAGGGAAGAGAGAGAATGAAACATCGATGTGAGACACATCGACTGGTCACCACCCATACAACCCCTGGGGACAAAATGCAACCAAGGTATGTGCCCTGAGTGGGAACTGACCCAGGATTCTCCGGTCCGTGGGCCGACACTCTAACTGCTGAGCCAAACCGGCCAGGGCAAGAGAACTCTTCAATATGAGAATACAACTTCACTTAGCTGGTAGGGTTTGGGGAGTCACAGCAGGAATTTTTTTAAAAATTGATTTGAGAGAGAGAGAGAGAAACATTGATGTAAGAGAGAAACATCGTTCAGTTGCCTCCTGTATGCACCCCGACCGGGGATCAAACTGCAACCTAGGTATTTGCCCTGATAGGGAATCAAACCCTCGACCATTCAGTGTACAGGATGACACTCCAACCAACTGAGCCACTCTGGCCAGGGAGGAATTTTGAAATTTAATAAGTTACTCTAGAAAATCTCTATAAATTGTCCCATAACCATGTCTTTTTATTAGTCTATCATGAAAATTCAGGTACGGTTGTCATCAAACACCTATACTTAAAGGCCTAGGTCTCAGAAACCATATCATGGTTTTATGATTCTCAATAAAGAAAATGGTCCAAATAAGACTAAAATTCTCTCCGTTACTCCCTTACCTCTTAGATACTCTGTACTGTGCTGTGGTCAATTTTCCAGTCTCAGGGTCATGTACTGTAGCTCGGCTCAGCTACAAAAAAAGAGAAAGGACAAGGACTTATTCACGTAGCAGGCAATTTTGGACTTTTGTTTGTTTTGTTTTGTTTTGTTTTGCCAAGCCACAGGTGATTGGAAGGGTTCAGATTGGTCTGGATGGTAGGTAATGGTTTCAAATCAGCAAAATGTTAGAAAGGTGGCAATTGGAAAAGCCACTTCCAAATCAAGAGAAAAGGAGTTGACAAATTTTTGTTGTCGATTTATTGTCCTTTCACTTTTTTTAAAAAAAATTTATTTGAAGCTGTATGTAAATGATCTGTATGCAAATGATTTATAGCACTGGGTTTCACAGGAACTTTCTCAGATCTAGAAGTTTAATGTTCTTTAAATACTATGACAAAATAATAATTAGTAGTCTCTTTAAATTCATTTTTTAAAACTCTCCCCAAGACAAACCTATTGTTAAGTCTCTCTGGCATAGTTCAAGGCAACTAAATTCATAAGTAATAGCAGTTGGAAGACAGATCAGAAAAATAACTCTGTTCTTTCCATTGCCAATTTTTAAGTCAGCAAGTTTTTTAAAATACAAACTCCAACAGGAGGAATACAGATTACTCCAAAATGACAATGGTATTTTATAAGATGTATGAACAGATGCCAATACAATCACCATGAAGGATGATGTGAGTTTACTGCAGCATTTATGAATGTGAGAGAGCCACATAAACAAAGACTCCTCCCAGATTAATCCAGGCTGTTGTTTTTTCTTTTTTTTACCCCTTTGGCAAGAAAGGGGAAAAAGAAAACAAGTATCAAGCCATTTCCTGAAAATTTAATTCCTGATCTGAATAGAGATGCAAAGCCTATTAATTCCCTAAAAATAACAGACCAACTAAAGATTAAAAACAGAACTTCTAGTTAAAGGAAAAGACCTGTGAAACACAAAGCAGTTTATCCATGCGTTTATAAACAGGTGGTGACTTGAGCAGGAGACTGAAAATGACCTACTTCCTTTAAATGAATAATTCCTGTAGAATGTATGAAACACTCATTAGAGATCAAAATATGCAGCATACACATCTCTTACCTTTTGCTAATTCTGTAATGTACCGTCTCCAAGTCTCCTGTTATTGGGTTTGAAATGGTGGCTCGCCTCAGCTGTGAAGCCAACCATCAAAATACTTGCATTACAAAACAAAAAATGAATCACATTTACCTAACCAGTCAGAATTCTGGGATTTTTACAATGGAAGCTGAAAAGAGAAAATAATTCCATAGACTTCCAGTCACCTTGTGTTGAGTTTTGATAGTGGTTTTGGAGGTTTTTATATTTTTTAAAGCTATTTAAAAAATATTTTAGTTTTGCATGAATAAAGAGTAACAAAGAAAAGAGGTTTAAAATTACATTTCTTTCAATGGTTAGAGGATGTGACAGCGAGGAAAAGAGAAATTTGTAAAATCTTAAGTCTAATTTATAGTTATAAGAATGGATATTTGCAATCAATGATCTATTCAAACTTTTGATTTTAATTTTTCTGTGCACGTATGTGATGATACTGTTTTGCAAAGGTTAATGTTCAAAATTTATTTCAAGATCAATATTTTCTTCCTTCAAGATATCTGCTTATATGTTTCACATATATAGTGAAATAATCTTGGACCGAGCACAATGCAAATGAAAATAACTCATAAATGTCAAAAACAGTTTTCAAAGATGTAGTCGGGATAATGATTTTAAACTTTTTTAAATGGAGGATGATTCTGAGGTTATCAAAAAGAATATGAAATTTTTACTGCCACTGAATCTCTTGATCTATTTAAAATAATGCAACTAAGGCATTCCTTTTGAAGACTTTGGCCTCCACAACTAGAGACATAAGACTTAATCTCCAAGCTGAAATGAACACTTACTGAATATTCTATGAAGATACTTTGGTTTACTGGGTTTACTGACCACAAATAATGGACCAAAGTAGAAATCCAAAAGAGAATGATAGAATATGATGTAATTATAAGAAGAAATTTATTAGAATTCACTTGTAAAGTACCCATATTTATTAGACCGCCTTTTCCATTTAAAATGTAATCTTTGGTAAAGAACAAAAAGTAGCAATTTGGAAAAGTAGTAAAACTTAACAACAAAAATTCTAACTTTAAGGTTATTCTGCAGTACAAATATCCAAATAATTCAACCTTTATGATATAAGTAGGATCAGAAAATGATGCCATGGGCCATATTCAGCCACCACCTGCTTTTATAAATAAAGTTTTACTGGAATATAGTCACACTCACGTATGTATTTCCTATGGCTGCTTTTGCATTAAGAGTGGTTTTGACAGACTCTATGGCCATCAAAGCCTAAAAAGCATTTACTATCTGGACCTCTAAGGAAAAAATTTGACAACTCCTATGTAATAAAAGAGCAAAAATATGCCTAGTGTTTATTTAACAATCTCTTTATGAAAGCAATGGCAGTTTGTATTTTACAATGAAGAAGACTAACTGTTTTTAAAATGGTGGTTAAGATGATGGTTAAAAAAAAAAAAAAAGGGCAAGAGCATAAAGGGTAATCTTTCTCACATTCTCACAAAGGAAGAATTTCTACATTAAACACTAAGTTTATAGGATTGCATTTACATTATATTGTTTTTCTTATTAAGATAAATGATGTGAGCTGAGCTGAAGTCAGAAAATTATGTTATTATTTTAAATTAGTATAATACTTGTGCCCAATGATATCTTTCTAGTGCTAATGTGCCCAAAAAGGAATAAAAATACTTTGAGTAGTCTTTCAGGTAAAAATATAAAATGAAAACATTGGTTTTTGATTAGTCTCTGAGACTAAAATGCTCCAAAGTACATAGAAAACTTTTTCATGAAGATGCTGAAACAAATTTGTTAAATGTAAAATAAAAATCTCATCTATAATTTTCAATAATTAAGAGCTTAAAACCTATTTCCATACATAGTGTTATTAACTAATGTCACCCCAATAAATGTAATTAAAAAAATATTTGTAAGATATGTTATTTGTATTGATAACAAACTGAGGAAAAACAGGTATAAATACAGTTTAGCTAACTTCACTATGTTGTGGCAACAATATCTAAAATTACCTGTGGGGTTATTGCCATATCAATTATAACTTCTGTAACCTTGCAAAGGAAAAACTGATACACAGGTATAGTAAATTGAAGAGAGAGAGAAAAAAGAAAAAAGTTATTTACCCTTGGTTTTGCTAGATCTTTGACAATTTCAATTTCTGCATCAGAAATAATATCATGGAAGCGAATAATACGAGGCTTGTCCCACTCATCCTCCTGTTTGGCTGGAGCCAGAATAAATTTAGGATTCCGGTTTCCATCATGGTAGCGGCAAAAGAGTTTCTTCTGTCTTCGAGGAGTCTAAACATAAAGTTTAAAAAGTGATAAATATATTAGAGTAATAATAATTTTAATGCTTGTTCCTATGCAGATAAGAAACAATAGTCATGTTCATGTATACACAGAGTTATCTGTGGAAGAAGACAAACACAAAAAAACAGTTCTCTGCAAATATTTTGCATTAAACAGAACCTTCAAGATTTAAAAAATTGTATTAATGATTATATTCTGGGACAGAAATGGTAGGCCTTAAATAAGAAAATAGGTGGGGTTTTAACTCTCCTCTCCTCAAAATAAAGTTCAGGTGTTATAAATATGAAAGAAATGTTTATAGAAATATGAAATGAATGCTCAGCATTGCTCCAAACACTCAGAAAGAGTTTCTAAAAGGAAAAACAAACCTAACCAGGTTTTTCTAAATAATTCCCAGTTAAATGCTTATGTTCCCCCCAAATAAAGGATATTTTAAAAAGCAAAGATGAAAATGGGTAGTTCTGAACAAGAGAATATAAGTTATTAAACAAAGAAGCCAGGAGCTTTTATTAGTGGGTATTTAAAATAGAATGGTTAACAAAGCAAATAAATGTTTCTTTCAATCACCTATTATATTAACTAAACAAGTTATTGCATTGCTGATTGTTCTCTTCAATAAACAAGTTATGTCATATATGAAGTAAAAATAATACTGGGTTTTAATTTTTATTTTTTTTAATCCTCACCTGAGGACATTTTTTCATTTTTTTGTTCAGATAGAGTGGGAGGGAGAGAGAGAGAAACATCGCTATGAAAGGGACACATTGAGTGGCTGCCACCTGCACAACCCAACCAGGGCCGGGGACAAACTGTACATGCCCTTAGCAGGAACCAAACCCGGGTCTCTCTGGACCGCAGGCCGATGCTCTAAACACTGAGCCAAACTGGTCAGGGCCTGGGTTTTAATTTTTAGTTAACATACTAAAACAAATAATCATTCATGTTTATTCTCCATGTTCTCTCTCTCTCTCTCTTTCTCTCCCCCCTTCACCCCTTCTCTCTCTTTCTTTTTTGTTATTCCTCACCCCAAGGTATTTTTTCCATTGATTTTTAGAGAGAGTGGGAGGGAGGAGGAGAGAGAGGGAGGGAGGGAGGGAGAGAGACAGGGAGGGGGAGGGAGGGGGAGGGGGAGGGGGAGAGAGAGAGAGAGAGAGAGAGAAACATCAGTGTGAGAGACACATCGATGGGTTGCCTCCCACACAGACTGAACCTGCAACCCAGATACGTGACCTTGACTGGGAATTGAATCCACAACCCTTTAGTGCATGGGTCAACCTCTCACAACTGTGAAACACCGGCTGGTACTCCATGTATCTTATTTACCTAGAGTAAAATCCAAAGCTTTATATCGAATAAAATTTTTACATAATAATGAGATTAGTTGATCCTAAGAAAAAGGATGCTCCTTGATCTTGGGCAGGGTTGACGTGTGTGTCACATCAATAAAGTGGCAAGTTAGCAGACTAATGTTTTATGCTTATAGTTCTGTTTTGCTCTTCTTTAAGAGCTATAAAGAGCAATAAAAAAAACATGTGCTCACTATTAGAAATCTGAACAATTAACTAGATATTTGATGATATTATGGAACCACTGTGAATTTTTTTAGGGGTGATAATGGTCTTGTGTTTTTGTTTTTTGTTTTCTTTAACAGTCCTTATCTTCAAAAAATACTAAAATATCTGGATGTGTTATTATTATCCTTGTCTTTACTTATTAGCTCCCAAAGCAAAAGTAGGCTTATTCTAACAGGACTTAAAGCACTCAAAGGTATCAACATAGACATGATCTACTTATTTGCTGTTAGAGGTTATGCTGTCAACAGTAAATCATAAAATATCAAAAAGTCATCAATACCAAAACATAAAGCCCAGCTTCAGTTTATCAGTAGAGACAAAGTTAAACACTATTCAAATGTTTACACTTAAAAATACTTATTTAGAAATGCACTAATTCACTTCCTTCCACATATGCCCACATTCAACTGAACAATGGGTACCACATGATATTCCTTAAAAGAGGGCTCCATTATTGGTTAATGTTGGAATGCAATGTACACCATATCCATAATGCACATCAAAGTAAAAAGGCTCTAAAAAGTCCAGTGCCTTGCCCTGGCCGGTTTTGCTCAGTGGTTAGAGCGTCGACCTGCAGTCCACAGAGACCCGGGTTCAGTTTCCGCTAAGGGCATGTACCTTGGCTGCAGTTTGTCCCCGGCCCTGGTTGGGTTGTGCGGGTGGCAACCACTCGATGTGTCCCTTTCACGTCGATGTTTCTCTCTCTCTCTCTTCCTCCCTCTCCCTCCCGCTCTATCTGAATAAAAAATGGAAAACTGTCCTCAGGTGAAGATAGAAAAGAAAAAAAAGTCCAAAGGCTGAACAAAAATCTATGTTTCCCAGACCTGAAAGCTTTTGTTTTGGCCTATTACCTATTACCATCGTAAAGTACTGGTTCTCTTAAGTTATAAATACATAAATATAGATACACAATAAACAAAGGGATATTTATAAACACATTTTAATATTTTAAAGAATAAATGTTAAAACCAAAGTCTCTTGAAAGTCTTTATGCATTTTTAATATTTCTAAAATAGACAAACACTTCACTAAGCAATCCTGTCAAGGTTGACTAGAAGCAAAACCACAAGAGATTACTGTATAGATGAATCCACTGTTTCACAGGATGGATTAGAATGGTATATTATTTCTACTTAAGACTGGTGAAATCTCTTTTGCATTAAGATATAAGAAGGCTGGTGTGGCTCAGTTGATTGGAGCATCAGCCTGTGCACTAGAAGGTCATGGGTTCAATTCTCGGTCAGGGCACATACCTATGTTGCAGGTTCTATCCCTGGTTGGGGCATGTACCAGAGGCAACCGATCAATGTATCTCTCTCACATAAATATTTCTCTCTCTCTCATATCCTTTCTCTCTAAAATAAAATTTTTAAAAAGATATAAGAAAAATCTTTATCACTTCCCTTAAATTATCTGACCCTTCAGATTTTAATCTATGAAAAGGGTAATATTACCAAAAATGCTTGGAATGGTGTATGATTGACAGGCATTATGCAGTAATTCTGATTTTATCACATTAGACTTAAATATAAAAGAAGTTCTCTCTAAAACTATGTACAAACAATACACATGCACACATTCACACACACACAATTGGCTTTTCCACTTTACCATTTTGATACCCTCCCCACGGCACAGCATTTCGTACTTCTGTCTCTCTGGGAGGTAATCCACAGGAGCCCCTTTTTTCTTCAGTGTGGTTTTCTGATCAGATTGGTCATCTGAAGTAGACTTATTGGCATCTTTTTCTTTAGCCATTATATACTCAAAATATTTTAAGTTACCATTAGCTCTCTGATGTTCAGGATCTATTAGAAGAGAAAGAACATGTCCATGAGCAAGTTTACAGTTGTTTAAACATCAGATTACAAGCATATAAAATAGAGGGCCATAGAATTCACCTTCTAAATAACTCTGCTTTTGAAAGTGAAAGAAGGTATTAGTAAAAATTATTATGCTAAAACAACAGGTGTAAACTAGTACTGCCCCACGTAAAACAGGGCATACAGTCATCCTATATAAAAAGAGTTCTGACCCTGGCCGGTTTTGCTCAGTGGTTAGAGCGTTGGCCCCGTGGACCAGAGTCCTGGGTTCGGTTCCCGCTAAGGGCACATACATCGGTTGCAGTTTGTCCCTGGCCCCGGTTGGGGTTGTGTGGGTGGCAACCACTCGATGTGTCTGTCTCACATTGATGTTTCTCTCTCTTTCTCTTCCTCCCTCTCTCCCTCCCATTCTATTGGAAGATAAATGCAAAAAAAAAAAAGAGTTCTGGAGACAGAGTAGCCATTTATTTCAAAGTAGCAATTACTGCTTCTACTTTGAGAACTTACTAATTAGCCAAGGGAACTATGCATGATCAATTTGATGTCAAATGAATTTTTTAAATATTTCTCTTCTTCTTTTAAGCAATGGAAACGTTTTTTTCTGAGACTGAAATGTAATTACCATGGGGAAGACACTGTATATGTTCAAAAGCAACCTTTACCACAGATAAATTGTAAATGAAGAACACAGCCTACTTCAGGGGGCTGAGTGGATTTTAGCTCCAAAATTCTAAATGAGACAGAAAAAAGAAACTAGAGGTATAATTTTCAATTAAGCCAGAATCCACTAATTACCTCTGAATTGCTAGTCATAATTTTTAGCTATCTTTCAGTAGAGGAAAAGAGGACCTACTCCACCCATCCGGGAGAAAAAACAACAACCACACACACAAATAAAAAAGGCAGAACAGTATGTAGAAACTTCACTTGTGACATTTGTTAAGTATTTAGGAAATCTAGCCTTATTTGTAAAATACTTGTCTTTGAGAAACTGCTCATAATATATATTGGGATATATAACCTGAGCCAATTTTGTAAAAGGGGAAAGTGTGTGCATGAAGGGGCAATATACAAGGAAACAAATAAAGCTTGTAGGTATCTTTGGGTGATCGGCTTATGGATGACTCTTCTATATCTTTTTCCATTTTTAAAACTTTCCTACAATGATGCCCTGGCCGGTTTGGCTCAGCAGTTAGAGCATCGGCCTGTGGACCAAAGAGCCTCGGGTTCGATTCTGGTCAAGGGTGCATACCTAGGCTGCAGTTCAATCCCCAGCCCTGGTCGGGATTGTGCAGGAGGCAACCAATTGATGTGTCCCTCTTACATCAATGTTTTTTTCTCTCTCTCTCTCTCCTTCCCACTCTATCTGAAGATAAATGGAAAAATATCCTCAGGTGAGGATTTAAAACAAAAAACTTTCCTACAATGAGTAAAGATTTTTAGGTCAAGTGGAAAAAAAATCACTTAAAAATACTGGGAAAAAAGGGGGGAACTTGAACTAATATCTCAATTTATTCATTCAACCAAGAAATAACCTAATTATCAAAAAAGTTCACTTTCAGATGACTAATCCTTTTGAACTGTTTCACTCTTCGATGTATACATGTTTATCTATTCTTAAAAAAAAATTTTTTTTAAGTTTGAAAGATCACTATATACCAAATGCCACCTGAATCTAGTAGCATACAACTCCACCTCCAAAGATTCTGGATTTAGTAGGCCTGGGGTGGAGATCAAGAAATTTTCATTTGTAATAAGTATCCAAGTAATTCTGATGCACACAGTCCCTGAATCATTTTTCTTTTTTTTAAATCCTCACCTGAGGATATTTTTGCATTTATCTTCAGATAGAGCAGGAGGGAGAGAGAGAGAGAGAAACATCAATGTGAGAGAGACACATCAACTGGTCGTCATCCACATGACCCCAACCGGGGCCAGGGACAGACTGCAACGGAGGTACGCGTCCATAGTGGGAACAGAACCTGGGACACTCTGGTCCATGGGCCGACACTCTAACTGCTGAGCCAAACAGGCCAGAGTAGCTGGATCATTCTTACAGAAATGCTACATCTCTGTTTAAAATACTAGTGGTAAAATCCTCATAACATATTTACATTGTTCTATCATTTGAATATGATAATCAAATATATTTTCAATCTATTTCTTTCAAATCACTATTTTTGAATATGAAATGCAATTAATCAAAAACATCCTTCAAAGAAAACTAGCTAATATTTAATATAGCAATATGGTATATAAACATTTTTGATTAAGTTAGATTAGGTCCAATTTTGAAATTGCCGAAGAGCACAGAGCAGGGAAACACAGCCACTGATGTAGTACTAGGTGAAAAAAATTAATTGCCATTTATTTAGAGGCTAATCAGAAAGAGGATTAAGTATGTCTGACAAATGAGGCACTTGAATCTAACAAAAAGTACCAAAGCTGTATGGTGACATAGTGTCATATATATAAAACTAATATATCCATAACCTTGAATTAGGCCAAGTTAACATACCTAGTTCAAGAAGCTTCTTTGTGAGCAAAAGTGCCTTATCGAGGTCTCCCTGCTGGTACACTGCATAGCTCAAATAATCCAGAACAGAGACCTTATCAATGGTAGAAACCTCCCCTTCATCCAGCTGCCTTAGTGCTTGTTCCATCCACAGTTCTGTATGGTAATAGTCTGCTTCAGTATAGGCTACTTTGCCCAACTCAAAACAATCTTCAACCGTTAGATAAGACTGGTGTTTTACTCCTATGGAAAGAAAATAGAGAACTTTAGGATTCTTAACACTACTCCACATTAATTTAAGACTGTACAGCTTTCAAAGTGCTATCTCACTTTCAGTTGGACTTCACAACAATCCTCTGAGATAGGAAAAGCAGGAATTATCCTAAATTTATAAACAGAGGAAAAATTTATAAGGTAATGAAACATGGCAAGAATCACACAGTCAATAGGGGACATGGGACATAGATATCCTAAGACTTCAATTATCAGCCATATCAAAATGAAACGTCAATTAATTAAGTTGAGGTGTGCAATTTTCTAACACAGCAGGAATCATCACATGAGATTTATCTATCGCTCTCCTAACCAACAATCTGGGAAAGAGACGAAGGATAGGAAGAGAAGCAAACCTGTCAACTGGTTCCCTTCCCTTCTTCTCTTTCCCTTTCCCAGAACATTAATAATATGTAATTTCACATACCATAAAGTTCACCCATTTAAAAAAAATACAATAGTTTTTAGTATATTCACAGAGTTGTGCAAGCATCACCATAATCTAACTTTAGAACATTTTCATCACCTGCCAAAAAACCCTGTAACCATTAGCAGTGACTACTGATTTTCTCCCCCCTCTTATCCAAGACCTAGACAACCTCTAATCTACTTTGTATATTTAAAGATTTGCCTATCCTGGTTATTTCATATAAATAATACCATGAAACATATGGTCTTTCGTGACTGACCTTTTTCACTCAGCATAATGTTTTTAAGGTTCACCCATGTTGTATCATCATTTTTATTACCAAATAATAATCCACTGCATGGATATACTGTTTCCACTTCTTTGGCTTTTATGAATAATGGTACCATGAACATTGGCGTACAAGATTTGTGTGGAAAAGTGTTTTCATTGCTCGAGTACATATGTAGCAATAGAATTGCTGAGTCCTATGGCAACTCTATGCTTGACATTTTCAGGAACTGCTAAACCATTTTCCAAAGCGGCTACCCCATTTTACACTCCCAACAGCAATGTCTGAGGGTTCCAACTCCTCCACACCCTCTCCAATACATGTATTTTCCATCTTTTTTATTATAGCCATTCTGGTGAGTATGAAGTAGTATTTCTCATGATTTTGATTTGTGTTGCCCTAATGATGATGAGTATCTTTTCACATGCTTATTGTCCACTTATATATTATCTCTGGAAAAATGTCTATTCAAATCCTTTGCCCTTTTAAATTTTTGGTTATTTTTCTTTTTATTATTGGTTAATTGTTAGAGTTCTTTACATATTCTAGATAGAAGTTCCTTATTTGAGTTCCTTATATGATTTCCCAATATTCTTTACCCACTCTGTGGGTTGTCTTTTCACTTTCTTGATGTTGTACTTTGAAGCACAGAAGTTCTAATTTTCATGAAGTCTAACTAAGTATTCATATTTTAAAAATCAAACATTGATCCTTACTGTCTACCCTACAAAAAAAAATATATCACCTCGGGTTTTGAAATATATTACACAAAATCTGAAGCAATGCAGACAACTCCAAAATTACAAAGCATATAATAAAAATAAAAAAAAGCCACTATGAGCAAAATAAGCAGGAACAATTAAAAAAACAATATTAGACACATCCCCAAGTTATTCAGATAGTGGTGTTATCAGATTAAGATCACAAAATAACTATGAATAAAATGTTTAAGGGTCGTGGGTTTGATTCCTGGTCAAGGGCACGTACCTGGGTTGCAGATTCAATCCACAGCCACAGTCGAGGTACATGCAGGAGGCAACCAATCTATATGTCTCTCTCACATTGATGTGTTTCTTTCCCTCCTCTCTTTCTCTCTCCCTCTCTCTTTCACCTCCCTCTCTCCCTCCCTCCCTTTCACTGTCTTTTTTTTTATTTTTTTATCCTCACCTGAGGACATTTTTTGTTCAGATAGAGGGAGAGAGAGGAAGAGAGAGAGAGAAACATCGACGTGAAAGGGACACATCGAGTGGCTGCCACCCGCACAACCCAACCAGGGCTGGGGACAAACTGCAACCGAGGTACATGCCCTTAGCGGGAACCGAACCCAGGTCTCTCTGGACCGCAGGCCGACGCTCTAACCTCTGAGCCAAACTGGCCAGGGCCCTTTCACTTTCTCTAAAAATCTGTGGAAAATATACCCTCAGGTGAGGATTAACAAACAGACAGACAAACAAACAAAAAAGACCAGTCAGATTTGAGTAGGGAAAAAAAAAATTTCCAGAAATGATAAACATAATCAATGAAATAAAAACTTATTGGTCAAGTTTAACAGCAAATTAGACACAACATAAAAAGAGAATAATAAACCTCAAAGGGAAAACTGAATAAATTATCATGGGATTAATGACCCAGGCTGCAGCAGAGAAGAGAGATAAATATGAAGGGCTAGTTAAAAGTAAGGAAGAAAAAGTAAGTATGTCTAGTTATGTCTACTTGGAGTTCCAGAAGACAATAGATAGAATTTGGGAGAGGCACCATTTCAAGAAATAATGGTGGACAATTTTCCAGAATTAAAACACATGGAACTTCAGATTCAGGAAACACAAAGAATCCCACGCCAAACAAAGTACACTTGAGGGCTTCTTAAAGATATGTTTCGAGGAGGAGGAAAATAATTCTAAAAGAAAACTCTGGGGTACAAGAAAGAATAATAAACAAATAAATTGGTATACATATGAGCCAATCAATATTAAAGAAAAGTAAACTATCAGACTGGCAAAAATCTCAAAGTTTGAAACATTTTTGGTGATCCTGTGGGGAAACAGGGCCTCTCATAGATTGCTGGTAAAAATGCAAAATGATACAACCACTATGGAAGGAAACTGTGACAATATTAGCAAAATTACCTATGCATTTACTCTTTGATTCCATGGCATCAGTTATAAAAAAAAATCCCAAAGATCAGTTGGCAAAAATACAGTAAATAACTAATGCACAAGGTTACTGGCAGCATTCTTTTTTAGAACAGCAAAAGACTTTAAACCAACCAGATGTGTATCATCAGGGGCCTGGCTAAATAATCTGTGCTTGCCCAGCTGGTGTGGCTCAGTGGCTGAGCATCGACCCCATGCACCAAGAGGTCTCCAGTTCAATTCCCAGTCAGGGCACATGCCCAAGTTGTGGGCCCAATCCCCAATGGGGGCATGCAGGAGGTGGCCAATCGATGTTCTCTCTCATTGATGTCTCTGTCTCTCTCCCTCTCCCTTCCTCTCTTTCTAAAATCAATAAAGAAAAAATATTTAAAATAAACAAATAAGGCCCTGGCCGGTTTAGCTCAGCAGTTAGAGTGTCGGCCTGCGGTCCAGAGAGACCCGGGTTCGATTCCCTCTAAGGGCACGTACCTCGGTTGCAGTTTGTCCCCGGCCCTGGTTGGGTTGTGTGGGTGGCAACCACTCGATGTGTCTCTCTCACGTCGATGTTTCTCTCTCTGTCTCCCCCTCTTACTCTAACTGAACAAAAAATGGAAAAATGTCCACAGGTGAGGATAAATAAATAAGTAATCTGTGGTGCCTCCACAAAACAGACTAGCATGCAGCTGCAAAAGCAAATAAAAGGGATTCCTATATATGATGAGATGATATATAGGGCTTATCAATAAATTAAAACACTAAGGTATAGAAAGTATTTATACCACGCTACCTTGTGTTTATGTTGAGAGGAAATAAGAATATATATATATATTTGCTTATATTTTCCAAAAGAAACAATGAAAATAGAAAAACTAATACAATGGTAGTTACATATAGGAAGAAAGGAACAGGTTAAGGAGTTCAGAAATAAAAGTGGGACTTGTCAGTGAATCTTATTAGTATAGTTTGAACTTTAAAAGAATATAAAAAGTTTTACATAATTACAAATAATATGAGAGAAATGGGTGAAGGTGGTCAAAAGGTGAAAGATCTTTCAGTTATTAAACAAATAACTCCTAGGGATGTAATGTACAGAATTGTGACTATAGTTAATAAGACTATATTGTATATTTGAAAGTTGCTAAGAGAATAGATCTTAAAAGTTCTCATCACACAAAAATTTTTGTAACTGTGTGATGGATGTTAACTTATTATGTAATCATTTCACAATATATACATATATCAAGTCATTATGTTGTACACCTAAAACTAATACAATGTTATATATCAATTATATCTCATTTTTTAAAGTTATTTAGGTGACTCTTTATCAGTAAAAACATTAATAACAACATTTTGCTGTTTTAGCTTTCACATGGTTTTACCTCATTTGAATCTCATGGCAATCCAATGAAAAAGGTATTATGTCAGACCCCAAAATGGATATATTTTCCACTATGCTACCAAGTTTCATGTTTCTATACTGGACAATGTTATCGAATTTCATTGTCAATACATTTCTAAATATATTAAATATTTAGAAACTGAAACAACATAAAAATTTTGAACAGTAGACAAGAACCAAGATAGGATATGAATTAAACTGAGCCTGTGATAAATTTTTCAGTAAAAAAAGATGTAGAAGGACAAAAAAAGAGAGAGAGAAGGGGGAAAAAGAGGGGTTTGGGAGGGGAGAAGGAGAATTTTTCCCAACTTGTGATATCAATGGTGGAACAATAACTGTGAGATTGATTCATGGTGGTTTAACATTAATGTTAAAATATCTGGTCTCCTACCTCAACTCCTCTGACCTAAACAAATGGAGAGATATAGCATTTTCATGGATCAGAAAATTCTATATAATTAAAATGGCAATGCTGCCCAAATTGTCTCCAAGATGCAACACAATCGCAGTCAAAATCCTACAGACATTTTATAGAAACTAACATGCTGATCTTAAGATTTATAAGGAAATTCAAAGAATTTAAAATAACCAAAGCAATTTTAAGAATACATGGAGGACTTACTCTATTCGATTTCAATACTTTATAAAGCTTACTTTATATTTATATATGTAATGTTATTACTTACTATAGTAATTTGGACTGTTTGGTGGTGTGTAATGATAGACATATAGGTCAATGGAACAGAATAAAGTCAAGATAGATCAAGTGATTTCTGACCAAGATGCCAAGGCAATTCAATAGGAGAAAGGAAAGTCTTTTCAATAAATGCTATTCAACCAACTGAGTGTTCATATTAAACAAAACCATACTACTGATCCTTACTGCCTACCCTAAAAAAAAAAAAAAAAAAAAATCAACTCAAAATACCTGTTATACCTTGGTGTGAAATCTGAAACTATAAAACTTCTAGAAAAGGAAAAAACATATGAGACTTTAGGGAAGGCAAAGATTTCTTAGATATGACACCAAAAGTACTACCCAAAAAAGAAAAAAACATTGATAATTAAATATTATCAAAATGTAAAACTTTTGTTCTTTGAAAGCCACTAATATGAAAACATAAAAGACAAAGGACTGGTTAAAACTGTTCACAACACATTTATCTAATTAGGGACTTAAATCCAAAACAGAGAACTCTTAGAACTCAAAATGATATGAACAGACTCTTCGCCAAAGAAGAAGTATGAATGACTACTAAACACAAAATGTTCAACATCATCAGTAGTGACATATGTATAAATAGTGCAAATTAAAACCACAATGAGATACCACTACACATTCATTAGATTGACTAAGATTAAAAATATATATACCAAGTGTTAGCAAATATGTGGAAGAACTAGAACTCTTCTTATACACTGATGATAGGAATATAAAATGGTACAACAATTGGGCAGTTTCTTAAAAGTTAAATATACACCTATCCAGCAACCCAGCCATTTCACTCCTAGGTTTGTAACCAAAAATAGATAAATAAATAAATACATAAAACTAATAATAATAAAATAGAAATATAACCCCCAAAAATCAGAGAAAAAATATTGAAATAAATAAATCCAACTGTATAATATATTTAGGGCATAACTACACAAATAAGTAAATTACTTCATGTGTTTTTATTTTTACTTTTTTCATTTTTTTAAATCCCTACTCAAGGATATTTTTCTGTTTATCTTCAGATAGAGTAGGCGGGAAAAGAAGGAGAGAAAGGGGGAGAGAAACATCGATGTGAGAGGGACACATCGAATGGTTGCCTCCCACATGACCCTGACCAGGGCCAGGGACGAACTGCAACTGAGGTACTGCCCTTGGCCGGAATCTCACCGAGACACATTGGTCTGCAGGCTGATGCTCTACCACTGAGACAAACCAGCCAAGGGCACTTCATGTGTTTTTAAAATAATACTTTGATCATATCTAGTATAATATATTCTAAGGATAAAAAGTACAAAGAAGTAAACTGCAGTCATTAGCCTTAATGTTACTAATAATATAGGTACTCTTATTTTGAAGTTATTTTAGGCATATTATAGGTAATACAAAGAGATAATTATGTTAACGTCACTGGAACCAAGTTTCAACACAAAAGAGATAGATAAGTCTAAATTTGTCATTTTAAATTTGAATTGAAATTAATAATATAAACTTACATATCTCTATCCATTGAAAATATCTAGAATCAATGACAAACACAATAACAATAAACATCCCCAGAACCTAGCTAGACTCTGCTCCCTAAATGTCATTACCCATTAAAAAGAATTAAGGCTTGCCAGGCCAGTGTGGCTCAGTGGATTGAGTGTCATCTCATGAAATGGGAGGCCT